>NW_027507811.1:21374516-21974516 GCF_037356315.1 Lithobates pipiens
CTTTCCCGCACTCTAAACATGAATAGGGAACGCTCACCCCTGTGAATTCTCTGGTGGATGATGAAGGTTGATACCTGTTCCACACTCTGTACATTAATATGAACGCTTGCTCGTGTGAATTCTCTGGCTTTTAACAAGACGTCCTTTCAGACTACAGGGTTTCCCACACTCTGAACGTGAATGAGAATGCTCATCTGTGAGAGTGCTGTGGGGATAATTAAGCCTTCTCATGTCCTTGAAACATTCCCCGCACCCTGAACATGAACAGGAAACTCAGCTGTGTGAATTCTCTGGTGATGTAGAAGGCTTCTTTTCTCAAGGAAACTTTTCCCGCACTCTGAATATTAATAAGGACGCCCACCTGTGTGACTTTTCTGGTGATTAAGATAGTATCTTTTGTCAATGAAAGATTTCCCGCACTCAGCATGAATAAGGAGGCTCACCCTTGTGTTTTCGTTGATGTTTAACAAGGCTTGCTTTCAAAGTGAACGATTTCTCGCACACTAGACAAGAATAGGGACGCTCACCCGTGTGACATCTCTGGTGTGTAAGAAGGTTGGATTTCTGAGCAAAAACTTTCCCGCACTCTAGACATGAATGACGCTCGCCTGTGTGAACTTTTTGGTGTTTAACAAGGCTTGCTTTCTTGGCGAAACTTTTCCCGCACTCTGAACATGAGTAAGGACGCTCACCCCTGTGACTTCTCTGGTGTTTAAGGAGGACGGCCTTAGAAATGAAAGATTTCCCGCACTCTGAACAAGAAAAGGGACGCTCACCCGTGTGAATTTTCTGGTGTGTAACAAGTGTTTCTTTCTGAGTGAAACATTTCCCGCACTCTGCACATGCATAGGGACGATCGCCCTTGTGAATCCTCTGGTGCTTTTGAAGTTTACCTTTCTCCGCAAAAGATTTCGAACACACTGAACAGGAATAAGGACGCTCACCAGTGTGACTCCTTTGGTGTATAATTAGTTCTCTCTTCCGAACGAAACATTTCCCGCACTCCGGACATGAATGTGGACGCTCGCCTGTGTGACTTCTCTGGTGAATTATAAGGTGTCCCTTCAGAACAAAACATTTCCCGCACTCCGAACATGTATAAGGACGTTCTCCCGTGTGATATTTCTGGTGTATAAGTAGTTTCCCTTTTTCAGTGAAACATTTCCCGCACTCCGAACAAGAAAAAGGAAGTTCACCTGTGTGAATTACCTGATGTGCATTCAGTTCTCTTTTGTAAGTGAAACAGTTCCCGCACACTGAACATGAATAAGGACGCTCGCCTGTGTGACCTCGCTGGTGTGCAACAAGGCCTGCTTTCCGAGTGAAACATTTCCCGCACTCAGAACATGAAAAGGGACGCTCACCCGTGTGAACTCTCTGGTGATGACCAAGGTTTCTCCGATCGATGAAACCTTTCCCGCACTCTAAACATGAATAGGGACGCTCGCCCGTGTGCTTTTTCTGGTGATTAACAAGGTATCTTTTCTGAGTAAAAGCCTTCCCGCACTCTGGGCATGAGAAAGGACACTCTCCGGTGTGGATTCTCTGATGTTTAAGAAGGCTTCTTTTCATGCTAAAAGATTTCCCGCACTCTGAACAAGAAAAGGGACGCTCGCCCGTGTGACTCCTCTGGTGTATAAGCAGGTCGGATCTCTGAATGAAACCCTTTCCGCAATCTACGCATAAGTAAGGACGCTTGCCCGTGTGAATTCTTTTGTGTTTAGCAAGATGCGGTTTCTCAGCGAAACATTTCCCGCACACTGAACAGGAGAAAGCAAGCTCACGCTTTTGACTTGTCTGGTGTCCAAGTGTTCCAGTTTTTTTGGAAGATTTCCCACCCGCCGAAGATAAGGATTCCTTGGGATTAGGCGGGTTTGTTGATGTAGCTGTACCGCGAGAACCCCGATGGAGATCTGGAGGAACCGCACGTGACTTACGAGAAGGTTCCTCGGGTTTAGAGGGAGCGATCCTTCTCCTCAAAGGGGAACGTCTGTGATGTCTATTGGGATTTACTCCTGGAGAAGGTTCCTCAACGGCAATATCATCTTCTTTATGACCTGAAGATGAATTATCCAAGACATAGTGTCCACCTGAAGGAAACAAAATTTTAGGCGTTAGAAGAGTTCCTCGTGCCTTTCATCCAGAAGTCATAGATCTCCATACGGATTCCAACAGTTTCTCAGAGCTCTGGCATGGAATAGGTTGCAGTCATAACATAAAAATATAAATACAAACCACATCAAGGATATAATACATATAAAACATACAATATAACAGTGTAGGTACATTGACGACATTGTTACCAGGGATCTGGAGATGGACCTTCATCCACCTCATTTCTTGGAAACACCTCAACCTACTGAAGAACAGAGATAAAAACCTTTCATGTGAAGTTCTCCAATGATGGACCATTTTTGAGATATAGGGGGCCCTCAAGTGTTACTCCTGATTTCACAAAAGCCCCCCCCCCCTATAAAATGATGGACCTTCCTCCACCTCATTTCTTGGAAACACCTCAACCTACTGAAGAGCAGAGATATAAACTGTTCATATGAAGTTCTCCAATGATGGATCATTTTTGAGATATAGGGGGCCGTCAAGTGTTACTCCTTATATCCCAAAAGCCTCCCCCCCCCTCCCATTAAAATGATGGTCCTTCATCCACCTCATTTCTTGGAAACACCTCAACCTACTGAAGAACAGAGATATAAACCGTTCATGTGGAGTTCTCCAATGATGGTCAATTTTTGAGATATAGGGGGCCCTCAAGTGTTACTCCTGATTTCCCAAAAGCCCCCCCCCCCCCCTATAAAATGATGGACCTTCCTCCACCTCATTTCTTGGAAACACCTCAACATACTGAAGAACAGAGATATAAACCTTTCATATGAAGTTCTCCAATGATGGACAATTTTTGAGATATAGGGGGCCCTCAAGTGTGCCTCCGGATGTCCCAAAAGCCCCCCCCCCTCCCGAAAGTTCAGTGTATGTGATCTTACTGAAAACTGTCAGTGAGGGTGGACATGATATAGGAGATCCCAAGAGTCCCAGAATGTTTCATGAAAAAATTGGTTACATAGTAGGCGAGGTTGAAAAAAAAAAGACACAAATCCAACCTATGTGTGTGATTATATGTCAGTATTACATTGTATATCCCTGTATGTTGGGGTCGTTCAGGTGCTTATCTAATATTTTCTTGAAACTATCAATGCCCCCCACTGAGACCACCACCTGTGGAAGGGAATTCCACATCCTTGCCGCTCTTACAGCAAAGAACCCTCTACGTAGTTTAAGGTTAAACCTCTTTTCTTCTAATTGTAATGAGTGGCCAGGAGTCTTGCTAAACTCCCTTTTGCAAAAAAAAACCTCTCCCTATTGTGGGGTCACCAGTCCGGTATTTGTATATTGAAATCATATCCCCTCTCAAGCGTCTCTTCTCCAGAGAGAATAAGTTCAGTGCTCACAACCTTTCCTCATAACTAATATCCTCCAGACCCTTTATTAGCTTTGTTGCCCTTCTGTGTAGTCGCTCCATTTCCAGTACATCCTTCCTGAGGGCCGGTGCCCAAAACTGGACAGTATACTCCAGGTGCGGCCGGACCAGAGTCTTGTAGAGCGGGAGAATTATCATTTTATCTCTGGAGTTGATCCCCTTTTTAATGCCAATATTCTGTTTGCTTTGTTAGCAGCAGCTTGGCATTGCTGAGCCTATCATCTACTAGGACCCCCAGGTCCTTTTCCATCCTAGATCCCCCCCAGAGGTTCTCCCCTCAATCAGTAGATTGCATTCATATTTTATTTTATTCACCCAAATGCATTATTTTACATTTTTCTACATTGAACCTCATTTGCCATGTAGTTGCCCACCCCATTAATTGGTTCAGATCTTTGTGCAAAGTTTCCACATCCTGCGGAGAAGTTATTGCCCTGCTTAGCATCGTCCAAAAAATACAGAGATTGAACTGTTTACCCCATCCTCCAGGTCGTTTATGAACAAATTAAATAGGATTGGTCTGAGCACAGAACCCTGGGGGACCCCACTACCCACCCCTGACCATTCCGAGTTCTCTCCATTTATCACCACCCTCTGAACTCACCCTTGTAGCCAGTTTTCAATCCATGTACTCACCCTATGGTCCATGCCAACGGACCTTATTTTGTACAGTAAATGTTTATGGGGAACTGTTTCAAATGCTTTTGCAAAATCCAGATACACCACGTCTACAGGCCTTCCTTTATCCAGATACACCACGTCTACGGGCCTTCCTTTATCCAGATACACCACGTCTACAGGCCTTCCTTTATCCAGATACACCACATCTACGGGCCTTCCTTTATCCAGATACACCACGTCTACAGGCCTTCCTTTATCCAGATACACCACGTCTACAGGCCTTCCTTTATCCAGATACACCACGTCTACAGGCCTTCCTTTATCCAGATACACCACGTCTACAGGCCTTCCTTTATCCAGATACACCACATCTACGGGCCTTCCTTTATCCAGATACACCACGTCTACAGGCCTTCCTTTATCCAGATACACCACGTCTACGGGCCTTCCTTTATCCAGATACACCACGTCTACAGGCCTTCCTTTATCCAGATACATCACGTCTACGGGCCTTCCTTTATCCAGATACACCACGTCTACAGGCCTTCTTTTATCCAGATACACCACGTCTACAGGCCTTCCTTTATCCAGATACACCACGTCTACGGGCCTTCCTTTATCCAGATACACCACGTCTACGGGCCTTCCTTTATCTAGATACACCACATCTACGGGCCTTCCTTTATCCAGATACACCACATCTACGGGCCTTCCTTTATCCAGATACACCACGTCTACGGGCCTTCCTTTATCCAGATACACCACGTCTACGGGCCTTCCTTTATCCAGATACACCACATCTACGGGCCTTCCTTTATCCAGATACACCACGTCTACAGGCCTTCCTTTATCCAGATACACCACGTCTACAGGCCTTCTTTTATCTAGATACACCACGTCTACAGGCCTTCCTTTATCCAGATACACCACGTCTACGGGCCTTCCTTTATGTAGATACACCACGTCTACGGGCCTTCCTTTATCTAGATACACCACGTCTACAGGCCTTCCTTTATCGAGATACACCACGTCTACAGGCCTTCCTTTATCTAGATACACCACGTCTACGGGCCTTCCTTTATCTAGATGGCAACTCACCTCCTCATAGAAGGTTTAATAGATTGGTTTGGCAAGAACGATTATTCGTGATTCCATGCTGATTACCGCTAATGATACCATTCTCATTACTAAAATCTTGTATATAATCCCTTATCATCCCCTCCAAGAGTTTACATACTATTGATGTTAGGCTAACTGGTCTGTAATTCCCAGGGATGTATTTTGGGCCCTTTTTTAATCTTGGTGCTACATTAGCTTTTCTCCAATCGGCTGGTACCATTCCAGTCAGTAGACCGTCAGTAAAAATTAAGAACAATGGTCTGGCAATTACTTGACTGAGTTCCCTAAGTACCCTCGGGTGCAAGCCATCTGGTCCCGGTGATTTGTTAATGTTAAGTTTCCCAAGTCTAAATTTTAATTCTGTCCTCTCAGAGCACAAAACAGAGAAAACAGGTATTGCGTTTCAAAGGGTTGCATAAAATCTCTATTCTGAGCCCATGTAATAGTGCAAACATCTACTTCTCTTAACAAAAAAATGAAACTGTGAACCGTTTCTCCTTTAGTGTTCATACTTACTTGTGTCTATACGTAGAGAAGATTCCTCCTGTTCACTTTTTATAATTATCTTCCCCTCCTCCATAGACTGCTGATCTCCACTCACCAACACTTCTTCTTCTTCTTCTTTAATCTCAACTTTGATGACTTTCAGTTCTTCACCCTAAACCCCAAAGATAATAAAATACATTTATTAAAAAAAAGAGCACGAGATTCATTCGAATGTCATCTTATAGCTTAGAAAAAAAAAACATTGGGGTTCTATTGCTGAGTCCCATCTACCTGATCATGGTGAACAATGCTGCCATCTTTCAAAGAACACAGAGGACTACTTTCCTCATTAAACTGCTGATTTCCCAACACAAATGACTCCTCTTCTTCTTCTTCTTCTTCTTCAACTTTAATTTTGATATCCTTCAATTCTGTGTCCTAAACCCCAAAGATGACAAAATACATTTGTAAAATGGAATAAGAGATTGCTTGCCCAGAAGACTTTTTTTGATGGACATGCTCAGTCCCACCTACCTGATGATGGTGGGGGATGGTGTGATCTTCCTGTGTGGAATCCCGGGAATACAGAGGACGGGGACATCTCTCTGGTGGGTTCCCATTACTGGACCCATCTGTAGGAAACACACACACTGACTGAATACATTGTTTCTATGTGTTTATCAGATGATGGGGGATCTAGGTGGACCCTCCGTACTGCTCTCTCCTTTACAATAAAGTCTCCTCTTACCCGGTGATGTGAGGGGCGGCTGATTCTCCATCACAATATACAGTGAGGTGGAGGCACTGAGATGCGGTTTGTCCTGTGAAGACGGCTGCTGGGTGTTAATGGATCACCAGATATTTTCTTCACTACTTTATAATCCTGTGTATAGAGAGAAAGTAACAATTATCACTACAGACTTCCCAGAATCCTCCTCACCTCTCCGGCAAGGCACCTTCCACACTTGTGCGATTTGTCCTTGCGACTTGAGACTGCAAAGTCCCATTACAAGTCGTTCCCCATGATTTCCAATTAGCACAATTCGTATCTGTGCCACGTCAAGTTGCACCGACTTCAAAGTAGTCCCTGCACTGATTTGGTCCGACTTTGATACGAGTTACACAGGGATTCCCTGAAATTGCGGCAAAAATCGCACATCTTTGATGTCGTGGTAGAGGCCTAAGGTCTATCTGTGACCCAGTTCTTGAGATTTCCTCTTACTTTTTGTCCATGTGACTGCTGTCAAAAAGGACAGTTGTGAGGGGAAATCAACCCATTGGGGACAAAAAACAAATAATAATCTGAAAGAGTTTCTAACCAATCCCTTCCTAATCTAAACAAATTTAGAATAAAAGTATTACCTGATAAAAAATAAAAAATCACTGGAGAGAATACAATTTTACTGAATAGTACTGACCAATGACCATGTATGATGGAGGATATGTAGACAAGGCATTGTTCTGTGTGCACAGTGCCCGGAAATGTCTATATTGTGAGCCCCGTCCTATTAGTGTCATTGGACTGACTCTGGATGGACAGTTGGATAAATGGTTCTATATTTAGGATATATCCGGTCTATAAACCAGAGGCTCTGGATGGACAGTTGGATAAATGGCTCTATATTTAGGATATATCCGGTCTATAAACCAAAAGGCTCTGGATGGACAGTTGGATAAATGGTTCTATATTTAGGATGCATCCGGTCTATAAACCAGAGGCTCTGGATGGACAGTTGGATAAATGGTTCTATATTTAGGATGTATCCGGTCTATAAACCAGAGGCTCTGAATGGACAGTTGGATAAATGGCTCTATATTTAGGATATATCCGGTCTATAAACCAGAGGCTCTGGATGGACAGTTGGATAAATGGTTCTATATTTAGGATGTATCCGGTCTATAAACCAGAGGCTCTGGATGGACAGTTGGATAAATGGTTCTATATTTAGGATGTATCCGGTCTATAAACCAGAGGCTCTGGATGGACAGTTGGATAAACGGTTCTATATTTAGGATGTATCCGGTCTATAAACCAGAGGCTCTGGATGGACAGTTGGATAAATGGCTCTATATTTAGGATGTATCTGGTCTATAAACCAGAGGCTCTGGATGGACAGTTGGATAAATGGCTCTATATTTAGGATCTATCCGGTCTATAAACCAGAGGCTCTGGATGGACAGTTGGATAAATGGTTCTATATTTAGGATGTATCTGGTCTATAAACCAGAGGTTCTGGATGGACAGTTGGATAAATGGCTCTATATTTAGGATGTATCCGGTCTATAAACCAGAGGTTCTGGATCGACAGTTGGATAAATGGTTCTATATTTAGGATGTATCCGGTCTATAAACCAGAGGCTCTGGATGGACAGTTGGATAAATGGCTCTATATTTAGGATGTATCTGGTCTATAAACCAGAGGCTCTGGATGGACAGTTGGATAAATGGCTCTATATTTAGGATCTATCCGGTCTATAAACCAGAGGCTCTGGATGGACAGTTGGATAAATGGTTCTATATTTAGGATGTATCTGGTCTATAAACCAGAGGTTCTGGATGGACAGTTGGATAAATGGCTCTATATTTAGATGACATCACAGTGACTATGGAGGAAGAGGACGGGCATGACGGAGGGGTTACTGGGTATAAATATAAAATAATATCTTATTACCTCCTGCTGCCAGATCCAGCAATGTCTCCTCTCTATTTCCTGTTAACTGGCCTCTAACCTAGAAGTTCTTATTTATATCTGACATCACTTCCTGTGCAGAAAGCGCATCACTTCCTGTCTGCACCTCAATTACTTCCTGACTGTTGCGTTCCACTGACAAAAAGTAAGATCACCTCCTTGTGGTGAATATAAAAACTGCAGCCTACATTGTTTATCACACTTATATCATTGCATTCTTCTTTTTTTGCTGCACAGATTATGCAAGTTAAAAGTCAAATGATGAAAAGAATTTCAAAAGCATATAGTATATATCATCCGTTAACCTCTCATCACATATACACCATATTGACAGCGCTAAATATCCAAACCAAGATAATGTACATAAAAGGATGACAATTCCATAATTATCAAGGAATCAGCCACAAAAGTTTTCATGAAAGTCCCAAACACATAAGTATGAGTTTTCAACTAAAGTGTTCACACGCTGGAAAAACAGAAAAGAAAGTCCATCTCCAAGATAGAACCACCAGTGCGTAGAAACTTGACAGTCGGTGCCACCCCTTATGGTAATAAACTCACCAGAACACTGTTTACAGGCTCATCGTCAGCAATTATTATGATTACTCCACTGGTTTCTTTATGGAGAGGCTTCTTAACATACCCAGAATCAAGTGGTTGTCAACAGCGGTAATAAAGGTTCCTTGATCTCCTTACAGCAATACCTTTCCTGGTTTCTAGTACTTCATTCAAAACGGATTCACATGTGGGGAACGATAAAAGACATATTCCATAGTGCAAACCGTTTTTTTATTGTAAAATTCCCATGCGCAAGTAAAAACATACGTACACAAACTTAAAATAATCAACTCGTTCTCAATAGTGTCACTAGCAGTACGGTCGGGTATGTCTCACCGCAGTCCTGAGCGTCTCGAATAGTGCACAGTCTCAGCGTCCACGGCGGGTCCCGGGTAAGCATTCAAACCATCTGCTCTGTAGTGACATATAGCTGCTTGGTCACGCCCATACGCGTTTCGTCACTACGTCTTCGTCTGTGGGCGTGGCCAAGCAGCGCAGCTCATACGTTTAAATATACAGCGGGGAGGTGAGCCAGCTCGTAGTCACTCCTCCGTCTGGCACCCTCAACTCCCGCGTTAATACCAAATGCGGAAACATTAGGACACGCCGTGCAAGCCGTCACTATGCCAACGCGTCTAAACAACAAACAGTGACTCAGAAGGACAATCCTTCTGACGAACTCGTCATCAATGAGCCTCTGAGTCACCGAGCACCATATATACACCAGATCGGCCATCTCCTTACTATTGGAAGTGCCAATCATCATTCAGTGCAGAACTTTGGTACTCTGTGAATTATAAATGTTTGTCAAAAGAAAAGTATATACTAAAATATACAATAATGCGGCATACATTTTAAATGTCTGTAACTTACAATAAAGTCAATTCATACCACCAATACAATGAATTACAGACAACATTCACAAGATGATAATAATAATCATAATACATATCCACTTATCAAAAAGGGGAGAAAATTGTCTTATCTTGTAGATCTTAACTAGCCCTAAATTAAAATCAAGATTGGTCACAAAAAAGCCACTAAATGTATTCTTCAAAAAAATATAAAAAAATAAAATAAAAATAAAAAATAATAATAAGAATTAAAAAAAAAATACAAATAAAAATGAAAATGAAAATAAAAATAAAAAAATAAAAATAAATAAAGATGAAAATGAAAATGAAAAAAGAAAAATGAAAATGAAAAATAAATAAAAATAAAAATAAAGATAGATATAAATAAAAATAAAAATAAAAATAAATGAAATAAAAATAAGAAAATATAAATATAAATCAATAGAAAAACAGAAACAAATTTATAATAATGATAATGATAAATTAAAATACCCTTAATAGACTGAGTACTACTAATAAAATCACATGAAATACAAGATCTACTATGCCAAAATTATTCTGACCCTAAAAAATGCATAAAATTAATATTCATAAAGTCAAGATGAAATAAACATAATATGCTATACTAAGAATATTCTAAAACAAATCCCGGCCTCATCTCTAGTGCACTCAACCTAATCATCAGTAATCACTGATGAAGCAGTTAATGTCCACCTCTATATTTAAACCATGGGGACTCAAAGTATTAGTACGAAAAATCCATTCGGTTTCCCGCTTTGATATTTCCCGGACTAAATTACTCCCCCTCCAAGTTGGGAAAACTCTATCTACACCCCAAAACTTTAGGCCTGTTGGATCCCTGTTGTGTTTGAGTCTGAAATGCAGGGAGACACTATGGTCTTTATAACCAATGGAAATATTATAAATATGTTCTGCCACCCATGTACATAGTTTTCTTTTTGTTCGTCCTACATACATCAAGCCGCATGGGTACTGAAGAACATACACCACATGTGTAGTTACACACGTGATGAATTGATCTATTTTAAAGTTATGTCCATTGCCGGTGGAGGTGAATTGATCAATCCCCCTCATATGGTTATGTACCGACTTACAGGCTCTACACCTTCGGCAGGCAAAAAAAACGGCTCTATCCCAGAACATAAGTGGCCTAGAGGGCGGATCTAAAACCTTTTTAACTATTTTATCCCCAAAAGAGGAATTACGCCTATATATAAATCTAGGATTTTCGGGAATCACCTCCTTAAACGTCCTATCTAGTTTAAGGATATTCCAATACTTCTGGATGATCTCCTCTACCTCCTTATATTGACCATGTAGGGTACTAATAAAACCCCACTCATGACCACTTCCCGTTGTCCTTTCTTTAGGTTGTAAACAGTGCTCCTGGGGTATCTGTAGAACTTGGTGTAATTCCTGATCCAAAATTTCAGAAGCGTATCCTTTTTCCACAAATTTATCTCTGACCATTGATGCCTGTGTCAAGTAGTCATCATCAACGGAGAAACTGTCCCTTAGGTATACCTCGCAGCCAAAGAGGATGATGACCACTTTGAATCGGAATGTAACTATTTCTATCTGTTGGTTTGAAAAAAACTTTTGTAGACAAGTTAGTCCGTTCCCTCACTATAGTCACATCCAAAAAATGGATTGACTCCTTACTCCAATAAAATTCTAATTTGATGTTATTATTATTGTTATTCAAACCATCAGAAAACAATTTCAAAGATTCTTCAGTGCCCTGCCAAATATAGAATAAATCGTCTATATACCTCTGGTAGAAAAGTAATTCACATCTCCGGTCTGCAAAGATACGTATGTCCTCCCATTGGCTCATAAATAAATTTGCCAGACTCGGCGCAAACTTCGAACCCATCGCTACCCCTTTCTTTTGATTATAGAATTTGCCATCATACCAAAAGTAGTTGTGCGAAAGGCAGAATTCCAAACCTCTTTTGGATAAAAGGCAAGTCGTCTCTCTGGGAGAATGCCCAATTGAGAGCCAACAGGGCATCCTCGTGTTGTATAATAGTATAGAGAGACGATACATCTGCCGTTACTAAAAAGATCTCGGAATCTACAGGAAACTCCACCCCCCGTAGCAATCGAAGGAAACTTGTGGTGTCCTTCAGGTAGGCAACTACACTCATCTGTAGGAAATGGTCTAAATATTTTGTCCAATTCTGGAAGTCACTGAATTTATTCCATTTACGATAGGCCTAGCCGGGGGTTCGGTCTGATTTTTATGAATCTTAGGTAGCGTATAGATATTGGGAATTCTATTAAAACTTGGAACCAAAAATAATTGTTCTTTTTTTGTTAAAACCCGCATATAATACCCAAAATCAACCAGATTTGCCAAACCATCTCGATATGCTTAATAGGGTCCTTTTCCAGTAGTGTGTATGTTGCTTGATCAGACAACATACCTCTCAGCTGGGCATGGTAAAACTGCTTATCAAGCAAAACCACACCCCCCCCC
The DNA here is from genome assembly GCF_037356315.1 of Lithobates pipiens. NCBI lineage: Eukaryota > Metazoa > Chordata > Amphibia > Anura > Ranidae > Lithobates > Lithobates pipiens. Next base: position 21,386,841 of record NW_027507811.1, read on the forward strand.
CCCCCCTTTGTCTGCTGGTCGGACAATTATATCCTTCCTTTCTTCTAGGGCCTTAATCCCTTCTTTAATATATTTAGGACAAATATTTTTCTTTAATGGGAGGTTATCCAAGTCCCTAAGGACTGATTGTTTAAAAACCTCTACTTGATGATTAGAGGGCAATGGGGATTAAACAATGACTTGTTACGAAGACCGCTATTAATACCTATTGTTTCCATATTCCTGTTATTTTTCATCATACTGCTGTTTGAAAGCATGTATTTCTTAATATTAATCTTCCGTACATATTTTTGTATGTCAATATAGATGTCAAATTTATTCATAGGTTGGCGTGCAGAACATTTCAAACCAGCATTTAAGATGTTTCTTTCTGGGATAAGATCACTTGGGTCAAATTATAAATTCCTGTCAATCCGTCTCCCTGCGTCTTTTTTTGCTTGAGGCGTTTACCAGCTCTACAGCCTCTTTTGCGATGGATTTTATTTGTCTGATTGGGCTGTATGGCATTCCCCAATCCTGGGATTGTCTCCAACCTTGATTGTTCTGAGTGATTGGAGGATAAGAGGGTCGACCCCTCCATGGTCGTCCGCTTCTTAGTCTCCCTCTCCATTGGCCTCTCCCTCCCCTCCATAAAAAAGGAGTAATCTGTGTGTTACGGGGTGAGGATGATCCAGATAAAGGGGCAAAGCGATTATATGTGTCTAGATTATATGCTCCTTGTTGATTATATACCGGACGGGCTTCCTTATATCCTCTATCATTATTTATACCAGAAGAATTAGACTGTTTACGTCCGCGGTTTTTTTGGGGTTTCATACCTTGAAAATTCAAATTTTTTGGTACTACCCAATCACCTTAGGAATCTTACTTGGGACCCCTGATACATTTGATTGGGGTTGGGTTGCTATAACATCCACCTTGGTATCTTCTTGTGTTGGTGATCTGACTCCTTCCTGCCAGCTATACATGGTATGATTCCTACAGTCATTTAGATCTCTTCTGAATTTCTTTATTTTCTTTTTTTGTGTTTCCCTATCTACCTTTTCTAACTTTTTTTTTTGTCAAATAACTTTTTATTATTATAGGAGGAAACATTACATATCATACACTTCAATGCAGCAGTGGCAGAGCCAAAAGTGAAAAGGGAACGTACAGTAAGAGCTTATCGGCCTGCAGAGTATAGCCACTTGGAGCAGGTACAAACCAGGCCAGACAGAGCTATCCACAGGCAGTATGTTCATCAACATAAGTAAGTCAGAGATAAAGTCCAACCAATAGTAAGCTAGTTCTCAAAACTCTACTTCTAGTAAAGAGTGGCATTCCGAGGTTACAGGTATCAACTGAATGTGTGAGATACTTGTACTAATAACTAACCTATTCAAACACCCTCCCTTGGGAGAGTTTGGAAGAAAGACGGAAATAAGAGAGGAGAAAAAAGAAAAAAAAAGGGGGAAGAGGGAGCGAAGAGAGGGGGATACCAAAAAGGATGTAAAGAAAAGAAGAGAAGGAAAAGGAGAGAATAGAGGTGGGTAGTCATCCTAAGTATTCCGCTTGTCTGTCAGGGCCGATCGCCCTTGCTTTTCTAACTTTTTATGTATTTCATTATTAAAAGTGACTAATTGTGGAGTTTTTTTTATTTTAATTTTATTCTTGTTATTATTTTTTATTTTTATTTTTATTTTATTTTATTATTTTTTTATATTTTTTATATTTATATTTTTTGGAAGAATACATTTAGTGGCTTTTTTGTGACCAATCTTGATTTTAATTTAGGGCTAGTTAAGATCTACAAGATAAGACAATTTTCTCCCCTTTTTGATAAGTGGATATGTATTATGATTATTATTATCATCTTGTGAATGTTGTCTGTAATTCATTGTATTGGTGGTATGAATTGACTTTATTGTAAGTTACAGACATTTAAAATGTATGCCGCATTATTGTATATTTTAGTATATACTTTTCTTTTGACAAACATTTATAACTCACAGAGTACCAAAGTTCTGCACTGAATGATGATTGGCACTTCCAATAGTAAGGAGATGGCCGATCTGGTGTATATATGGTGCTCGGTGACTCAGCGGCTCATTGATGACGAGTTCGTCAGAAGGATTGTCCTTCTGAGTCACTGTTTGTTGTTTAGACGCGTTGGCATAGTGACGGCTTGCACGGTGTGTCCTAATGTTTCCGCATTTGGTATTAACGCGGGAGTTGAGGGGGCCGGACGGAGGAGTGACTACGAGCTGGCTCACCTCCCCGCTGTATATTTAAACGTATGAGCTGCGCTGCTTGGCCACGCCCACAGACGAAGACGTAGTGACGAAGCGCGTATGGGCGTGACCAAGCAGCTATACGTCACTACAGAGCAGATGGTTTGAATGCTTACCCGGGACCCGCCGTGGACGCTGAGACTGTGCACTATTCGAGACGCTCAGGACTGCGGTGAGACATACCCGACCGTACTGCTAGTGACACTATTGAGAACGAGTTGATTATTTTAAGTTTGTGTACGTATGTTTTTACTTGCGCATGGGAATTTTACAATAAAAAAACGGTTTGCACTATGGAATATGTCTTTTATCGTTCCCCACATGTGAATCCGTTTTGAATGAAGTACTAGAAACCAGGAAAGGTATTGCTGTAAGGAGATCAAGGAACCTTTATTACCGCTGTTGACAACCACTTGATTCTGGGTATGTTAAGAAGCCTCTCCATAAAGAAACCAGTGGAGTAATCATAATAATTGCTGACGATGAGCCTGTAAACCCTCAGTGTTCTGGTGAGTTTATTACCATAAGGGGTGGCACCGACTGTCAAGTTTCTACGCACTGGTGGTTCTATCTTGGAGATGGACTTTCTTTTCTGTTTTTCCAGCGTGTGAACACTTTAGTTGAAAACTCATACTTATGTGTTTGGGACTTTCATGAAAACTTTTGTGGCTGATTCCTTGATAATTACGGAATTGTCATCCTTTTATGTACATTATCTTGGTTTGGATATTTAGCGCTGTCAATATGGTGTATATGTGATGAGAGGTTAACGGATGATATATACTATATGCTTTTGGGATTTATGATTTATTTTATGATAGCAGCTGGAAATTATTTTTTATTTGACTTACTCTTTTGAGCGCTGGGATCAGTGGGGAATATTCTGAATATTTTAATATTTTGTATGTTTTTCAGTGATATTAGTAGATGAAAAGAATTTGTTTGTGTGGTAAAGTTCATAAACGTGCAATCGAAGAGCATTAAAACATATTCGATTTTGAGATACAGTGTTATTTTAGAATTTTTTTTTATTTTTTAAATGATATCCATGGTGCGGTGCAAAAACTGTCTCGGCTCTGGCACTGAGGATAGTTCAGAGGACCCCAGTGCGCCAGATTGTACGCAAGATTTGTGCCCACCCAGCTATATTTTGAGTCCCTCTAGGCCTAGACTGGGGTGGTGGCCAGAGGTATTGCGATCTGTGATAAGTTGATCCCGCCTGGTTTTACTTTCTCAAAGAAAGCACTCTCCTCATTCCTCCACTATCCAACAAAGTACTTGCCTTGGTTTACGAGTCACTGTCGTTGGGTGTCCTTGAGAATACAATAACAATATGATATGGACATGCTCAGAAAGCCACTGAAGGGGATTACCACTGTATCACTGATGAAGAAACCTTGAGATTACAGAACCTATCACTGCAACCATGAAGAAGAGAACCAAGATGGCAGTGGTGGGAATATTCTATGTGGTACTTGTAGACTGTAGAGGCTCCGTGTATCCATAGTATATCAGCGGACAAACATGTGGAGCTGAACCTTCTGGACTCTGTGAGACTGGACCTTCTGGACTCTGTGAGACTGGACCTTCTGGACACTGTGAGACTGGACCTTCTGGACTCTGTGAGACTGGACCTTCTGGACTCTGTGAGACTGGACCTTCTGGACTCTGTGAGACTGGACCTTCTGGACTCTGTGACACTGGACCTTCTGGACACTGTGACACTGGACCTTCTGGACTCTGTGAGACTGGACCTTCTGGACTCTGTGAGACTGGACCTTCTGGACACTGGGAAACTGCACCTTCTGGACTCTGGGAAACTGCACCTTCTGCACTCTGGGAAACTGCACCTTCTGGACACTGTGAGACTGGACCTTCTGGACTCTGTGAGACTGGACCTTCTGGACTCTGTGAGACTGGACCTTCTGGACTCTGGGAAACTGCACCTTCTGGACTCTGGGAAACTAGACCTTCTGGACTCTGGGAAACTAGACCTTCTGGACTCTGGGAAACTAGACCTTCTGGACTCTGTGAAACTAGACCTTCTGGACTCTGTGAGACTGGACCTTCTGGACTCTGTGAGACTGGACCTTCTGGACACTGTGAAACTAGACCTTCTGGACTCTGGGAAACTAGACCTTCTGGACTCTGGGAAGCTGCACCTTCTGGACTCTGGGAAGCTGCACCTTCTGGACTCTGGGAAGCTGCACCTTCTGGACTCTGGGAAGCTGCACCTTCTGGACTCTGGGAAGCTGCACCTTTTGGACTCTGGGAAGCTGCACCTTCTGGACTCTGGGAAGCTGCACCTTCTGGACTCTGGGAAACTGCACCTTCTGGACTCTGGGAAACTGCACCTTCTGGACTCTGTGAAACTGGACCTTCTGGACTCTGTGAAACTGGACCTTCTGGACTCTGTGAAACTGGACCTTCTGGACTCTGTGAAACTGGACCTTCTGGACTCTGTGAAACTGGACCTTCTGGACTCTGTGAAACTGGACCTTCTGGACTCTGTGGGACTGCACCTTCTGGACACTGGGAAACTGCACCTTCTGGACACTGGAAAACTGCACCTTCTGGACACTGGAAAACTGCACCTTCTGGACTCTGGGAAACTGCACCTTCTGGACTCTGGGAAACTGCACCTTCTGGACTCTGGTGGGAAACTGCACCTTCTGGACTCTGGTGGGAAACTGCACCTTCTGGACTCTGGTGGGAAACTGCACCTTCTGGACTCTGGTGGGAAACTGCACCTTCTGGACTCTGGTGGGAAACTGCACCTTCTGGACTCTGTGAAACTGGACCTTCTGGACTCTCTATAATTAGACCTTCTAGTCTTTCTATAACTGCACCTTCTGGACTCTGTGAAACTGCACCTTCTGGACTCTGTGAAACTGCACCTTCTGGACTCTGTGAAACTGCACCTTCTGGACTCTGTGAAACTGGACCTTCTGGACTCTCTATAACTAAACCTTCTGGACTCTGTGAAACTGGACCTTCTGGACTCTCTATAACAGGACCTCTTGGACTCTCTATAACAGGACCTCTTGGACTCTCCAAAACTGGACCTTCTGGACTCTCTAAAACTGGACCTTCTGGACTCTCCAAAACTGGACCTTCTGGACTCTCTAAAACTGGACCTTCTGGACTCTCTAAAACTGGACCTTCTGCACTCTCTAAAACTGGACCTTCTGGACTCTCTAAAACTGGACCTTCTGGACTCTCTAAAACTGGACCTTCTGGACTCTCTGAAACTGGACCTTCTGGACTCTCTGAAACTGGACCTTCTGGACTCTCTGAAACTGGACCTTCTGGACTCTCTGAAACTGGACCTTCTGGACTCTCTGAAACTGGACCTTTTGGACTCTCTGAAACTAGACCTTCTGGACTCTCTGAAACTAGACCTTCTGGACTCTCTGAAACTAGACCTTCTGGACTTTCTGAAACTAGACCTTCTGGACTCTCTGAAACTGGACCTTCTGGACTCTCTGAAACTGGACCTTCTGGACTCTCTGAAACTGGACCTTCTGGACTCTCTGAAACTAAACCTTCTGGACTCTCTGAAACTGGACCTTCTGGACTCTCTGAAACTGGACTTTCTGGACTCTCTGAAACTAGACCTTCTGGACTCTCTGAAACTAGACCTTCTGGACTCTATGAAATTGGACCTTCTGGACTCTCTCTGAAACTGGACCTTCTGGACTCTCTCTGAAACAGGACCTTCTGGACTCTCTGAAACTGGAGCTCCTGGACTCTCTCTGAAACTGGACCTTCTGGATCCTGTATAACTGGACTTTCTGGGCTGTCTATAACCAGACCTTTTGGAGTCTCTGAAACCGGACCTCCCGGACTCTCTGAAACTGGACCTTCCAGAGGTGAAGTGGCTCACCAATCATCTATCAATTATGGTAATTTGTGAAAAAAAAGGAACAGGATATTGGAAAGTGTAGAACCTTTTTATTTTACAAAAGACACAAAATAAAGGAATCCAAATTAAACATTGTATATAAATTAAAAAGAAAATCAAATTTATTAACAATTATACTTTGACTGGTCCAATGAAAATCAGCTTCTTCACTAAAGCAAAAAAGAACCATTATAAATGATTTCAACCAATAAAAAGTGTTGTCCATCAATTGGCATATCTGGCCATGTATTAGCACAATTTAATTCTACGGTGCGGTCTGTGTGTGGGACCCAGACAGCACTGTGTGTTTAGAGCAGGGGTCTCCAAAGTACCGCCCGCGCGCCACATCCTGCCAAAAGTATTGGCATTAAGAAGCCGCCACCCTGTTTGCTGAGGAAGTCTCCTCTTAAACAAAATTTGAATTAATTCAAATAAAATCTTGTATAAACAGAGGTAAATTTTTTTAATTTAGTAAGAATTATACATTGGCTGGACCATTAAAATAGCAATGATGTGCTGCAGTCAACAGCAAACTATAAAAAACTCCATTGATGAAAGATACATTCTGATTGGATTGGATGTTCCTCTATTGGTCTTAGATATTTACTGTTGTCATTGCTTCTTTGTTGAGAGTTTCCCCTTGCACTGCCATGATAGCCCAACTGCTGCCCCATGTACGGTCAAGATTGCGCAATTGTTAACTCACGTATGGTCATGATTGCCCAACCATTGCCCTATGTATAGTCATGATTGCTCAACTGTTGCCCCATGTATAGTCATGATTGCCCAATTGTTGACTCATGTATGATCATGATTGCCCAACCATTGCCCTATGTATAGTCATGATTGCTCAACTGTTGCCCCATGTATAGTCATGATTGCCCAATTGTTGACTCATGTATGATCATGATTGCCCAACTGTTGCCCTATGCATAGTCATGATTGCCCAACTGTTGCTCCATGTATAGTCATGATTGTCCAACTGTTGCCCCATATGTTGTCATGATTGCCAGTGTGTTACCCACCTCTGAAAAATGAGTTTCCGGGGATCGTCTGAAAGTAGACAGAGTAGGAGATAGTCAGAGAGAGTGGGGTAGAGAGTTCCAGAGAAAGGGAGAGGCTCTGGAGAAGTCCCGGAGGCGATCATGGGATGAGGTGACATGAAAACTAGAGAGCAGGATCTCTTGAGAGGACCAAAGGAAGCGGTTTGGTTGATATTTTGAGACTAGGCTAGGAATGTAGGTGGGGGCTGGGTTGTGGATGGCTTTGTGAGTTATTGTTAGTATGCTGAATTTAATTTGTTGGGTGAGCCAAAGCCAGTAAAGGGTTAAGCAGAGAGGGGTAGCAGATGTGGCTGAGCCTGGTAGCAGTATTCATGATGGACTGAAAGGGGGATAGCCTATTTAAAGGTAAGCCAATGTTGTCCCATGTATGGTCATGATTGCCCAACTGTTGTCCCATGTATGTCATGATTGCCAGTGTGTTACCCACCTTTGTGGGTTCAGTGCTGTTGCGTTATCTATATTACTTTATTTTGATGCATGCACACCTAAAACTTTTAAACCACACCCTGAAAAATCTTGAATTGCAGAATGCAATACTTGGGCCCTTGCACTGCTATGATTGCCCAATTGTCGTCCAATGTATGGCCATGATTGCCCAACTGTTGCCCCATGTATGGTCAGGATTGCCCAACTGTTGCCCCATGTATGGTTACGATTGTCCAACTGTTGCCCCATGTATGGTCACGATTGCCCAACTGTGACCCCATGTATGGTCACGATTGCCCAACTATGGCCCCATGTATGGCCACAATTGCCCAACTGTTGCCCCATGTATGGTCACGATTGCCCAACTGTAGCCCCATGTATGGTCACGATTGCCCAACTATGGCCCCATGTATGGTCACGATTGCCCAACTGTTGCCCCACGTATGGTCACAATTGCCCAACTTTTGCCCCACGTATGGTCACAATTGCCCAACTGTTGCCCCACGTATGGTCCCAATTGCCCAACTGTTGCCCCATGTATGGTCACGATTGTCCAACTGTGGCCCCATGTATGGTCATGATTGCCCAACTTTCCCCCATGTATGGTCACAATTGCCCAACTATTGCCCCATGAATGGTCACGATTGCCCAACTGTTGCCCCATGAATGGTCACAATTGCCCAACTGTTTCCCCATGAATGGTCATGATTGCCCAACTGTTGCCCCATTAATGGTAATGATTGCCAAACTGTTGCCCCATGAATGGTCATAATTGCTCAACTGTTGCCCCATGAATGGTCATGATTGCCTAACTGTTGCCCCATGAATGGTGATGATTTCCCAACTGTTGCCCCATGAATGGTCATGATTGCCAAACTGTTACCCCATGTATGGTCATAATTGCTAAATTTTTTGCCACATGTATTGTCATGACTGCCAGTGTGTTACCCACCTTTGTGGGTTCAGTGCTCTTGTATTATCTATGTAACTAGGGGTCTATATTACTATAATTTGATGCATGCACACCCAAAACGAATTAAACCCCATTCTGAAAAATCTTGACTTGCATAACACAATACATGGGCCCTTGCACTGGCATATATGCCAAACTGTTGCCCCATGTATGGTCAGAATTGCCCAGCTGTTGCCCCAATGTATGGTCAGGATTGCCCAACTGTTGCCCCAATGTATGGTCACAATTGTCCATCTGTTGCCCCATATATGGTCATGATTGCCCATCTGTTGCCCCATGTATGGTCATGATTGCCCATCTGTTGCCCCATGTATGGTCATGATTGCCCAGCTGTTGCCCCATATATGGTCATGATTGCCCATCTGTTGCCCCATGTATGGTCATGATTGCCCATCTGTTGCCCCATGTATGGTCATGATTGCCCAACTGTTGCCACATATATGATCATGATTGCCGGTGTGTTACCCACCTTTTTGGGGTCAGTGCTGTTGCGTTATCTATGTGAGTAGGGGTCTACATTACTATAATCTGATGCACGTGCACCCAGAACTTTTAAACCACATCCTCAAAAATCTCGACTTGCACAATGCAATACTTGAGCCCTCTTACGCCAGGGGTAGGCAACCTCGGCCCCCAGCTGTTTTGAAACTACAAGTCCCATGAGACATTGCAAGACCCTGACAATCACAGGCATGACTCCTAGAGCCAGAAGTATGATGGGATTTGTAGTGTCACCACAGCTGGAGTGCCGAGGTTGCCTGCCCCTGCCTTACACAATCTCACCCCCGGAGAACCTGAGGCTCACTTGGTCTCAACTGTTCTCTAGTACGTTCGATATTTTGAGTTCCAGAGTCTGCATTCAAGCCATGCCCATAATGAGGGGCCCTCTCCCTGCTAGACTTGTATTTTTATATTTTGGAGAGGAAAGGAGACCCACAGTGTGGGCAGAAAGAGAGATAGGAACTGTAGCAGGAAGATTTTACCACCGGGGTCTCCAAGAAAAAAGAAGATTCCAAAGGGTGACTTAGTCCACCAGTTGTTCTATGGCCCGAAAAATTCCACCGGTTGTAAGCCTACGTACATGTTTCAACAGCGCTAGCAGGTATGTGGACTCTCTGATGTCTAATTAGGCTTCTTTTTTGTGTAAAACATTTCTCGCACTTTGAACATGAATAAGGGCGCTCACCCGTGTGACTTCTTTGGTGTCTAAGGAGGTCTTTTTTTATAGTGAAAGATTTCCCACACTCTAGACATAAGTAAGGACGCTCTCCGGTGTGAATCCTCTGGTGTTTAAGAAGGTCTCCTTTCATAGAGAAAGATTTCCAGCACTCCGAACAGGAAAAAGGACGCTCGCCTGTGTGACTTCTCTGGTGATTGAGGAAGTCTCTTTTGTCGATGAAACTTTGCCCGCACTCTGCACACGAGAACGGACGCTTACCTGTGTGAATTCTCTGGTGTTTAAGAAGGTCTCCTTTTTGAACGTAAGTCTTCCCACACTCTGAACATGAGAAAGGACGCTCACCCGTGTGACTTCTCTGGTGATTGAGAAGGTCTCTTTTGTCAATGTAACCTTTCCCGCACTCTGAACATGAGAAGGGGCGCATACCTGTGTGAATTCTCTCATGTTTAAGAAGGTCTCCCTTCATGGTGAAAGATTTCCCGCACACTGAACACGTGAAAGGGCGCTCACCAGTGTGAATTTTCCGATGTCTAAGAAGGCTACCGCTGTCGGTGAAGGATTTTCCGCACTCCGAACATAAGAAAGAACGTTCACTGGTGTGACTTCTCTGGTGTCGATATAGGCATGATTTGCGATAGAAACATTTCCCACACTCTGGACATGAGAAAGGACGCTCCCCCGTGTGTATTCTTTGATGTATGAGAAGTTCTGATTTGCGATAGAAACATTTCCCGCAATCTGAACATGAGAAAGGACGTACATTCGTGTGAATTTTCTGGTGTTGAAGGAGGTCTCTTTTCATAGTGAAAGATTTCCCACACTCTGAACATGAGAAAGGACGCTCACCTGTGTGAATTCTCAGGTGTTCAAAAAGCCTTCCTTTCGTAATGAAGCACTTCCCGCAATCGGCACATGGGAAAGGACGCTCGCCCTTATGAATTCTTTGGTGCATAAGAAGTACTTTTCTCTTAATAAAACATTTCCCACACTCTGAACATGAGAAAGGACGCTCTTCTGTGTGACTTCTCTGGTGTATAAGAAGGGCTTCATTTTCAGGGAAGGATTTCCCACACATCAAACACGGGAATGAATTTTCTCCTGTGTGAACTCCTTTACGACTTGAAGAACTTTTTGTGGGATTTGATGGATCTGTACTGTGAAATCTCAGGAGGATATCTGGAGTAACAGTATGTGATGTATCAGAAGATTCCTCAGGATTAGAGGGATCCATTGATCCCTCAGAAGGGTGAGGTCTGTGATGTGTACATTCAGTATTAGAACTTAATCCTGGAGAATATTGTGCAATTCCATTGTCTTCTGTATTATAAGGTGGAGGTAAAATATGATGTCCTTCAGAGATTTTCCCATTCCAAACATAGTGTCCATCTGTTGGAAAGCAATTGTTTTTGTAAAAAATTTTGTGATTTTTACTTCGTTCACTCAAATATATCATTTTGCATTATATTGAGGAATGGAGATGGACCTTTCATATGGTGTACAGTATCTCCTCCTCATTTGTTGGGAACATGACGTTATATTGAGGAATGGAGATGGACCTTTCATATGGTGTACAGTATCTCCTCCTCATTTGTTGGGAACATGATGTTATTTTGAAAAATGGAGATGGACCTTCCATATGGTGTACAGTATCTCCTCCTCATTTGTTGGGAACATGACGTTATATTGAGGAACAGAGATGGACCTTTCATATGATGTACAGTATCTCCTCCTCATTTGTTGGGAGCATGACGTTATATTGAGGAATGGAGATGGACCTTTCATATGGTGTACAGTATCTCCTCCTCATTTGTTGGGAACATGACGTTATATTGAGGAACAGAGATGGACCTTTCATATGGTGTACAGTATCTCCTCCTCATTTGTTGGGAGCATGACGTTATATTGAGGAATGGAGATGGACCTTTCATATGGTGTACAGTATCTCCCCCTCATTTGTTGGGAACATGACGTTATATTGAGGAACAGAGATGGACCTTTCATATGGTGTACAGTATGTCCTCCTCATTTGTTGGGAACATGACGTTATATTGAGGAATGGAGATGGACCTTTCATATGGTGTACAGTATCTCCTCCTCATTTGTTGGGAACATGACATTATATTGAGGAATGGAGATGGATCTTTCATATGGTGTACAATATCTCCTCCTCATTTGTTGGGAGCATGACGTTATATTGAGGAATGGAGATGGACCTTTCATATGGTGTACAGTATCTCCTCCTCATTTGTTGGGAACATGACATTATATTGAGGAATGGAGATGGACCTTTCATATGGTGTACAGTATCTCCCCCTCATTTGTTGGGAACATGACGTTATATTGAGGAATGGAGATGGACCTTTCATATGGTGTACAGTATCTCCTCCTCATTTGTTGGGAACATGACGTTATATAGAGGAATGGAGATGGACCTTTCATATGATGTACAGTATCTCCTCCTCATTTGTTGGGGACATGACATTATATTGAGGAATGGAGATGGACCTTTCATATGGTGTACAGTATCTCCTCCTCGTTTGTTGGGAACATGACGTTATATTGAGGAATGGAGATGGACCTTTCATATGGTGTACATTATCTCCACCTAATTTTTTGGGAACGTGACCTTATATTGAGAGAAGGATATAGAGGAAGGTTTGGGAAAGACTTGAAAGGTGCTGTGTGGGGACAAAAGGATTCCAACTCCACCTCCCTTTCGTCCACTGGGTCTGGGTGAGTGAGTCCAGTGGAGATCACTATGGGAAAGGGCAGCTGGAGAGGCAGTGTTAGATTCTTGAATGCAGATTTTAGTAACATCAAGTAGGTTAAAGCAGTGCTCATCAACCCTGTCCTCGGGGGCCCACTAACAGGCCAGGTTTGCAAGATACCTGAAATACATCACAGGTGATATCATTTGCTGCTCAGTGATTGCAGTATTCTAGTCTGAATCTCCCCAAGGTAAAACTTGGCCTGTTAGTGGGCCCTGAGGACAGCATTGATGACCACTGGGTTAAAGGAGTTGGAGATAGAAAGATAAATGAGAGAGGTGAGCTTGTTACAGAACGAGCAGGCATTGGGCCCATGAGAAGGTTGGGCTGGGTGTTGAAAGCTGAGGAATCAAAATTAGAGTGTAAGCCCTTGTACACACAGTTGGAGATTCCGACAACCAAGTCCGTCGGATTTTGTCCGACGGATTTTGTCCGAAACTGTTGCATACACACGGTCGGACAAAGTTGTCGGAAACTCCGATTGTTCAGAACGTAATGACGTGATTTGGTTACGATGGGACTACGTTCAGGCTAGTAGCCAATAGCTTTGGTGTAGGAATTTGATCTGAGCATGCGTGGCACTTTGTCCGATCGGAATTCTCTACACATGATCGGTGTATGTCCGATCGGAGCATTTTGTCTGAAAATTTTACCAACAAGTTGGAAAACTTGGTCCGTCGGATACTCAGACGGAAACAGTCCGATGTAGATCACACACAGTCGGAATATCCGACAAAACGGTCCGATCGGACACACTAGGTCAGAATCTCCAACCGTGTGTACAAGGGCTAAGAGTTGTAGCTGCTGCCAGAGGAGGTTGGAATAAAGAATTATTTTATCTTTGCTGGTGAAAATTGGGCTAAATTGTGTAAGGGTTTTCTGCCTTCCTCTGGATCAGTTGCCACATTAGCATTTTCTAGGGGGGCAATGTCTACTTAAATGCACATACTTTATATTCATAGAAGTAAAATAAAAATGTGAACAGTTTTTTTTCATTTAGTGTTTATTACTTACTTGTGTCTATCTGTAGAGACGATTCCTCCTCTTTACATTCCATAATCATCTCCCCCTCCTCCATAGACTGCTGATCTCCACTCACCAACCTCTCTTCTTCTTCCTCTTTAATCTCAACTTTCATGTCTTTCAGTTCTTCACCCTAAACCCCCCAAAAAAGATAGAACAAAACATCTGGAAAAATTTAGTGGAAATAACATACATAGAAACATATTCTCCTATAGTTTAGCCACTTGAGGATTTTTAATGTAGGAGATACCACCTAAAAAAACTTCAACAGCAGCTTCTCTACCCCTAAAATCACTCCCCCATGTTGATATTGCTTGCAATTACTGGCTGTCATAATGAATAGAGGGGAAAAGTACTGTTATGCCGCATACACACGATTGGAATTTTGGTCGGAAAAAGTTCTGATGGTTTTCCCGATGGAATTCCGACGGGATTTCGCTCAAGCTGTCTTGCATACACACGGTCACATCAAATTCCAACCGTCAAGAATGTGGTGACATACAACACATACGACGGGACTAGAAAAAGGACGTTCAATAGTCAGTAGCCAATAGCTTCTGTCTCCTAGTTGAATCTGAGCATGCGTGAGTTTTTGCGCATCGGAATTGCATACACACGGTCGCATTTTCCGTTCGCGTGTACACTGCATTAGACTTTACATACACTGAGTAATGAAAATTAATCACAGAATAAGCAGGCTCATACTGGAAATGTAAAAATTGCTATAGGTCTATAGGGGGTTTTGAAGCGCAAAACCTGAAGTGGTCAAAATAATTTATTAGTTCTATACCTACCTGATGATGGTGAGGGACGATCTGACCTTCCCATGTGGAATCCCAGGAATACAGAGGACGGGGACATCTCTCTGGTGGGTTTGTGTCACTGAATGATTCCATCATGAAGGGGTCTTTGTGTCTTTTGGAAAACCTCTCCATCACACCAACCTCATCATCCTCTTCTTTTATCTCTTTTTTAACAGCATTGTTGGGATCACTCTGGTTTATAACCTGTATATTTTATAGAAATGAGTTTAGCTGTAACCACATAGATATTGAACAGGCCAAAATGTAAATATCAGCTATTAGTTAGCTTACTACTTAACCTTATGTGAGAGGGTGTGATCCTCCTGTGTGGAATCCCGGGAATACAGAGGAGGGCTACATCTCTCTGGTGGGTTTCCATTACAGGATCCATCTACCTGATGATGGTGAGGGATGGTGGGATCTTCCTGTGTGGAATCCCGGGAATACAGAGGACGGGGACATCTCTCTGGTGGGTTCCCATTACTGGATCCATCTGTAGGAAACACACACACTGACTGAATACATTGTTTCTATGTGTTTATCAGATGATGGGGGATCTAGGTGGACCCTCCGTACTGCTCTCTCCTTTACAATAAAGTCTCCTCTTACCCGGTGATGTGAGAGGCGGCTGATTGTCCATCATGACGTCCTTGTAGAGATCCTTGTGTCCTTCTAAATACTCCCACTCCTCCATGGAGAAATAGACAGTGACATCCTGACACCTTATAGGAACCTGACACACACAATGATACAGTCACCATCCAGACACATCCCTTGTCTGTTACTGGATAATGTCCCAGAATTCCCGGCACCGCTCACCTCTCCTGTCAGCAGTCCAATGATCTTGTTGGTGACTTCTAGAATCTTCTTGGCACTGGTTACCTCTGTTGTCAGGCAGTGAGGTGGAGGCACTGTGATGGGTGATGTCCTGGGAAGACGGCTGCTGGGTGTCATTGGATCTCCAGGTCTTTTCTTCACTACTTTATAATCCTGTGTAAAGGGAGAATATAATAATTATCACAACATGCTTCCCAGAATCCTCCTCACCTCTCCAGTTAGGTCTGTGTTTTATTAATAGAGATAAGAGTGATGTCATGTGACCTCCCACAATCCTCCTCACCTCTCTGGTCAGCAGGTAGATGATCTCCAGGGTGAGGTTCAATATCCTTTCAGTCATGTGATTTTGGCCCGTCTCCATCTTCATTGATGTGGTCATGTGATCTACAAAAGACTCTCCTCTCTGTAGAAGGATAATAAACTGAGATTTATCTGGACTGTACCAGAATACTGGGAATAATGTCGGCACAGATTTCCTCCATAGTTCTGACACCTCACTGGCTTCTTATATTATATTAATGGTTTCACTTATCAATCTCATGAGTAAAAAAACAGACTCTTATTAACCACTTGAGGACCGCCGTATTGCCATTGTACGTCAGCACAATGGCACAGGCAGGCATAATCACGTACATCTACGTGATTGCCTTCCAGCGGGTGGGGGGTCCCATCGGACCCCCTCCCGCTGGTTACGGCGGTCCGATTCGGTCCAGGAGCGCTCCGTGATGAGGGGATGGCCGTTCGTTTTCGGCCACCCCCTCTGGATCGCTCCTGGCCAATGAGAAGCTTCCTCCCCTGTGTATTGTTTACACAGGAAGGAGGAAGTGATGTCATTCTCCTCGGGGCGGTCTTTTTGACCGGACTACGAGGAGAAGAGTAAAAGTAAGTCTGCACGAACACTACACTGACATGTAGGTACACACAGGCACACAAACCCCCCCCGATCCCCCCCCCCGATCGCCCCCCGATCCCCCCCCGCCCCCCCTCCCCCCCCAGTCACAGTGTCACTGATTGCATTGATCATTTCTTTACTGATCAATGCATTCAGTGTCAGTTGTGACAGTAAAAACTGTCAGGACAGTTAGTGTTAGGTCCAGGGTAGCCCCCTATCACCCCCCAATAAAGATTTAACCCCCTGATTGCCCCTAGAGTTAACCCTTTCACCCCCTTTTGCCAGTGTCACTAAGCGATCATTTTTCTGATCGCTGCATGTGTCGCTAGTGTCGCTAGGTAGCTAGTTATTTTTTTAGGTTCACCGCCAGGTTTTTATATCGCTAGGTACCCCGATATACTACCCAATAATGTTTTTAACCCCCTGATTGCCGCTAGTTAACCCTTTCACCCCCTTTTGCCAGTGTCACTAAGCGATCGTTTTTCTGATCGCTGCATTAGTGTCGCTACAGTCGCTAGGTAGCTAGTTATTTTTTTAGGTTCACCGCCAGGTTTTTATAGCGCTAGGTACCCCGATATACTACCCAATAATGTTTTTAACCCCCTGATTGCCGCTAGTTAACCCTTTCACCCCCTTTTGCCAGTGTCACTAAGCGATAATTTTTCTGATCGCTGCATGTGTCGCTAGGTAGCTAGTTATTTTTTTAGGTTCACCGCCAGGTTTTTATAGCGCTAGGTACCCCGATATACTACCCAATAATGGTTTTAACCCCCTGATTTCCGCTAGTTAACCCTTTCACCCCCTTTTGCCAGTGTCACTAAGCGATAATTTTTCTGAACGCTGCATCAGTGTCGCTAGTGTCGCTAGGTAGCTAGTTAACTAGGCTCCCAAAAAGTCCCCCACATGTGGTATCCCCGTACTCGGGAGAAGCAGCAGAATTTATTTTGGGGTGTAATTTGACTTCTGCCCATAGCATGTGTGAGCAATATATCATTTAGTGACAACTTTGTGCAAAAAAAAAAAAGTTTGTAATATTCCCGCAACTTTTGGCAAAATATAAAATATTCCATGGACTCAACATGCCTCTCAGTAAATAGCTTGGGGTGTCTACTTTCCAAAATGGGGTCATTTGGGGGGGTTTTGTGCTATTTTGGCATTTTATGGCCTTCGAAACTGTGATAGGTAGTGAGGAGTTAAATCAAAAATTTGCACCCTTAGAAATCCTGAAGGTGGTGATTGGTTTTCGGGGTGCCGTGCGCGACTAGACTCCCAAAAAGTCCCACACATGTGGTATCCCCGTACTCAGGAGAAGCAGCAGAATGTATTTTGGGGTGTCATTTCACATATAACCATGGCATGTGTGAGCAATATATCATTTAGTGACAACTTTTTGTAAAAAAAATATTTTTTTTTTTTTTTGTCATTATTCAATCCCTTAGGACAAAAAAAATAAATATTCAATGGGCTCAACATACCCATCAGCAATTTCCTTGGGGTGTCTACTTTCCAAAATGGGGTCATTTGGGGGGGATTTGTACTGCCCTGCCATTTTAGCACCTCAAGAAATGAGATCGGCAGTCATAAATTAAAAGCTGTGTAAATTCCAGAAAATGTACTCTAGTTTGTAGACGCTATAACTTTTGCGCAAACCAAAAAATATACGCTTATTGACATTTTTTTTACTAAAGACATGTGGCTGAATAAATTTTGCCCTCAATGTATGACTAAAATTTAGTTTATTCGATTTTTCTTATAACAAAAAGAAGAAAATATCTTTTTTTTTCAAAATTTTCGCTCTTTTTCCATTTATATCGCAAAAAAAAAAAATCGCAGAGGCAATCAAATACCATCAAAAGAAAGCTCTATTTGTGGGAAGAAAAGGACGCAAATTTCGTTTGGGTGCAATATTGCATGACCGCGCAATTACCAGTTAAAGCAGTGCAGTGCGAAATTGCAAAAAGACCTCTGGTCCTTAAGGTGTTTATTGGTCCGGAGCTGAAGTGGTTAAAGTACAATACTAAAAAAAAAAAAAAAGTTTATTCTAGGTTTTCTTTGATTGGAGATGTATTAAATATGCTGTTCTTGTATTCTTATGTCTGTTCCAGTTTGGGAAATTTCCATTCATTTCTATTCCTTCTGTCAACAGAACAGGATATGAGTAGAAATCGCCCAATGGGAATATACACAGGCCATTTGCCGTGTGCTTTGTTTGACACAACATTACGGTTGCACTCCTAAAGAAGCTTCGTTTAGAGGCGAAACATGTTGGGTTAAGGATATATATATTTTTTTTTTAGTTTGTCTTTTACTTTGAATGAGCACTGATCATTCAAACTCGCTCATCCATGTCTTTATGGACCTGGCTTTGGGCTCACAGTCTCCGAACTAATTCATCCCAAAGGTGTTCTATTCGGTTGAGGTTGCAGGTGCAGGCCAGGCAAGTTCCTCCACCCCAAACTCGCTCATCCATGTCTTTATGGACCTTGCTTTGTGCACTGGTGGGCAGTCATGTTGGAGAAGGAAGGGGCCGTCCCCCAAACTGTTCCCACAAAGTTGGGAGCATGAAATTGTCCAAAAGGTCTTGGTATGCTGATGTCCTTAAGAGTTCCCTTCACTGGAACTAAGGGGCCAAGCCCAACCCCTGAAAGACAACCCCCACACTATAACCCCTCCCACCCCCTCCACCAAACCTTACACTTGGCATAGTCAGGCACGTACTGTTCCCCTGGCAACTGCCAAACCCAGATACGTCCATTGGATTGCCAGACAGGGAAGTGAGATTCGTCACTCCAGAGAACACATCTCCACTGCTCTAATGTCCAGTGGTGGCGTGTTTTACACCACTGCATCCGACGCTTTGCCTTGGACTTGGTGATGTAAGGCTTGGATGCATCTGTCATTTTACGTGGCCTACCACTTTCGTTGCTGCTGTTCCCAGTTGCTGGAGATAAAGGCCTCATGCACATTAGACTTTTCTAAACACTTTCCTCCTAACAAGGAGAAAAAGCAGCATTAAAAAGGCGCCTAAAGCCGCGTTTAGACACGTTCGGGTGTTCATTCAATTATTTTTTCCAGAATAGTCATTTATTCTGGCCGTTGAAATGAATGAACGCTTAAGCGCTAAACACGCCCAACGTCTAGGCCAGTGGTTCTCAACCAGGGTT
This sequence comes from Lithobates pipiens, assembly GCF_037356315.1. Taxonomy (NCBI): domain Eukaryota; kingdom Metazoa; phylum Chordata; class Amphibia; order Anura; family Ranidae; genus Lithobates; species Lithobates pipiens. The sequence goes on from NW_027507811.1 coordinate 21,406,145, forward strand.
CCGTGGAAAGCTCGGGTTCCTCCAGAGGTTGCTAGGGGTTCCTTCAGCATTGGGCAATTTCTGCCTCTCAGATAAGTTCCCACTCACCCCATTGATCTTTTTAGCTATCTGTAAGGAGGTAATTCTTCCCAATGACCACAAGTGTAAGGACCATTCTTCCCACCGACCATCACACTAATGTATCATGAGTTGTAGATTTCTAATTTTTCAGCAGGGGTTCCCCGAGACTGGAGAACTATTTCAAAGGTTATAAAATTATTATAAATAACAAAAGCCGAATGGCCCCTTACTTTAAAAAGTGCCTTGGTAAGGGGCCATTCGGCTTTTGTTTTTTATAATAATTTTAATAAACAGGATTACACTATTTTTGGCCTGTTTATATCCTTCACATATACTACTTGGCCAACCATCTGGGGGAGTACCAAGTTTTTTCTTAAGGGCATCCCATACAACCCTCATTGTATTGCAGCAAAGCATCATCGTGCAAAGGCTTTTATTGACCTTATTATGGGAACAAAAAAGGTCAACAGCATCTGGTAAGGAGATATCATCTATACATGGAGCACTTTGGGTGTACAACACACCGGAGAAGGTGATCTATCTTTAAAGGAAAAAAATTGGTCGGCATTCATTCACTGGATTGGACGCTTTATTTTATTTTATTTCACTTTATTTTTTATCTTTTATATATTTTTTCAATGCGTTACTTCTAGCACAAGTTGTGATTTTTTTGGTGGACTATAGGGCTGAAACAACGAATCGATTAACCACTTACAGACCGGACCATTTTGCTGGTCAAAGACCAGACCACTTTTTGCGATTCGGCACTGCGTCGCTTTAACTGACAATTGCGCGGTCGTGCGACGTGGCTCCCAAACAAAATTTACGTCCTTTTTTTCCCACACATAGAGCTTTCTTTTGGTGGTATTTGATCACCCCTGCGGTTTTTATTTTTTGCGTTATAAACAAAAATAGAGCGACAATTTTGAAAAAAAAAACCGCATAATTTTTTACTTTTTGTTATAATAAATACCCCCCAAAAATATATAAAAAAACATTTCCTGACGCATCATGGCAGCACACACACTGGGTTGTGACTCCGCCTCCACAACCTGATAGGACTGGTTAGCTATACGATTTGAAGAGGAGTCCACCGTTGCATTCTCCTTTTTTTCCTCACCTGAATGGGACATCACGTTTGCGATCGGTTAGCAATGGAGCCCCTTACCGCTCTACCCCAGCTAGGTTCAGCCTCTCCTACCTGGAAGCCCCTGTCCGTACGGTCTCTAAATGGGCTATAACGCAGGGGGCCCCACTCTGGTGGTCTCAGGGGCAAGACAACAAAATCAACATAACAGACCTTTGAAAGACAAAACCTTAAAAAGGTTTTAATAGTTTGCAGCGGTCTCCCCCCCTATCTGTTTTGGTTCCCACTTACTTCCCAGGCATGCCTCCCTTTCTGCTTGTTTTTTCGTTTTTTTTTCCCTTTTTTTTCCCTTTCCTTTCGCTCTGGGCACGCTGAGCCCTGTAGTTCCACAGCGCTGTGACCTCTCCATCATGGCGGCCGCGTTCGGACGCTCGGCGCTCAGGAAGTAATTTTCCCCTTGTCCTCTGCATTTGCCAGCATCCAAGATGGCGCAGGGCGGCGCAGCCAGCCAGTGCGCATGCGCGGCGGTGATGTCACTCCTCCGGCGACGGCGGGCTATTTAAAAACTGTCATTTTCGTTTTGAAGTGCTGCTTGTGCTTTCTACAACATCTACCATCCTGATCTCTGCACACAGCCTGCTGACTTGCAAGACAAGTCCTCCTGATCTCTGGTAAGCCCTTTTTCTATCATCTTTATGTGCTTTACCATTTATTTCTGTGTCAGCACCTTCTGCCCATACTCTGCATTGGCTCTTACACTGAAAACCTCTGGTCACAGGTGTACTCTATTCTTCCCTATGGAGACCGCTGCCTTAGTAGACCATCCTAGAACTACAAGGTAAGGGGACGTATGGATTGGTAAGCAATAAAGAGGAGAAAAAGAGAGCACTGCCATTAATACCTTTCATTTTGGTAGCTCTGGCAGGTCATCGGGGTCATCCCATTCTAAAAGAAAGGAACGTTCCCCCTCAAGGCACTCTCAGCGCAGTCGGTCAAGGTCTTCCCGTCATCGCAGAGAAGCGTCATCCTTACACCGAGAGGAACACCATACCCGTCCTGCGGTTAATACCTGCTGGGTCTGTGGAGCGCAAGCATTACCTAGTAAGCTTGTTTGCCAAATCTGTCTGGAGGAAGCAACTCGAGACAAGGAAGCTGACGCTAGAGAAGCTTCCAATATTATAAGAGACTCGGTTAAAGAAACAATCTTGCAGGTGACAGCTTACGATCCAATCAGGTCATCTAACTCAGCCTCAACTTCTCACACCCCTCAGGATCCAGACGACTCCCCAGAGGATGAGGAACCCCTGGCCCCTACAGTTTTCGACTTTGCATTAATAAACCCATTTGCGAAATCAGTTAAGGAGGCGATCGGTTGGGAAGAAGAGAGAGACGTCCCACCTAAGTTACGGAAATATTTCCCTAACCCAAAAAAAAAAAAAAAAAAAGACCCTGAGGTCTTCCCCTTTATTGAAGAGCTAGAGGAGCTCATGAAAGATGAATGGCAAAAAACAGAAAAGAAGTCCGGCTTGAATAACAGATTAGGAAAGCTCTATCCCCTAAAAGAGCCAGCAGTGAACCCTCTTATCTCCGCTCCCGTGGTAGACTCCTCACTAATGCGTTTAGCGCGCTATGTAACCCTACCAATAGAAGACGCCGTAACCTTTAAGGATGTGATGGATCACAAGATCGTCCTCGACCTTAAGAAAGCCTATTCAGTAGCGGGGGGGGCCTGTAGGCCAGCAATTGCTCTAGCAGCGGTCGGTAGAGCCATCACCTCCTGGACTTTTGGCGTTGAAAAATTAATTGTAGAAGCAGCAGACCAAGACAAGATTATTTCAGCACTGCAGGAACTCAGCCTTGCGGGTGATTTCGTAGCAGAGGCGGCGGTGGACGTTATACGGTCCTCAGCAAGAGCGATGCTAGCCTCAGTAACTTCCAGAAGAGCTCTCTGGCTAAAACCTTGGGTTGCTGACGCAACTTCCAAATCCAGCTGGTGTAAGATCCCTTATGATGGCACTAACCTTTTTGGTTCAAAATTAGATTCCGCAATATCAAAGGTCACGGGGGGAAAATCGTGTCTAATACCGTCGGACAGAAGATCCAAACAACAAAAATCTTTTTGATGCCACGCATGCCCAGCCCGCAATAGTAGGTGCGAGGCTGAGGCTATTTGCCCAAGTATGGATAGACAAAATAAAGGAACCCTGGACGATATCCACCGTTCAGCAAGGTCACAGGTGGAAGTTCAAGCGAAAACCGCCAAAAAAAACACTACAGTCCTACCAAACTACCTTTTTCGCGCCTGAAACGAAAGCTTTGGGTCAGATACATTATGGAGTTTCTCCAAAAGCAAGCAATCATAGAAGTTCCACAGGAGCAGAGAGGAGAGGGGTTTTTACTCTCCCCTTTTCTTGGTGTTAAAGAAAACAGGAGACCTGAGGCCTGTGTTGGACTTAAAAAAGTTAAACCAAATGATTCTAGTCGAATCGTTCAGGAGGGAGAGTCTCCAATCAATATTACTAACAATAGGAGAAAAAGATTGGATGCTCTCGGTCGATTTGTCCGACGCTTATCTACACATTCCAGTGCATCAAATCTTTCAAAAGTACCTGCGCTTTGCGATAGGCAAGCAACACTTTCAATTCAAAAGCCTCCCATTCGGGATATCGACGGCACCCAGGACCTTCACAAAGGTGTTACTTCCGGTTATAGCACTATTGAGAGAGAGGGGTCTAAGAGTCCTACACTATCTCGACGATATTCTTCTTCTAGCAGACAATCGAGAAACACTTCTACGACATCGTTCAATTCTAATTTCCACACTCCAGCAATTCGTGTGGATAGTGAACTGGAGGAAGAGCAGCCTTGTCCCAGTACAGAAAATGGTCTTCCTAGGAGCCGAATTGGACACCAGATCCAACACAGTAGGGCTTCCCCAGGAAAAACTTTATCCTCCTATCCGCAAAGTAAAAAAGCTACTGTCAGTAGACCACCTGTCTGCAAGAAAATGCTTAAGCATTCTGGGCTCAATGTCATCAACCTTTCTAATGGTTCAGTGGTCCCAATGGAACTCGAGGGTATTCCAGAATTCGTTCCTAAAACAATGGAACGGGGTGTCAATGTCACAACAAATAACAATCACCAGGACAGTCAAGGAGTCAGTACGATGGTGGACTCAAACCAGCAATTTAGCACGCCGTCGTCCTATTGTTCATCCACTCCCAGAAATAGTAATGTCGGACGCCAGTTATCTTGGGTGGGGAGCGTATCATCTAGACCGGGGAGCACAGGGCCGCTGGCCCTTCTGTCCACAAGGGATAGTCTCAAACGTTCTGGAACTCAGGGCTGCATGGCAAGCACTTCTAACTTTCAGTCCCCTTCTTTCAGGGAAGAGTGTCCTCCTGCGCATGGACAATACAGTGGCTGTGAATTATGTCCACAGGCAAGGGGGCACCACAAGCAAGGTCCTAATGCAGGAGGTTCGACCTATAATCGAGTGGGCCCAAGTCTACCTGACGGATTTGAAGGCAGTATACGTACCCGCGATTCACAACCAACTCGCGGACGACCTAAGTCGAATATTTATTTCAAACAATGAGTGGTCTCTCAGTCACAAGGCCTTTACTCTTCTGACACGCAAATGGGGCGTTCCCGATATGGATCTGGCAGCAACTCCAGCGAACCGCAAATGTACTCGCTTCTTAGCAAGGACCGCCTATCCAGCAGCAATAGGGATCGACTGTCTCCACCATCCTTGGGAATTTCGCCTAGGTTACATATTCCCTCCGGTGCCCCTAAAAGCCAGGTTTCTGGCCAGACTGAGGAGTTCGTCTTCCACAGTAATAGCAGTGTTGCCCTTCTGGCCCAGAAGACCATGGTTTCCGTCCATCCTGCAATTGAACACAGAGGAGCCTCTCCCACTTCCGCTGTTCCCAGACTTGCTCTCACAAGGGAAATTCCTACACCCGTCACCAGAGCGATTACACCTGACGGCTTGGAAACTGAAAGGGAAAGGTTGCTAGATCAGGGTTGTTCATTAAGAGTAATATCCACCTTACAACAAGCAAGGAAGAAATCGACAAACAACATATATAATAAGATTTGGAAGAAATTTTCCGCAATAGCCCAACTACAGTCCTGCAACCCCCTTTTCCCATCAGTCTCTCAGGCGTTAGAATTTCTACAACTAGGTCTAGAGAAAGGATTAAGGTCAAGCACCTTAAAAGTTCACGTCTCTGCCATATCCGCAATGACAGGAATCAAGTGGGCTTTAAACCCCCTCATCATTCAGTTTCAGAAGGAATGCCTAAAAATAAGGCCTCCCAGAAAACCAACTTTTCCGACCTGGGACCTGTCGATCGTTCTGGAAGCTTTAACAAAAGAACCTTTCTCGCCGGGGGGGATCAGTATCCCTATGGGACTTGACATTAAAACTATCATTTCTAGTTGCAATCACATCGGCCAAGAGGGTCTCCGAGCTGCAAGCTCTATTAATCAAAGAACCACACCTAGTTTTTTTCCCAGACAGGGTCGTACTCAGACCTTCGGAACAGTTCGTGCCAAAGGTAGCATCTAGCTTCCACTTTAATCCGGAGATCAATCTTCCTGTTTTTCTCAACACAGATGGAAATCCGCACCCTCTGGATGTGAAGTCTGCAATATCTGCCTACCTGGAGGCTACCGCTCTATTCAGGAAGTCAGAAAACCTCCTGGTCATTCCGCATGGCGCCAAAAAAGGTCAAGCGGCTTCTTCAAGGACAATATCTTCATGGTTGATTAAAGTCATCAAGAAAGCATATCTAGTTCAACACCTTCCAATACCGGAAAACCTGAAAGCGCATTCAACGAGGGCAATGGGGGCCTCAAGGGCAGCGTACAGTAGAGTATCATCAGAGACTATTTGCAAGGCAGCAACTTGGTCATCAAAAACCACATTCATGTCGCACTATAGAATAGACCCGGCTCAATTAACTACGGTTGAGTTCGGGAGATTAATTATTCAATCAAATTCATCCATATCTTGTACTTGAGTAAATAAAAAACTTCTGAAAGGCACCCTCCCATGTAGCGAGTTATTTCCCAGTGTGTGTGCTGCCATGATGCGTCAGGAAAACGGAAAATTGTATACTCACCTTTCCGTAATTTTCCTTTCCTGACGCATCCCATGGCAGCACACAGATCCCACCCCTCTAAGGTGATAGTTACTGAGAATGCAACGGCGGACTCCTCTTCAAATCTTATAGATAACCAGTCCTATCAGGTTGTGGAGGCGGAGTCACAACCCAGTGTGTGTGCTGCCATGGGATGCGTCAGGAAAGGAAAATTACGGAAAGGTGAGTATACAATTTTCCATTTTTTATACCCTCAGTTTAGGCCGATACGTATTCTTCTACATATTTTGGTAAAAAGAAATCACAATAAGCGATTATTGATTGGTTTGCGCAAAAGTTATAGCGTTTACAAAATAGGGGATAGTTTTATGGCATTTTTATTAATAATTTATTTTTTTACTAGTAATGGTGGCGATCAGCGATTTTTATTGTGACTGCGACATTGCGGCGGACACATCTGAAATTTTTTACACATTTTTGGGACCATTGTCATTTATACAGCAATGACACTGGCAGTGAAGGGGTTAACCAGTGGGTGGCAGTGTAGGGGTTAAGTGTTCCTAGGGGTGTGTTACTAACTGTTGGGGACTGGGCTTTGTGTTAGTGAACACTGATCTCTGCTCCAATCACAAGGAGCAGAGATCAGCGTCACTTGTTGCTAGGCAGAACGGGGAGATGCTGTTTACAATGGCATCTCCCCGTTCAGCCACCCCATGAGACGATAGCGGTTACCCCCACGGCGATCAAGTCCGCGGGACCCGCGACCGGACTCACAGGGGTCCCGACTGGCACACGAGTGAAGGGGTTAACCAGAGGGTGGCAGTGTAGGGGTTAAGTGTTCCTAGGGGCGTGTTACTAACTGTGGGGGGCTGGACTTTGTGTTGTGAACACTGATCTCTGCTCCAATCACATGGAGCAGAGATCAGCATCACTTGTTGCTAGGCAGAACGGGGAGATGCTGTTCGCAATGGCATCTCCCTGTTCAGCTGCCCCGTGAGACGATTGCGGGTATCCCCGCAGCGAACGAGTCCGCGGGACCCGTGACCGGACTTCACCGGCGGCACGCTCACAATGGCAGGGCGGCATTTAAAAATGGACGTACCTGTACGCCCAGGGCAGGACTTACCATTGGGCTTGACTGGGCTCAAGCCCATGGGCCCCTTCCAATAGGGGGCCCCATGGGCCCCACCGAGATACATAGCCGGGTGTACTCTGCTCCGCTCCGCTCACAGTCACGCCCCGTCCCACCCTATGATGGACATAACACAGGGACTGGGTGTGACTGTGAGCCAAGCCGAGTACACTCGACTACTCTCAGTTCCGCTCGGGACCCGAGAGCCGCTGTAAGGACATATTATGTGACCCGTCGCAGTTTGCTACGGAAGTGACATTCCGTCACCGCCATCTTGCTATACCCCACACTCGTCCACAGTAAGGATACACTAAGAAGGGGTAAAACGGACATGTTGTTACACCCAGCAGAGTTTTGCATTTTAGACATATTTATAACATTAAAGTTGGAATATAGTGAAATATAGTACTTACAACTCCGTCTGACTACTTAGATGTTGAATTTTAAAAGCAGCAAACTTCTGTCAGATTAGCAAACCTGTGAGATGAGCAGGGTTGCCGCTGCTTTTAAAATGTAAGATCTAAGTAGTCAGTATTATTTCACTATATAAACTGACTTTACTGTTATAAATACGTGCAAAATGCAAAACTCCGGTGGGTGTAACAAGATGTCCGCTTTACCCCTTCAAAGTGTATCCTTACTGTGGAAGAATGTGGGGTGTAGCAAGATGGCGGTGACGGAACGTCACTTCCGTAGCAAACTGGGACGAGTCACTGAATATATTGTTACACCGCCGAGAGGACCCGAGAGCCGTCGAGATACACAGGACTCTGTATCTTGGCAGACCATTTTTAAACTTCAAGACTGCAATGACAAGGCTGCACATGACACTGGGGCAAGGCTGCAAATGACACTGGACAAGGCTGCAGATGGATGGGCAAGGCTGCAGGTGGACACTGATAAGGCTGCATTGATGGGCATTTAAATGTTAAAAGTTTTTTCCTTTAACTTCCCTCCTAAAAGTTTTTTTCCTTTAAAATTAGCTCCTAAACTTGGGGTGCGTGTTATACGCCGGTGTGTGTTATAGGCCGATAAATACGGTAATGTATAGAATGTAGGGCCCAAAAGTGGCTCAAGCCCAGGGGCCCCCACCACCCTAAGTCCTGCCCTGTGTACGCCAATATGCCTGCCCGTGCCATTCTGCCGACGTACATCGGCGTGCGCCGGTCGGGAACTGGTTAAAGGAAAAAATTGGTTAGCATTCATTCACTGGATTGGACACTTTATTTTATTTTATTTCACTTTATTTTTTATCTTTTATATATATTTTTTCAATGTGTTACTTCTAGCACAAGTTGTGATTTTTTTTGGTGGACTACATTAACCAGAATATATTGTGGATATTTTGTTGGACTTTATATTCATTTATTTTCCAGCATATGGTGTGTATATGTTGTCACTTATGGTTTCACAGGGTTGACAACATTTTACACATAGGACACCGATTGATGTGCAATCATATGTACAAAGGGCTATTCCAAACACAGGTGTAATATCAGTGTCCTACCACTAGGCACATAATAAGGTTGATTCATCTCCAGTTGTATTTTTTATTTTATTTTTTTGACACGTTAGTTTAATTCACTGGTCAGTCATTTATAATTCATTATATAGCGCCTCCTGTTTAATTCTTTTTCAACATTGCACTGGGGTATTTCTCACCCAAGGTTCGGGAGATAGCAGCTTTTTATTTTAATTATAAATAAATATTTTAGTTCTTTTTGGCGCAAAGTATTAACACACAACTATGATGTCTATTATCTTAAAAAAAAATCTTTATTATAACAAATTGAAGATAAAAGACATCACGGCATTAGAATACAAGAGAGATCGGTTATCGGTTGATGTATTTCACACTAAAGAACGCTGAGACCCCTTTCACACTTGTGCGACTTGTCCCACGACTTGGGGCTGCAAAGTCCCATGACAAGTCATTCCCCATGATTTCCAATGACAACCATTCATATTAGTACGACTTCAAGTCGTGCCGACTTCAAAGTAGCCCCTGCACTACTTTGGCTGACTTTGATGCGAGTTACACAGGCATTCCTTGAAATCGCTGCAAAAATTGCATCAAAATTGCGACCTGCGAAGTCGCGGTAGTGTGAAAGGGGGCCTAAGGGCTCATTTACACTGAAGCTTCGGCTTCAACACACATTAAACGGCTAGTTTACACTTGCTTCAAAACAAGGCTTTGGACACGCTTTATTAAAGCTCTTTGAGCGCCAGTGAAAGCCCCTGTCACTAAATAAAATGGTTGGCTTAGAGTCCTGTTTACACCTTGCTTTTGCTTCACTTCAAAAGCGATATCCCATGTAACTTTAGTGGTGCTTCCAAGCGTCTTCAAAGCCTCCATAGAAGTCTGAAGCAAAGCTCGCTTGAAGCCCCACCAAAGGCTCACTGAAGCCCCACCAAAGGTCCATTGAAGCCTCAGCAAAGCCTCATCGAAGTTCCACCAAAGCCTCATCGAAGCCCCACCAAAGCCTCATCGAAGCCCCACCAAAGGTTCATCGAAGCCCCACCTAAGCCCCAAGAAAACGCAAAGAGTAAACAGGACTATAAGCTATTCATTTTATTTAGTGACAGGGGCTTTGACTGGCTTTCAGAGAGCTTTAACAAAGCCTGTCCGAAGTCTTGTTTTGAAGCAAGTGTAAACTAGCCCCGATTGATATAAATAAGTGTTATTTTAGCGTGAAACACATTACCAGATCTCTCTTGTATTCTAATGCTGTGATGTCTTTTAAGGATCCTACTAGAGTGTGCAGCCATCCACTTCTTCTACTCAAGCTTTTCCGGTTGCAAGCTGGACAGACACCTCGATGTAAGGACTTGTTCAGGGGGTATTATGTGGACTGCCCCGGACCGCTGCTTTATTTTGGTTAGCGTTTAGGTGCATTTACAGGCACCCGTCATTTATTTCTCCCCCAATTGCTCCTCTCCTGAACGAGATTTTGGTTGCATTTCTATTTCTGCCCATAAACCCCTATGTGCACATGGACGTTTAGAGGAAGAAAAGACAAACACCTGGCGTTTGACAGCTGCAATCTGCATGCGGTCAATGGAGAATGACAGGGGAGGGGGATGGGTTACTGGGTGTAAATATAAAATAAGATCTTATTACCTCCTCTGTTGCCAGTTCCAGCAATGTCTTCTCTCTACTTCCTCCCGACTCACCTCTCACCCGGAACTTCCTTAGGAGTGTTACATCACTTCCTGTGTTGAGCAGTATTACTTCCTGTCTCTATCGGGTATCACTTCCTGTTTGTGCTTTTCCCTCGGTTAGCCTCCATTCACGCCTCGTAAGTGCTTAGAGAATCACTTATGCAGACATTTTTTCTACACTTATACACATTTTTTTTCTTTTTTACAAGAATTTTTTCACGTGTATACAAGTTTCTGGGTAAAAAGAAGATCTTCAGTTGCATCACAAAACATCATTTTTTTTTGCATATCCATTATTTTTTTTTAATTGCTTAAAATACACGTTTCCTGCCTAAAAACAGGCGTAAATAGAGTGGAAGTTAACAGACAACATCAGCTCATGTCTACAAAAATTTAGAGATTCTATATTTAGGTCTTTAAACCAGAGACTCTGGATGGACAGTTGGATAAATGGTTCTATATTTAGGATGTATCTGGTCTATAAACCAGAGGCTCTGGATGGACAGTTGGATAAATGCTGGTATGTGCTAACTGAACCATCTCCACCCAAAAACTGAAACACTGCTATCTGCTTTTCATGTGTGTCTTTAAAAATGCTGGTATGTTGTTTTTGCTCAACAGTCTGTAGCCCTGTCCAGATTACAATGCTTTATTATCTGCCTTGTCTTACCCAAAATTATGGCCCCTCTAACTTTAGTGCCCTCTTGCTAGCCTGTTTCTGAAGTTAGAATTTAGCCCTGTTAACCATCCAAGCTTTATTACCTCCTGATTGATAATTGAAATCCACCCATACCCCACCCCTATCAGTATAAAGCTAAGCTTCACTTTGGGGGAAGCTATTGCTGGGGGCACACTTGCAACTGGGGGTCTTTCTCCAAGTGGGGGATTTCAATAAGTGGAAGCACTTCTGACTCTGCACTTAAACGAAGGTACACAAGAAAATACTTTGAAAAACGCAGCAAAGACACCAGGTGACCTTGTTTAACCCTTTAGCACTTTCTCCTTATAACATGCATTCTCTACCACTCCTTCTGACAGCTCTGTCCTCTATACTAAAATTATCTCAACTCCACCACACTTCTCCCCCCCACAGCATATATATATCACCCTCACTTCTGTCCTCTCCTTATTACTGCACCCACCAACTCCTGCTAATTCTAAATCCACACACACTAAAAATCTCCAAGACCCTGGGACATGTCCCTTCATATAAATCTCACTCCCATATTGCCTCCCTCACCCTCCTGCTTCTCCTAAACTCTGGAGATATATCCCCAAACCCTGGACCTCCATCATTAAACTGTACCCATCACCCTGCACCCTCTGGCAGCTGCCACAATCAACATAATTTAGTTCCCATTTCTATTCTTCCCAAGACCAGACTCCCTTTCTCTTGTGCCCTTTGGAACTCCCGCTCTGTCTGCAACAAACTCACCTCTCTACATGACATCTTTATCACCAACTCATTTAACCTACTCGCCATCACCGAAACCTGGCTGCACGAATCAGACACTGCGTCTTCTGCGGCCCTATCCCATGGTGGTCTTCTTTGGACTCACTCCCCCAGATCCAGTGGACATAAGGGAGGAGGTGTTGGAATCCTTCTAGCCCCACATAGCACCTTCCAGGTACTTCAGCCACCTCCCTCTCTGTCACTCTCCTCTTTCGAAGCACACTGCATTCGTCTCTTCACTCCAATTTCTTTAAGAATAGCCGTGATCTACAGGCCCCCTGGACCAGTATCAACATTTCTTGATGACTTCTCTGCCTGGCTACCCTACTTTCTTTCTTCTGAAATCCCCACAATCATTCTCGGGGACTTCAACATCCCTATTAATACTAACACCTCTGCTCCTTCCAAACTTCTCAGCCTAACCTCCTTCTTTGACCTGAAACAGTGGATACATGATCCTACTCACTCCGAAGGCAATATCCTTGACCTCGTTTTCTCTCACCTTTGCACTCCATGCAACCTCTCTAACTATCCATTCCCTCTCTCTGATCACCGCCTTATTAGTTTCACTCTCTCCCTCTCCTTCACCTCCTCTCCCTCCAACCGCATTAAAGTTACCCACAGAAACCTACGTCATCTCAAGCCTTCTCTTCTCTACTCTGCTATTGACAACCTCTACGACGAAATCTCACCCCTATCCTGCACCAACCTAGCCACTTCTGTCTACAACACTTCACTTCTGGCCTCTCTGGACTCACTGGCCCCCCTCACTACACACAGAATCAAGCCCCGACCCCTTCAACCTTGGCAAACAGATGTCACTAGAAGTCTGAAAAAACGTAGTCGTGCTCATGAGCGCCTGTGGCGCAAGACCAAGTCTCAGAGAGATTTCAACCAATATAAATCTGCCCTCCAAAATTACAATTCTAGCCTCCTCTCTGCCAAGCAGAACTATTTTATCACTCTCATCAGCAACCTATCATCCCGTCCCCGTCAACTCTTCTCTACTTTCAACTCTCTACTTCGTCCTCCACCACCTCCACCCGCCAACTCACTCACTGCCCAGGAGATTGCTAATCACTTCAAACAGAAGATTGATACAATTCGCGCAGAGATTTCTACTGTTCTGATACCCTCCACACTTTACACATCATGCCCACAGGCACAATCATTACTTCCCTCTTTCAACCCCACCACTATAGACGACGTTGCTAAACTACTTGGTAATGTCCACCTTACCACCTGCCCTCTGGATCCTGTTCCCTCGCAAATGCTGCGTTCACCCTCTGACTCTATGCTACACTCTCTAACTCACATCTTCAATCTCTCCCTCTCTTCTGGCATCTTCCCCAACTCTCTAAAACATGCACTTGTCAAACCCATACTTAAAAAACCCTCACTGGACCCATCCAATCCAAACAACCTACGCCCCATCTCCTTGCTCCCCTTTTTATCCAAACTACTCGAACGTCTGGTCTACAACAGACTGAGAGACCACCTCGCTGATAATAGCCTTCTTGATCCCCTTCAGTCTGGATTTCGTCCTCAACACTCCACAGAAACTGCTCTCCTAAAACTAACAAACGATCTACTAATGGCCAAAACCAATCGACATTATTCTGTACTCCTCCTCCTGGACCTCTCTGCTGCCTTTGTTACGGTTGACCACCCCCTCCTTCTCAAAAAACTCCACACCTTTGGTCTCCGTGACCGTACTCTACGATGGTTCTCTTCCTACTTATCCAACCGCACCTTTAGCGTTTCTTATAACTCTACTTCCTCCTCTCCTCTTCCTTTCTCTGTTGGGGTCCCCCAAGGTTCTGTTCTTGGACCTCTCCTATTTTCAATCTATACCTCCTCCCTGGGCCAACTGATAGCCTCCCACGGCTTCCAATACCACCTCTATGCTGATGACACCCAAATCTATCTCTCTACCCCTCAGCTCACTCCCTCTGTCTCCTCACGTATCACTAATTTACTATCAGATATATCAGTCTGGATGCCACACCACTTCCTCAAAATCAATCTATCCAAAACCGAACTTATAATTTTTCCTCCCCCATATGCCCCTTCCCCTGATCTCACTGTCAAAATTGATGGCACAACCATAAGCCCATCCCCTCACGCCAAGGTTCTAGGTGTAGTCCTGGACTCTGAACTCTCCTTCAAGCAACACATCCAATCACTGTCCAAATCCTGCCGCCTCAATCTCCGCAACATCTCCAAAATACGCCCCTTTCTAACCAATGACACAACAAAGCTCTTAATTCACTCGCTGGTCATCTCTCGCCTTGACTACTGCAACTCCCTTTTCATTGGCTTACCTCTACATAGTCTAGCACAGGGGTTGACAAATTTGCTTGGATTCTAGGAGCCAGCTAAAAAAGTGAGGAGCCAGGTCCGTGACGGCGATCTGGACCTGTCCCTGGCCTGACATGGAGACGAGTGAAGGGAAGATAGCCCCCAGCCCCCCACATATGAGATCACCTCTCATTGGACACACCGCTTGAGTGCTAAATGGCTGCTGTGATTGGCCATTTAGCATGATCTGTGATTTGCTGTATCCAAGGGACACGGCCAACACAGAACTTCCCCGATGCGTGCCCATGGCGGCGTTCAGAGGGGAAGTAAACAGGAGGATGTCCAGGGACGCCCTCCCGGCAATTGGTGTCCGCGCTGTAGACATCTTTTGTCTATAGCGCGGGCACGAAGTGGTTAACAAAAGAATGTGACTTTTATTTCCGCCATGTTCCCGCTTATTAACGTCATATCCCCGCTAAGGGTTAGATCAGGTCCGCCTGAAAAACTGACAGGTGAACCTGATCAGACAGCCCTTGTGAAAGGGGTCAAGCAGGGAGGATTACAAATAATATATATTTTTTTCCCTTAATTAAAATAATTTTTTTTACTTTTTACAAAAAAAAAAAAAAAATTATAATATAATATAATATATATATATATATATATATATATATATATATATTAATATAATGAGAAGCCATTTACCAGCCACCACACTCACCGTTGGGCAAAAGGCGCCAGATGACGCCCGCAATCACTTCCTTCTCTTCACTTTGGGAAGGAAATGGGCGGGCAGTGAAAAACAGGCAGGGGAGCTTCACTCCATTAGGATTAGCATTATTGGAATAGGGTGTAATTTCTACATCCACCACAAGATGGCGCCAGACTACCGAAAGATTTTAGAAGGCCGCAAAGCCGCGGCCTCAATTACTGCCCGGCGCGGCCCGATGCAATTGTGCGGCGGAGTTTGGGGTCCAAATGGAGACAGGATACCCCAGCAGCGTTGCCCCAGGCGCCAGGACACGAATTCTAGTCGCAAATGCGACCGGGCGCCCGGGGTTTGTCGAGCCCTGGTCTAGCACCTCTTTAATCCATTATGAATGCCGCTGCCAGACTCATCCACCTTACCAATCGCTCGGTGTCTGCTACTCCTCTCTGTCAATCCCTCCACTGGCTTCCGCTCAGCCAAAGAATTAAATTCAAAATACTAACAATTACATACAAAGCCATCCACAACTCTGCCCCCAGCTACATCACTAGCTTAGTCTCTAAATACCAACCTACTCGTTCTCTTCGTTCCTCTCAAGACCTCCTGCTCTCTAGCTCCCTCATCACCTCCTCCCATACTCGCCTCCAGGACTTTTCCAAAGCCTCCCCAATCCTATGGAATGCCCTACCCCAATCTGTCCGCTTATCTCCTACTTTATTAGCTTTTAGACGATCCCTGAAAACACTTCTCTTCAGAGAAGCCTACCCCACCCACACCTAACTGTATTTTCATTTTCTCCATCAGCTCATCCCCCCACAGTTAAAACCTTTTGTTTCAACTTGACCCTCCCTTCTAGATTGTAAGCTCTAACGAGCAGGGCCCTCTGATCCCTCCTGTATTGATTTGTATTGTAAGTGTACTGTCTGCCCTCATATTGTAAAGCGCTGCGCAAACTGTTGGCGCTATATAAATCCTGAATAATAATAATAATAATAATAATAATAATAAATGGCTCTATATTTAGGATGTATCAGGTCTATAAACCAGAGGCTCTGGATGGACAGTTGGATAAACAGCTCTATATTTAGGGTGTATCTGGTCTATAAACCAGAGGCTCTGAAGTAAAATTTGGATAAATGGATCTGTCGTTTTTTATCTCTATCGGTATGTGTGTAGCAGTATCTGCTAAAGATAAAATGGGCAATTTTCAGGAGTAAAGACAAAAATATATTATCTTACTAGATTGTAAGCTCCTTGAGCAGGGCCCTCCGATTCCTCCTGTATTGAATTGTATTGTAACTGTAATGTCTGCCCTCATGTTGTAAAGCGCTGCGCAAACTGTCAGTGCTATATAAATCCTGTATAATAATACCTCCTCTGCTAACAGTTTCAGCAATGTCTCCTCTCTACTTCCTTCAAACTGACCTCTCCCCCGAAGCTTCCTACCTATATATGACATCACTTCCTGTCTGTGTGCGTTACATTGACAATATGTAGAATCAACTCCTTGTGGAGAATAGAACTGCAGCCTACATTGTTTTTTCAATAATGACTTTGAAACTATAAACAAATACAACGGCATTCATTCAAATATTTTATTAAAATTCAGAAATATATTAAATTAAATAATTAAAAAAAAAAAAAAAAAAAAAACACTGAATTTTGACATTGGAAATATATTTTTGGAAACCTACACCACCAAATTACATCATAGACAGTCATTGCTGGCCAGAAAGTCCTAGGCACTTCAAATAACAATCGTCTTCGGTGATGCTTCGCTTTGAAACTGGAAGATGTCCGGCTTCGCTATTGGATCAGAGTTGGTGGAACCCTCTGGGACTCTGGGGCACCCCATCCACAGTGTGGAGAAGTCTTATCATGAAGTGGTCATTACAGAAGATTTGCAACCAAACTACCGTTCCTTCAAGGTGGAAGCAAAGCCAAAACATCGGGGAATGGTTGTACTTGCGCCACCTTGATTGCGCTATTTGTTGCCCCATGTCAAGATTGTGAATGTGTTCAGGTTTATTCATTCGTACAACCATGTCCAGGGCCGTGTTTATCTACCTGGCAGGCTCAGGTGATCCACGGAGCTGGCCTGCTAAAATGAATGACAGCTTGGACAATGACCCGGTCTTCGTGGCACATCTCTAAATGTGGATGTACAGAGACGTGCATCGGTCCCGCATTCAGAGCTCTGCCTTGGACCCACCTTTATGTAAACTCAGGATCAGTGCCAGGACAAGGTCATTTAGAGCCCAGAGCAACTATTCCGAACTGTGACTTCCGCCCCAAAAAAATCAAGTACTAATCTGCATGCTCACTCCCTAAGCATATATACCCTGCTGAAATCCCCCTATCAGCACAAATCTTTGCCCCCCTCCCAAGTTCAAATCCTCTCTCGCCAAATCCCTCCAGCTCAAATCCCCCCACGAAAAAAAATATATCACAGCTCCTAGCCCAAATCCTCTACCCCTCAAATTGCCCCTCTGTGCACAAATTCTCCCCCCCCCCCCACTCCAACCCCCCCTCTAAGCACAAATCTTAACCCAAATCCCTCCACAACAAAATCACTGCTCCTAGCACAAAGCCTCCCCCCAAACCCTCAAATGTCCCCTGCGAGTACACCTCCTCCTCCCCACTCCAAATCCCCCCTCTGAGCTCAAATCTTCCCACCCCCAGCACAAGCGCCCCTCCCAACAAAAAAAAAAAAAATCACTCCTCCTAGCACAAACACTCGATCCCCTGAAACATCCCCTCCCCCTCGCTCCAAATCCCCCTCTCTAAGCACAAATATTCCCACCTCCGTCCCCCAAATCCTCCCAGCACAAGTGCCCTCCCAAGAAATAGAAAAAAAAAAAAAAAAAAAAAAAAAATACCCCTCCTAGCACAAACCTTCAACCATGCAAATTTCCCCTCCAACCACAAATCCTCTCTCCCCTACTCCAAGTCCCCCCTGCTAGCACAAATCTCCCCCCAGCCTCTAAATTCCCTCCCCCCACAAAAAAAAACACTGCTCCTAGCACAAATCCTCTGCCCCTCAAATTTCCCCTCCGAGCACAAATCCTCTCCCCCCAATCCAAATCCCCCCTCTCCTAGCACAAACCCTTGACCCCTCAAATGTCCCCTCTGAGTACACATCCCCCCACTCCAAATCTTATCATCTGTACATCATTTTTACATGATGATTTCATTTATGAAGGGAAAAAAAGCTGTCCAAACCTGCTTGGCCAGATGTGAAAAAGTAATTGACGACCCCCCACCCCCCCCCCCCCCCCCGGCTAAATCATGAATGAACTGTGATTAACCACAATTTTTGGAAAGCTGAGTAAAATTTCACTTGCCACACCCAGGCCTGATTACTATCAGACCTATTGAATCAAGAAAAATCACTTAAATAGAAGCTGTATGACAAAGTGAAGCATGCTAAAAAATCTCAAAAAGCAACACATCCTACCGGGATCTAAAGGAATTCAAGAGATAATTCAACAGATGAGAACCAAATTAATTGACGTGTAATCGGTCTGGGAAGGGTTACAAAGCCATTTTTTAAGGCTTTGGGACTCCAGTGAACCACGGCGAGAGCCATTATCCACAAATGGAGAAAACTTGGAACAGTGGTGAACCTTCCCGGGAGTGGCCGGCCTACCAAAAATTACTCCTACAACGACTCCTCATCTAGGAGGTCGTAAAAGAACCCAGAACAATATCTAAAGGACTACTGGCCTCACTTTGCCTCAGTTAAGGTCAGTGTTCACAATTCAGCAATAATAAACAGACTGAGTAAAAATGGCATCCATGGGAGAGTTCCAAGGCCAAAGTCACAGCTGACCAAAAAGAACACAAAAGGCTCATCTCACATTTGCCAAAAAAAAAAAAACAACACACATCTTGATGATCCCCAAGACTTTTGGGCAAATATTCTGTGGACTGAAGAGACAAAAAGCTGAATTTTTTTTTGAAAGGTGTGCGTCCCGTTACATCTGGTGTAAAACGAACACAGCATTTCATAAAAAGAACATCATACCAACAGTCCAATAGTGGTGGTTAGAGGTCGAACAATACGGGTTTTTCTCTGGCCGATGCCGATATTTAGAAATCATGGCGGCCGATGGCTGATATATGATGCAGATTTTTTTCCTTTTTTTTTTTTTATCCCCCCTTCATCTCATAAAATCTAAGCCCTTGTACACACGGTCGGACATTCTGACAACCAAATCCGTTGGATTTTGTCCAAAACTGTTGCATACACACGGTCGGACAAAGTTGTCGGAAAATCCGATCGTTCGTAACGTGATGACGTTATTTCATTACGACGGGACTACGTTCAGGCTAGTAGCCAATAGCTTTGGTCTAGGAATTTGATCTGAGCATGTGTGGCACTTTGTCCGATCGGAATGCTCTACAAACAATCGGACAAAGTCCGATCGGATCATGTTGTAGGAAAATTTTATAGCCCAGCTCTAAAACTTTGGCGGTCGGATATTCCGACAGAAACAGTCCGATGTAGCCCACACACGGTCAGATTATCCGACAACACGGTCCGATCGGACACAGCGGCACCCCCCCCCACTTTGACCTACAGGTAAGCCTAGATTAAGGCTTACCTATAGGTCCATGAAATATATCACCTAAACCTACACGGTTTAGGAGATATTTGCAAAAAGACAGGCACCGCTGTCTACGGTGCATGCGCCGTAGACAGCGCCGCACAGGCGTACCGAGCATGCCACTGCTAACGGCGATATGCCTATAGTGGCGACTCCCGTGCGCATGTGAGGGAGAGACAGGGTTTACTTCCTCTTTAATTGCAGTTGTTGCTGCCAAATGGGGAGGGGGGTGTACAGCCTGTTATTAGGTTTAGGGGGCAATTACTATTTCACAGCACATAACTAGGAAACCACACCCTGAGAAATCTCAACTCCTCCTTACGCCAACCCACCAGAGAATCTGAAGGTTTGTGCTGTCACAGGTATTCACTGATGAGCTTTTGAGTTATCAGGCCCCCCACTTGCACTATATTTTATGGAGATGAAGAAGGACCATGCAATGCGGCCAAGAAGAGAGAAAGACATTGTAGCCAATCAATTTTACCACTACTGTGTCCAAAAAAAAGAAGATGTCAAAAAGGAGACCCAGGCCACCAGACTCCACCTTTACATAAAATGCCATTTGGCCAGCATGTTTCTCCTCATAAGCTTATTCTTATCATACAGTTGTACAATAGAGACCCAGGCCACCAGACTTTTTTACAGCACTGTAGTTTAAAGCATGCACACCCATAACTAGGAAACCACACCCTGAGAAAACCCAACCTGTCCTTATACCAACACGCCAAATAATCTGGAGGTTTGTGCAGTCACAGGTGTTCCCTAGTGAGCTGCTGAGTTATCAGGCTCCCACTTGTACTATATACAGTAATTATGGAGATGAATAAGGACCATGCAACGTGGCCAAGAAGAGAGAGACATTGCAGCCAATTTTACCACTACTGGGTCCAATGAAAAGAAGATGTCAAAAAGGAGACCCAGGCCACCAGACTCCACCAGACTTTTTCACAGCACTGTAGTTTAAGGCCTGCAAGCCCATCCTGAGAAAACCCAACCTGTCCTTACGCCAACCCACCAGAGAATCTGAAGGTTTGTGCAGTTACAAGTGTTCCCTAGTGAGCTTTTGAGTCATCAGGCTCCCACTTGTACTATATATTATGGAGATGAAGAAGGACCATGCAATGTGGCCAAGAAGAGAAAAAGACATTGTAACCAAACAATTTTACCACTACTGTGTCCAAGAAGAAAGAAGATGTCAAAAGGAGACCCAGGCCACCAGACTCCACCTTTACATAAAATACCATTTGACCAGCTTGTTCCTCCTCAGAAGCTTATTTTTATCATACAGTTGTATAATAGAGACCCAGACCACCAGACTTTTTCGCAGCACTGTAGTTTAAGGCCTGCATGCCCATAACTAGGAAATCACAACTTATCCTTATGCCAACCCACCAGAGAATCTGAAGGTTTGTGCAGTCACGGGTGTTCCCTAGTGAGCTTTTGAGTTATCAGGCTCAGACTTGTACTATATAATTATGGAGATGAATAAGGACCATGCCACGTGGCCAAGGAGGGAGAGGGAGAGAGATAGAGATAGATATAGAGAGATTGTACCCAATTTTACCACTACTGGGTTCAAGAAGAAAGAAGTTGTCAAAAGGAGACCCAGCCCACCAGACTTTCACAGCATGGTAGTTTAAGGCCTGCAAGCCCATCATGAGAAAACCCAACCTGTCCTTACGCCAAACCCACCAGAGAATCTGAAGGTTTGTGCAGTTACAGGTGTTCCCTAGTGAGCTTTTGAGTCATCAGGCTCCCACTTGTACTATATATTATGGAGATGAATAAGGACCATGCAACGTGGCCAAGAAGAGAGAAAAACATTGTAGCCAATTTTACCACTACTGTGTCCAAGAAAAAGATGTCAAAATCAGACCCAGGCCACCAGACTCCACCAGCATGTTCCTCCTCAGAAGCTCATTCTTATCATACAGTTGTACAATAGAGACCCAGGCCATCAGACTTTTTCACAGCACTGTAGTTTAAGGCCTGCAAGCCCACCCTAAGAAAACCCAACCTGTCCTTACGCCAACCCACCAGAGAATCTGGAGGTTTTGCAATCACAGGTGTTCACTAGTGAGCTTTTGAGTTATCAGGCTCCCACTTGTACTATATATTATGGAGATAAATAAGGACCATGCAATGTGGCCAAGAAGAGAGAAAGACATTGTAGCCAATTTTACCACTACTGTGTCCAAGAAAAAGAAGATGTCAAAAGGAGACCCAGGCCACCAGACTCCACCTTTACATAAAATGCCATTTGGCCAGCATGTTCCTCCTCAGAAGCTCATTTTTATCATACAGTTGTTCCATGGACTGAACAGTCCCACCCGTTAAAGCCCTATGTACATTTTTCAACAGCATCAGCAGCTGCATGCGTTTTCTGATGACTAGTCAGGTTTCCCTTATGCGTAAAAGATCTCCCGCACTCCAAACACGAAAAAGGACGCTCGCCCGTGTGCGTTCTCTGGTGTATAACTAGGTCCCCTCTCTTAATGAAACATTTACCGCACTCCGAACACGAGAAGTTGCGCTCCCCCGTGTGGATTTTCTGGTGGATCAGAAGGTCGGCTTTGCGAAAGAAACATTTCCCGCACTCCGAACACGAAAAAGGACGCTCCCCCGTGTGAGTTCTCTGGTGTTCGAGAAGTTTTCCTTTCCGGTGGAAACATTTCCCGCACTCTAGGCACGAAAAAGGATAACAGCCCGTGTGAATTCTCCGGTGCTTAAGAAGGTCTGCTCTTTGAATGTACGTTTTCCCGCAGTCTGAACAGGAGAAGGTTCGTTCACCGGTGTGACCTCTCCGGTGATTGCGAAGGTCCCGGTTGTAAATGAAACATCTCCCGCACTCTGAACAGGCGAAGGGGCGCTCACCGCTGTGAATCTTCTGGTGCTTTTGAAGGGTTCCTTTAGTTAAGAAACGTTTCCCGCACTCCGAACATGAAAAGGGACGCTCGGTCTTGGGACTTTTCTGCTTTCTTAGAAGGGTTACGTAGTCGTTAAATGATTTCTCGCACTCCGTAAGTGGTAATGAATTTTGTGCCGTGTAAGAACCTTCATCGCTCAGGGAAGATGTCATGGGGTTATGGAGGTCTGTGGATCCATCTGTACTCTCAGATCTCAAATGTATGTCTGGAGTAACCGTATGTGAGTTATCAGAAGATTCCGGAATATTAGACATATCCTTTGTTCTCTTTAAAGGGTGAGGTCTGCGACGTCGACGTTGAGTGTTGGGTCTTCCTCCTGAACGATATCGTGAAATGCCGTCATCTTCTGATTTACAATGCGGAGGTAAAATAGGAAGAACATCAGAGCTTTTCCGATTCTGAACATAGTGTCCATCTGTTGGAAAGAAATTATTTTAAGATTATAATTTTTTTTACATTTTCTTTTAGTCATACACTATGACTAGACACTAGACATGGATGAGCGAGTTTGGGGTGGAGGAACTTTACTGGCCTGTACAGAGTCCTGATCTCAACCCAACAGAACACCTTTGGGATGAATTTGAGCTGAGACTACGAGAAGGCCTCATCCAACATCAATGCCTGACCTCACAAATGCTCTTCTGGAAGAACGGTCAAACATTCCCATAGAAATACTCCAAAACCTTGTGGACAGCCTTCCCAGAAGAGATGAAGCTGTAATAGCTGCTAAGGATGGGCCAACTCAATATTAAACCCTACGGACTAAGACTGGGATGCCATTAAAGTCTATGTGCGTGTAAAGGCAGGTGTCCCAATACTTTTGGTAATATAGTGTATTTTGTTCCAGCATGGAATGGTTTCAGAGCTGTAGCATGACACAATGATGACAACATGACACGAGTTCAAAGATAATGGCAAAAATACGATTTTTGTACTTACAGTTGTACTCAAAAGTTTGTGAAACTTTGGCATCCACCCCTTCCCACCTGCGCTATAGCTGAAAAGACGGCTACAGCGCAGGCTTAAATTTGCCGGGAGGTTGTACATGGACAGCCTCACATGACCGCTCTGCCCATGGGTGGCGCGCACTGTGATCACCGAGTCCTTCGAACTCAGCTGATCACAAATCAGGGTAAAGGGCCACTCACAGCAGCCTTTTACCATGTGATGAGCTGTGTTCAATGACAGCTGATCACAGAAATAAAAAAGCCAATTATCACAAGAGAGCCGATAACCGGCTTGTGTTGAACGCACCAGTGCCACCTCATTAGTGCTGCCTTATCAGTTCTGCCAAAGCCATATACAACATTGCTGCCACAGCCATATACATCAGAGCTGCCTCATACATACACATCAGTGCTGCCACATCCATACACAACAGTGCTGCCACATCCATACACAACAGTGCTGCCACATCTATACACAACAGTGCTGTCAAATCTATATACATCAGTGTTGCCACATCCATACACATCAGTGAAGCCTCATCAGTGCAGCCTCATCAGTACACATCAGTGAAGGAGAAAAATTATCTGTTTTCAAAATCTTATAACAAAACTATGAAAAATGTTTTGTTTTGTTTTTCCTAAAAAAAATTTGTCTTTTTTTCCTTTATTTATCAAAAATTAAAAAACCCAGTAGTGATTAACTACCACCAAAATAAAATGCTAAAAATGTCATATGGGTACAGCATTGCATGGAGGTGCAATTGTCATTCAAAATGTGATAAGGACTGAAAGCAGGAAGGGGGTAAAAGTGCCCAGTAAGCAAGTGGTCAATATTCAAAATCTGACTGACCATGCCAAAAAAAAAAACTGCCTTATTTAAGGATAGTGATCATATGAAGCAATCTATTATCACATAGTTGTTTGGCTCCTTTTTAAATTCTAATTATAACGGAAATCACCCAAATGGCCCCGATGAAAAATTTCCATCCCCTGGTACGTTTGGCCTCGGTACGGACACACAAGGAAAGACACATAGGTTAAAAGGTTAATTTTCCACATCTGTGGCTTTTTACATTGCAATTAGTGTCTGTGTATAAATAGCCAATGAGTTTGTTGGCACTCACGTGGATACACTAAGCAGTCCACATACTGAGCCATTGGGAGCAGAAAAGAACTGTCAAAAGACCTGCGTAACAAGGTAATGGAATATTATAAAGATGTCAAAATAAATCCCCTGCCTTATTTGTTGGGCACTGGGGTAGGGACATCAATGATGTTCTTACTAGCAACGGCTGAATCGTTTAACAAATTCTTCTCTGAAAGATGCAAAGTTCTCCATCATGGACAAGGGCAGCACAGACAGTGTGCAATTACAGGAATAGAAGTATAACTTCCAAATATCAAAAGGGTTTCTTTGCTATAAAAAAAAAAAAAAAAATGGGATAGTTCTTCACCAGAAATGGTTCAAGATCACAAAGTGAATATTTGTCTAAATGTAAAGTTATAAACGGCTACTAAATATTTTCTGAAAGATTGTACTATGTTGATCCAGGGAGTTACCCAATTTCCTTTCCTTTTCCTTGAACACGATGGATTGGCCTTTTTATATACAAAATTTATGCTTATCAATAAAATAAAAATGTAAATTGCCTCTGCATTTGGTGTTTATTACTTACCTGTGTCCATAAGTAGAGAAGATTCCTCCTCCATAGACTGCTGATCTCCACTAACCAAGAACTCTTCTTCCTCCTCTTTAATCTCAGCTTTGACGTTTGTCAGTTCTTCATCCTAGACCACAAAGATGAGACAATAAATCATTTGGAAATAAAAAAAGGTGCCAATAATAGGATACATAGGAAAATGTTGTCTTACAGTTTAATCACTTAAGGATTTTAAAAATAGGAGATACTCCCGGAAAAGATTATATAGAAGTAGAATAGAATATAGAAGTACGAGACCTGAAGTGGACAAGATAACTTAGGAGTTCTTAGGTGTTCTTTAAACTCAGTCCCACCTACCTGATGATGGTGAGGGATGGTGAGATCTTCCTGTGTGGAATCCTGGGAATACAGAGGATGGAGATAGCTCTCTGGTGAATTTGCACCACTGAATGGCTCCATCAAGACAACCCTGAAGGGATTTTTCCCTCCTTCTGAAAGATTCTCCATCTCATCATCCTCCTCTATTATCTCTTGCTTAACAGCAATTTTCCAATCACTCTGGTATATATCCTGAGTATTCAATAAAAATGAGATTAGCTGAAAACATGAGCATGTCAAAATGTATCATTTTTATCAAAATGTATCAATTATTATTTATAATTTTTCTACTAAACCTTAAGTGTGATGGTATGATCTTCCTGTGTGGAATACAGAGGAGGGCTACATCTCTCTGGTGGGATTTTGTTACTGGATCCATCTACCTGATGATTATGGGGGATGGTGTGATCTTCCTGTGTGGAATCCTGGGAATACAGAGGACGGGGACATCTCTCTGGTGGGTTCCCATTACTGGATCCATCTGTAGGAAACACACACACTGACTGAATACATTGTTTCTATGTGTTTATCAGATGATGGGGGATCTAGGTGGATCCTCCGTACTGCTCTCTCCTTTACAATAAAGTCTCCTCTTACCCGGTGATGTGAGGGGCGGCTGATTCTCCATCATGACGTCCTTGTAGAGATCCTTGTGTCCTTCTAAATACTCCCACTCCTCCATGGAGAAATAGACAGTGACATCCTGACACCTTATAGGAACCTGACACACACAATGATACAGTCACCATCCAGACACATCCCTTGTCTGTTACTGGATAATGTCCCAGAATTCCCACCACCGCTCACCTCTCCTGTCAGCATCTTAATGATCTTGTTGGTGATGTCTAGAATCTTCTTGGCACTGGTTACCTCTGCTTTCAAGGAGTGAGGTGGAGGCACTGTGATGGGTGATGTCCTGTGAAGACGGCTGCTGGGTGTTAATGGATCTCCAGATGTTTTCTTCACTACTTTATAATCCTGTATAAAGAGAGAAAGTAACAAATATCACTACAGTCTTCCAGGAATCCTCCTCACCTCTCCGCTCAGGTCTGTGTTTTATTATTAGATACAAGAGAGTGATGTCATGTGACCCCCCAGAATCCTCCTCACCTCTCCGGTCAGCAGGTAGATGATCTCCAGGGTGAGGTTCAATATCTTCTCAGTCATGTGACTCGGGTCCTCCATCCTCCTTGATATGGTCATGTAATCTCCAGTCATATTCTCTGTAGACGGATAATAAACAAAGAATTATCTGGACTCTAATGGGATGAATAATGTCTGCACTGAGTTCCTCCATGGTTCTGACACCTGAGATTCCTCTTAAACTTTAGCCAAATCCTTTTATAATGGGTTTGCTCTGGCTGGAGAAGAGTAAGAACCTAAGATGAGAAAGTCTTCTGTCTGTGTCACGACTGTTGAGATTTTTCCTCACTTCCTGTCTGGGTGATGAGCGTCGACAAGAAAAGGACGTGAGGATGCATCAGCTCATTGGAGACACAGACAAATAATAATCTGACAAAGGTTCTAACCCTTATCCATCTAATGATAAAAAAAGACTCAAAGGAGAAGCTGCTCCGAGTAAATATTATGTTCAAAAGAATAATGGTATTTTTGTACTCACCATGAGATGGTTTTCACCTTTTTCAGCTGCCAGATCCAGCAATGTCTCCTCTCTACTTCCTCCAATCTCACCTCTTGCCTGGAACTTCCTGTCTGTGGCTTAGATCACTTCCTATTTATACTTGACATCACTTCCTGTCTTTACCTGACATCACTTCCTGTTTTTCCTAACATCACTTTCGGTCTCTGCATGCCACCATCTTGTGGCGAATATATAAACTGCAGCTTACGTGGTGTTTCAATACTTAGACATTTACTTCTTGGTGCACCCTTCTATTATATTGCAAATTTTTAACCAACGTTAAAACCGAAGCAATGAAATTAATTTGATTGCATGTTAAAATTACTAAATATTCCATGATCTGCCCACCATGTCTTCTAAATGCGTAAATGCACCCATGTAAAATATGTTACATCGGTTTTGATAAGGAACTACAGCCTATTAGGTGAGCAGGTAACCTGTTACCTGAATTGACCAACAATACTGGTCATCAGGACCCCACCCATTGCGTTTTGTACTACGATTTCTAAAATATGGACAGAATTGTTTTTTGGTCTTAAAAATATCTACAGACGATGTCTTGTTTTGTCTACTCGAAAAAGTAAGAAAAATCTATTAAAAAAAGTTATAAACATTTTTCATAAATATGCAAGACTAAATAAGCAGTGAAAATAATTTGATTGTGTATTAAAAAAACGAAATACTCCATGATCTGCCCACCATGTCTCATAAATGTGTAAGCATGCCATGTAAAATATGGACAGAACTGGGTTGTTTTTATATATTTAATTTTTTTTTTACGTATCTACATATGATGTCTTGTTTTGTCTACTCGAAATGTAAAAAAAATCAATATAAAAAGGTATGAAAAATTCTCATAAATATGTAAAACTAAATAATCCCCGTCAGTCTGGATTTCGCCCTAAACACACCACAGAAACCGCTCTCCTAAAACTCACAAACAAATTACTAACAGCTAAAACCAATGGTCCCTCTCTGTACTCCTACTTCTGGACCCCTCTGCTGCCTTTGACACAGTTGACCACACCCTCCTCCTCAAAAAACTCCATTCATTTGGTTTCAGTGTTCTTCTCTGGTTCTCATCCTACCTATCCCACCGCACCTTCAGCAACATTGCATCTTTACATCCTCCTCTCCTCTCCCTTTCTCTGTTGGGGTCCCCCAAGGTTCTGTTCTTCGACCTCTCCTATTTTCATTCTACGACTCCTCCCTGAGTCAGCTGATAGCCTCCCATGGCTTCCAATATAATTTCTATGCTGATGATACCCAAATCTATCTCTCTACCCTTCAGCTCCCAACATCATTCTCCTCACACATCACAAATTTACGAACAGACATATCAGTCTGGATGTCACACCACTTCCTCAAATTCAATCTATCCAAAACCGAACTCCCCCGCATACCTCTTCCCCTGACTTCTCTGTCAAGATCGATAACGCAACTATCAATCCATCCCCGCATGCCAAGGTGGTAGGTGTAATCTTGGACTCTGAACTCTCTTTTCGGCCCCAAATCCAATCACTGTCCAAAGCTTGCCAAGTTGCCACCTCAACATCTCCAGAATATGCCCCTTTCAAACCAACGACACGACGAAGCTTCTAATTCACTCCCTGGTCATCTCTTGCCTCGACTACTGCAACTCCCTCCTTATTGGCTTACCTCTACACAGGCCACCCCCCATTTAGCCCATTATGAATGCTGCTGCCAGACTCCACCTTACGAATCCACCTTACTAACCGCCCAGTGTCTGCTACCCTTCTCTGCCAATCCCTCCACTGGCACCCAACAAATTAAATTCAAAATATTAACAACTTACAAAGCCACCCACAACTCAGTCCCCACCTATATGACTACAAGGGATGTCCGAACTGTTTGCCCGGCGGTCAGTTCACGGCAAATTTCGGCTGTTCGCGATTCGCCTGATCGGTGGACTATTGCCACTATTCGCCCCGGCGGACTTACGTGTTTACTGTGTGAAAGAACTTTGACCCATGATGACACATCCATCATAGGGTACAGGACAGCCAATTGAGACATTTCAGCACATGGACAATTGGACATTCCCCCTAACTTATAAATAGATCTGGCGGCCATTTTACATTCTTTCTTCTGTCACTATAGGGAGAGGTTGCTGTGTGGAGCAGGGAGAGACTGCAGTGATACAAATCGCTAGCTATTAGGTCCACAAAAGTCCTTTTAAGGACTGGTATGGTGTAGGTGTACAGGATATAGGTTTGAGTGCACTGCTGTGCAAGTGATTGTTGCAGCAGCCTGTCTTTTGTCAGTGTAGAGAGGGACAGGATGCTGTGTGTAGCAGGGAGGGACAATCAGTTTAATCATTAGCTGTTACTATTAAGTCCACAAAGGTCCTTTTCAGGACTGGTATGGTATAGGAGTTGGACAGTATATAGGGTTGTACACGTATAATATTCTTTCTTCCAAATATAGAAAGAATATTATACTTGACTGCTGCCCTTATGCTGCAGCAGTCCTTTATCAGTATAGGGACTGAGGTACAGTCTGCTAATCACTAGCTACTAGTTCCACAAAGGTCCTTTTAAGGACTGGTATGGTATAGCGTATTACAGTATATAGGGTTGAGTGAGGTACAGTCTGCTAATCCCTAGCTACTAGTTCCACAAAGGTCCTTAAGGACTGGTATAGGTCCACAATATATAGGGTTGAGGTGCACTACTGCTGACTGCTGCCCTATTCTGCAGAAGTCATTTATCAGTATAGGGACTGAGGTACAGTCTGCTAATCACTAGCTACTATTTCCACAAAGGTCCTTATAAGGACTGGTATGGTATAGCGTAGTACAGTATATAGGGTTGAGTGAGGTACAGTCTGCTAATCCCTAGCTACTAGTTCCACAAAGGTCCTTAAGGACTGGTATAGGTCCACAATATATAGGGTTGAGGTGCACTACTGCTGACTGCTGCCCTATTCTGCAGCAGTCCTTTATCAGTGTAGGGACTGAGGTACAGTCTGCTAATCACTAGCTACTAGTTCCACAAAGGTCCTTATAAGGACTGGTATGGTATAGCGTAGTACAGTATATAGGGTCGAGTGAGGTACAGTCTGCTAATCATTAGTTACTAGTTCCACAAAGGTCCTTTTAAGGACTGGTATGGTATAGCGTAGTACAGTATATAGGGTTGAGTGAGGTACAGTCTGCTAATCACTAGCTACTAGTTCCACAAAGGTCCTTTTAAGGACTGGTATGGTATAGAGTAGTACAGTATATAGGGTTAAGTGAGGTACAGTCTGCTAATCCCTAGCTACTAGTTCCACAAAGGTTCTTAAGGACTGGTATAGGTGTACTATTTGGTGTGCAGTATATAGTTGTGTAATACACGTATAAAATACTTGCACATATAGAAAGCATAGTATAGTGCGTTTCCACTGTGCAGCATTGTGACTGCTGAGCGGTTCTGCAGTGATACTACAAAGAGTGACAAACGCAATCCAAAAAAAAAGTATTGTAACTGGTGTGATAGACCAGTGGCCCCCAAAAACAACAGATTGAAGCGGGGTGTTATATACCTTCTTCCGCATACATACTGCACTTCTCTAGAGACTTTTGTCACAAAGTGGGAAATTGCAGAAGGTGCGTGCGATTACGTCAAAGGAAGCACCAGACTTGGTTGAGTGGCTCACTCAGCCTTACTCTTCTGCACCCTCCTCATCCTCTCGATCTGCACCCTCTTCTTCACTCTCTGCTATGTGCACCCCCAAAGACACTACCACCAACACCACCACCACCACATACCTTCCGCTTGAGTCACAGGAATTATTTTCCGATCCATATCAAGACATTTCTGATGCCCAGCCACTCTTGGCATTGGATCAGGAAGAGGAGGTAGCAACAACCGCCACTCAGCAGTCTGACGACAGTACCCAGATCAGCCCAAGGAGGAGGTTGGTCCCCAGTGTTGTTGCCTACTCCGAGATTTCTAATTATAGCGGTGGGGAAGGTGATGTCGATGATGACGTGTCTAGTGATGTCACGTGGGTGCCCACAAGAGAGGAAGAGGGGCGGAGTTCAGAGGGAGATATGGACCAGCAGATATGGAGGAGAAGCAGGAATAACTTACATTGCACAGGAGGGACAAAGCAGACTGCAAATGTATCAGGAGCGAGGCATCGACCATGTACGGTCACATCTGGCGCTCCCAGGATACCGGCACATGGCTCCGCAGTGTGGGCTTTTTTTAACGTGTCCGCTGCTGACAATAGTGTTGCCATCTGCAATCTTTGCAGTCAACGCATTAGTCGCGGTAAGCCCAACACTCACCTAGGGATGACTGCCTTAAGAAGGCACATGAGCTGCCATCACCGAGCCCAGTGGGAGCAACGGAACACACAAAGCCACACTCCAGGCTCTCACCGTCCAGCCTCATCTTCTACTTCTTCTCCTCTCTCCTTCTTCTCCTCTCACAATTGTCCTCCACTCCACCTTCCATCGCGCCAAGCTCACGTTTTTCTGCAAAAAGGCAGGCTTCCGTGGGCCAAATGTTCGAGCGTAAAAAAATGATGACGCCGGATAACCCTCTTGCCCAATGGTTGACAGCTGGCTTGTCAGAACTGATAGCCCGCCAACTACTGCCATATAAACTGGTGGACTCGGAGGCCTTTCGAAAATTTGTGGCCATTGGAACACCACAATGGAAGGTCCCAGGAAGGAAGTATTTCTCACAGAAGGGCATCCCAGAGCTATATGGCCATGTTCAGCGGCAAGTGAATGTATCTCTGGCACACAGTGTCGGTGCCAAGATACATCTGACCACAGACACGTGGTCTAGCAAACACGGGCAGGGAAGGTATATCACTTTTACTGCCCACTGGGTGAACCTTCTGACGGCCGTCAAGCATGTAACCCGTGGCAACCGTGTAGATTTGGTTTTACCGCCACGGATTGCATGCAGGCCTGGCTCTTCTTCTCCTCCTCCTCCTCCTACTCCATCCTCCTCCCTCTCCTCCTCGGCTGACTCCTCCTTTTCCACTGCTAGCGTCTCTTCCGCTGCGTCGCCCAAGCTCCCCAGAACCTATTCGACATGCCAGGTGAGACGTTGCCATGCTGTGCTGCGTCTGTTATGCCTGGAAGCCAAGAGCCACACTGGCCCGGCACTCCTTTCAGCTTTGCGTTCACAGACAGATCAGTGGCTAACACCGCTCAATTTGACAGTTGGTAAAGTGGTGTGTGACAACGGTGCCAATCTGCTTAGCGCATTGAAACAGGGCAAAATTACGCACGTGCCATGCATGGCACATGTCTTAAACTTGGTCGTGCAGCGATTTGTTGTCAAATACCCTGGGGTCCAGGACATCTTGCGGCAGGCAAGGAAAATCTCGGCCCATTTCAGAAGATCTTACACAGCCATGGCTCGCCTTGCTGACATTCAGCGGTGACACAATCTGCCGGTCAGACGTCTTATTTGAGATTGCCCGACGCGATGGAACTCAACCTTCTATATGCTTGATAGGCTGCTCCAGCAGAAACGTGCAGTTAACGTCTACCTGTATGAACTCTGCTGCAGAACAGGTTCTGGGGAGCTGCGTTTTTTTTTCACTGCGCCAGTGGCTGCTCATGCGTGACGCATGCAGACTTCTGCGGCCATTTGAGGAGATCACCAAACTGGTCAGTCGCAGCCATGGCGCCATCAGTGACATGGTACCTTATGCCTTCTTTATGGAGCGTGCATTGCATCGTGTCATTGATCAAGCTGTGGAGGAGCAAGAGCGGGAAGATGAGGAAGTCGCAATGCTGGATGAATTCCCGGGGGGGCTACTCTATCTGAGACAAGTCAACAACAGGAGTCTGAAGAGGAGTCAGAGGAGGATGGTGCCGGGGCGGATGAGGAGGAGCAAGAAGAGCATGCTTTAAACCTTTCTGGGATCCCTGTTGTTGTGCGTGGATGGGGAGAGGAGAATGAAGAGGACGACATTATCCTGGATGATGAGCAGGAGCCAGGCCACCACACTGCTTCCAGTTTAGTGCAAATGGGGGCCTTCATGCTCCAGTGTTTTAACAGGGACCCCCGTATAAAAAGCATAAGGGTCAAGGACCAGTACTGGGTGGCAATGTACTTAGACCCCCGGTACAAACACAAAATGGCGGAAATGTCACCACCGTCACAGAGGGCTGTCAGAATGGAGCACTTCCAGGCCTTGCTTCGAGAAATGCTGCATTCTGCTTTTGTGTGCGCTGGCAGAGGAGCAATTCCCACTCCCAGAGAAGGAGTTGCGGGTACCAATCCAACAGCGCCTGCAAGAAGAGGCCGGTTTGAAGATGTGTTGGTGACTTCTGATATGAGGTCATTCTTTCAGCCGACCCATCGACAGGTGTCATCCGGATCCAGCATCAGGGAGCGCCTAGACCATCAGGTGTCCGACTACATCGGGTTAACGGCCGATGTGGACGCTCTGAGGAGTGATAAACCCCTGGACTACTGGGTGGGCAGGCTTGACCTCTGGCCAGAGCTTGCCCAATTTGCAATCGAACTCTTGGCTTGCCCTTCGTCCAGTGTCCTGTCCGAAAGGACGTTCAGCGCAGCAGGGGGGATCGTGACCGATAAGCGTCCTTGCCTAGCTGACGACAGTGTTAACTACCTCACATTTATAAAAATGAATGAGGCATGGATCTCGGAGGAATTCAACACATGTGACCAGTAAACTATGTATATGTCTATAAACAATTTTTTTAATCGAGCACACCGTACTATATGCCCGTACCCTCCTGTTTGAAGAGGTTGAGCGGTGCCATATTTTTGGGGCCCAGCCGATGTGGACGCTCTGAGGAGTGATAAACCCCTGGACTACTGGGTGGGCAGGCTTGACCTCTGGCCAGAGCTTGCCCAATTTGCAATCGAACTCTTGGCTTGCCCTTCGTCCAGTGTCCTGTCCGAAAGGACGTTCAGCGCAGCAGGGGGGATCGTGACCGATAAGCGTCCTTGCCTAGCTGACGACAGTGTTAACTACCTCACATTTATAAAAATGAATGAGGCATGGATCTCGGAGGAATTCAACACATGTGACCAGTAAACTATGTATATGTCTATAAACAATTTTTTTAATCGAGCACACCGTACCAAATGCCCGTACCCTCCTGTTTGAAGAGGTTGGGCGGTGCCATATTTTTGGGGCCCAGCAGCAAGTTGCTGGTATCAGTGCTGCTGTTAGTGCTCTCTAGCTCGGTGCTGGTGCTAGTGCACTCTATCACAGTGCAGGTGTCAGTGCTTTATGTCACGCTGCTGATGTCAGTGCTCTCTATCACGGTGCTGGTGTCAGATCACTCTATCACGGTGCAGGTGTCAGTGCTCTATATCACGGTGCTGGTGTCAGTGCTTTATGTCACGCTGCTGATGTCAGTGCTCTCTATCACGGTGCTGGTGTCAGTGCTCTCTATCACGGTGCTGGTGTCAGATCACTCTATCACAGTGCAGGTGTCAGTGCTCTATATCACGGTGCTGGTGTCAGTGCTTTATGTCACGCTGCTGATGTCAGTGCTCTCTATCACGGTGCTGATGTCAGTGCTCTCTATCACGGTGCTGGTGTCAGATCACTCTATCACGGTGCAGGTGTCAGTGCTCTATATCACGGTGCTGGTGTCAGTGCTTTATGTCACGGTGCTGATGTCAGTGCTCTCTATCACGGTGCTGATGTCAGTGCTCTCGATCATGGTGCTGGTGTCAGATCACTCTATCACGGTGCAGGTGTCAGTGCTCTATATCACGGTGCAGGTGTCAGTGTTTTATGTCACGCTGCTGATGTCAGTGCTCTCTATCACGGTGCTGGTGTCAGATCACTCTATCACGGTGCAGGTGTCAGTGCTCTATATCACGGTGCTGGTGATGAATGAATGAATGAATGAATGACTTATATAGCGCTACCTATACGAACTGAATCGCCTCTGGGCGCTTTTTCTTGCCACCGGTGTCCATCTGCAGCTATTTATGTGGTCCTTTAACCTGTAGAGTCCCGACACACTCATCTCCTGCACCCTCTTCTTTGCCTACCCTGACCTTCCCTCTCCTCCATTGCCTTCATGCGCTCCTGAGTGCTGAATTGTCAGAATTTCACATATAAAAAAAGAATGGTTGTAGTTGTCGATCCCAGATTCACCTCATACATGTGTTATGTCATTGGCCATGTGGTGGGACTATGTGTGCACAGCTAGTAATTATTTTGTGGCTGGAAACATGACCTGTAGGTTTGTAAAGTTCGCCTGCCATTGAAGTCAATGGGGCCCGCCGCAAACTTTGAGGTTCGCGGACTTTCGACCGCGTTCGCGTTTCGCGTTCGCGAAACGTCCCGTCTGAAGTTCGTCCATCACTAGCCCCTTGCCACCCTTCCTAAGCTCACATACAGTGCAACCCCCTGCCCCCTTCTTAAGCTCACATACAATGCAGCCCCCTGCCCCACTTCCTAAGCTCACATACAGTGCAACCCCCTGCCTCCTCCTTAAGCTCACATACAATGCAGGCCCCCTGTCGTCCTTCCTAAGCTCACATACAATGCAACCCCCTGACCCCTTCTTAGGCTCACATACAATGCAGCCCCCTGCCCCCTTCCTAAGCTCACATACAATGCAACCCCCTGCCCCCCTTCTTAAGCTCACATACAATGCAACCCCCTGCCCCCCTTCCTAAGCTCACATACAATGCAACCCCCTGCAACCCCCTGCCCCCCTTCCTAAGCTCACATACAATGCAACCCCCTGCCCCCCTTCCTAAGCTCACATACAATGCAACCCCCTGCCCCCTTCCTAAGCTCACATACAATGCAACCCCCTGCCCCCTTCTTAGGCTCACATACAATTCAGCCCCCTGCCCCCTTCTTAGGCTCACGTACAATTCAGCCCCCTGCCCCCCTTCCTAAGCTCACATACAATGTAACCCCCTGCCCCCCTTCCTAAGCTCACATACAATGCAACCCCCTGCCCCCTTCCTAAGCTCACATACCAAGCAACCCCCTGCCCCCCTTCCTAAGCTCACATACAATGCAACCCCTTGCCCCCCTTCCTAAGCTCACATAAAATGCAACCCCCTGCCCCCCTTCCTAAGCTCACATACAATGCAACCCCCTGCCCCCTTCTTAGGCTCACATACAATGCAGCCCCCTGCCCCCTTCCTAAGCTTACATACAATGCAGCCCCCTGCCCCCCTTCCTAATCTTACATACAATGCAACCCCCTTCCCCCCTTCCTAAGCTCATATACAATACATCCCCCCTGTCCTCCTTCTTAAGCTCACATACAATGCAGCCCCCTGCCCCCCTTCCTACGCTCACCTACAATACAGCCCTCCTGTCCTCCTTAAACTCACATACAATAAAGCCCCCCTTCCTAAGCTCACATACAATGCAACCCCCTGACCCCTCCTTAAGCTCACATACAATGCAACCCCCTTCCCCCTTCATAAGCTTACATACAATGCAGCCTCCTGCCCCCTTTCCTAGGCTCACATACAATACAGCCCCCCTGTCCTCCTTAAGCTCACTTACAATGCAGCCCCCCTGTCCTCCTTAAGCTCACATACAATGCTACCCCTTGCCCCCCTTCCTAAGCTCACATACAATGCAACCCCCTGCCCCCCTTCCTAAGCTCACATACAGTGCAACCCCCTGCCCCCCTTCCTAAGCTCACATACAATGCAACCCCCTGCCCCCCTTCCTAAGCTCACATACAATGCAACTCCCTGCCCCCCTTCCTAAGCTCACATACAATGCAACCCCCTGCCCCCCTTCCTAAGCTCACATACAATGCAACCCCCTGCCCCCTTCTTAGCCCTTGTACACACGGTCAGAGAATCCGTCGGAATGTGTCCTATCGGACCGTGTTGTCGGATAATCCGACTGTGTGTGGTATGCATCGGACTGATTCCGTCGGAATATCCGCCGGACCAAGTTTTCCAACTTGCTGGAAATATTTTCCGACAAACTGCTCCGATCGGACATACTCCGATCATGTGTGGCCTACTCCGACGGACAAGGTGCCACGCATGCTCATATTCAAATTCCGACACGGAAGCGCTCGTTCAGGTAAAACTACTGCTCCTATGCGATATAGCACATTTGTCATGCTGCAATGTTAAAAATTCTTTCATCAAGCGCATTCTCTTGTTCTTTACAATGCTGCCAGAGCGAACTTCTTTTGATGCTCATAGTCACACACACTTCTCCCGAACGTATTTCATTACTCTTTTTTAACCATTTCAGCAATACAATTTTAGTTTGCGTCACATCTACACAATTTTAGATTTTGTTTATTCTTTTTTGGATGTTTCTTTTTTCGGATTGCCTAAAAATCTCCTTTAACCATTTTCAGACCGGACCAATTTGCTGGTCAAAGACCAGACCACTTTTTGCGATTCGGCACTGCGTCGCTTTAACTGACAATTGCGCGGTCGTGCGACGTGGCTCCCAAACAAAATTGACGTCCTTTTTTTCCCACAAATAGAGCTTTCTTTTGGTGGTATTTGATCACCCCTGCGGTTTTTATTTTTTGCGCTATAAACAAAAATAGAGCGACAATTTTGAAAAAAACGCATTATTTTTTACTTTTTGTTATAATAAATATCCCCCAAAAATATATAGAAAAACAATTTTTTCCCTCAATTTAGGCCGATACGTATTCTTCTACATATTTTTGGTTAAAAAAATCGCAATAAGCGATTATTGATTGGTTTGCGCAAAAGTTATAACGTTTACAAAATAGGGATAGTTTTATAGCATTTTTATTAATAATTTTTTATTATTTTTTTTTTACTAGTAATGGCGGCGATCTGCGATTTTTATTGTGACTACGACATTGTCAGGGACCCATCGGACATTTTTGACACATTTTTGGGACCATTGTCATTTATACAGTAATCACTGCTATATAAATGCAGTGATTCCTGTGTAAATGACACTGACAGTGAAAGGGTTAACCAGTGGGTGGCAGTGTAGGGGTTAAGTGTTCCTAGGGGTGTGTTACTAACTGTGGGGGGGTTAGGCTTTCATTTAGTGTACACTGATCTCTGCTCCAATCACATGGAGCAGAGATCAGCGTCACTAGTTGCTAGGCAGAATGGAAAAATGTTGTTTACACAGCATTTCCTCCATTCGGCCGCTCCGTGAGACGATCGCAGGGATGCCCGCGGCGATCGAGTCCGCGGGTCCCGCGACCGGACTCACGGGGGTCCCGATGGCAGGGCGGCATCGAATATTGGACGTACCTGTACGCCAATATGCCTGCCCGTGCCATTCTGTCGACGTATATCGTCGTGCGCTGGTCGGGAAGTGGTTAAAGACAGTTTGCTCATTTTTCCTTTTCTTGGGGTTTTTTTGGTGTGTAAACTTACCACAACAACATTATTTTATTTTTGATATTTTGTTTTTCTTTTTTCATCTACAGGAGGTTGTTTAGTGTTGGTACCCCTTGTTATTTATTTCACTTTGTATTTTTGAAATGTACCTGCCTGCTCACAAATAAACTGACCTTTTGGAAGGAAAACACATACACAAGTATTTCTTCAAACAAACAAATACCTTTATTTCGGTGTCAGTAACATATAAAGAGGGAGGCAGCGATGTAGAAACTGGGGAGATTAGCGAAGCCTTTGGCTCCCAGGGCACACATCAACTATTTTAACGCAAAAATTGGTGGCCTGAGGAATACATGTCTGAGGGAGCGAAGTCTGGTCCTGAAGTCCATGAAACCCGGAACAGCAGCAGATGACATCTATGTTCCCAGGCTGTGGTACTACAACAGGCTGCATCTTCTGTCAGACCAGGCTGTGGCTGTGGTGCTGGAGGTGTGGCAGAAGGAGGAGGAGGAGCAGGGGCATGGGCCAAATCACACAAGTATGTTTCTGGTGTCATTTGGCCCAACAGACCCTTGTGGAGGGTGTGGAGAATAACCTCCTCGCACAAGATCTGTTGCCCTTGCTCCATTTTATCAAGCTTACATGCAACCATGGCGGCAAAGGCCTCTTGGTCGGTGGGTTTTGCTTGGAGTGCCGCAGAAGCCTCACCAATCAGCCACTGTCTATTGATATGTGAAACACTTTCAAAACTCAGCAATTAGTGAGCAAAAATCAAGTTAACATCATTTATTTTGACTCCACGAATATGTACAACAATACTATACCTGGCTCAAGCTGGGCTCCCACAGTTCTTCCTGAATGGAAGGCCCAGGTTGGGCGTCGGAAGACTCATCTGGTGTGGAATGGAGCATAGAAGGACGCGTGGAAGGAAGAGTAGAGAGGGATTCCCTGACATCAGCCTGGTCTGCCAGAAAATGCATCCTGTCATAATACCACAGGGTTTGAACATAAACGTCATCTGCTGAAGATCCAGATTGCATGGACTTCAGCACCTTGCTCCCCAATAATGTTATGACCTTGAAGCTCGGCCAAAATAAACAATTGGACAACACTTCCAAAACAATGTTTCATATTGTTAATTCTGCCCTCTGTGTGCTAATTCTTTATTTTTTTCAATTATCATAGGGGAGAGAAGACTCGGCAAGTATGAGGACATCAGGGACCACACCCCTCCCAAAGAAGGCCAACTTTCAAAAGCAGAAACAGAGGAGCAGGAGGAAGAGGAGGAAGGAGAGATCGTGGAGGTTGGGCAAATTGTCACCACAACAGGTGAGTGTCGGAGAACACCGTTTCCGGTAAGCTCATCAATGTATGTCACCATATTTTTATTACATGGTGTGTTTTTTTGCTTTGTTTTGTAGGTGATGTGGAAGAAGATTCCCGTTTAACCAGTGAAAGTGCCCAGATCAAGATTGGGGAGATAATGGGGTGCAATCGGGATTTGGAAAATATCCTGCAAAACATCAATGATGTTAAAAATAAAATAAAGAATATCATTGATGTTTTGGGGAGAGTGTGAAACACCAAAAGCTAGATAGTGTTTTATTTTTGCTATTTTAAAAACAAAATGTTGTATTTCTCGATATTACAAATTTGGAAGATGCACAGAGTGTGTAAACATGCGCTATCTCCCTTCATGGGGGATCAATGTACGTGTTTTGTGTAAAGTGTCTGAGATGAAGGGGTTGCAGCCCCAAAGCATGTACATTGATCCCCCATGAAGGGAGATAGCACATGTTGACACACTGTGTGCATATTCCAAATTAGTTTTTTTCAGGGGTGACACCCCATGTGATGAAGGCAATATCAGCCCAGTTTGTACATACTCATGTCTGATATTGTCTTCACTTTTCAAAGTTGAACTTTGTAAGTTCCTGTGTTCTGTATTTTACGGTTTGATACATGCCTGTTTACACAAAAACACCAAGTAAACCATCCAAGTGCTTCATTTAAAGTCCCAAACTTCCCTTTTTATATGCGTATTAATTACCGGGATGGAGGTACTTAACTGTACTTCATTTAAAGTCCCAAATCTCTCCCCCTCCGTTGTCTATATTTCATATATACCGGGATGGAAGCACTTGGATAAAAGGGTTTGGTAGTGTTCCCCTACCTTCCCTGTGTCAAAACTGTCAATATAGTGTTTTTCTTGATACTGAATTGTTTGTATCTACATATATTTATTATATTCTTCTATTC
Organism: Lithobates pipiens; assembly: GCF_037356315.1. Lineage (NCBI taxonomy): Eukaryota > Metazoa > Chordata > Amphibia > Anura > Ranidae > Lithobates > Lithobates pipiens. The sequence continues at coordinate 21,446,893 of NW_027507811.1, forward strand.
ATGCACATACTGTATAATGACAGCATTTACCGACACCGTTTAATATGCCGTAGATGGATATTCAGTTATTAAGGTTTGACGTATACCCACTGGCCGGCCTATTGTGCTCCGTATGAGGCGATTGGGAGGTTGGGCGGTACTTGGTCTTTTCTTTCTTGTGGGCACTGTGATGCGCCAGCGGGTCCTCCCCTCCTCCCCTTTCGTTTTGATTGGGAGGTTCGGGCGGACTCCACTCTGCGCATCAACGCCATGTTACCTACGCCGTGCGTGTAACGTTCGTTTGAACGACATCACGCCGGCGTTTTCGATCTTTCCATTCTCCGTGTTTCCGGGAAGGGAGGGGGTTAACGTGCCTGTCGCTGGTTGATGACCGGGGCTGGGCGCGGCCCCTCCCACCCGGTCTCACGCACATGGCGTTGGCGGCATATTTAAACCCCCCTCGGGGATGGCTGCTTGTCTGGCCATTCTCTGTATGGGGCTTGAACACATCAGTTGGCTGGTCAGCCGGCTGTTGTTCCAGGATCGTTATCATGGTACATACTTGTCCACTTTTTTCATTTGTTTTTTTTTTTTCTTTCTTTTTATCCTTACTGACACATCCTGTGTTTATCGTTTATCAATTATCCCTCTTTGGTTATTACTACCTACACTTACCTTACTCTTCATTATCACATTTATCTTATCCCCTGCACTCACACTCCCACACACTCCTACACACTCATTCTTTTCAACCCTTCCATACTTTTTCTGTTTCCAATATGTCAGCTATTTTTTGTATAACCCCTACTCATCTTCACTCTGCTTTGTGTGCATCATCTTGCGAAGTTTGTTGTGGACTGATTTTTCTATTTTTCACTTTTACTTTTCTTAGTATTAACACTATTTAGCACACTCTCTCATGCTGATACACTTCTTCTGTGCCAGATATCGTATCCATTTATTTGCCGCCTCAGTGCCCGCATAGTGGGTTTTGTCCCTGGCCCGCCTGGCGCCCATCGCTGTGCGTTGCATTTGACGCCTGGACTGGTGAGTCTGCCCTAACCAAAATATCTATCCATAACATAGTTTTATGTACTTACTATCTTAATTTATTGGTCAGTATATTATTTGTATAATTTTTATTTTATTTTATTTTTTTATAGAAACTCTGTGGTAGCATCTGCTCCTGATGAGTGGGGAGATACCCACGAAACGCGTCGAGCTTTGTATTTTGATGCTCGGGTTATACCTGTATACGAAACCACATTTATAAGTTTCGAATTACTTATTTAGAAGTCCTTGACCATTTATTACAAATTTTGTTTACAATTATGGGATGCTTTTCTATCATGTGCATACATGTGTTGATGTCGGATATGCTGTCATGGGCATCATTTTGCCATATTACCTATCCAACTTATCTATTACTGTTATGTATGATTACTTGTGGATACTATACATTATGTCATATACTATGTTTCTTCTGTATCATTATTTATATATATCTTCAATTGGACTTATTTATAATGAGTAGTTCCTTTGAACATTCAATTAAATAAATTAATATGGTCCAATGAAATAATTTTGTCGTTTACTATCCAAGTGCTTCATTTAAAGTCCCAAACTTCCCTTTTTATATGCGTATTAATTACCGGGATGGAGGTACTTAACTGTACTTCATTTAAAGTCCCAAATCTCTCCCCCTCCGTTGTCTATATTTCATATATACCGGGATGGAAGCACTTGGATAAAAGGGTTTGGTAGTGTTCCCCTACCTTCCCTGTGTCAAAACTGTCAATATAGTGTTTTTCTTGATACTGAATTGTTTGTATCTACATATATTTATTATATTCTTCTATTCATGCACATACCGTATAATGACAGCATTTACCGACACCGTTTAATATGCCGTAGATGGATATTCAGTTATTAAGGTTTGACGTATACCCACTGGCCGGCCTATTGTGCTCAGTATGAGGCGATTGGGAGGTTGGGCGGCAGAGGCGGCTCTAGGATTTGTGAGGCCTTAGGCAAAACTTACACATGAGGCCCCAATCACGCCCATAATGGGAAAAAAATTCAAGCAATAAAAATGGCTGCAAAAAGATGCACAGATCTAGCAAACAGTTCATCTGCACCACTTCCAGGGCACCCTCCTCACCCATCAGACATATGCAGCCATTAAAACATCTGGGGCCCACCAAGGTGGCAACCCCTCTAAGAATTTCCTGTGTCTTGGGAGAATGGGGAGGAGATGTCACTGAGCCATTCCATATCCGCAGAGAAAGTAGAGCGGGGGGATCCCAGCACAGTGCAGGGGGAGCAAGAGTGGGGAGGGGAGACAGAGAGGAGAGGAGAGAGAGGGGAGGGGAAGAGAGAGATTGTGAGAGATAGGGGGTGGGAAAGAGAGAGAGGGGGAGGGGAGCAAGACATTGTGAGTGAGAGGGGGAGAGGGGGGTGAGAGAGGGGTAGATAAAGGGTGCACAAAAGGGGGAGAGAGTGGTGGAAAGAGGAGAGGAGGGGAGGGGGAGAGAGAGGGAGGAGAGAGAGAGAGAGGAGGAGGAGAGAAAGGGTGGGCAAGAGGGGGAAGAGGGAAGGGAGAGAGGGAGGGAGGGAAGAGAGGAGAGGGGGAGGGAAGAGAGGAGAGAGGGAGGGAAGAGAGGAGAGAGGGAGGGAAGAGAGGAGAGAGGGAGGAAAGAGAGGAGAGAGGGAGAGGGAGGAAAGGGAGGAGAGAGGGAGGGAGGGAAGGGAGGAGAGAGGGAGGGAGGAGAGAGGGAGGAAAGGGAGGGAGGAGAGAGGGAGGAAAGGGAGGGGGAAGAGAGGGAAGGAAGAGGGAAGGAGAGAGCGAGGGAAGGGGGAAGAGAGGGAGGGAAGGTAGGAGAGAGGAAGGGAGGGAAGGTAGGAGAGAGGAAGGGAGGGAAGGGAGGAGAGAGGAAGGGAGGAGAGAGAGAGGGAAGGAAGGGAAGAGAGAGAGGGACGGAAGGGAAGGGACAGAGAGAGGGACAGAGAGAGGGAAGGAAGGGAAGGGACAGAGAGAGGGAAGGAAGGAAGGGACAGAGAGAGGGAAGGAAGGGAGGGGAGAGGGAAGGAAGGGAGGGGAGAGGAGAGGGAAGGAAGGGAGGGGAGAGGAGAGGAAGGAGGGGGAGAGGGAAGGAAGGGAGGGGAGAGAGGGAAGGAATGGAGGGAGAGAGGGAAGGAATGGAGGGGAGAGAGGGAAGGAATGGAGGGGAGAGAGGGAGGGAAGGAAGGGAGAGAGAGAGGGAAGGAAGGGAGAGAGGGAAGGAAGGGAGAGAGAGAGGGAAGGAAGGGAGAGAGAGAGGGAAGGAAGGGAGAGAGAGAGGGAGGGAAGGAAGGGAGGGGAGAGAGGGAGGGAAGGAAGGGAGAGAGGGAGGGAAGGAAGGGAGAGAGGGAGGGAAGGAAGGAAGGGAGGGGGAGAGGAGGAAGGAAGGAGAGAGGGAGGGAAGGTAGTTAGAGAGGGAAGGGAAGGGGAGGAGGGAGAGAGGGAGGGAAGCGGAGGGAGAGAGGGAGGCAAGGGAGAGAGGGAAGGAAGGAGAGTGGGAGGGAGAGAAGGGAGGGAAGGGAAGGAGGAAGGGAAGGGGGATAGAGGGGAAGGGAGAGAGAGGAGGGAAGGAGAGAAGGAGGGGAGAGAGAGAGGGAGGGGAGAGAGAGAGGGAAGGGTGGAGGGAGGGAGAAAGCGGAGGGAAGGGAGTGAGGGAAGGGAAGAGAGAGGAGGAAGGGAGTGAGGGAGGGGAGAGATTGAGGGAAGGGAGTGAGGGAGGGGAGGAGTGGGGAGGGGAGAGGTGAGGGAGGGGAGAGAGTGAGGGAAGGGAGAGAGGGAGGGGAGAGAGCGGGAAGGGAGAGAGCGAGGGATGGGAGAGAAGGAGGGATGGGAGAGAAGGGAGGGAAGGGAGAGAAGGGAGAGAGGGAGGGAAAGGAGAGAGAGAGGGTGGGAAGGGGTAAGGGAGAGGAGTGTGGTGAGAGAGGGGGAGGGAGAGGGGGTAAGAGAAAGAGGGGGGAGGGAGGGAGAGGGGGAGAGGGTTAAGAGAGAGGGGGGAGGGAGTGAAAGATAGAGGGGGGTGGGGGTAAGAGAGAGAGAGGGGAAGTGAGAAAGAGGGGGGTGAGGGGAAAGGGGGAGAGAGATATAGTGATCTGTCCCTGTCTGTAGCCCCTGGGGGGGCAAAGAGCAGGGAGAAGCTGTAGAGTGCTGGGGGGTGGGGACCGGAGAGTGCTGGGGGGTGGGGACCAGAGAGTGCTGGGGACCAGAGAGTGCTGGGGGGTGGGGGCTGGAGGGTGCTGGGGGCCAGAGAATGCTGGGGGGCAGAGAGTGCTGGGGGGCAGAGAATGCTCGGGGTGGGGGGCGGGAGAGTGCTGGGGGCCAGAGAATGCTCGGGGTGGGGGTGGGTGGGAGTTCTGGGGTCCAGAGAATGCTCGGGTGGGGGGCGGGAGAGTGCTGGGGGCCAGAGAATGCTCAGGGTGGGGGGCGGAGAGTGCTGGGGGCCAGAGAATACTGGGGTGGGGGGACGGAGAGTGCTGGGGGCCAGAGAATGCTCGGGGTGGGGGGCGGAGAGTGCTGGGGGCCAGAGAGTACTGGGGGGTGGGGGGCAGAGAGTGCTGGGGGCCAGAGAGTGCTGGGGGTGGGGGCCAGAGATTACTGGGGGGTGGGGGCAGAGAGTGCTGGGGGCAGAGAGTGCTGGGGGCCAGAGAGTGCTGGGGGGTGGGGGCCAGAGATTGCTGGGGGGTGGGGGGCGGGAGTGCTGGGGCCAGAGGAGTGCTGGGGGTGGGGGCCAGAGATTACTGGGGGTGGGGGCAGAGAGTGCTGGGGGCAGAGAGTGCTGGGGGCTATGAGAGTGCTGGGGGGTGGGGGCCAGAGATTGCTGGGGGGTGGGGGCGGGGAGTGCTGGGGGCCAGAGAGTGCTGGGGGTGGGGGCCAGAGATTACTGGGGGTGGGGGCAGAGAATGCTGGGGGCCAGAGAGTGCTGGGGGGTGGGGGCCAGAGATTGCTGGGGGGTGGGGGGCAGGGAGTGCTGGGGGCCAGAGAGTACTGAGGGTGGGGGGGGGAGAGTGCTGGGGGCCAGAGAGTGCTGGGGGGTGGGGGCCGGAGAGTGCTGGGGGTGGAGGGTGGAGAGTGCTGGGGGCCAGAGAGAGCCGCAGGGGGTGTAGGGTGGAGAGTGCTGGGGGCCAGATAGTGCTAAGGGTGGGGGGTGAAGAGTGCTGGGGGGAGCTTGAGAGGGGAGGCAGAAAGAATTGGAGAGCAGGGGGTGCTAGCGAAATGGGGGTGGAGCCAGCGAGGACAAGAATGGGCTGGAGAGCAGGAGGGGAGGAGCCAGGGAGCAAAGGGAGGGGCTGAAGAGCAGGAGGCGGTGGAGAAAGGGAGCACAAGAAGGGCGGAGCCAGTGAGCACAAGGAGGGGCTGGAGAGCAGGAGGGGCGGAGCTAGGGAGCAAAGGGAGGGGGTGAAGAGCAGGTGCATGGAGAAAGGGAGTACAAGAAAGGGCGGAGCCAGGGAGCACAAGGAGGGGCTGGAGAGCAGGAGGGGTGCAGCCAGTGAGCACACGGAGGGGCCGGAGAGCAGGAGGGGCGGGGCCAGGGAGCGCACGGAGGGGCGGAGCCAGGGAGAACACAGAGGGGCGGAGCCAGGGAGTACACAGAGGGCCGGAGAGTACGGGGGATGCAGAAAAAGTTAGATAGGAGTGGTGGAGAGACTGCACATAGATAGTGGAATTGATTTTTCCATATTCCTCCATGCAACCGCTGAATGATCACCTCTCATCCCTGCAGACATTCAGCGGCTGTATGGAGTAATATGGAAAAATCAATTCCACTATCTATGTGCAGTCTCCCCACCGCTCCTCCTATTCAGGCACACAGGGAAGGCTGCACGGCATGGGCACTCACCTTTCCTCTGGTCGGCAGCATAAGAGTTCCTCCCTCTTCACACTCATGGTGGGACTATCCAGCTGGGCGGTTTTTCAGCAACCCCCCCCCACTCCAGAACCAAATAGGAGGCAGGTGTGGAGGAGAGGTCTGGTGAGCGGCACAAGAGAGAAGCTCAGGTGAGGGTCCCACATGGATATGCCGCCCTAATGCCGTCTGTCATCCAGCCACTGCGCCACCTAGAGGACTCTACTGTCCCGCTCCCGCACTTGCTGCCACCGCATTGATCACAGGCAAATTAGTCGATTGCGAGGCCCTTGAGACTGCGGGGCCTTAGGCAATCGCCTAATTTGCCTAATTAGAGAGCCGCCTCTGTTGGGCGGTACTTGGTCTTTTCTTTCTTGTGGGCACTGTGATGCGCCAGCGGGTCCTCCCCTCCTCCCCTTTCGTTTTGATTGTGAGGTTCGGGCGGACTCCACTCTGCGCATCAACGCCATGTTACCTACGCCGTGCGTGTAACGTTCGTTTGAACGACATCACGCCGGCGTTTTCGGTCTTTCCATTCTCCGTGTTTCCGGGAAGGGAGGGGGTTAACGTGCCTGTCGCTGGTTGATGACCGGGGCTGGGCGCGGCCCCTCCCACCCGGTCTCACGCACATGGCGTTGGCGGCATATTTAAACCCCCCTCGGGGATGGCTGCTTGTCTGGCCATTCTCTGTATGGGGCTTGAACACATCAGTTGGCTGGTCAGCCGGCTGTTGTTCCAGGATCGTTATCATGGTACATACTTGTCCACTTTTTTCATTTGTTTTTTTTTTTTTTTTCTTTCTTTTTATCCTTACTGACACATCCTGTGTTTATCGTTTATCAATTATCCCTCTTTGGTTATTACTACCTACACTTACCTTACTCTTCATTATCACATTTATCTTATCCCCTGCACTCACACTCCTACACACTCCTACACACTCATTCTTTTCAACCCTTCCATACTTTTTCTGTTTCCAATATGTCAGCTATTTTTTGTATAACCCCTACTCATCTTCACTCTGCTTTGTGTGCATCATCTTGCGAAGTTTGTTGTGGACTGATTTTTCTATTTTTCACTTTTACTTTTCTTAGTATTAACACTATTTAGCACACTCTCTCATGCTGATACACTTCTTCTGTGCCAGATATCGTATCCATTTATTTGCCGCCTCAGTGCCCGCATAGTGGGTTTTGTCCCTGGCCCGCCTGGCGCCCATCGCTGTGCGTTGCATTTGACGCCTGGACTGGTGAGTCTGCCCTAACCAAAATATCTATCCATAACATAGTTTTATGTACTTACTATCTTAATTTATTGGTCAGTATATTATTTGTATAATTTTTATTTTATTTTATTTTTTTATAGAAACTCTGTGGTAGCATCTGCTCCTGATGAGTGGGGAGATACCCACGAAACGCGTCGAGCTTTGTATTTTGATGCTCGGGTTATACCTGTATACGAAACCACATTTATAAGTTTCGAATTACTTATTTAGAAGTCCTTGACCATTTATTACAAATTTTGTTTACAATTATGGGATGCTTTTCTATCATGTGCATACATGTGTTGATGTCGGATTTGCTGTCATGGGCATCATTCTGCCATATTACCTAACCAACTTATCTATTACTGTTATGTATGATTACTTGTGGATACTATACATTATGTCATATACTATGTTTCTTCTGTATCATTATTTATATATATCTTCAATTGGACTTATTTATAATGAGTAGTTCCTTTGAACATTCAATTAAATAAATTAATATGGTCCAATGAAATAATTTTGTCGTTTACTATCCAAGTGCTTCATTTAAAGTCCCAAACTTCCCTTTTTATATGCGTACCAAGTAAACCATATTTTGATTAAACTCTGTTTTTGAAACACACAATTTCTTGGTTTGTTGTCAAAACCTTGTCGAAACGCACATGTGAATGTGCTTGGGTTAAAAAGTTTCATTATCAACAATGTGTGGCTTCCTTTTTCATTGCACCAAAAATGTATTTGTAGTACAATTTTAGTTTGTGCTGAGAAGGAGTGTGATTTACTAAAGGCAACTCCATTTTGCACTCCAAGTGCAGTTTCAGGTGTACTTTTGCAGTGCACTTGTAGTGCATAGTGGATGTGCCTTTAGTAAAAAAACACCCACAGCGAGGTGTAAATTTGAACAATCATGCCATTTTCCTGCCATGGTGAAGAAAATTAGCGTGATTTTGGTCAGTAATGCACTACATACATTATTTACAAAAACAAGGTGTGTGTGTAGCAGACCCACAACATAATAAGATCATCAGGATTATTCTCGTGGATCTCACGGAGCGATCACGTGGTAAACGGCCGCGACGAGCGGCCGTTTACCGTGATCCGTGATGCGCCGGGTCCTGTGGACCCGGCGGTCAAGGATGTTCTCGAGTGCGCGCCCCAGGGGGCGCGCGAGAGCAGAATTCTGGGAGGCCGTTAATTAACGGCCTCTCAGAGTTAAACAACCGCCCTGAAGCCGTTAATCGGCAATGGGCGGTTGTTAAGTGGTTAAAGATAGATCACTAGCTAGCTATATAGGTGAGGTGAATATAGTGTAGTGGTGTATACTGCGGTCAGGGCACAGACAATAACCACTACACAAGAGCAAGATAGGAAATCAGCCAAAAACGATTGGTGTGTAACTGTGTTGAAGGTACACAGAACACCCACTGCTTCAGATTCCAACACACTACACGAGGCCGCCTCAAAGGCGGCCTTATATAGTGTGGGGCGTGCACTACACAGCCTGAGCTATGATTGGCCACAGGCAGGATGCCTGTGGCCAATCATGGCTCTCCTCGCTGCTGGCGCTGCGATTGGCCAAGCATGCGGGGTCACAGTGCATGCTTGGCCAATCATGAGCCAGCAATGCACTGCGCCATCGCAGTGCATTGTGGTCCACGCGCGCCATACGAATTTTGCCACGAACGGACCAAGAGTTCGGATTTCGCCGAACGCCCGAACAGCCAATGTTCGAGTCGAACGTACGTTCGACTCGAACACGAAGCTCATCCCTAGTCACCGCGTTCTTGGCAACTGCAAAATCCGACAACTGGGATCGACCATGTGTATGCAACATTTTCGGACACAATCCATCGGACACAATCCGTCGGACAAAATCCGACGGATTTGGTTGGCAGAATGTCCAACCGTGTGTACAGGGGCTTAGGCTCACATACAATGTAGCCCCCTTCCTAAGCTCACATACAATGCAACCCCCTGCCCCCCTTCCTAAGCTCACATACAATGCAACCCCCTGCCCCCCTTCCTAAGCTCACATACAATGCAACCCCCTGCCCCCCTTCCTAAGCTCATATACAATACAGCCCCCCTGTCCTCCTTCTTAAGCTCACATACAATGCAGCCCCCTGCCCCCCTTCCTAAGCTCATATACAATACAGCCCCCCTGTCCTCCTTCTTAAGCTCACCTACAATACAGCCCCCCTGTCCTCCTTCTTAAGCTCACCTACAATACAGCCCTCCTGTCCTCCTTCTTAAGCTCACATACAATACAGCCCTCCTTCCTAAGCTCACATACAATGCAACCCCCTGCCCCCTCCTTAAGCTCACATACAATGCAACCCCCTTCATAAGCTTACATACAATGCAGCCCCTGCCCCCTTTCCTAAGCTCACTTACAATTCAGCCCCCCTGCCCTCCTTAAGCTCCCATACAATGCAGCCCCCTGCCCCCCTTCCTAAGCTCACATGCACTGCAGGTCCCCTGCCCTCCTTCTTAAGTTCACATACAATGCAAACCCCTTCCCCCCTTCCTAAGTTCACATACAATGCAGCCCCCCCGCCCTCCTTCCTAAGCTCACATACAATGCAGCCCCCTTCTTAAGCTCACATACAATGCAGCCCCTTGTCACCCTGACATACATATAATGTAGCCCCCCTGCCCCCTCACACATTCAGATGCATGGCCAGGTAAGGGTCTGGTACAGATTTTGGGGGGAACCCTAGGTCATTTCTATTTTTTGTGTGGGATCCCTCTAAAACTCCATACAGGACCCTTATCTAGGATAAGGGTCTGGTATGGATTTGAGGTGGGGGCACATTTTTTGTTGATTTGTGTGGGAGTTCCACCAGTTCTGATCCAGTATCCATAGAAAACAAAAAAATAAATAAAAAATAAATAAAACAATGCTGTCCATATTTTACATGGATACGTTTATACATTTCATTATTTACAATGAGACAGCATTCCCATAGCACCTGTAATGAAGACATGGTGGACAGATGATGGGGCATTTATTAATTTTTAATCATTATTATACAGGATTTATATAGTGCCAATAGTTTGTGCAACATGAGGGCAGACAGCACAATTACAATACAATTCAATACAGGAAGAATCAGAAGGCCATGCTCGTTGAAGCTTACAATCTAGGAGGGAGGGTCAAGTGATACAAAAGGTAACAGCTGTGGGGGATGAGCTGATGGAGAAAATAAAAGTACAGTTGATAGGTGAAGGTAGGATAGGCTTCTTTGAAGAGGAGGGTTTTCAGGGATCATCTAAAAGTGGACAGAGTAGTAGATAGATGGAAAGTTTGGGGTAAGGAGATTCATAGGATGGGATAGGCTCTGGAGAAGTCCCGAAGGCAGGCATGGGAGGAGCTAGAGAGCAGGGGGTCTTGGGAGGAACAAATAGAATTAATTGGTTGGTATTTTGAGATAAGGGTAGTCATATAGGTGGGGACTGAGTTGTGGGTGGCTTTGTAAGTTGTTAATATTTAGAATTTAATTTGTTGGGTGCCAGTGGAGGGATTGGCAGAGAAGGGTAGCAGACGCTGGGCGGTTAGTAAGGTGGATTCATAAGGTGGAGTCTGGCAGCAGCATTCATAATGGGCTAAAGGGGGAGTGGCCTGTGTAGAGGTAAGCCAATAAGGAGGGAGTTGCAGTAGTCGAGGCAAGAGATGACCAGGGAGTGAATTAGAAGCTTGGTCGCGCCGTTGGTTTGAAAGCGGCATATTCTGGAGATGTTGAGGTGGCAAGCTTTGGACAGTGATTGGATTTGGGGCCGAAAAGAGAGTTCAGAGTCCAGGATTACACCTACCACCTTGGCATGCAGGGATGAATTGATAGTTGCGTTATCGATCTTGACAGAGAAGTCGGGGAAGAGGTATGCAGAGGAGAAAATATTATGAGTTCGGTTTTGGATAGATTGAGTTTGAGGAAGTGGTGTGACATCCAGACTGATATGTCCGTTAGTAAATTTGTGATGTGTGAGGGGACTGATGTTGGGAGCTGAAGGGTAGAGAGATAGATTTGGGTGTCATCAGCATAGAAATTATATTGGAAGCCATGGGAGGCTATCAGCTGACCCAGGGAGGAGTCGTAGAATGAAAATAGGAGAGGTCGAAGAACAGAACCTTGGGGGACCCCAACAGAGAAAGGGAGAGGAGAGGAGGATGTAAAGATGCAATGATGCTGAAGGTGCGGTGGGATAGGTAGGATGAGAACCAGAGAAGAACACAGTCACTGAAACCAAATGAATGGTGTTTTTTGAGTAGAAGGGTGTGGTCAACTGTGTCAAAGGCAGCAGAGGGGTACAGAAGTAGGAGTACAGAGAGGGACCATTGGTTTTAGCTGTTACTAGTTTATTTGTGAGTTTTAGGAGAGCGGTTTCTGTGGTGTGTTGAGAGCGAAATCCAGACTGAGGCCGCGTACACACGGGCGGACTGTTCGCCCAACCTTGTCCGCTGAACAGTGTTTGGGCGGACAGTCCGCCCGTGTGTGGGCTTTCAGCGGACAGTTTCAGCGGACAGTTGGACGGACAAAGTCTTTCGGAAATTCCGAAAAACTGTCCACTGAAACTGTGTTTGAGCGAACAGTCCGCCCGTGTGTGGGCCTGTCCGCTGTACTTTCGAAATGAGCGGACTGTTCCCGCTCGGAAAGTCCGCCCATTTCGAGCGCGTGTACAGGTAGGCGGGGCCCGCGAAGGAGACGTCGCGGGCTCCGCCGCCTGGAATGGGCTTAAAGGGGAACCCCAACGCCGAAAAAAATCGGCGTGGGGGTTCCCCCAAAGTCCACACCAGACCCTTGTCCGAGCACGCTACCCGGCCGGCCAGGAAAGGGGGGCGAGCGCGCCCCCCCTCCTGAGCCGTACCAGGCCGCGTGCCCTCAACATGGGGGGGTGCCTTGGGGAAGGGGGCCCCCCCACCCCAAAGCACCTTGTCCCCATGTTGATGAGGACAAGGGCCTCTTCCCGACAACCCTGGCCGTTGGTTGTCGGGGTCTGCGGGCGGGGGGCTTATCGGAATCCGGGAGCCCCCTTTAAGAAGGGGGCCCCCGGATACCGGCCCCCCACCCTATGTGAATGAGTATGGGGTACAATGTACCCCTACCCATTCACCTGTGAAATAAAGTACAAAAAAAAACACAACACAGGGAAAAAATATTTTATTGCACAGCTCCGGGGGTCTTCCGTCTTCGGGGGTCTTCTCGCCGGACTCCTCCGCTATGTGTGTGTAGCTCTTTTACTAGCGGAGGAGTCCGGCTTTCTTCCTCCCCGCCGCCGGCCTCTTCTCCCGACTTCGGGGGTCTTGTCCCCCTCTTCGGTTCTTCTGCCGGGCCACCGCGCCTTCTTGTAGCTCTTTTACAGGCGGTGGCCCGGTCTTCTGTCGCCGCTGCCTTCCGTTCTTCTGTCGCCGCCTTCGGTTCTTCTGCCGGGCCACCGCGCCTTCTTGTAGCTCTTTTACAGGCGGTGGCCCGGTCTTCTGTCGCCGCTGTCGTCGCCGCCGCCGCCGCCGCCTTCCGTTCTTGTTCTTCTTCTTCTTCTCCTGGAGATGTTGACTCGACGAGCTCTCCGGCCGGAATGCCAGAGCCGCGCTGTGCGGTCACTTATATAGTGACAATGGGGCGGTGTCACATGGTATATGTCACATGGGTTGGTCACATGGGTTGATGTCACATGGGGACTATGACATCGTAAGGGGGCGGGGTCACCATGTGACCAACCCATGTGACATATACCATGTGACACCGCCCCATTGTCACTATATAAGTGGCAGCGGAGCGTGTCCCTGGCATTCCGGCCGGAGAGCTCGTCGAGTCAACATCTCCAGGAGAAGAAGAAGAACAACAAGAAGAAGAACAAGAACGGAAGGCGGCGGCGGCGGCGGCGGCGGCGGCGACAGCGGCGACAGAAGACCGGGCCACCGCCTGTAAAAGAGCTACAAGAAGGCGCGGTGGCCCGGCAGAAGAACCGAAGGCGGCGACAGAAGAACGGAAGGCAGCGGCGACAGAAGACCGGGCCACCGCCTGTAAAAGAGCTACAAGAAGGCGCGGTGGCCCGGCAGAAGAACCGAAGAGGGGGACAAGACCCCCGAAGTCGGGAGAAGAGGCCGGCGGCGGGGAGGAAGAAAGCCGGACTCCTCCGCTAGTAAAAGAGCTACACACAGATAGCGGAGGAGTCCGGCGAGAAGACCCCCGAAGACGGAAGACCCCCGGAGCTGTGCAATAAAATATTTTTTCCCTGTGTTGTGTTTTTTTTTGTACTTTATTTCACAGGTGAATGGGTAGGGGTACATTGTACCCCATACTCATTCACATAGGGTGGGGGGCCGGTATCCGGGGGCCCCCTTCTTAAAGGGGGCTCCCGGATTCCGATAAGCCCCCCGCCCGCAGACCCCGACAACCAACGGCCAGGGTTGTCGGGAAGAGGCCCTTGTCCTCATCAACATGGGGACAAGGTGCTTTGGGGTGGGGGGGCCCCCTTCCCCAAGGCACCCCCCCATGTTGAGGGCACGCGGCCTGGTACGGCTCAGGAGGGGGGGCGCGCTCGCTCGCCCCCCTTTCCTGGCCGGCCGGGTAGCGTGCTCGGACAAGGGTCTGGTGTGGACTTTGGGGGAACCCCCACGCCGATTTTTTTCGGCGTTGGGGTTCCCCTTTAAGCCCATTCCAGGCGGCGGAGCCCGCAACGTCTCCTTCGCGGGCCCCGCCTACCTGTACACGCGCTCGAAATGGGCGGATTTGCCTCCTCCTTACGTGGGCGAGTCCGTTCATTTCAAAAGTTGAGCGAACTGTTTGGCAAACAGTTTGCTGAAACAGTCCGCTCGTGTGTGGGCAAGTCCGCTCATGCAAATTTTGAGCGGACTGTTTGCCGAAACTGTTTGACGAACAAGGTTGGGCAAACAGTCCGCGCGTGTGTACGCGGCCTGACGGGGATCATGAAGGTTACTGTTAGTGAGGTGGTCACTCAGTCAGTTGTAGACTAGATGTTCAAGGAGTTTGGAGGAAACGAGGAGCAAGGAGATGGGTCGTAGGTTGTTAAGAATGGTAGTAAGTTAAGTATAGGGGTGACTAGTGCTTGTTTTAGAGATTAGGGGAAGATGCCAGAAGAGAGCGAGAGATTGAAGATGAGGCTAAGAGAGTGTAAGATAGAGCTAGGGGGTGACCATAGCATATGTGAAGGAACAGGGTCCAGGGGGCAGATGGTTAGGTGGATGTTAGAAAATACACAAAATACACATTGTCATACACAATCAAATTATTTTCATTGCTTATTTAGTCTTAGCCCTTGTACACACGATCGGAGAATCCGTCGGAATGTGTCCTATCGGACCGTGTTGTCGGATAATCCGACTGTGTGTGTGGTATGCATCGGACTGATTCCGTCGGAATATCCGTCGGACCCAATTTTCCAACTTGTTGGAAATATTTCTAGACCAACTGGTTCGATCGGACATACTCCGATCATGTGTAGCCTACTCCGACGGATAAGGTGTCACGCATGCTCACATTCAAATTCCGACACGGAAGCGCTCGTTCAGGTAAAACTACGGCTCGTAATCGATATAGCACATTCGTCATGCTGCAATGTTAAAAATTCTTTCATCAAGTGCATTCTCTTGTTCTTTACAATGCTGCAAGAACGAACTTCTGTTGATGCTCATAGTCACACACACTTCTCCCGAACGTATTTCATTACTCTTTTTTAACCATTTCAGCAATACAATTTTAGTTTGTGTCACATCTACACAATTTTAGATTTGTTTTATTCTTTTTTGGATGCTTTTTTATTTTTAATTCCTAAAAAATCTCCTTTAAAGACAGTTTGCTAATTTCTCCTTTTTTTGGGGTGTTTTTTATGTGTAAACTTACCACAACAACATTATTTTATTTTTTATCTTTGTTTTTTCTTTTTTAATCTACAGGAGGTTGTTTAGTGTTGGTACCCCTTGTTATTCATTTCACTTTGTATTTTTGAAATGTACCTGCCTGCTCACAAATAAACTGGCCTTTTGGAAGGAAAACACATACACATGTATTTCATCAAACAAAAAAAACCCTTTATTTTGGTCGCTATAAAATAAAAATAGGAACGCAGCACTGAAGAAACTTCTTAAAGTGGTTGTATACTCAAATTTTTTACTTTTACCTACAGGAAAGCCTATAATAAGGCTTACCTGTAGGTAAAAAAAATATCTCCTAAACCTGTATGGTTTAGGAGATATTCCCCTCGGTATGCGCCGCTGACTGCAGCGGCGCATGCGCACAAGGGGATTCTCAGCCTGAAAATCCGGCAGTGGCCGGCTGGCCGGAATGAAATCTCCAGTGCGCATGCGCGGGAGTGACGATATCACGGCTCCGGCCACTCACAGCGCCGGAGCCGCGATACCTGGAAGAAACGCAGAGGGAGCATGTCAGCTCCCTCGGCGTGGATCGGGACAGATGTCGGAGCCTCGTTCTAAGGTAAGTATTTCATAATGAGCTAGTATGCGGTGCATACTAGCTCATTATGCCTTTTGCTTTGCAGGTTTAAAAAAGAAAAAAAAATGTGCGGGTTTACTACCGCTTTAACTTTGGTGCAGCCTTTGGCCCCCAGGGCAGACATGAACAAATTCTAATATAAAAAATTGGTGGCCTGAGGAGTACATATCTCAGGGAGAGAAGTCTGGTCCCGAAGTCCTAGAGAGCAGGAAATTCAGATGCCATTTCTGTCCCCAGGATGTGGATCTTCAAGAGGCTGTGTAAGGATTAAGGTATATGTTGAAACAAAATGGTTGACCGTATGTCTTACTAAATACATATATTTTTCTATCCTTCTCTGTAAAATAAGGACTCGTCATTTTTAGTCACGTACTCATCAAGAAGAGGCCGCATCAGCCCTAAAAAGCAGTCTACGCCCAGAAGATTGTCTTATCAGCTGATAACACCCGGAGAATTGTCTTTTCTTTGAAAATGTTGTTTTTTTTACATTTGCTGATGTTTGCCCTTTTCTGTCTATAAAAGATGTAATAAAGAAGCCTCAGAGCCAGAGTCAGTCAGAGAAAGTCAGAGTTAACGACGGACTTCTGAGCAGAAATACTGAATAATACCTCCGTGTCTCTTTGCTTGGATAAGAACTCTAACTAACAATTGGGAAACGGTAACATAACCTGACAAA
The DNA here is from genome assembly GCF_037356315.1 of Lithobates pipiens. Taxonomy (NCBI): domain Eukaryota; kingdom Metazoa; phylum Chordata; class Amphibia; order Anura; family Ranidae; genus Lithobates; species Lithobates pipiens. Next base: position 21,463,186 of record NW_027507811.1, read on the forward strand.
TAGGTGACTTGTTGAGGTCACACCTAACATTTCTGGCGCCGCGAACACGGACTCGCTGAAGAAACTACAAGAGGCGAACGAACATAAGGACGGAACGAAATGGCTGGGCACATCAAGAACCACAGACAAATCCTGCGCAGGTAAGAAAAGCTTTATTTTCTTATAAACTCTGTGCTTCTTAGATTTGTGCCCACCTGATCTGTCTGAATTGTTCTTCAGGTAAACACCAACCTCTGTAGTAAGCGGGTCTTGAACTTAATATTTTGGCTTATGTTACCATTGTTTCTTGTCTGTCTACTTGTCATCTGTCTGTTGTGAATGAGATAAGCCCTGTTTGTATGGTGTGAATTGAAACATATATCATCCCAATGGGTAACGGAATGCGCCCTTAACTCGTAAGAGTACTTTGGGGGTCCGACACTTAAGTTTGATATACGCTTTTTGATTCATGAGCCTAAAAACGGGTTGAAAGTATAAGTCCTGACTGCCTCGATAAAGCAGGAATAAGAAACGAATGCTGAGAGATTCCATGGTAATGGGAGGGAAATAAGGTCTCCACAAAGTCCCGGAGACCTAGTCATATGTGTTTGGCCACCAAAAGGGAATGCTTGTATATGTTGTAGCTGTCAGTCTGGTCATAATATTTGTCAGTTGGCTAGCATATAAAGTAATTCGATTTCAGAAATCTCATCTAGGAGAGGTTTTTTAGTATTTTGGCACCCTAGGAGGAGAAGGCAACGAGACACTTAGTAAGTGATCCAAACGCCACCTAGGCAGGACTGTCAAAATGGGCCAGACACATGGTAAACCCCAGGAGGAATCTCAGAAATGTTATGCTGTTAAAGACATAATTACAATGTTGTATGGGAAGGATAAGGCACAGGGCACGAATAGGATTCTCAAGAAATTGGGGATGGATGGAGAAAATGGATTAAGTGTAGAAGGTTGGGAAGAAATAAAGAAAGACAGACAGGGAGAGATATTGCAGAACAGATGGGTATCACAAATACAATGTTTAATTAAGGTTTCCAACAGGGCTGAAGAGGAGGGATGGGAGTATTGTCAGGAAAAGGGTGGATGGGATATGAAGGTCCGACACAAAAGTCTTCCTTCTGCTCCCGGCGATAGGGTAAATACGGGAGATACTCCACCTCCTTATAACACCACCACACCAGGTAATGAAAGACCAAAACTTTATCCTTCCTTAAGAGGAAGAGGATGGGTATGCCGAGTATGCGGTACCCAGAACCCAGACTGGGCACAGGAATGTGTGCACTGCGGCGCTCAAAGACCAGAGCCCGTAGCTCCAGTCCATAGTCGGACTAGGGTAATACAAGTAAATAATCCAAATGCGGGTCAAGCAGGACAGCCACCTACAGTGACCCGACAAGTCGTTCTGAGGACATGGACACCTTGGTCGGCTGACACTCTTATGGCATTAATACAGAATGCTCCTGATCCCGTAGCAAAACCTGCCGCATTCTGTAGATTCGTGACACAATTACTAGACACACATGAAGCAACTTGGCAAGATGGGGAAGATTTGTGTAGACATAAAATGACACTAACGATGTTTAATCAATTTATGAATGAAATTGCTCCACATAGACCACAAGGGGATCCAGCGGCAGATCCACCAGGAGTACACCCCCGTCATATAGACTCTAGACCCCTGTTTATTGCTCAGTTACGAGAATTTTGCCAAGGGAAACAGCAGGAAAGGGGTTCGACAGCGCCCATAAAACAGGCCCCAGGTCAGACTGTTACAGAATTTTACCTCAACATGGAAAGCATGATGGCTGACGAAGGTCTAGATTTAGCCTTACCCGTCACCATTAGGGCTTTCAATCGACAGTTTATGGAAGGACTAGTACCCCAAATAGGTGACAAACTGAAGGCATGTACTCCCGAATGGAGAGCCATACGGGACAGAGGAACATTGTTGCAGAAAGCACAAGGCATAGAGGCTGATTTAGCAGAAACTAAACCCAGAAGGACACCGGGAGTTAACACTGTTGCCCGGGTCAATGAAGGAGGGAATTCCTCCCGTAAACCTCTTACCTGTTATTACTGCAACAAGGTGGGACATATAAAAAGAGACTGTAGGAAAAGGATAAAAGACGAACAGGAAGGAAACACGGACAGAGACACGAGGGACTACAGACAGAGGCGTACCAATGATAGGGACGATCCGACCGCATGACTTGCCCCAGTCCTAGCTGAATCAGAGAACAAAATGCTCCACATGTTGATGAAGGTGGAAGGTAAACATATTCCTTGTTTGGTTGACACAGGAGCGTCACGCAGTCTGTTGTCTGATTCAGTAGTCCCTCCACACATGACGTCCCGTGACACCATACCCATAAGTGGTTATGACGGTCTTTTGTCCGATGCCCCACTGACTAAACCTTAAAAAGTAAAAATAGGGGGAATGGCAACCACCTGACACTTGTGTATTGTTGCAATGTGTAGATGACCTATTGTTATGTTGTCCGGATAACGATACTTGTTTAAAAGCCACTCTCTCATTGTTACAATTCCTGGCTGAAAAAGGGTGCAAGGTGAATAGAACTAAGTTACAGGTATGTCAGAAAAAGGTTGTCTTTTTGGGCCACTGTATATCCCAGGGTACTCGACATCTCACTGAAGACCGAGTCCAGGCCATAAGACAAATGAATATCCCACGCAACTTTAAGCAACTTCGTATGTTTCTGGGAATGGTGTCATATTGTAGACAATGGATACCACATGCCAGTTCTCTGATGCAGCCATTATATGATTGCTTGAAAATAGTACCCTATGTACTCACAGAAGCAGGTCATGAATCTTTTAGCACCTTAAAAAGGTTACTAATTTCGGCACCTGCGATCGGGATCCCTGACTATACCAAAACATTTCATTTGTACATTGCTGAAATCACGGGACACGCAACAGGGGTGTTGACACAACAACACATCAAACAAAGGCCGGTAGCATACTTCTCGGCGGCTCTCGATCCTGTCTCTAGAGGATCACCGTCCTGTGTACGAGCAGTCGCAGCAGTGTCAATTATCATTGACAAATCCTCAGAAATTGTCTTAGACAATCCTGTAGTGGTACATACCACACATGACATACACGCCATCTTGTCACAGGTCCAACAAAAACACATATCAATGGCAAGGCAGCTGCGTCTACAATGCACCTTGCTCCTACCCCCCAATGTTACCTTTCAGCGATGCACTTCTTTTAACTTAGCACAGCTTTTACCATTACAGACAGATTTGACAGGGGGGAGTAATGATGATAATGGTGTAGATACAGCACAAGATACTCAGGATTCTGACACACTTTCATTTCATGACATAACATCTGATGAACACGATTGTTTCCAACTTATGGAACAAGAAACCACGGGGTTCCCACATGTCACAGACATACCCATTGCAAATGCAGAACACACACTGTACATAGATGGTAGTAGATTTGCCGATGACAAAGGTAAATATCACACAGGTTATGCTGTGGTAACGGACACACAGGTAATTGAGGCAAAGTCACTACCAGCACACATGTCGGCACAAGAAGCGGAACTAACCGCTCTAGAGAAAGCCCTAGAACACTTAGAGGGACAAGAAGGGAACATTTACACTGATTCCGCATACGCCTACGGTGTTGCACATGATTATGGCCACATATGGAAAGCTAGAGGTTACCTTACAGCAGCAGGCACACCTGTTAAACATGGTGAAGGAATCAAAAGAGTCCTGAACAATCTTCAAAAGGTTATAAGAGTAGCCATCATGAAGATAGCGGCACACACGAGCGCAAAAACAACTGAGGCAAAAGGAAACGCATTTGCAGATTTAACTGCAAAGAAGGCAGCTCTAGGGGAAGTAAGCCCTGAGACCTTAGCCACGGTACAGGTGAGTATGCCCGAAACCACATGGCAGCAGCTAATGGAACTACAGGAACAAGCAGGGGCTATTGAGAAGGACCGTTGGGTTAAGGAGGGAGCTGCACCAGGCCTTGACAATGTATGGAGAGAAGGAGACAAAATATGTCTACCTGCTTCTCTATACCCCGCAATGGCAGCGGCTGTCCACTTACCCACTCATGTCAGCTCCAATTCTATGTATAGGATTCTAAAATATGATATGAATTAAGCTTTGGCGCTAAAACCTTTTTGTGCACTGTAAATGCTAAAATCATATATAAGTGTAGGATGATCTATTATCTCTGCTGGTGCTCTGAAGAGTATTAAAACAAATTGCAGTGGAAACCTCTTAAAACCACTATATACGTGTAAAAGAATGCGTGAAAAAAGAAAAGGGGATGTGTGTCTGTTAATTTACATCTCAAAAAATGCACATATGTATTGGAAAAAGTGGTGAATCGATCATATAAAAAACAATTCTACTGTGCTCGGTAAACATACATACACCAATATCTGAAAAATCATATGCAAATATGTTCAAAGTGATAACGTTTTGTGAAAGTACCCAAAAGAATAATAATAATAGTAACAAAAAATCTTATAATGTCCAACGGAAATTTTCAAAGTCGCATCAACCAGTTGCTGCAAAAACGCATGGAACTTTCATCAAATGAGGGAGGTAGAGTAAAGTGACTAGTGCAGAAGGGTTAAATACATTCCTCTCCGGTGCGCCACTCTGTGTTAGGCAAAAAGTATGTATATGTGCTCACCAGACAAAAAACCCTCAATGGGTTAATCAGGCAGCCACAGTATGAGCCACTGTGCAGCTTTCTTTGGGCTCTGCTTCTGCTATGCTGGGGAGATGCTTTATACTTTTCCTTCCACAAGTGGTCCGTTTAGCAATTATACATGAAGGGAAACAGAAGTACAAACATTTTTATTTATTTTCAATTTATCTATATTTCACCATATTGTATTATATATATATTCTTTTTTTCCCCTTGCCTGTGTGGCGAACGGGTGGAATTTGTCCATAGCGCAATCTTATCTATCTTTTGCTATGTATAGGATTGTAAGCCAAGGATGGCTAGCCCCTGGATTCAGTAGTACTGCAAGGAACTACTGTGCTGCATGCCAAATCTGTCTGATTAATAACCCAGGACAGAGAGTGAAAACCCCACGTAAACATCAGGTCCGGGCCCAATATCCCTTTCAGAGACTGCAGATTGACTACATACAAATGCCTAAGAGCGGCCCCTTTGAATTTGTTCTCGTGTGCATCTGCCTATTTTCAGGCTGGCCCGAAAGTTATCCTGTGAAATCAGCTACGGCAAAAGCCACCGCCAAGAAACTGATTACTGAGCTGATACCTAGGTTTGGTCTCCCAGAAACAATAGAATCAGATAGGGGGACACATTTCACGGGAGAAATAATGCAAAATGTGATGGCAATGTTAGGGGTTCAACAAAGTTTTCATACTCCTTACCACCCACAGAGTTCAGGATCAGTAGAAAGAGTAAATGGTACAATCAAGCTGAAAATACAAAAAGCCATGCAGGAGTTGAACAAACCATGGCCTGAGTGCCTAGCCTTAGCTTTGTTCTCTATTAGGTACACCCCAACAGGAAAAACAGGGTTATCCCCATATGAAATACTGTTTGGAAGTGCACCTAGATTAGGTTTATATTTTCCTCAAAGTATGCAATTACAATGTGATAGGTTAACTACGTATGTAATACAGTTGCAACAGCGTCTGACTAAAATCCACAAGAGTGTGTATTCTTCTCTTCCAGACCCTAATTCTGTCACAGGTACTCACGATCTACAACCAGGAGACTATGTGTATGTAAAGAAACATACCAGAAAGACACTGGAACCAAGGTTTGAAGGTCCTTTCCAGGTGCTATTGATTACAGCAACCTCAGTGAAATTGGAAGGGAAACCTACCTGGATCCACGCTTCTCATTGTAAAAAGGAGCCAGTTGGCAAATGACAACATGTATCTTTTTATTGTTTCAGTAATCCTGGCTAATAGTTTGGTTACCTCACAGAATAAAATATACAAGGATGAAGGATTTTCTAAAAAAATTTTATTACTGAAGTTTAAATATGCTTATGCCCAGAAGTCAGGATATGAGAAATGTTGGATTTGTAGCAAATTACACCCCAGCACAGCAAGTATACCACTGATGGCAGTTCCTATAAACTATACTGATCTTGCTAACAGTAGCATTAACATAATTAGAACAAATACCAGCGAGACAGTAATGTTTAAGTCAAATGGTCTCGCCTTTTCCCCTGATTGGTGTTTCAACTTAGGGAACACAACGGGAGGAAATGGAGAATGCCAAGACAGCAAGTTTAATTTGTCCATTGTCGTATTAAATGGAAGCTTCTATCCCAGTAATTCCAGCACACACCAGACATTATCTGACTTCCTCACTAACATTGTGGATAATAATGTTAGGTGGTTAGTTATACATCTGTTGTGAGGATAAATGTTATACTTGGATACCTAGAAGAGCTCAGGGATGGTGCTACCTCGCAAGTTTAGTACCAGTAATGGGAGTAGTAGGTGATGAACGAGGTGATCACCTATTAGAAGCTAGCATGCACCCTAGATATCCCCTCAGGTATCGTAGTAAAAGAGAAATATTCCTGAAGAAGGACATGGCATGGGCTTGGTTCCCGTCCTGGACAGGATGGGGTATAGACTTAATGAAAAGACTAAATAACTATACAGGAATTATTAATGATGTTTTGGAGAAAAACTCTGATGATATTACTAAGTTAAATCTGGAGACCAGAGCCATCAGACAACAATTAGAATTACATGAATTAGCAATTGAAAGTATGAGTGCAGCACTGACAGGACTCTGTGAAACTACTGAGGACTATGAGTGCTGTACTTGGATACATAACACCAGCATTGAGGTACCTGACTATTATGACATCATTGCACAACACCGTACGGAAGTAAAGAATTTACAAGAGAAGGCCCGAAATATTGGTCGCGACTGGGATCCGTTTGGTGGAACTTTTAGTTTCTCAGGGTTATTCTCTTGGGTTAAGAAGGCAGCAATGACGATTATAGTGGTGCTCTTATTCGTATTTTTCTTTTATGCATGCTTTAAGCTGTTTATGTGCTTTTGCAAGAAAGCCAAGGTAAATGATGCGGAAAAGATGGAACTTTTGTGAAGATAGGTAGATTTAGTTTCTTGACATCACCCATCTTGCAGAAAAGCCACTCTTCCTGAATTTTAGATGTTGGTACTGTCCAGGGGGATGGGTGTATACCCCTCTGACAACTCGCGGTCAGGGAGAGTACTCTGGATATAGGCCGACTAGAACTTGTTCAGGTGGACCCAGGGCAAGAGGGAGGGGTGATGTCAAAGGGGGAAATGTAAGGATTAAGGTATATGTTGAAACAAAATGGTTGACCGTATGTCTTACTAAATACATATATTTTTCTATCCTTCTCTGTAAAATAAGGACTCGTCATTTTTAGTCACGTACTCATCAAGAAGAGGCCGCATCAGCCCTAAAAAGCAGTCTACGCCCAGAAGATTGTCTTATCAGCTGATAACACCCGGAGAATTGTCTTTTCTTTGAAAATGTTGTTTTTTTTACATTTGCTGATGTTTGCCCTTTTCTGTCTATAAAAGATGTAATAAAGAAGCCTCAGAGCCAGAGTCAGTCAGAGAAAGTCAGAGTTAACGACGGACTTCTGAGCAGAAATACTGAATAATACCTCCGTGTCTCTTTGCTTGGATAAGAACTCTAACTAACAATTGGGAAACGGTAACATAACCTGACAAATAGGTGACTTGTTGAGGTCACACCTAACAGCTGCATCTTCTGGCAGACCAGACTCATCCCAGGCCATCACTCTCTCGTTTTCCTTGGGCACTTCCCACCAGGCATCCTTCCAGGCCACTTGCCACAGCCTCCCCCCGACCGAGGTCTTCCTGTGTATGAAAAGGGGACATAGTTTTAGTTTTTTGCTCATCAATCACACCATTTTGTGCTCCTGGCTTTTGCAAATTGAATGTTACCAAATAAAACAGACTATCATTCTGAGCCCAGCATTTTTCATTCTCGTCTCAATCATTTTTGGTCACTACTGTCTATTGAGATGTAAACCACTTTGAGAAATCACAACTTACTGATCAATAAGAACATCTAGTTAACATCATTAAATAAAACACAAGAAATATGTTCAACAACAATGCAATACCTGTCTCAAGCTGGGCCCCACCACATGTTGCTGCCTGGAAGGCCCAGGTTGGACATCAGAAGCCTCAGCTGGGGGTGAAGGATGCCTTGAAGGAATACTGGAGAGTGGTGGCCTGAGTGGTGGCCTGGGTACCCCTTGGTCTACCAGAAAATGAAGCCTGTCAAAGGGAACCATCCTGGGGGAATAAACAGCATCTGGATCTCCTGCTCTCAAGGACTCCAGGTGCTTCCTTCTCTCCCTGAAATATGTACGCTTCATGGCCACAATTTTCCGATGGACATAGTCCATGTCTGCCGTGGGGACCCTGATCCGCACCAAAGAAAGCAGTTTCTCCAGTGCTGCGTTCTTCTTTGTTCTGTCGGCATGAAACTTGTGGAACTGCCACAGGCAGGGCATCTCCATGTACAGTTCTATGAAAACCCCCATAAAGTTTGGATTTTTGAAAGGATCCATATTGTCTGCAAGACACAACACAAGACAAACCCTCAAATACTAATAATGCCATTAAAAACCTCCTAATCTTGTCACAACATCGGCCTAGATAGAAGCAGTCTAGTCTAGTGAAGCACCAACTTAAAAATGTTACCTTCATTTCCACGTTTGTCACGTCCGCGCCTCACTCTCTTCCCAGATCGTACGGACGATACACGCATGTTGCGTTTTATATACAGTGTGCATGCGTGAAACTCCGCCCGCCCCTGACGTTCTTTCCAGACTATTCCCCGCCACTTCGCTTCTGGGGCAGTGGGGAGAGCACATGGCGGAGAGAACACAGGTGCACACTAATAATAGTTCCACTAACGAGGAGGAGGGTGAGGAAAGCCCGGAGCCTGAAACGTCCCGATCCAGGAAGACAAGATTTAAGGTCTCAAATATGTATTTTGGAGAGATGTTGGAGATGGTCGACATATTGAACAGGACCGACTATGATGGGAAGTATGGACCTTACCCAAACCCAAATATCAGAAAGGTCAAGATCATGAATAAAGTTGTGAAGAGTCTTCATAAGAATTTTGGGGTACACCGATCCAAGGATCAACTGAGAAAACGCTGGTCAGACCTAAAACTGAGGGAGCACGAGCAGTACCTAAGAATCAAGCGTGCTCTTAAAAAAAGTAAGTAGTTGTCGTGTGTTCATATGATTATTCTTGCTTGCATACTGCTCCATGTGCTTTGATTTCATGTTGCACATTTTAAAATGGCCACTTTCAAGTTCATGCTTTCGTTCGTTCGTATGAAACATCGTTCTGCAGGGAAGTATTCCAGCTTAACAAAGTGTACCCAATAATGTTCTCACCTTGTAACTCGTCCCAAAAACACAATTCTACAACACTTCCAAGCAATGTTTCAGATTCCTATTTCTGCCCTCTGTGTGCTAATTAATCTTTGTTTACATTCTCATAGGGGAGAGAAGACTCAGCAAGTATGAGGACACCAGGGACCATACCCCTCCCAAAGAAGGCCAACTTCCAAAAGCAGAAACAAAGGAGCAGGAGCAGGAGGAGGAGGAGGAAGGAGAGATTGTGGAGGTTGGACAAACACACCAGGTGAGTGTCGGAGAACACAGCTTCTGGTAAGCTCAGCAATGTATATCACCATATTTTTATTACATGGTGTGTTTGTTTGCTTTGTTTTGTAGGTGATGTGGAAGAAGATTCCCGTTTTACCAGTGAAAGTGCCCAGATCTTGATCGGGGAGATAATGGGGTGCAATCGTGATTTGGAAATTATCCAACAAAACATCAATGATGTTAAAAATAAAATGAAAAACATCATTGATGTTTTGGGGAGAGTGTGAAACAACAAAAACTAGATAGGGGTTATTTTTGCTATTTTAAAACCAAAATGTTGTATTTATCGAAATTCAAAATTTGGAAGATGCACAGAGTGTGTAAACATGCGCTATCTCCCATCATGGGGGATCAATGTACGTGTTTTGTGTAAAGTGGCTGAGATGAAGGGGTTGCAGCCCCAAAGCATGTACATTGATCCCCCATGATGGGAGATAGCACATGTTGACACACTGTGTGCATTTTCCAAATGTGCTTTTTTCAGGGGTCACACCCCATGTGATGAAGGCAATATCAGCCCAGTTTGTACATACTCATGTCTGATATTGTCTTCACTTTTCAAAGTTTAACTTTGTAAGTTCCTGCTTTCTTTAATTTAACCGTTTGATACATGCCTGTTTACACAAAAACAACAAGGAAACAAAATTCTGATTAAACTCTGTTTTGGATACACAAAATCTCTTGGTTTGTTGTAAAAACCTTTTGGAAACGCACATGTGAATGTGCTTGTATTAAATAAGTTGAGTTCTCAACAATGTGTGGCTTCCTTTTTCATTGCGCATAAAATGTATTTGTAGTCAAATTTTAGTTTGTGCTGAGAAGGAGTGTGATTTACTAAAGGCAACTCCACTTTGCACTCCAAATGCAGTTTCAGGTGTACTTTTGCAGTGCACTTGTAGTGCATAGTGGATGTGCCTTTAGTAAAAAAACACCCACAGTGAGGTGTAAATTTGGACAATCATGGCATTTTCCTGCCATGGTGCTGAAAATGAGCACGATTTTGGTCAGTAATTTGGTCAGTAATTCACTACATACATTAGTTAGACACCCACATTTTTGGTCAAAAAGAAGGTGTGTGTGTAGCAGACCCACAACATAATAACATTATCTGAAGAAGAGACTGTCCCCTCATCTCGCTCTGAACTTGGGTTTGCACTGTTGGTGAAAAAGGCACAACTTAAAAAAAACTGGCAAAGTGGGAGGCCACAGTCTGCCATTCCTGTGGCGTTGAAGGACACTGTGTAGTGAAACAAGTAAAAAAATTAGTAATTTGACAAATCATCATTGCAAGCAGATTAGACACCCACATTTTTGGTCAAAATTAGTATAACATTTTGGCAACTGAGTATTTAAAGCCTAAAGTATAAGGTCCCCTTATGAGAGTCATCACCCCCCCCCCCCCCCATATGATGGGCCCTTGCTAAAAAATGTGGGGGGATGTTTAGGACAGGTAACCCTCTCCACTTGATTGAGAGCTGAATGCCTAAATAATGTGTGATACTTTGGGAAGCCCCTCCTTAGTTACACTATTGGCAGCCCACCGGACAAGTAAGAAGTGTCATAATAACTAAATGGAAGCACATTTTGACATTCTGCTAGTACATAGCAAGAAAATTAATGTGTTAAAAAAATAAAAATAGCATTTGAAAGTATTGAGGCAGGCCCTTACACTACATGCTTTGGTGAATTTGTCCATAAATGTGATCATCAAAAAGGTAGGTATAGTGTGTATTGGGTTTGGTAAAGTCATCAGATAGAGGATTGCTATCAGCTGAGCTAGCAGTTCGGGAGAGGGGGGTTACTAATGAGTTTGGCACAACTCCAAAAGTAAATGAATTGAAGCACACACATCACATTTGTAGACCTTTTAGGGGAAAGCAATACTATGGAGCTGAAAAAAGACATTGTTAAGTGACTAGTCACTAGACTATAGTTTTATGGGCCAAGAAGAGCATGGTGGGGAAGTTAGTGAGGCAAATATGCATGAGGACAAAGGGGCAGAGTATATGAATTAGAGCATATTGCAATGATGGTAATTAGGGAATGAGGAACGAAATGCAAGACATTAGTTATTATGAAATACATAGAATGTGATGTTTAAGGATAAAACTTAGCTTCATATAGTCCTTCTGCAGGACCTGAATGATGGCAGAACAGGTCTCTGGAATAATGATCCCCAGAGCCTGGGGGGAGATGCCTGTAGAGAACTTGAGGTCCTGAAGACTTCTCCCTGTCGCCAAGTAGCGCAACGTGGCGATGAGCCTCTGCTCCGGGGTGATGGCTTGCCGCATGCAGGTATCCTGCCTGGTGATATAAGGGGTCAGCAAAGCCAGCAGACGGTGAAAAATGGGGTCCGTCATCCGGAGAAAATTCCTGAAATGATCAGGATTATTCTTGCGGATCTCACAGAGCAAAGGCATGTGCGAGAACTGGTGACGCTGGCGTAACCAATTCTTGGTCCACAAACGCCTCCCCTTCCTGTTCATGGACCAGACTTGTGTCAAAGTAAGAACCCCAATACGAAGCCCCTGCACAGCACAAACTCTACGACGAGTACGTAGACGAAACATGGTTTGAAAACGGTCGGCTGGTCAGAACGGACACCAGAAAGCACCGATAAACAGCAAGGCCTGAAAGAACAACCTGAATAGCAGAAGCAAGCAGACAATAAAAAATGCCTTTCAAAGCGTACTATACCAAGATATAGTCCACAATGAGAAACAAATACTTAATGACTGCACGCACTGATTATCAGATACGCAAAGAGAAGCACAAACCGAAGAGCAGTAGCGATCTGAATCACTAATGTGAAAAGCGCGAATCGTCACTCACCAAACTTCTACTAACACGAGATCAGCAGAAGGAGCCCAAAGGGTGCTGAACTTCCCTTTTCTAGTCCCGCCATACACGGCTTACGTCACCGCGTTCTTGGCAACCGCTAAATCCGACAACTGGGTCCGACCGTGTGTATGCAACAGTTTCGGACACAATCCGTCGGACAAAATCCGTCGGAAAAAATCCGATGGTTTTGGTTGGCAGAATGTCCGACCGTGTGTACAGGGGCTTACATATTTATGAGAAATTTTCATACCTTTTATATTGATTTTTTTACTTTTTGAGTAGACAAAAGAAGACATCATCTGTAGATACGTAAAAAAAACAAACAAAAAAAAAACAACCCAATGCTGTCCATATTTTACATGGCATGCTTACACATTTATGAGACATGGTGGGCAGATCAAGGAGTATTTCGTTTTTTTTAATACACAATCAAATTATTTTCACTGATTATTTAGTCTTGCATATTTATGAAAATTGTTTATAATTTTTTTTTAATAGATTTTTCTTACTTTTTCGAGTAGACAAAACAAGACATCATCTGTAGATATTTTTAAAAAAAGACCAAAAAACAATGCTGTCCATATTTTACATGGGTGCATTTACGCATTTAGAAGACATGGTGGGCAGATCATGGAATATTTAGTAATTTTAACATGCAATCAAATTAATTTCATTGCTTCAGTTTTAACGTTGGTTAAAAATTTGCAATATAATAGAAGGGTGCACCAAGAAGTAAATGTCTAAGTATTGAAATACCACATAAGCTGCAGTTTATATATTCGCCACAAGATGGTGGCATGCAGAGACCGGAAGAGATGTCAGGAAAAACAGGAAGTGATGTCAGGTAAAGACAGGAAGTGATGTCAAGTGTAAATAGGAAGTGATCTAAGCCACAGACAGGAAGTTCCAGGCAAGAGGTCAGTTTGGAGGAAGTAGAGAGGAGACATTGCTGGATCTGGCAGCTGAAAAAGGTGAAAACCATCTCATGGTGAGTACAAAAATACCATTATTCCCTTGAACCCAATATTTACTCGGAGCAGCTTCTCCTTTGAGTCTTTTTTTTTTATCATTAGATGGATAAGGGTTAGAACCTTTGTCAGATTATTATTTGTCTGTGTCTCCAATGAGCTGATGCATCCTCACGTCCTTTTCTCTTTGACGCTCATCACCCGGACAGGAAGTGAGGAAAAATCTCAACAGTCGTGACACAGACAGAAGACTTTCTCATCTTAGGTTCTTAACTCTTCTCCAGCCAGAGCAAACCCATTATAAAAGGATTTGGCTAAAGTTTAAGAGGAATCTCAGGTGTCAGAACCATGGAGGAACTCAGTGCAGACATTATTTATCCCATTAGAGTCCAGATAATTCTTTGTTTATTATCCGTCTACAGAGAATATGACTGGAGATTACATGACCATATCAAGGAGGATGGAGGACCCGAGTCACATGACTGAGAAGATATTGAACCTCACCCTGGAGATCATCTACCTGCTGACCGGAGAGGTGAGGAGGATTCTGGGAGGTCACATGATATCACTCTCTTGTATCTAATAATAAAACACAGACCTGAGTGGAGAGGTGAGGAGGATTCCTGGAAGTCTGTAGTGATATTTGTTACTTTCTCTCTGTCTCTTTATACAGGATTATAAAGTGGTGAAGAAAACATCTGGAGATCCATTAACACCCAGCAGCTGTCTTCACAGGACATCACCCATCATAGTGCCTCCACTTCACTCCTTGAAAGCAGAGGTAACCAGTGCCAAGAAGATTCTAGAAGTCACCAACAAGATCATTGAGATGCTGACAGGAGAGGTGAGCGGTGGTGGGAATTCTGGGGCATTATCCAGTAACAGACAAGGGATGTGTCTGTATGGTGACTGTATCATTGTGTGTGTCAGGTTCCTATAAGGTGTCAGGATGTCACTGTCTATTTCTCCATGGAGGAGTGGGAGTATTTAGAAGGACACAAGGATCTCTACAAGGACGTCATGATGGAGAATCAGCCGCCCCTCACATCACCGGGTAAGAGGAGACTTTATTGTAAAGGAGAGAGCAGTACGGAGGCTCCACCTAGATCCCCCATCATCTGATAAACACATAGAAACAATGTATTCAGTCAGTGTGTGTGTGTTTCCTACAGATGGATCCAGTAATGGGAACCCACCAGAGAGATGTCCCCGTCCTCTGTATTCCCGGGATTCCACACAGAAAGATCCTAACATCTCTCACCATCATCAGGTAGGTGGATCCAGTAACAAAATCCCACCAGAGAGATGTAGCCCTCCTCTGTATTCCACAGGTTTAGTAGAAAAATTATCAATAATAATTGATACATTTTGATAAAAATGATACATTTTGACATGCTCATGCTTTCAGCTAATCTAATTTTTATTGAATACTCCGGGTATATACCAGAGTGATTGGAAAATTGCTGTTAAGGAAGAGATAATAGAGGAGGATGATGAGGTTGGTGAGATAGAGAATCTTTCAGAAGGAGGGAAAGATCCCTTCAGGGTTGTGTTGATGGAGCCATTCAGTGGTGCAAACTCACCAGAGAGCTATCTCCATCCTCTGTATTCCTGGGATTCCACAAAGGAAGATCTCACCATCCCTCACCATCATCAGGTAGGTGGGACTGAGTTTAAAGAACACCTAAGAACTCCTAATTTATCTTGTCCACTTCAGGTCTCGTACTTCTATATTCTATTCTACTTCTATATAATCTTTTCCGGGAGTATCTCCTATTTTTAAAATCCTTAAGTGATTAAACTGACAACATTTTCCTATGTATCCTATTATTGGCACCTTTTTTTATTTCCAAATGATTTATTGTCTCATCTTTGTGGTCTAGGATGAAGAACTGACATACATCAAACCTGAGATTAAAGAGAAAGAAGAAGAGTTGTTGGTTAGTGGAGATCAGCAGTCTATGGAGGAGGAATCTTCTCTACTTAAGGACACAGGTAAGTAATAAACACCAAATGCAGAGGCAATTTACATTTTTATTTTATTGATAAGCATACATTTTTGTATATAAAAAGGCCAATCCATCGTGTTCAAGGAAAAGGAAAGGAAATTGGGTAACTCCCTGGATCAACATAGTACAATCTTTCAGAACATATTAGTAGCCGTTTATAATTTTACATTTAGACACATATTCACTTTGTGATCTTGAACCATTTCTGGTGAAGGACTATCCCAGTTTTTTATAGCAAAGAAACCCTTTTGATATTTGGAATTTATACTTCTATTCCTGTAATTGCACGCTGTCTGTGCTGCCCTTGTCCATGATAGAGAACTTTGCATCTTTCAGAGAAGAATTTGTTAAACGATTCAGCCGTTGCTAGTAAGAACATCATTGATGTCCCTACCCCAGTGCCCAACAAATAAGGCAGGGGATTTATTTTTACATCTTTATAATATTCCATTATAGGAATGGCCGAACGGTTCGTCCGGCGGTCGGTTTGCGGCGAATTTCAGCTGTTCGCGGTCCGCCCGATCGGCGGACTATTGCCGCTATTCGCCCGGCGGACTTACGTGTTTACTGTGTAAAAAAACTTTGACCTATGATGACACATCCATCATGTGGTACAGGACAGCCAATTGAGACATTACATCCCATGGACACTTGGACATTCCCCCTAACTTATAAATAGTATCCGGTGGCCATTTTACATTCTTTCTACTGTCACTATAGGGAGAGGTTGCTGTGTGGAGCTGGGAGAGACTGCAGTGACCCAAATCGCTAGCTATTAGGTCCACAAAAGTTCTTTTAAGGACTGGTATGGTATAGGTGTAGTTCAGGATATAGGTTTGAGGCACTGCTATTCAAGTCATTGTTGCAGCAGATTGTCTTTTGTCAGTGCTGAGAGAGGGACAGATAGGACGCTGTGTGTTGCAGAGAGGGACAGTCAGTTTAATCATTAGCTGTTACTATTAGGTCCACAAAAGTCCTTTTCAGGACTGGTATAGTAATAGGGTTGTACACGTATAATATTCTTTCTTCCAAATATAGAAAGAATATTGACTGCTGCCCTTTTGCTGCAGTAGTCCTTTATGAGTATAGGGACTGAGGTACAGTCTGCTAATCGCAACCTACTAGTTCCACAAAGGTCCTTCTAAGGACTGGTAAGGTATAGCATACTAGAGTATATAGGATTGAGTGAGGTACAGTCAGCTAATCCTTAAGGACTTGTATAGGTCCACAATATATAGGGTTGAGGTGCACTACTGCTGACTGCTGCCCTATTCTGCAGCAGTCCTTTATCAGTATAGGGACTCAGGTACAGTCTGCTAATCACAACCTACTAGTTCCACAAAGGTCCTTCTAAGGACTGGTAAGGTATAGCATACTAGAGTATATAGGATTGAGTGAGGTACAGTCAGCTAATCCTTAAGGACTTGTATAGGTCCACAATATATAGGGTTGAGGTGCACTACTGCTGACTGCTGCCCTATTCTGCAGCAGTCTTTTGTCACAGGGTCATTTAAAAAATGACAGGCAGAGAAAGAGGCAGGCCCTTCTGCAGGGGTGGTAGGGGTAGGGCAGGAGCAACAGGCTTGAGCCAAAGTGGGAAATTGCAGAAGGTGCGTGCGATTACGTCAAAGGAAGCACCAGAATTGGTTGACTGGCTCACTCAGCCTTACTCTTCTGCACCCTCCTCATCCTCTCGATCTGCACCCTCTTCTTTACTCTTTGCTATGTGCACCCCCAAAGACACTACCACCAACAACTCCACCACCACCACATACCTTCCGCTTGAGTCACAGGAATTATTTTCCGATCCATATCAAGACCTTTCTGATGCACAGCCCTTCTTGACATTGGATCAGGAAGAGGAGGTAGCAACAACCGCCACTCAGCAGTCTGACGACAGTACCCAGATCAGCCCAAGGAGGAGGTTGGTCACCGGTGTTGCTGCCTACTCCGAGATCTCTAATTATAGTGGTGGGAAAGGTGACGTCGATGATGACGTGTCTAGTGATGTCACGTGGGTGCCCACAAGAGAGGAAGAGGAGGGGAGTTCAGAGGGAGATATGGACCAGCAGATAGGGAGGAGAAGCAGGAATAACTTCCATTGCACAGGAGAGACAAAGCAGACTGCTAATGTATCAGGAGCGAGTCATCGACCATGTACGGTCACATCTGGCGCTCCCAGGACACCGGCACATGGGCTTTTTTTAACGTGTCCGCTGCTGACAATAGTGTTGCCATCTGCAATCTTTGCAGTCAACGCATTAGTCGCGGTAAGCCCAACACTCACCTAGGGACGACCGCCTTAAGAAGGCACATGAGCTGCCATCACCGAGCCGAGTGGGAGCAACGGAACACACAAAGCCACACTCCAGGCTCTCACCGTCCAGCCTCATCTTCTACTTCTCCTTCTCCTCGCTCCTCACAATTGTCCTCCACTCCACCTTCCATCACGCCAAGCTCACGTTTTTCTGCAAAAAGGCAGGCTTCCGTGGGCCTAATGTTCGAGCGTAAAAAAATGATGACGCCGGATAACCTTCTTGCCCAACGGTTGACGGCTGGCTTGTCAGAACTGATAGCCCGCCAACTACTGCCATATAAACTGGTGGACTCGGAGGCCTTTTGAAAATTTGTGGCCAATGGAAGGTCCCAGGAAGGAAGTATTTCTCAGAGAAGGGCATCCCAGGGCTATATAGTCATGTTCAGCAGCAAGTGAATGTATCTCTGGCACACAGTGTCGGTGCCAAGATACATCTGACCACAGGCACGTGGTCTAGCAAACACGGGCAGGGAAGGTATATCACTTTTACTGCCCACTGGGTGAACCTTCTGACGGCCGTCAAGCATGTAACCCGTGGCACCCGTGTAGATTTGGTTTTACCGCCACGGATTGCATGCAGGCCTGGCTCTTCTCCTCCTACTCCATCCTCCTCCTCGACTGACTCCTCCTTTTCCGCTGCTAGCGTCTCTTCCGCTGCGCCGCCCAGTTTCCCCAGAACCTATTCGACATGCCAGGTGAGAAGTTGCCATGCCATGCCATGCAGCGTCTGTTGTGCCTGGAAGCCAAGAGCCACACTGGCCCGGCACTCCTTTCAGCTTTGCATTCACAGACAAATCAGTGGCTAATGCCGCTCAATTTGACAGTTGGTAAAGTGGTGTGTGACAACGGTGCCAATCTGCTTAGTGCATTGAAACAGGGCAAAATTACGCGCGTGCCATGCATGGCACACGTCTTAAACTTGGTCGTGCAGCGATTCGTTGTCAAATACCCTGGGGTCCAGGACATCTTGCGGCAGGCAAGGAAAATCTCGGCTCATTTCAGAAGATCTTACACGGCCATGACTCGCCTTGCTGACATTCAGCGGCGACTCAATCTGCCGGTCAGACGTCTTATTTGCGATTGCCCGACGCGATGGAACTCAACCTTCTATATGCTTGATATTCTGCTCCAGCAGAAACGTGCAGTTAACGTCTACCTGTATGAACTCTGCGGCAGAACAGGTTCTGGGGAGCTGGGTTTTTTTTCACCGCGCCAGTGGCTGCTCATGCGCGACGCATGTAGACTTCTGCAGCCATTTGAGGAGATCACCAAATTGGTCAGTCGCAGCCATGGCGCCATCAGCGACATGGTACCTTATGCCTTCTTTATGGAGCGTGCATTGCGTTGTGTCATTGATCAAGCTGTGGAGGAGCAGGAGCGGGAAGATGAGGAAGTCGCAATGCTGGATGAATTCCCAGGGGGGGCTACTCTATCTGAGACAAGTGAACAACAGGAGTCTGAAGAGGAGTCAGAGGAGGATGATGCCGGGGCGGATGAGGAGGAGCAAGAAGAGCATGCTTTTAAACCTTTCTGGGATCCCTGTTGTGCATGGATGGGGAGAGGAGAATGAAGAGGACGACATTATCCTGGATGATGAGCAGGAGCCAGGCCACCACACCGCTTCCAGTTTAGTGCAAATGGGGGCCTTCATGCTCCAGTGTTTTAACAGGGACCCCCGTATAAAAAGCATAAGGGTCAAGGACCAGTACTGGGTGGCAACGTACTTAGACCCCCGGTACAAACACAAAATGGCGGAAATGTTACCGCCGTCACAGAGAGCTGTCAGAATGGAGCACTTCCAGGCCTTGCTTCGAGAAATGCTGCATTCTGCTTTTGCGTGCGCTGGCAGAGGAGCAATTCCCACTCCCAGAGAAGGAGTTGCGGGTACCAATCCAACAGCGCCTGCAAGAAGAGGCCAGTTTGAAGATGTGTTGGTGACTTCTGATATGAGGTCATTCTTCAGCCGACCCATCGACAGGTGTCATCCGGATCCAGCATCAGGGAACGCCTAGACCGTCAGGTGTCCGACTACATCGGGTTAACGGCCGATGTGGACGCTCTGAGGAGTGATGAACCCCTGGACTACTGGGTGGGCAGGCTTGACCTCTGGCCAGAGCTTGCCCAATTTGCAATCGAATTGTTGGCTTGCCCCTCGTCCAGTGTCCTGTCCGAAAGGACGTTCAGCGCAGCAGGGGGGATCGTGACCGATGAGCGTACTCGCCTAGCTTACGACAGTGTTGACTACCTCACATTTCTAAAAATGAGGCATGGATCTCGGAGGAATTAAACAGATGTGACCAGTAGACCATGTATATGTCTATAAACGATTTTTTTAATCGAGCACACAGACCTTCTTTCTACATTTTGGCTCCCTTTTCTTGTCCAAAAAAAGCACACCGTACTATATGTCCGTACCCTCCTCTTTGAAGAGGTTGAACGTGTCATATTTCTCCTGGGGCTGCTTATGAGGTGCTCCCACCATCCCTGTGCTGTGCTGACTTCCTCCTGGGGCTGCTTATTATGAGGGGCTCCCACCATCCCTGTGCTATGCTCATTATGAGGGGCTCCCACCATCCCTGTGCTGTGCTGACTTCCTTCTGGGGCTGTACCTTTGCTGTGCATATTTCGAGGGGGTCCCACCATCCCTGTGCTATGCTCATTATGAGGGGCTCCCACCATCCCTGTGCTGTGCTGACTTCCTCCTGGGGCTGCTTATTATGAGGGGCTCCCACCATCCCTGTGCTATGCTGACATCCTCCTGGGGCTGCTTATTATGAGGGGCTCCCACCATCCCTGTGCTGTGCTGACTTCCTCCTGGGGCTGTACCTCTACTGTGCATATTATGAGGGGCTCCCACCATCCCTGTGCTATGCTCATTATGAGGGGCTCCCACCATCCTTGTGCTATGCTCATTATGAGGGGCTCCCACCATCCCTGTGCTGTGCTGACTTCCTCCTGGGGCTGCTTATTATGAGGGGCTCCCACCATCCCTGTGCTATGCTGACTTCCTCCTGCGGCTGCTTACGGTGCAGGTGTCAGTGCTGTATATCACGGTGCTGGTGTTAGTGCTGTATATCACGGTGCAGGTGTCATTGCTGTATGTCACGCTGCTGATGTCAGTGCTCTCTATCACGGTGCTAGTGTCAAATCACTCTATCACGGTGCTGGTGTCATTGCTGTATGTCACGCAGCTAATGTCAGTGCTCTATATCACGGTGTTGGTGATCATCTCCTGCACCCTCTTCTTTGCCTACCCTGACCTTCCCTCTCCTTCATTGCCTTCATGCGCTCCACAGTCCTGAATTGTCACAATTTCACATATAAAAAAAGAATGCTTGTAGTTGTCGATCCCAGATTTACCTCATACATGTGTTATGTCATTGGCCATGTGGTGGAACTATGTGTGCAAAGCTAGTAATTATTTTGTGGCTGCAAATATGACCTGTAGGTTTGTAAAGTTCGCCTCCCATTGAAGTCAATGGGGCCCGCCGCGGTCCGCGTTCGCGAAACGTCCCGTCAGAAGTTTGTCCATCACTATTACATTACCTTGTTACGCAGGTCTTTTGACAGTTCTTTTCTGCTCCCAATGGCTCAGTATGTGGACTGCTTAGTGTATCCACGTGAGTGCCAAAAACTCATTGGCTATTTATACACAGACACTAATTGCAATGTAAAAAGCCACAAATGTGGAAAATTAACCTTTTAACCTATGTGTCTTTCCTTGTGTGTCCGTACCAGGGGATGGAAATTTTTCATCAGGGCCATTTGGGTGATTTCGGTTATCATTAGAATTTAAAAAGGAGCCAAACAACTATGTGATAATAGATTGCTTCATATGCTCACTATCCTAAAATAAGGCAGTTTTTATTTTTTTATTTTTTATTTTTTTGCATGGTCTGTCAGATTTTGAATATTGACCACTTACTTACTGGGCACTTTTACCCCCTTCTGCTTTCAGCCCTTGTCACATTTTGAATGACAATTGCACCTCCATGCAATGCTGTACCCATATGACATTTTTATCATTTTATTTTGGTGGTATTTAATCACTACTGGGTTTTTTATTTTTTGATAACTAAAGGAAAAAAGACAAAAAATGTAGGGGAAAAAAAACAATTTTTCATAGTTTTTGTTTTGAAAACAGGTAATTTTTCTCCTTCACTGATGTGGCAGCACTGATGTGTACTGATGAGGCTTCACTGTTGTGTATGGATGTGGCAGCACTGTTGTGTATGGATGTGGCAGCACTGTTGTGTATGGATGTGGCAGCACTGTTGTGTATGGATGTGGCAGCACTGTTGTGTATGGATGTGGCAGCACTGTTGTGTATGGCTGTGGCAGCACTGTTGTGTATGGCTGTGGCAGCACTGTTGTGTATGGCTGTGGCAGCACTGATAAGTTAGCACTAATAGGCTGCACTAATGAGGTGGCACTGGTGCGTTTAACACAAGCCGGTTATCGGCTCTCTTGTGATAATTGGCTTTTCTACTTCTGTGATCAGCTGTCATTGAACACAGCTCATCACATGGTAAAGGGCTGTTGTGATTGGCCCTTTACCCCGATTTGTGATCAGCTGAGTTCGAAGGACTCAGTGATGACAGTGTGCGCCGCCCATGAGCGGTCATGTGAGGCTGTCCATGTACGCCCTCTCGGCTTATTTAAGCCTGCGCTGTAGCCGTCTTTTCGGCTATAGCGCAGGTGGGAAGGGGTGAATGCCAAAGTTTCACAACTCTGCCGGGGGATGCAAACTTTTGAGTACAACTGTAAGTACAAAAATCTTATTTTTGCCATAATCTTTGAACTTGTGTCATGTCGTCGTCATTGTGTCATGCTACAGCTCTGAAACCATTCCATGCTGGAACAAAATACACTATATTATCAAAAGTATTGGGGCACCTGCCTTTACACGCATATGGATTTTAATGGCATCCCAGTCTTAGTCTGTAGGGTTCAATATTCAGCTGGCCCATCCTTAGCAGCTATAACAGCTTCAACTCTTCTGGGAAGGCCGTCCACAAGGTTTTGGAGTGTGTCTATGGGAATGTTTGACCATTCTTCTTGCAGAAGAGCATTTGTAAGGTCAGGCATTGATGTTGGAAGAGAATGCCTGGCTTGTAGTCTCAGCTCAAATTCATCCCAAAGGTGTTCTGTTGGGTTGAGGTCAGGACTCTGTACAGGCCAGTCAAGTTCCTCCACCCCAAACTCACTCATCCATGTCTTTATGGACCTTGCTTTGTGCGCTAGTTGGCAGTCATGTTGGAACAGGAAGGGGTCATCCCCAAACTGTTCCCACAAAGTTGGGAGCATAAAATTGTCTTGGTATGCTGACGCTTTAAGAGTTCCCTTTACTGGAACTAAAAGGCCAATCCCAACCCCTGAGAAACAATCCCCCCCCCCCCCCCGTCCACCAAATGATTTGGACCAGTGCACAAAGCAACGTCCATAAAGACATGGATAAGCGAGTTTGGGGTGGAGGAACTTGACTGGCCTAATGGCACTTCTGGAAGAATGGTCAAACATTCCCATAGACACACTCCTAAACCTTGTGGACAGCCTTCCCAGAAGAGTTGAAGCTGTTATAGCTGCAAAAGGTGGGCCAACTCAATATTGAACCCCTACGGACTAAGACTGGGATGCCATTAAAGTTTATAAAGGCAGGTGTCCCAATACTTTTGGTAATATAGTGTATGACTAAAAGAAAATGTAAAAAAAAATTATAATCTTAAAATAAATTCTTTCCAACAGATGGACACTATGTTCAGAATCGGAAAAGCTCTGATGTTCTTCCTATTTTACCTCCGCATTGTAAATCAGAAGATGACGGCATTTCACGATATCGTTCAGGAGGAAGACCCAACACTCAACGTCGACCTCGCAGACCTCACCCTTTAAAGAGAACAAAGGATATGTCTAATTTTCCGCAATCTTCTGATAACTCGCATACGGTTACTCCAGACATACATTTGAGATCTGAGAGTACAGATGGATCCACAGACCTCCATAACCCCATGACATCTTCCCTGAGCGATGAAGGTTCTTACACGGCACAAAATTCATTGCCACTTACGGAGAGCGAGAAATCATTTAACGACTACCTAAACCTTCTAAGAAAGCAGAAAAGTCCAGAGCGTCCCTTTTCATGTTCGGAGTGCGGGAAACGTTTCTTAACTAAAGGAACCCTTAAAAAGCACCAGAAGATTCACAGCGGTGAGCGCCCCTTCGCCTGTTCTGAGTGCGGGAAATGTTTCATTTACAACCGGGACCTTCGCAATCACCGGAGAGGTCACACCGGCGAACGAACCTTCTCCTGTTCAGACTGCGGGAAAAGGTACATTCAAAGAGCAGACCTTCTTAAGCACCGGAGAATTCACACGGGCTGTTATCCTTTTTCGTGTCTAGAATGCGGGAAATGTTTCCACCGGAAAGGAAAACTTCTCGAACACCAGAGAACTCACACGGGGGAGCGTCCTTTTTCGTGTACGGAGTGCGGGAAATGTTTCTTTCGCAAATCTGACCTTCTGATCCACCAGAAAATCCACACGGGGGAGCGCAACTTCTCGTGCTCAGAGTGCGGTAAATGTTTCATTAAGAAAGTGCGCCTTGTTATACACCAGAGAACGCACACGGGCGAGCGTCCTTTTTCGTGTTTGGAGTGCGGGAGATCTTTTACGCATAAGGGAAACCTGACTAGTCATCAGAAAAAGCACACAGCTGCTGATGCTGTTGAAAAATGTACATAGGGCTTTAACGGGTGGGACTGTTCAGTCCATGGAACAACTGTATGATAAAAATGAGCTTCTGAGGAGGAACATGCTGGCCAAATGGCATTTTATGTAAAGGTGGAGTCTGGTGGCCTGGGTCTGCTTTTGACATCTTCTTTCTTCTTGGACACAGTAGTGGTAAAATTGGCTACAATGTCTTTCTCTCTTCTTGGTCACGTTGCATGGTCCTTATTTATCTCCATAATATATAGTACAAGTGGGAGCCTGATAACTCAAAAGCTCATCAGTGAATACCTGTGACAGCACAAACCTTCAGATTCTCTGGTGGTTTGGCGTAAGGAGGAGTTGAAATTTCTCGGGGGTGTGGTTTCCTAGTTATGGGCGTGCAGGCCTTAAATGACAGTGCTGTTAAATAGTAATTGCCCCCTAAACCTAATAACAGGCTGTACCCCCCCCCCCCCATTTGGCGGCAACAACTGCAATTAAAGAAGAAGTAAACTCCGTCTCTCCCGCGCATGCGCACGGGAGCCGCCACTAACGGCATATCGCCGTTAGCAGCGGCATGCTCGGTACGCCTGTGCGCCGATGTCTACGGCGCATGCACCGTAGACAGCGGTGCCTGTCCTTTTGCAAATATCTCCTAAACCGTATAGGTTTAGGAGATATTTCTTGGACCTACAGGTAAGCTTTAATCTAGGCTTACCTGTAGGTCAAAGTGGTTTGTAAGGGTTTACAACCACTTTAAGTAGTTCTGGTCATGTCACAGCATCTCAATCGGATTTAAGTCCACACTTTGCCTGGGTCAAGGGTTTGTGCTAGAAGGGGGGGGGGGTTTGGATTGGGGGGGAGAGGATTTGTGCTCGGAGGGGAAATTTGAGGGGCAGAGGATTTGTGCTAGGAGCAGTGTTTTTTTGTTGTTGTTTTTTTTCTGTGTGTGTGGAGGGGGGAGGGAATTTGGAGGGTGGGGGAGATTTGTGCTAGGAGGGGGGACTTGGAGTAGGGGAGAGAGGATTTGTGGTTGGAGGGGAAATTTGAGGGATAGAGGATTTTGTGCTAGGTGCAGTGATTTTGCTGTGAGGGCGTGGTGGTTGGAGCTAGGGGGGTTTGGAGGAAGATTTGTGCTTGGAGGGGGGGATTGGATTGGAGTGGAGGGGAGAGGATGTGTACTCGGAGGGGAAATTTGCATGGTTGAAGGTTTGTGCTAGGAGGGGTGATTTTATTTTTTTTATTTCTTGGGAGGATTTGGGGGATGGAGGTGGGAAGATTTGTGCTCAGAGGGGGGGGATTTGGAGCGAGTGGGAGGGGGTGTTTTAGGGGATCGAGTGTTTGTGCTAGGAGGGGTGATTTTTTTTGTTGGGAGGGGTACTTGTGCTGGGGATGGGAAGATTTGTGCTCAGAGGAGGGATTTTGAGTGGGGAGGAGGATCTGTACTCGGAGGGGACATTTGAGGGGGTTGAGGGTTTGTGCTGGGGGGGGAGGCTTTGTGCTAGGAGCAGTGATTTTGTTGTGGTGGAGGGATTTGGGTTAAGTTTTGTGCTTAGAGGGGGGTTTGCAGTGGCGGGGGGGGGGGGGGAGGAATTTGAGGGGTAGAGGATTTGGGCTAGGAGCTGTGATATATATTTTTTTTTTCGTGAGGGGATTTGAGCTGGAGGGATTTGGCGAGAGATGATTTGAGCTTGGAGGGGGGCAAAGATTTGTGCGGAGAGGGGGATTTCAGCAGGGGGGGGCAGATTTTTGTGGGGGGGTGGGGGAAATATATGCTTAGGGAGTGAGTATGCAGATTAGTACTTGATTTTTTGGGGGCGGAAGTCACAGTTCGGAATAGTTGCTCTGGGCTCTAAATGACCTTGTCCCGGCACTGATCCTGAGTTTACATAAAGGTGAGTCCAAGGCAGAGCTCTGAATGCGGGACCAATGCACGTCTCTGTACATCCACATTTAGAGATGTGCCACGAAGACCGGGTCGTTGTCCAAGCTGTCATTCATTTTAGCAGGCCAGCTCCGTGGATCACCTGAGCCTGCCAGGTAGATAAACACGGCCCTGGACACGGTTGTATGAATGAATAAACCTGAACACATTCACAATCTTGACATGGGGCAACAAATAGCGCAATCAAGGTGGCGCAAGTACAACCATTCCCCGATGTGCAGGCAACAAAGACTCGAGTCCCCGGTCTTTGTATTTTTCGAAGGAGTCCTTTTGGCTTTGCTTCCACCTTGAAGGAACGGTAGTTTGGTTGCAAATCTTCTGTAATGACCACTTCATGATAAGACTTCTCCACACTGTGGATGGGGTGCACCAGAGTCCCAGAGGGTTCCACCAACTCTGATCCAATAGCGAAGCCGGACATCTTCCAGTTTCAAAGCGAAGCATCACCGAGGACGATTGTTATTTGAAGTGCCTAGGACTTTCTGGCCAGCAATGACTGTCTATGATGTAATTTGGTGGTGTAGGTTTCCAAAAATATATTTCCAATGTCAAAATTCAGTGTTTTTTTTAAATTTAATATATTTTTGAATTTTAATAAAATATTTGAATGAATGCCATTGTATTTGTTCATAGTTTCAAAGTCATTATTGAAAAAACAATGTAGGCTGCAGTTCTATTCTCCACAAGGAGATGATCCTACATATTGTCAATGTAATGGACACAGACAGGAAGTGATGTCATATATAGGTAGGAAGCTCCGGGTGAAAGGTCAGGAGAGGAGACATTGCTGAAACTGGCAGCAGAGGAGGTATTATTACAGTGCCTTGCGAAAGTATTCGGCCCCCTTGAACTTTTCAACCTTTTTCCACATTTCAGGCTTCAAACATAAAGATATAAAATTTTTATTTTTTGTGAAGAATCACCAACAAGTGGGACACAATTGTGAAGTGGAACGAAATCTATTGGATTTTTGAAACTTTTTTTAACTAATAAAAAAATGAAAAGTGGGGCGTGCAAAATTATTCGGCCCCCTTGCGTTAATACTTTGTAGAGCCACCTTTTGCTGCGATTACAGCTGCAAGTCGCTTGGGGTATGTCTCTATCAGTTTTGCACATCGAGAGACTGAAATTCTTGCCCATTCTTCCTTGCAAAACAGCTCGAGCTCAGTGAGGTTGGATGGAGAGCATTTGTGAACAGCAGTTTTCAGCTCTTTCCACAGATTCTCGATTGGATTCAGGTCTGGACTTTGACTTGGCCATTCTAACACCTGGATATGTTTATTTGTGAACCATTCCTTTGTAGATTTTGCTGTATGTTTGGGATCATTGTCTTGTTGGAAGATAAATCTCCGTCCCAGTTTCAGGTCTTTTGCAGACTCCAACAGGTTTTCATCCAGAATGGTCCTGTATTTGGCTGCATCCATCTTCCCCTCAATTTTAACCATCTTCCCTGTCCCTGCTGAAGAAAAGCAGGCCCAAACCATGATGCTGCCACCACCATGTTTGACAGTGGGGATGGTGTGTTGAGGGTGATGAGCTGTGTTGCTTTTACGCCAAACATATCGTTTTGCATTGTGGGCAAAAAGCTCGATTTTGGTTTCATCTGACCAGAGCGCCTTCTTCCACATGTTTGGTGTGTCTCCCAGGTGGCTTGTGGCAAACTTTAGACGAGACTTTTTATGGATATCTTTGAGAAATGGCTTTCTTCTTGCCACTCTTCCATAAAGGCCAGATTTGTGCAGTGTACGACTGATTGTTGTCCTATGGACAGACTCTCCCACCTCAGCTGTAGTTCTCTGCAGTTCATCCAGAGTGATCATGGGCCTCTTGGCTGCATCTCTGATCAGTCTTCTCCTTGTCTGAGCTGAAAGTTTAGAGGGACGGCCAGGTCTTGGTAGATTTGCAGTGGTCTGATACTCCTTCCATTTCAAAATGATCGCTTGCACAGTGCTCCTTGGGATGTTTAAAGCTTGGGAAATCTTTTTGTATCCAAATCTGGCTTTAAACTTCTCCACAACAGTATTACGGACCTGCCTGGTGTGTTCCTTGGTCTTGTTGATGCTCTCTGCGCTTTCAACAGAACCCTGAGACTATCACAGAGCAGGTGCATTTATACAGAGACTTGATTACACACAGGTGGATTCTATTTATCACCATCAGTCATTTAGGACAACATTGGATCATTCAGAGATCCTCACTGAATGAGCCGAATAATTTTGCACGCACCACTTTTCAGTTTTTTATTTGCTAAAAAAGTTTAAAATATCCAATAGATTTCGTTCCACTTCACAATTGTGTCCCACTTGTTGGTGATTCTTCACAAAAAATAAAAATTTTATATCTTTATGTTTGAAGCCTGAAATGTGGCAAAAGGTTGAAAAGTTCAAGGGGGCCGAATACTTTCGCAAGGCACTGTATACAGGATTTTTATAGCACTGACAGTTTGCGCAGCGCTTTACAACATGAGGGCAGACATTACAGTTACAATATGGGGGAATCAGAGGGCCCTGCTCAAGGAGCTTACAATCTAGTAAGATAATTATTTTTGTCTTTACTCCTGAAAATTTCCCATTTTATCTTTAGCAGATACTGCTACACACATACCGATAGAGATAAAAAACGACAGATCCATTTATCCAAATTTTACTCCAGAGCCTCTGGTTTATAGACCAGATACACCCTAAATATAGAGCCATTTATCCAACTGTCCATCCAGAGCCTCTGGTTTATAGACCAGGTACATTCTAAATATAGAGCCATTTATCCAACTGTCCATCCAGAACATCTGGTTTATAGACCAGATACATTCGAAATATAGAACCATTTATCCAATTGTCCATCCAGAGCCTCTGGTTTATAGACCAGATACATCCTAAATATAGAACCATTTATCCAACTGTCCATTTAGAGCCTCTGGTTTATAGACCAGATACATCCTAAATATAGAGCCATTTATCCAACTGTCCATCCAGAGCCTCTGGTTTATAGACCGGATACATCCTAAATATAGAACCATTTATCCAACTGTCCATCCAGAGCCTCTGGTTTATAGACCTAAATATAGAATCTCTAAATTTTTGTAGACATGAGCTGATGTTGTCTGTTAACTTCCACTCTATTTACGCCTGTTTTTAGGCAGGAAACGTGTATTTTAAGCAATTAAAAAAAAAATGGATATGCAAAAAAATGATGTTTTGTGATGCAACTGAAGATCTTCTTTTTACCCAGAAACTTGTATACACGTGAAAAAATTCTTGTAAAAAAGAAAAAAAAATGTGTATAAGTGTAGAAAAAATGTCTGCATAAGCGATCTCTAAGCACTTATGAGACGTGAATGGAGGCTAACTGAGCAAAAAGCACAGACAGGAAGTGATACCCGATAGAGACAGGAAGTAATACTGCTCAGCACAGGAAGTGATGTAACACTCCTAAGGAAGTTCCGGGTGAGTCGGGAGGAAGTAGAGAGGAGACATTGCTGGAACTGGCAACAGAGGATGTAATAAGATATTATTTTCCTCTAAACGTCCATGTGGTTCATGTGCACATAGGGGTTTATGGGCAGAAATATAAATGCAACCAAAATCTCGTTCAGGAGAGGAGCAATTGGGGGAGAAATAAATGACGGGTGCGTGTAAACGCTAACCAAAATAAAGCAGCGGTCCGGGGCACTCCACATAATACCCCCTGAACAAGTCCTTACATCGAGGTGTCTGTCCAGCTTGCAACCGGAGAAGCTTGAGTAGAAGAAGTGGATGGCCGCACACTCTAGTAGGATCCTTCAAAAATCTTTATTGTAGCGAATTGAAGAAAAGACATCACAGCATTAGAATACAAGAGAGATCTGGTAATGTGTTTCACGCTAAAATAACACTTATTTATATCAAGCGGGGCTAGTTTACACTTGCTTCAAAACAGGGCTTCGGACAGGCTTTGTTAAAGCTCTCTGAACGCCAGTCAAAGCCCCTGTCACTAAATAAAATGAATAGCTTACAGTCCTGTTTACTCTTTGCGTTTTCTTGGTGCTTTGGTGGGGCTTCGATGAGGCTTTGGTGGAGCTTCAATGAGGCTTTGGTGGAGCTTCGATGAGGCTTTGGTGGGGCTTCTATGAGGCTTTGGTGGGGCTTTAAAGAACCTTTGATGGGGCTTTGATGAGGCTTTGGTGGGGCTTCGATGAACCTTTTATGGGGCTTCGATGAGGATTTGGTGGAGGTTCGATGAACCTTTGGTGCTTTGATGAGGGTTCGATGAGGTATTGGTGGGGCTTTGATGAGGATTTGGTGGAGCTTCAATGAGGCTTTCGTGGAGCTACGATAAGACTTTGGTGGAGTTTCGATGAGGCTTTGTTGGGGCTTCAATGAACCTTTGGTGGGGCTTCAATGAGGCTTTGGAGCTTCGATGAGGCTTTGGTGGAGCTTAGATGAAGCTTTGTTGGAGCTTCGATGAACCTTTGGCGGGGCTTCGATGAGGCTTTGGTGGGGCTTCGATGAGGCTTTGGTGGAGCTTCGATGCACCTTTGGGGCTTCGATGAGGCTTTGGTGGAGCTTCAATGAGGCTTTCGTGGAGCTTCGATAAGACTTATGAGCTTCGATGAAGCTTTTCTGGGGCTTCAATGAACCTTTGGTGGGGCTTTGATGAGGCTTTGGTGGAGCTTCGATGAGGCTTTGCTGAGGCTTCAATTAACCTTTGGTAGGGCTTCAGTGAGCCTTTGGTGGGGCTTCAAGTGAGCTTTGCTTCAGACTTCTATGGAGGCTTTGAAGCACCACTAAATTTACATGGGATATCGTTTTTGAAGCGAAAGCAAAAGCAAGGTGTAAACAGTACTCTAAGCCAACCATTTTATTTAGTGACAGGAGCTTTCACTGGCGCTCAAAGAGCTTTAATAAAGCGTGTCCAAAGCCTTGTTTTGAAGCAAGTGTAAACTAGCCGTTAATGTGTGTTGAAGCCGAAGCTTCAGTGTAAATGAGCCCTTAGGACCCCTTTCACACTACCGCGACTTCGCGGGCTGCAATTTTTCCGCAATTTCAGGAAATGCCTATGTAACTCGCATCAAAGTAGTGCAGGGGCTACTTTGAAGTCGGCACGACTTGAAGTCGTACTAATATGAATGGTTGTCATTGGAAATCATGGGGAATGACTTGTCATGCGACTTTGCAGCCCCAAGTCGCGGGATAAGTCGCACAAGTGTGAAAGGGGCCTCGGCGTTCTTTAGTGTGAAATACATCAACCGATCTCTCTTGTATTCTAATGCCGTGATGTCTTTTATCTTCAATTTGCTACAATAAAGATTTTTTTAGCAATAAAAGACATCATAGTTGTGTGTTAATACTTTGCGCCAAAAAGAACTAAAATATTTCTTTATAATTAAAATGAAAAGCTGCTATCTCCCGAACCTTGGGTGAGAAATACCCCAGTGCAATGTTGAAAAAGAATTAAACGGGAGGCGCTATATAATGAATTATAAATTAGTGACCACTGGATATGAATCAACCTTATTATGTGCCTAGTGGTAGGACACTGATATTACACCTGTGTTTGGAATAGCCCTATGTACATATGATTGCACATAAATCCGTGTCCTATGTGTAAAATGTTGTCAACCCTGTGAAACAATAAGTGACAACATATACACACCACATGCTGGAAAATAAATATAAAGTTCAACAAAATATCCACAATATATGCTGGTTAATGTAGTCCACTAGGGCTGCAATTAACGATTATTTTCATAATCGATTAGTTGGCCGATTATTATTTTTCGATTAATCGGTTAATAACCTTAAAAAAAAAAGGGTCAAATTGACGTTCATTTTCAACCACAGTGACGGGAAAATTTGGAAATAATAGAAAACTTCTTGGTCAAAGGAATTTTCAGACAGCGGATGTGGTTTTCATTCAGAAATTACACAGAATGTTAAAAACAAGTGAAAATTTCAAACAAAATTCTTTCATTCAGCGAATGTACAAAGATTTTTCGTCTGAATATTCTCATCTGAAAATCGATCCATGTGGCCAGCATAAGGCTCGGTACACACCTATGCAGTTTTTGCTTTTGATCTGTTTCTGCAGCGCTTTTTGCTGTGCGTTTTTTTTATTTCTGCGCACGTGATTTTACTGCAATTTGCGTTTTTTTGCATTTCTTTTGGGCAGATTAAAAAAAAACACAAATTGCTTCAAAAACGCATGACATGCTTTTCTGCAGCTTCTCCATTGAAGTATACTGAACCAAAGAAGCACCGTTTTGCGTTTTTAAAAGTCCCCGACCCTTTCCAAATATGCGGCGGAAAAAAGCACAGATGTGAACGTGTCCCATAGGAAACCATGTAAATGAACTGTAATGCGTTTCTGCAAAAAGCACCAATAAATATATAGATGTGAACCAGGCCTAAGACGTTTAGTAACATAATGGGGTTAAAAAGACTAAAATGAGCCCTTTAGACCCCTTTCACACTGGGGCGTTTTTCAGGCGCTTTAGCATTAAAAAAAGCGCCTGTAATGCGCCTGAAAGAAGCCACAACTGCAATGCCAATGTAAAAGCCCGAGTACTTTCACACTGAGGCGCTGCGCTGGCAGGGCGTCCAAAAAAGACCTGCAAGCAGCTTCTTTGCAGCGCTTTTGGAGTGGTGAATACACCGCTCCTAAAGCGCCCCTTCCCATTTAAATCAATGGGAAGCGCCTGTAAAACGCCTGAAAAGCGCTACTGGCAGCAGCGTTTTGTGGGCGCTTTTAACCCTTTATTTGGCCACTAGCAGGGGTTAAAAGCGCCCCAATAACGCTCGAAAAACGCTGGTAAAGGGCTGCTAGTTTAAGCGGCGCTTAACGAGCGTTTTTCGGGCGCTCACATTGTGAAAGGGCTCTTAAAGCACTCGGGCTTTCACATTGGGACTGCAGATGTTTCTTTCAAGCGCTTTACAGGCGCTTTTTTTAACGCTAAAGCGCCTGAAAAACGCCCCAGTGTGAAAGGGGTCGTATAGTAAAAAAAAAGCAGATAATCACTACTTTAAGGGGTTCATTCTTTTACTGTAGAACTGTGAAAGTAATATTTACAGTAGCGATTATTTGCTCTTTTTGTACTATAAAGGGCTAATTTTAGTTTTTTTTTAGTTTTTTAACCCCATTATGTTACTGGCCGATTAATCGATTATGAAAATAGTAATCGATTCATTTCATAATTGATTAGTTGTCGATTAATCGATTCGTGGTTTCAGCCCTATAGTCCACCCAAAAAAATCACAACTTGTGCTAGAAGTAACGCATTGAAAAAATATATATAAAAAAGATAAAAAATAAAGTGAAATAAAATAAAATAAAGCGTCCAATCCAGTGAATGAACGCCGACCAATTTTTTTCCTTTAAAGATAGATCACCTTCACCGATGTGTTGTACACCCAAAGTGCTCCATGTATAGATGATATCTCCTTACCAGATGCTGTTGACCTTTTTTGTTCCCATAATAAGGTCAATAAAAGCCTTTGCACGATGATGCTTTGCTGCAATACAATGAGGGTTGTATGGGATGCCCTTAAGAAAAAACTTGGTACTCCCCCAGATGGTTGGCCAAGTAGTATATGTGAAGGATATAAACAGGCCAAAAATAGTGTAATCCTGTTTATTAAAATTATTATAAAAAACAAAAGCCGAATGGCCCCTTACCAAGGCACTTTTTAAAGTAAGGGGCCATTCGGCTTTTGTTTTTTATAATGATTTTATAACCTTTGAAATAGTTCTCCAGTCTCGGGGAACCCCTGCTGAAAAATTAGAAATCTACAACTCATGATACATTAGTGTGATGGTCGGTGGGAAGAATGGTCCTTACACTTGTGGTCATTGGGAAGAATTACCTCCTTACAGAGAGCTAAAAAGATCAATGGGGTCAGTGGGAATTTATCTGAGAGGCAGAAATTGCCCAATGCTGAAGGAACCCCTAGCAACCTCTGGAGGAACCCGAGCTTTCCACGGAACCCTGGTTGAGAACCACTGGCCTAGACGTTGGGCGTGTTTAGCGCTTAAGCGTTCATTCATTTCAACGGCCAGAATAAATGACTATTCTGGAAAAAATAATTGAATGAACACCTGAACGTGTCTAAACGCGGCTTTAGGTGCGTTTTTAATGCTGCTTTTTCTCCTTGTTAGGAGGAAAGTGTTTAGAAAAGTCTAATGTGCATGAGGCCTTTATCTCTAGCAACTGGGAACAACAGCATCTCGGCCACGAAAGTGGTAGGCCACGTAAAATGACAGATGCATCCAAGCCTTACATCACCAAGTCCAAGGCAAAGCGTCGGATGCAGTGGTGTAAAACACGCTACCACTGGACATTAGAGCAGTGGAGATGTGTTCTCTGGAGTGACGAATCTCGCTTCCCTGTCTGGCAATCCAATGGACGTTTCTGGGTTTGGTGGTTGCCAGGGGAACAGTACGTGCCTGACTATGCCAAGTGTAAGGTTTGGTGGAGGGGGTGGGAGGGGTTATAGTGTGGGGGTTGTCTTTCAGGGGTTGGGCTTGGCTCCTTAGTTCCAGTGAAGGGAACTCTTAAGGACATCAGCATACCAAGACATTTTGGACAATTTCATGCTCCCAACTTTGTGGGAAGAGTTTGGGGATGGCCCCTTCCTGTTCCAATATGACTGCGCACCAGTGCACAAAGCAAGGTCCATAAAGACATGGATGAGCGAGTTTGGGGTGGAGGAACTTGCCTGGCCTGCACCGAGTCCTGATCTCAACCGAATAGAACACCTTTGGGATGAATTAGTTCGGAGACTGTGAGCCCAAAGCCAGGTCCATGAAGACATGGATGAGCGAGTTTGAAAGATCAGTGCTCATTCAAAGTAAAAGACAAACTAAAAAAAATAAAAAAATATCCTTAACCCAACATGTTTCGCCTCTAAACAAAGCTTCTTTAGGAGTGCAACCGTAATGTTGTGTCAAACAAAGCACACGGCAAATGGCCTGTGTATTGACAGAAGGAATAGAAATGAATGGAAATTTCCCAAACTGGAACAGACATAAGAATACAAGAACAGCATATTTAATACATCTCCAATCAAAGAAAACCTAGAATAAACTTTTTTTTTTTTTTTAGTATTGTACTTTAATAAGAGTCTGTTTTTTTACTCATGAGATTGATAAGTGAAACCATTAATATAATATAAGAAGCCAGTGAGGTGTCAGAACTATGGAGGAAATCTGTGCCGACATTATTCTATACAGTATTCTGGTACAGTCCAGATAAATCTCAGTTTATTATCCTTCTACAGAGAGGAGAGTCTTTTGTAGATCACATGACCACATCAATGAAGATGGAGACGGGCCAAAATCACATGACTGAAAGGATATTAAACCTCACCCTGGAGATCATCTACCTGCTGACCGGAGAGGTGAGGAGGATTCTTGGAGGTCACATGACATCACTCTTCTCTCGATTAATACAACACAGACCTGACCGGAGAGGTGAGGAGGATTCTGGGAAGCATGTTGTGATAATTGTTATATTCTCCCTTTACACAGGATTATAAAGTAGTGAAGAAAAGACCTGGAGATCCAATGACACTGAGCAGCCATCTTCAGAGGACATCACCCATCACAGTGCCTCCACCTCACTGCCTGACAACAGAGGTAACCAGTGCCAAGAAGGTTCTAGAAGTCACCAAGATCACTGATCTGCTGACAGGAGAGGTGAGCGGTGCCGGGAATTCTGGGACATTATCCAGTAACAGACAAGGGATGTGTCTGGATGGTGACTGTATCATTGTGTGTGTCAGGTTCCTATAAGGTGTCAGGATGTCACTGTCTATTTCTCCATGGAGGAGTGGGAGTATTTAGAAGGACACAAGGATCTCTACAAGGATGTCATGATGGAGAATCAGCCGCCCCTCACATCACCGGGTAAGAGGAGACTTTATTGTAAAGGAGAGAGCAGTACGGAGGGTCCACCTAGATCCCCCATCATCTGATAAACACATAGAAACAATGTATTCAGTCAGTGTGTGTGTTTCCTACAGATGGATCCAGTAATGGGAACCCACCAGAGAGATGTCCCCGTCCTCTGTATTCCAGGGATTCCACACAGGAAGGTCACACCATCCCTCACCATCATCAAGTAGATGGATCCAGTAATGGGAACCCACCAGTAGTGATGGACGAACTTCGGACAGGACGTTTCGCAAACGCGAACGCGGCCGAAAGTTCGCGAACCGCAAAGTTCGCGGCAGGCCCCATTGACTTCAATGGCAGGTGAACTTTACAAACCTACAGGTCATATTTCCAGCCACAAAATAATTACTAGCTGTGCACACATAGTCCCACCACATGGCCACTGACATAACACATGTATGAAGTGAATCTGGGATCGACAACTACAAGCATTCTTTTTTTATATGTGAAATTCTGACAATTCAGAACTCAGGAGCGCATGAAGGCAATGGAGGAGAGGGAAGGTCAGGATAGGCTAAGAAGAGGGTGCAGGAGATGATCACCAGCACCGTGATATAGAGTGATCTGACACCAGCACCGTGAAAGAGTGATCTGACACCAGCACCGTGATAGAGAGCACTGACACCTGCACCGTGATAGAGTGATCTGACACCAGCACCGTGATAGAGAGCACTGACATTAGCACCGTGATAGAGAGCACTGACACCAGCACCGTGATATAGAGCACTGACACCAGCACCGTGATATAGAGCACTGACACCATCACTGTGATAGAGTGCACTGACACCATCACCGTGATAGAGTGCACTGACACCAGCACCGAGATAGAGAGCACTGATAGCAGCAACTTGCTGCTGGGCCCCAAAAATATGACACCGCTCAACCTCTTCAAACAGGAGGGTACAGGCATATAGTACGGTGTGCTTTTTTTGTAGGGAAGTGAGCCAAATGTAGAAAGAATGTCTGTTCTCGATTAAAAAATAGTTTATAGACATATACATGGTCTACTGGTCACATGTGTTGAATTCCTCAGAGATCCATGCCTCATTCATTTTTATAAATGTGAGGTAGTTAACACTGTCGTGAGCTAGGCGAGTACGCTTATCGGTCACGATCCCCCCTGCTGCGCTGAACGTCCTTTCGGACAGGACACTGGACAAGGGGCAAGCCAACAGTTCGATTGCAAATTGGGCAAGCTCTGGCCTGAGGTCAAGCCTGCCCACCCAGTAGTCCAGGGGTTCATCACTCTACAGAGCGTCCACATCGGCCGTTAACCCGATGTAGTCGGACACCTGTCGGTCTAGGCGTTCCCTGATGCTGGATCCGGATGAGACCTGTCAATGGGTCGGCTGAAAGAATGACCTCATATCAGAAGTCACCAACACATCTTCAAACCGGCCTCTTCTTGCAGGTGCTGTTGGATTGGTACCCGCAACTCCTTCTCTGGGAGTGGGAATTGCTCCTCTGCCAGCGCACGCAAAAGCAGAATGCAGCATTTCTCGAAGCAAGGCCTGGAAGTGCTCCATTCTGACAGCCCTCTGTAACGGCGGTAACATTTCCACCATTTTGTGTTTGTACCGGGGGTCTAAGTACGTTGCCACTCAGTACTGGTCCTTGACCCTTATGCTTTTTATACGGGGGTCCCTATTAAAACACTGGAGCATGAAGACCCCCATTTGCACTAAACTGGAAGCGGTGTGGTGGCCTGGCTCCTGCTCATCATCCAGGATAATGTCGTCCTCTTCATTCTCCTCTCCCCATCCACGCACAACAGGGATCCCAGAAATGTTTAAAGCATGCTCTTCTTGCTCCTCCTCATCCGCCCCGGCATCATCCTCCTCTGACTCCTCTTCAGACTCCTGTTGTTGACTTGTCTCAGTAGACCCCCCTGGGAATTCATCCAGCATTGCGACTTCCTCATCTTCCCGCTCCTGCTCCTCCATGGCTTGATCAATGACACGACGCAATGCACACTCCATAAAGAAGGCATAAGGTACCATGTCACTGATGGCGCCATGGCTGCGACTGACCAGTTTGGTGATCTCCTCAAATGGCCGCAGAAGTCTGCATGCGTCGCTCATGATCAGCCACTGGCGCGGTGAAAAAAAAACAGCTCCCCAGAACCTGTTCTGCCGCAGAGTTCATACAGGTAGACGATAATTGCACGTTCTTCTGAAATGGGCCGAGATTTTTCTTGCCTGCCGCAAGATGTCCTGGACCCCAGGGTATTTGACAATGAATCGCTGCACGACCAAGTTTAAGACGTGTGCCATGCATGGCACGTGCAAATTTTTGCCCTGTTTCAATGCGCTAAGCAGATTGGCACCGCTGTCACACACCACTTTACCGTCAAATTGAGCGGTGTTAGCCACTGATCTGCCTGTGAACACAAAGCTGAAAGGAGTGCCGGGCCAGTGTGGCTCTTGGCTTCCAGGCACAACAGACGCAGCACAGCATGGCAACGTCTCACCTGGCATGTCAAATAGGTTCTGGGGAGCTTGGGCGGCACAGCGGAAGAGACGCTAGCAGCGGAAAAGGAGGAGTCAGCCGAGAAGGAGAGGGAGGAGGATGGAGTAGGAGGAGGAGGAGAAGAAGAGCCAGGCCTGTATGCAATCCGTGGCAGTAAAACCAAATCTACACGGGTGCCACGGGTTACATGCTTGACGGCCGTCAGAAGGTTCACCCAGTGGGCAGTAAAAGTGATATACCTTCCCTGCCCGTGTTTGCTAGACCACGTGTCTGTGGTCAGATGTATCTTGGCACCGACACTGTGTGCCAGAGATACATTCACTTGCCGCTGAACATGGCCATATAGCTCTGGGATGCCCTTCTGTGAGAAATACTTCCTTCCTGGGACCTTCCATTGTGGTGTTCCAATGGCCACAAATTTTCGAAAGGCCTCTGAGTCCACCAGTTTATATGGCAGTAGTTGGCGGGCTACCAGTTCTGACAAGCCAGCCGTCAACTGTTGGGCAAGAGGGTTATCCGGCGTCATCATTTTTTTACACTCGAACATTTGGCCCATGGAAGCCTGCCCTTTTGCAGAAAAACGTGAGCTTGGCGTGATGGAAGGTGGAGTGGAGGACAATTGTGAGGAGAGAGGAGAAGAAGTAGAAGACGAAGCTGGACAGTGAGAGCCTGGAGTGTGGCTTTGTGTGTTCCGTTGCTCCCACTCGGCTCGGTGATGGCTGCTCATGTGCCTTCTTAAGGCGGTCGTCCCTAGGTGAGTGTTGGGCTTACCACGACTAATGCGTTGACTGCAAAGATTGCAGATGGCAACACTATTGTCAGCAGCGGACACTATAAAAAAAGCCCACACTGCGGAGCCATGTGTCGGCATCCTGGGAGCGCCAGATGGGACCGTACATGGTCGATGCCTCGCTCCCGATACATTAGCAGTCTGCTTTGTCCCTCCTGTGCAATGTAAGTTATTCCTGCTTCTCCTCCATATCTGCTGGTCCATATCTCCCTCTGAACTCCCCTCCTCTTCCTCTCTTGTGGGCACCCACGTGACATCACTAGACACGTCACCATCGACGTCACCTTCTCCACCGCTATAATTAGAGATCTCGGATTAGGCAGCAACACCGGGGACCAACCCCCTCTTTGGGCTGATCTGGGTACTGTCGTCAGACTGCTGAGTGGCGGTTGTTGCTACCTCCTCTTCCTGATCCAATGCCAAGAGTGGCTGCGCATCAGAAATGTCTTGATATGGATCGTAAAATAATTCCTGTGACTCAAGCGGAAGGTATGTGGTGGTGGTGTTGGTGGTAGTGTCTTTGGGGGTGCACATAGAAGAGAGTGAAGAAGAGGGTGCAGATCGAGAGGATGAGGAGGGTGCAGAAGAGTAAGGCTGAGTGAGCCACTCAACCAAGTCTGGTGTGTCCTTTGACGTAATCGCACGCACCTTCTGCAATTTCCCACTTTGGCTCCAGCCTGTTGCTCCTGTCCTACCCCTACCACCCCTGCGGAAGGGCCTGCCTCTTCCTCTGTCTGTCATTTTTTAAATGACCCTGTGACAAAAGTCTCTAGAGAAGTGCAGTATGTATGTGGAAGATGGTATATAACACCCCGCTTCAATCTGTTGTTTTTGGGGGCCACTGGTCTATCACACCAGTTACAATACTTTTTTTTTGGATTGCGTTTGTCACTCTTTGTAGTATCGCTGCAGAACCGCTCAGCAGTCACAATGCTGCACAGTGGAAACGCACTATACTATGCTTTCTATATGTGCAAGTATTTTATACGTGTATTACACAACTATATACTGCACACCAAATAGTACACCTATACCAGTCCTTAAGGACCTTTGTGGAACTAGTAGCTAGGGATTAGCAGACTGTACCTCAGTCCCTATAATGATAAAGGACTGCTGCAGAATAGGCAGCAGTCAGCAGTAGTGCACCACAACCCTATATATTGTGGACCTATACCAGTCCTTAAGGATTAGCAGACTGTACCTCACTCAACCCTATATACTGTACTACGCTATACCATACCAGTCCTTATAAGGACCTTTGTGGAACTAGTAGCTAGTGATTAGCAAATTGTACCTAGCTACTAGTTCCACAAAGGTCCTTATAAGGACTGGTATGGTATAGCGTACTACAGTGTATAGGGTTGAGTGAGGTACAGTCTGCTAATCCTTAAGGACTGGTATAGGTCCACAATATATAGGGTTGAGGTGCACTACTGCTGACTGCTGCCCTATTCTGCAGCAGTCCTTCATCAGTATAGGGACTGAGGTACAGTCTGCTAATCACTAGCTACTAGTTCCACAAAGGTCCTTTTAAGGACTGGTATGGTATAGCGTACTACAGTATATAGGGTTGAGTGAGGTACAGTCTGCTAATCACAACCTACTAGTTCCACAAAGGTCCTTATAAGCACTGGTATCGGTATAGCGTAGTACAGTATATAGGGTTGAGTGAGGTACGGTCTGCTAATCCTTAAGGACTGGTATAGGTCCACAATATACAGTGGTGTGAAAAAGTGTTTGCCCCCTTCCTCATTTCCTGTTCCTTTGCATGTTTGTCACACTTAAGTGTTTCGGAACATCAAACCAATTTAAACAATAGTCAAGGACAACACAAGTAAACACAAAATGCAATTTGTAAATGAAGGTGTTTATTATTAAAGGTGAAAAAAAATCCAAACCATTATGGCCCTGTGTGAAAAAGTGATTGCCCCCTAAACCTAATAACTGGTTGGGCCACCCTTAGCAGCAACAACTGCAACCAAGCGTTTGCGATAACGTGCAATGAGGCTTTTACAGCGTCCTGGAGGAATTTTGGCCCACTCATCTTTGCAGAATTGTCCTATTTCAGTTACATTAGAGGGTTTTCGAGCATGAACGGCCTTTTTAAGGTCATACCACAACATCTCAATAGGATTCAGGTCAGGACTTTGGCTAGGCCACTCCAAAGTCTTCATTTTGTTTTTCTTCAGCCATTCGGTGGTGGACTTGCTGGTGTGTTTAGGATCATTGTCCTGCTGCAGAACCCAAGTTCGTTTCAGCTTGAGTACACGAACAGATGGTCGGACATTCTCCTTCAGGATCTCTTGGTAGACAGCAGAATTCATAGTTCCTTTTATCACGGCAAGTCTTCCAGGTCCTGAAGCAGCAAAACAGCCCCAGACCATCACACTACCACCACCATATTTTACTGTTGGTATAATGTTCTTTTTATGAAATGCAGTGTTCCTTCTACGCCAGATATACTTGGACACACACCTTCCAAAGAGTTCCACTTTTGTCTCATCGGTCCACAGAATGTTGTCCCAAAAGTCTTGGGGATCATCAAGATGTGTTGTGGAGAAATTGAGACGAGCTTTGATGTTCTTTTTGCTCAGCAGTGGTTTTCTCCTTGGAACTCTGCCATGCAGGCCATTTTTGCCCAGTCTTTTCCTGATGGTGGAGGCATGAACGCTGACCTTAACTGAGGCAAGTGAGGCCTGCAGTTCCTTGGACGTTGTTGTGGGGTCTTTTGTGACCTCTTGGATGAGTCGTCGCTGCGCTCTTGGGGTAATTTTGGGCGGCCGGCCACTCCTGGGAAGGTTCACCACTGTTCCATGTCTTCGCCATTTGTGGATAATGGCTCTCACTGTGGTTCGCTGGATTCCCAAAGCTTTGGAAATGGCTTTATAACCCTTTCCAGACTGATAGATCTCAATTACTTTCTTTCTCAATTGTTCCTGAATTTCTTTGGGTCTCGGCATGATGTGTAGCTTTTAAGGATCTTCTGGTGGACCTTACTGTGTCAAGCAGCTCCTATTTAAGTGATGCCTTGATTGTGAACAGGTGTGGCAATAATCAGGCCTGGGTGTGGCTAGAGAAATTGAACTCAGGTATGGACAACCACAGTTATAGTATGTTTTAACAAGGGGGGCAATCACTTTTTCACACAGGGCCATGATGGTTTGGATTTTTTTTCACCTTTAATAATAAACACCTTCATTTACAAATTGCATTTTGTGTTTACTTGTGTTGTCCTTGACTATTGTTTAAATTGGTTTGATGTTCCGAAACACTTGAGAAATGAGGAAGGGGGCAAACACTTTTTCACACCACTGTATAGGGTTGTGGTGCACTACTGCTGACTGCTGCCCTAGGTACAGTCTGCTAAAGGACTGCTGCAGAATAGGGCAGCAGTCAGCAGTAGTGCACCACAACCCTATATATTGTGGACCTATACCAGTCCTTAAGGATTAGCAGACTG
Source organism: Lithobates pipiens (assembly GCF_037356315.1). Lineage (NCBI taxonomy): Eukaryota > Metazoa > Chordata > Amphibia > Anura > Ranidae > Lithobates > Lithobates pipiens. The sequence continues at coordinate 21,506,342 of NW_027507811.1, forward strand.
TACCTCATTCAACCCTATACACTGTACTACGCTATACCGATACCAGTCCTTATAAGGACCTTTGTGGAACTAGTAGGTTGTGATTAGCAGACTGTACCTCACTCAACCCTATATACTGTACTACGCTATACCATACCAGTCCTTAAAAGGACCTTTGTGGAACTACTAACTAGTGATTAGCAGACTGTACCTCAGTCCCTATACTGATAAAGGACTGCTGCAGTATAGGGCAGCAGTCAAGTATAAAATTCTTTCTATATTTGGAAGAAAGAATATTATACGTGTACAACCCTATATACTGTCCAACTCCTATACCATACCAGTCCTGAAAAGGACCTTTGTGGACATAATAGTAACAGCTAATGATTAAACTGACTGTCCCTCCCTGCTACACACAGTGTCCTGTCCCTCTCTACACTGACAAAAGACAATCTGCTGCAACAATCACTTGAATAGCAGTGCACTCAAACCTATATCCTGAACTACACCTATACCATACCAGTCCTTAAAAGGAGTTTTGTGGACCTAATAGCTAGCGATTTGGGTCACTGCAGTCTCTCCCTGCTCCACACAGCAACCTCTCCCTATAGTGACAGAAGAAAGAATGTAAAATGGCCTCCGAATCGGGTCTATTTATAAGTTAGGGGGAATGTCCATGTGTCCATGTGCTGTAATGTCTCAATTGGCTGTCCTGTACCCCACGATGGATGTGTCATCATAGGTCAAAGTTCTTTCACACAGTAAACACGTAAGTCCGCCGGACGAACAGCGGCAGTAGTCTGCCGATCGGGCGAATCGTGAACAGCGGCGAACCGACCACCGGGCGAACAGTTCGGCCATCCCTACTGTGGACATGATACAAGAGATGGTCAGAGACTGTTCGGCCATCCCTACAAGGGGCTGCATAGTATGTGAGCTTAGGAAAGGTGGGCAGGGGGTTGCATTGCATGTGAGCTTAGGAAGGGGGCATGGGACTGCATTCTACGTGAGCATAAGAGGGGGCTGCATTGTACGTGAGCTTAAGGAGGACAGGGGGATGCATTGTATGTGCGCTTAAGAAGGACGGCAGGGGGGCTGCATTGTATGTGACCTTAAGGAGGGGGCAGGGGGTTGCACTCTATGTGAGCTTAGGAAGGAGGACAGGGGGGCTGCATTGTATATGAGCTTAAGAAGGGGGGCAGCCATCTGGAGTTATTCTTCATTCCGACCATAGTTCCTGCTCTATGGTCCCAGCTGATATCTGGACACACTTCCCGCTGATGCACATCAATACGTTGCCCCTCTATCGCCCGCAACCTTCACGACTCCACTTTCCCTGCATCACCCGTCAACTAAGAATCATCGTCATTTGATAAAGAAAGCAGCTTCATAACAGAATATTGTGAAATTTAGAGATTTCTTGTTTATTTTAGAAAGTCACAATGTCAAATTGAACACACCAAAAAAAAAAAAATCTAGGTTTGAGTTTAATAGTCATTTTGACGTTAACATTTTTTTAATTAAGAATTATCCATTGGCTAGACCCATAAAATAATTTGCTGCAGCCAATAGCAACCTATGAAAAGGTCCAAACACGGATTGTATGTCCTTGTATTGGTCATAGCTGTGATCTGTTGCCATTGCTTTTTTGTTGCCCACGTATCGAAAGAGTATTCCTTGTACTTTCATGATTGCCCATCTGTTGCCCCACGTATTGCCTTGATTTCCCCACCTTGGTTGTTGAGGGCTGCTGTGTTGTTTCCACCACTTTCTCCAGTGAATTAGGTTTCGAGGAGTAGCAATTGTTCTCCAACGAGTTTGAGTTCCTGGGTCATTCATGCCATATCTATTATGAGGTGCCCCCCCCCCCCCCCCCCCCGCTGTTGGATTTCTAGTTTTTTTATTATTATGAAGAAAGGAGACCCCGAATGTGGGCCAGAAGATAGACAAGCTGTAGCAGGCAGATTTTACCACTGGAGGCTCCCCCAAAGAGAAGATTCCAGAAGGTGACTCAGCCCACATCCACAACGGAGATGTCCAATTTGCCCGGTTGTTGCTTTTTGTAAGAATATACACTCTTTTGTCAAAAATATTGGGACACCTGCTTTTACACTTACATGAAATTTAATGGCATCCCAGTCTTAGTCCGTAGGGTTCAATATTGAGTTGCAACTATAACAACTTCAACATTTCTAGGAAGACTGTCCACAAGGTTTAGGCGTGTGTCTATGGGAATGTTTGACCATTCTTCCAGAAGAGCATTTGTGAGGTCAGGGACTGATGTTGGACGTGAAGGCCTGGCTCGCAGTCTCCGCTATAATACATCCCAAAGGTGTTCTATTGGGTTGAGGTCAGGACTCTGCACAGGCCAGTCAAGTTAATCCACCTCAAACTCGCTCATCCATTATGGACCTTTATGGTGGGGGGTTGTTTTTCAGGGGTTGGGCTTGGCCCCTTAGTTCCAGTGAAGGGAACTCTTAAGGCGTCAGCAAACCAAGACATTTTGTACAATATCATGTTCCCAACTTTGTGGGAACAGTTTGGGGATGGCCAGTTCCTGTTCCAACATGACTGCAGAGGCTCTACCCTGTGGCTTTTCTGATGCCTAAGAAGCTTTGCTTTCCTAATGAAACATTTTCCGCACTTTGTACATCAAATAGGAGGCTCTACCTTGTGGCTTTCCTGATGCTTAAGAAGCTATGCTTTCCTAATGAAACATTTCCCACACTTTGTACGTCAAATAGGAGGCTCACCCATGTGGCTTTTCTGATGCCTAAGAAGCTCTGCTTTCCTAATAAAACATTTCCCGCACTGTGAACATGGATAAGGACACTCACCAGTGTGAATTCTCTCATGTCTAATTAGACTTCCCTTTTGTGTAAAACATTTCCCGCACTCTGAACATGAAAAAGGACGCTCGCCCGTATGAATTCTCTGGTGCCCGAGCAAGTCTTTTTTCATAGTGAAACATTTCCCGCAATCTAGACATGCGAAAGGACGTTCACCCGTGTGAATTCTCTGGTGTTTAACAAGGTCTCCTTTCATAGTGAAAGACTTCCCACACTCTGGACACAAGAAAGGACGCTCACCCGTGTGAATTCTCTGGTGTTCACGAAGCGTCCCTTTCTTATTGAAACTTTTCCCGCACTCTGAACATGTGAAAGGGAAAGAGCCTGTGTGAGTTCTCTGGTGTTTAAGAAGATCTCCTTTTTGAAGGTAAGATTTCCCACACTCTAAACATGAGAAGGGGCGTTCACCTGTGTGACTTCTTTGGTGATTGATGAGCTCCCTATTGTAAATAAAAGATTTTCCACACTCTGAACACGAGAAAGGACGCTCTCTCGTGTGAATTCTCCAATGTTTATGAAGCTGTTCTTTGCTACTGAAACATTTCCCGCACTCTGAACATGAGAAAGGACACTCACTTTTGTGACTTCTCTCTTTTTTTAGAAGTGTTTTGTATACAGATTGGGATTTATTGCACCCCAAGGAAGACAATGAACCCACTTTTGTGTGAATTCCTATGTGGCCCAAAGAAGATTCCTTAGAAATAGATGTATCCATTGATTGCTCCAAGGGGTAAAATCGGTGATGTACATTTCCAGTAATGGGATTTAGTCCTGAAAAATATTGTGCAATACTATTGTCTTCTTCATCACAATCTCGAGATAAAATAAGACGCTCCTCAGAACTATTCCTATTCTGAACATAAGATCCATCTGTTGTAAAGGAATAAAACAAAAATGATGAATATTTTGTCATATTTAGTTTCATATGGTGTACAGTATCTCCTCCTCATTTGTTGTGAACATGACATTATATTGGGGAATGGAGATGGACCTTTCATATGGTGTACAGTATCTCCACCTCATTTGTTGGGAACATGACGTTATATTGAGGAATGGAGATGGACCTTTCATATGGTGTACAGTATCTCCTCCTCATTTGTTGGGAACATGACGTTATATAGAGGAATGAAGATGGACCTTTCATATGATGTACAGTATCTCCTCCTCATTTGTTGGGAACATGACGTTATATTGAGGAATGGAGATGGACCTTTCATATGGTGTACAGTATCTCCTCCTCATTTGTTGGGGACATGACGTTATATTGAGGAATGGAGATGGACCTTTCATATGGTGTACAGTATCTCCTCCTCATTTGTTGGGAACATGACGTTATATTGAGGAATGGAGATGGACCTTTCATATGGTGTACAGTATCTCCTCCTCATTTGTTGGGAACATGACGTTATATTGAGGAATGGAGATGGACCTTTCATATGGTGTACAGTATCTCCACCTCATTTGTTGGGAACATGACGTTATATTGAGGAATGGAGATGGACCTTTCATATGGTGTACAGTATCTCCTCCTCATTTGTTGGGAACATGACGTTATATTGAGGAATGGAGATGGACCTTTCATATGGTGTACAGTATCTCCTCCTCATTTGTTGGGAACATGACATATTGAGGAATGGAACCTTTGGTTGTGTGAAAAATATAACAAATATATTCTTATAGAGGGGAATGGAGGTTCATATGGTGTTAAAGACCTGCAACTCATTTGTTTAGAACATTGAGCACTGTAATAGGTACATCGATGATGTTCTTAGTGTCAACAGTAGTCTTCTAACAATTTCCCTTTTGAAGGATGAGAAGTTCTCTATCTTGCTCAAGGACAGCACAAACTCTGTATAATTACAAGAATAAATGTAAAACTTCTAAATACAAAAATAGTTCTTTGCCGTAAGGGCTGTGAAAACATGGAATTGTCTTTCACCAGTAATAGTTAGCTATGATTCAATATATTACTTTAGAAATAAGTAGATCTGTTTCTAATTGCAAAAAATATATATTGTTACAAATTTTCAGGGGGAAAATTATAGTAATATGTTGATCCAGGGAATTGTCTGATTCTCTTTTGAGAACAGGAAGTAAGTCTTTTATCTTTTCTGGAGAAAACTGAGAATTTTTTGAGGGTTTTCTGACTTCCTTTGCTGCATTAGCATTTTTTTTGTTTTGTTTTTTGAGAGGGGGGTAGATTTTTTGAGGGGGACTGATGAACTCTAGGCATATATGTCTCTTTAAATACAATACACATTGAAAATGGAAACCGTTTCTGCATTTCGTGCTTATTACTTACATGTGTCCATATGTAGAGAAGATGCCCCCTCCTCTATAGACTGCTGATCTCCACTCACCAACATCTCTTCTTCTTCCTCTTTAATCTCAATTTTGAGGTCTTTTAGCTCTACAGCCTAAACCCCAAAGATAATATAACACGATTTATATTAAGGAACAAGAAGAATGTCATCTAACTGCTTGAAATACGTTTTTTAAGTGTTCACTCTCATACTACCTGATCATGGTGGGGGATGGTGTGACCTTCCTGTGTGGATTCCTGGGAATACAGAGGACGGGGACTTCTCTCTGGTGGGTTTCTCTTACTAGATCCATCTACCTGATGATGGTGGGGGATGGTGTGATCTTCCTGTGTGGAATCCCGGGAATACAGAGGATGGGGACATCTCTCTGGTGGGTTCCCATTACTGGATCCATCTGTAGGAAACACACACACTGACTGAATACATTGTTTCTATGTGTTTATCAGATGATGGGGGATCTAGGTGGACCCTCCGTACTGCTCTCTCCTTTACAATAAAGTCTCCTCTTACCCGGTGATGTGAGGGGCGGCTGATCCTCCATCATGACGTCCTTGTAGAGATCCTTGTGTCCTTCTAAATACTCCCACTCCTCCATGGAGAAATAGACAGTGACATCCTGACACCTTATAGGAACCTGACACACACAATGATACAGTCACCATCCAGACACATCCCTTGTCTGTTACTGGATAATGTCCCAGAATTCCCACCACCGCTCACCTCTCCTGTCAGCAGATCAATGATCTTCTGGGTGACTTCTAGAATCTTCTTGGCACTGGTTACCTCTTTTGTCAGGCAGTGAGGTGGTGGCACTGTGATGGGTGATGTCCTGGGAAGACGGCTGCTGGGTGTCCATGGCTCATCAGATGTTTTCCTCACTACTTCATAATCCTGTGCAAGGACATTCAGTAAAATTATCACTACGGAAGATAAAAATGATGCTATGTGACCTCTCTGAATCCTCCTCACCTCTCCAGTCAGTAGGTAGATGATTTGCAGGGTGAGGTCTAATATCCTCTCACCCACATGACTTTGGTTGCCATCCATCTTCATTGATATGGTCATGTGATTTATATTGGGTAAGTTTCTCTGTATAAAGATAGTAAACTGAGAATTATTTGCACTGTCTCAGGATGAATAATGATTCTCCTCAGTCTCAGACTGCTTCCTATACTAGATTACAATTGCTGGATTGGAAGCCCCACATGGTCCTCGCAAGAAAGTTTCTTGTGCTACAGTGCATCATTTTGCCACCACAGCACTACTGTATATTCAGCTTTCTGTTCATTTAGAGTTGCCACCTTTTCTTCAAGCCAAACCCAAACACTTTAAATTTAAATTTATTTTAAACGGGGGAACGCTGTGGACTCTGGTGTAAAGTGAAACTCTGATGTTAGGGGGTTTATGCTCACCAAACCTGCCACTTACATCAGAGTTCCCAGCATTTCCCCTTAAATTAGGGTTCCCAACGCTCCCCTTATATCAGCGTCCACAGGGCACCCCTTACATCTAAGTCCCCCTTACCTTAGTGTACTCACTCGCTTGGAAGCAGGAGAGAGAAGGGAGGGAGGAGGGAGACTTCAGTCACAGACATTAGATGGTGAGCTCACTCACCTGAGGATGGTGGCTCAGACATAGACACCTTTCATCCACCATGTATCTGCCGGTTGCTGAGCTTCAAACTTCCAGCCCATACATCCCTTTCTTGAGGCACAGCATACCAGGGATTGGAGTGTGGGTGGACAGAGAGAGAGAAGAAGAAGAAGAGGGATGAAGAGGGAAGAAGAGAAGAGAGGAAGAAGAGAAGAGAGGAAGAAGAGAAGAGAGGAAGAAGAGAAGAGAGGAAGAAGAGAAGAGAGGAAAAAGAGAAGAGAGGAAAAAGAGAAGAGAGGAAAAAGAGAAGAGAGGAAGAAGAGAAGAGAGGAAGAAGAGAAGAGAGGAAGAAGAAGAAGGAAGAAAGAAGGAAGAGGAAAGAAGAAGAGAGAAGAGGAAAGAAGAAGAGAGAAGAGAAGAGGAAAGAAGAAGAGAGAAGAGGAAAGAAGAAGAGAGAAGAGGAAAGAAGAAGAGAGAAGAGGAAAGAAGAAGATAGAAGAGGGAAGAAGAAGAGAGAAGAGGGAAGAAGAAGAGAGAAGAGGGAAGAAGAAGAGAGAAGAGAAGAGGAAAGAAGAAGATAGAAGAGGGAAGAAGAGAGAAGAAGAGGGAAGAAGAAGAGAGAAGAAGAAGAGAAGAAGAAGAGAAGAAGAAGAGAGAAGAAGAAGAGAAGAAGAAGAGAAGAGAGAAGAAGAAGAGAAGAGAGAAGAAGAAGAGAAGAGAGAAGAAGAGAGAAGAAGAAGAGAATAGAAAAGAAGAAGAGAGAAGAAGAGAAGAAGAGGAGAGAAGAAGAGGAGAGAAAAAGAGGAGAGAAAAAGAGGAGGAGAGAAAAAAAGAGAGCAGGAGAAGAGAGCAGGAGAATAGGGAAGAAGAGGGAAGGAGAAGAGGGAAGAAGAAGAAAGAAGAAGAGAGAAGAATTCATATAGAGCAGGGCTTAACAAATTTTCTTGGAATCTAGGAGCCAGCCAGAAAAGTTAGAAGTCATTTTTTTTTACAGCATGCCAAATGGCCAGCTTCTGTCGGACTGGCTTTACTAGGCTTGATGTGATGGGCAGCAGCTCACTAGGAAAGGACAGTGCAGCAAGGTGGGTGTGATAGGAGATCCAGTAACTCATGCCACCTAAGGGCCCCTTGCACACCGGCACAACCGCTAATCATAATCCGCTTACTCGGTGGGGATTTCTCTGCTATTCCCCATCCTAAATGGCCGGGCAGTCTTCTGGGAACTGTGATGTGTCCCAGCAGATTGCAGGGAGGGAGGGGACGAGGAGGAGTCTCCTAGGTGACACTGACAGAAGTGGGAGCTGGGTACCTGTCAAAACGAGGTACCCACCCCCCAAAAATGACATATGTGGCATGTCTGGGGGTTAGAACTCCTTAAAGCGGAAGTTCCACTTTTGGGTGGAACTCCGCTTTAAATAAGTTTGTCCTCCTGACGTAGAGTCATCTCTAATGCTCACCGGAGGGGAGCAGCAGAAACAGACAAAGCCCGGGACGTGAGAAGTCTGCACGGACCTCCTCTGCCCGTTTCCTGACTCGGAGTTTCCAGGCTGTGGGCAGGTCTGCACCAATTACTGTTTTTCCAGCAGACTTACCTGCCTGCTGTAGTCTTATCAATATCTTGTTACTTCCTCAGCCCTCAGTTCCAGCAAGGTCTCCTCTCTACTTCCTCCCAACTCACCTTTCACCCGGAACTTCCTGTTTATGTGTGCCATCACTTCCTGTTTTTACCTAACATCACTTCCTGTATGTGAGCTCCTCCGCCGATAAGTGAGATCACCACCTTGTGGGGAATATATAAACTGCAGTGTACGTTGTTTTTCAATACATTGATATCAGTTTTGTTGCATATATTACACCAGAGTTAGACCTCCAACAATGAAAGCTTTTTGACTGTTTTTATTAAAATATATAACTACCATATATACTCGAGTATAAGCCGAGATTTTCAGCCTCTTTTTTGAGGCTGAAAGTGCCCCCCTCGGCTTATACTCGAGTCATCGCTGTCTGTCTGCCCGATCAGCGTGTCGAGCAGACAGACAGCGGCCATTCTAGGATTCAAAGGCCGCGCCTCCGTCTCCGCCTTCGCCTGTGATAGGCGGAACACTGAATTTCCCAGCAGTCTGTGTTCCGCCTATCACGGACGTCCTCTCATCCTCGTCCGTAGTATGAGGATGAGCGGACGTCCATGATAGGCGGACCACTGACTGCTGGGAAATTGAGTGTTCCGCCTATCACGGACATCCGATAGGCGGAACACTCAATTTCCCAGCAGTCAGTGGGAAATTGAGTGTTCCGCCTATCACCGACGGAGGCGCGGCTTTTGAATCCTAGAATGGCCACCGACGAAGAGCTGCGGGACGGGCCGGGACGCAGGCCGGGACGGGACGCAGGCCGGGACGCAGGCCGGGACGGGACGCAGGCCGGGACGGGACGCAGGCCGGGACGGGACGCAGGCCGGGACGGACACAGGCCGGGACGGACACAGGCTGGACGGACACAGGCTGGACGGACACAGGCAGGCTGGACACAGGTAGGCTGCACGGACACACACACACACACACACACACACGGATGCATGCACACACAGGGATGGATGGACACACACGGATGCATGGACACACACACACACACACACGGATGCATGCACACACACAGGGATGGATGGACACACACACACACGGATGCATGGACACACACACACACACACGGATGCATGGACACACACACACACACACACGGATGCATGGACACACACACACACGGATGCATGGACACACACAGGGATGGACGACACACAGGGATGGACAGGCATGTCTCACCCTCGGCTTATACACGAGTCAATAATTTTTTCCAGTTTTTTGGGGGTAAATTGGGGACCTCGGCTTATATTCGGGTCGGCCTATACTCGAGTATATACGGTACGTGACATTAAATAAATTAAAACATAAGTACAAGATTGAATGTTCCCAGCACCCTTTTAAATATGTTGTTCTGTAACCGCAGGTGGTAGCAAGTAGGGATTAGCTTGGCTTTCAGACCAGTTTAGTCCAAATTTTATTCTTTCGAAGGGCAAGTGAAATATTTTGCATCAATATTACCACATACTTCTGCTGCTAAATGTGACAGCTTCCCAGTCAGACTTCAGGTTGCCACCTCACCCCTTTAAACCCAAACATGTATGAATTACACGGGTTCTGAGGCTAATTTAATGCACATAAGGCACCAAGTGAGTTTAATTACCTCCTTAATCGGCCTCAGAACCTGTGTAATACGTGTTCGGGTTTAAAGGGATGAGGTGGCAACCCTACTGGGTGTAGTTGGCAGGTTGGTTGGAGAGGCAGAAAAGGTGGTGATGGCCAGTGTCCTAACAATAAGCAAGTCATCCCTGCCAAGCCCATTCAACTTATAGACTTATGCCGCGTACACACGATCGAATTGTCCGGTGTACTTAGTCCGGCAAACAATCCGGCGGACTTTCTACTGAACGGACTTGGCCACACACGGACACACAGAAAGTCCGGCGTTTGCGAGCGCGATGACGTACAGCACGTACGACGGGACTAGAAAAAGGAAGTTCAATAGCCAGTAGCCAATAGCTTCCTTCTCGTACTTGCTTCTGAGCATGCGTCATTCTTAGTCTGCCGGACTAGCATACTCACGAAAGTATTGTCCGCGGAAACCCAAGTCCGTGGAAAGATTGGACTGCAAAACTACTTTCTAAGTCTGCTGGACTTTACGCTGAGAAAGTCCGCTGAAGCCCACACACGATCACATTGTCTGGTGAAATGCGTTTCGGCGGACTAAGTACGCCGGACAATTCGATCGTGTGTACGCGGCATTAAATAAACAGAAAGGAGCGCCCAGCCTCCAGAGACATCATGTCATACGACATCTAAAATATGGTTCGTAGATGTTTATTAAAAAGTTGCAACGTGTACATCAAGCCAACTCCCCCTTCCTCAGGGCTGCTGCTGCGTACTATTTGGTGGGAACAATTTCCATGAGTGGTTACGTTGGATCAAGGTCTCAGAAAACCAGGATGGCAGGATGTCGGCTTTAGTTGTATTAGTTGCTGCCCATACAACTAAAGCCGGCATCCTGGTTTCTGAAACCCTGATCCAACATAACCGCTCACGAGAATTGTTTCCACCAAATAGTATGCAGAAACAGACCTGAGGAAGGAGGTGTCTATCCCCCCAAAACATTTTGGCTTGATGTACATGTTGCTGCTTTTTCATAAACGTCTACAAACCATATTTTAGAGGTCACACCGGGTGCCTCTTTTCTTCTAGCTAAGCCTACATGCTGAAACGACCTTAAGGTCGCATAGAAAAGGCAGCAGCCCAATCCCTGAGAGGTCCCATCGCTGCCACCATCCATCACTGGGCACTATCCACTGGAAGGCATTCTTTCCTTTTTGCCCACATGAATACCCACCCAGGACCAGTGACCAATCTAGTCAGTCCAACTTCATGTTCAACACAAGTTGACCCAACTGCCAGGCAGGGATTCCATCTGGCAGCTGGATGTAAACAAAGGGGCTCCGCTAGTGACATGTAAAAAAAAAAACATAACAGAATGGGGTACCCCTTCATAAATTCATACAAGACCCTTCAGTTATGTATTTTAATGGTTACCCCATAGAAAAACACCATCTTGGGCCCCCCCAATTCCATACCAGACCCTTCTGATCCGCAGCCTCATCGCTATGGGGGTGCGGACCACACCCAGGTGACACCCGCCAGAGGGGTGACTCCTCTGCAGCATAGCTCCTAACTGTCCCTGATTTCGAGGGACTATCCCTGATTTGGAGCAATGTCCCTCTGTCCCTCATTCCTCCTCATTTGTCCCTCATTTTGGTCTGATCTATATAGATGTATATAAAATGCACTTTTTATCTATCAAAAAGTGTTTTCCAGCGCTAAACCTTTCATCTGATTTATAAATTGTGGAGGGATTTTTACTGACACATAAATCCCATACCTTTTTTGGGGGGGGGGGGGGGGGGGCACAGTTTGGCATGTTCACCATGGGCTCTAGATGACCTTGGCCCGGAACTGCTTCCTGCTCCACAGTCCCAGATGACACCTGGCCACTTCTCCTCTTATCCGGATCCACGTGTTGCCACTTCATAGTCCCCACCTTAATGATTTTTACTGACACATAAATCTCATACATTTGGGGGGGCGGGCCAGTTTGGAAAGTTTTCCCCCCTGGGCTCTAGATTACCTAGTCCCAGCACCACTTCCTGCTCCACAATCCCAGCTGACACCTGGCCACCATCTTCACTGATCCAGATCAATGTGTTGCCACTCTATAGTCCCTATAGTCCCCATCTTCTTGATTTTTACTGACACATAAATCTCATAGATCTTGGGGGGGGGGGGGGGAGCAGTTTGGCATGTTTGCCCTGGGCTCTAGGTGACCTTGTCCCGGCATTGCTTCCTGCTCCGCAGTCTCAGCTGACACCTGGCTACCATCCCCACTGACACAGATCCACATGTTGCCACTCCATAGTCCCCCCTTCATGATTTTTACTGACACATAAATCTCATACCTCTTGGGGGGCACAGTTTGGTGTGTTCGCCCGGGGCTAAAGATTACCTTGTTCTGGCTCTGCTTTCTGCTTCACAGTCCCAGTTGACACCTGGCCACTGTCCCCACTGATCCAGATACACGTGTTGCCACTCTATAGTTCCCACCTTCATGATTTATACTGACACCTAAATCTCATACATCTTTGGGAGGGGGGGGGGGGGGTTGGTTGGAGTTTGGTGTGCTTGTCCTGGTCTCTAGATCTTGCCCCGGTTCTACTTTCCGCTGCACAGTTCCAGCTGACAAATGGCCACCATCCACACTGATCCAGATCCACGTGCTGCTACTCCATAGTCCCCACCTTCATGTTTTTTACTGACACATAAATCTCATACACCTTGGGAAGGGGCACAGTTTGGCATGGTCACCCTGGGTTCTAGACCAGTGGTTCTCAGTCCTGTCCTCAAGTACCCCCCAACAGGCCATATTTGCAGGTTTTCCTTTATCTTGCACAGGTGCTTTAAATCAGAGTCAATGGCTTGGTATTTTGGACAGCTATTTTTCTTAAAGAGAAATTCCCAAAACATGGCCTATTGGTGGTACACGAGGACAGGGTTGAGAACCACTGCTCTAGATGACCTAGTCCTGACACTGCTTCCTGCTCCACAGTCCCAACTGACATCTGGCTATTGTTCCCACTGATCCAGATAAACGTTTTGCCACTCCATAGTTCCCACTGTCGTGATTTTTACTGACACATAAATCTCATACATCTTGGGGGGGGGGGCACAGTTTGGCATGTTCACCCTGGGCTGGACTATAGATGACCTTGTCCTGGCACTGCTTCCTGCGCCACAGTCCCAGCTGACAACTGGCCACCTTCCCACACTGATCCGGATCCACGTGTTGCCACTTCATAGTCCCCACCTTTATGACTCAGATTCACATTCAGATTCAGAATACTTTATTAACCCCAAGGGAAATTATTCCACCAATCATCTAAGAATTATGGTAATTTCTTTTTTAAAAAAAGGAAGTCATATCAGATTATTGTTAAGTGTAGATTTTTAGAGCGTTCTTTTTTTATATTAGAAAATCTGAATAACAAAGTAACAAACAAAGTTTATATTAACAAGAAAATCTTGAACAAATTAAATAAAATAATACATTATATTTATGAAGGATTATACATTGGCTGGACCACAAAAAGAACAATGCTGCAGATAAAAATGTCCATTGATGCAAGAGAAGTCCTGATTGGATTGGATGCTCTTGTACTTGTCTTGGCTATGTACTGTTACCATTGCTTCTTTGTTGCCCACGTAGTGGAAAGGTTGTTCTTGTGAGGTCAAAACTTCACTTTTGCTGCCCCGTAGATGGTCATGATATTCCCATCTTACCCATGTTACCCATCTTGGTGGGATCAGTGCTGTTGTGTTGCCTGGTTGATCGTGTTCTGTCATCTACGTGCGTGAGGGAGCATATTACTATAATTGTCAGAACCTGGATGACTTGCTGGTGGCACTGTGGTTCCCTGGGTGGAGGGTTGTAATTCCAGTGTCTGCCAGTGGGTGTTCCCAGGCATCAGGATGCAGGGTACAGCATACAGGACCAGGATAATTGCTAGCAGTATCTGGCAGCAAGAAAAACACTGGAGCGAGAGGCACTAATAGAGGAGGACCTAAATACCCTCCCAGCAGCCAGAAGATCCCAGTTATCAGTTTCCACCTTATGTTGGCTGCTGGGAAAGTATTTTAGCCTTCTCTCATATTAGTGCCTCTCCCTCCAGTGTTTTGCTTACTGTCAGATACTGCTAGCTGTTATCCTGGTCCTGTAAGCTATATCCTGTATCCTGATGCCTGGAGACACCCACTGGCTTGACACTGGAATTACAACCCTCCACCCAGGGAACCACAGTGCCACCAGGAAGTCATCTAGATTCTGACAATTATAGTAATATTTTCCTTCACGCGCGTAGATGACACAACACAATCAATTTCCATTTTGCTTTGTTTTCATAGTTTCCATCGGATCACCCCATCTGAGGAGGGCGACATCCACCTAGTCTTGGAATACTGATGCCCTTGTTGCTCTTTATTCATAGAGGACCTCTGAGCGCTGGAAGTGACTGTCTTTTTTTAGTCTGTTAGTTATTAGTCAGGGATTCAGTCACAGAAGGGAGAGGCCAGGAGTGTCGGCGAGGGACCCGAGAAGAGGAGGATCGGGCTACTCTGTGCAAAACCATTTCACAGAGCAGACTTTAAAGGGATTGTAAAGTAAGATAAAAAATAACAACCATGTTATACTTACCTCCACTGTGCAGCTCGTTTTGCACAGAGTTGGCCCGAACCTGCTCTTCTGGGGTCCCTCGGCGGCTGTCTCTGCTTCCTCCCACAGGTTCTTCTCACGTTCATGCAAGCTCCCTCGCATGGTGAGAAGCACCTGCGGGCACGCTCCCGTGATACAGCTGGCGGCTATAGCCGCTCGCTGTATCAAACAGCCCCGCCCCCGGCGCTTCATGTCATTGGATGTGATTGACAGCAGCGCGAGCCAATGGCTGCACTGCTTTCAATCAATCCACTCCAGCCAATCAGCGGCCAGGCTAAGCGGCGAAGAGGACGGTGGGGGCGAGCGCGGGACTTTCGAGGGATCAGGTAAGTAAAACAGGGGGACTGGGGGTGCCGGCACTGTGAGATGTTTTTTCACCTTAATGCATAGAAAGCATTAAGGTGAAAAAACATTTACCTTTACAACCCCTTTAACCAGTTCCCGACCGGCGCACGCCGATGTACACCAGCATAATGGCACGGGCAGGCATATTGGCGTACAGGTACGTCCAATCTTTAATGCTGCCCTGCCACTGCGCTCACGTGCCAGTCGAGCCCCCCGGGGCGGCTGAACGGAGAGATGCCATTGTAAACAGCATCTCCCCGTTCTGCCTAGCAACAAGTGACGCTGATCTCTGCTCCATGTGATTGGAGGAGAGATCAGTGTTCACTAAAAGAAAGCCCAGCCCCTCACATTTAGTAACATACCCCTAGGAACACTTAACCTCTACACTGCCACCCACTGGTTAACCCCTTCACTGCCAGTGTCATTTACACAGGAATCACTGCATTTGTATAGCACTGATTGCTGTATAAATGACAATGGTCCCCAAAATGTGTCAAAAATGTCCGTTGTGTCCGCCATAATGTCGCAGTCACAATAAAAATCACTGATCGCCGCCATTATTAGTAAAAAAAAAAAGATTAATAAAAATGCCATAAAACTATCCCCTATTTTGTAAACGCTATAACTTTTGCGCAAACCAATCAATAATCACTTATTGCGATTTTTTTTTAGCAAAAATATGTAGAAGATTACGTATCGGCCTAAACTGAGGGAAAACATTTTTTTTTATATATTTTTGGGGGATATTTATTATAACAAAAAGTAAAAAATAATGCGTTTATTTTCAAAATTGTCACTCTATTTTTGTTTATAGCGCAAAAAATAAAAACCGCAGGGGTGATCAAATACCACCAAAAGAAAGCTCTATTTGTGGGGAAAAAAGGACGTCAATTTTGTTTGGGAGCCACGTCGCACGACCGCGCAATTGTCAGTTAAAGCGACGCAGTGCCGAATCGCAAAAAAGTCGTCTGGTCTTAAGCCAGCAAAATGGTCTGGTCTGTAAGTGGTTAATATCACTTTAATGGGCACTGATTGACATTGATGAGCTGCTCTGATCTGGACTAATTGGAATACATTGATAATCAGGGCACTGATGATTAGTGTACACTGTGTGCTGACAGCTTTGCCGGTTATTATACATGTCCAATTCGTTTTGTTCTGATTTAGTTTTTTAATGAATTTCGACAAATTCGTTAATTTGGAAATATCCGAATTAACGAAAAACCCATTTAATGAATTTTACTGAATATTTGTAAATTTGAAAATCTGAAATAATAACTAATAACTTTCTCTTGTGCCCTTTGGAATGCCCGCTCTGTCTGTAACAAACTCACCTCTGTCCACGATCTCTTTATCGCTAACTCATTTAATCTACTTGCCATTACCGAAACCTGGCTTCATGAATCCGACACTGCATCTCCTGCTGCCCTCTCCCACAATGGTCTTCTTTGTTCTCACTCCCCCAGATCCAGTGGATGCAAATGAGGGGGTGTTG
Organism: Lithobates pipiens; assembly: GCF_037356315.1. Classification (NCBI taxonomy): domain Eukaryota; kingdom Metazoa; phylum Chordata; class Amphibia; order Anura; family Ranidae; genus Lithobates; species Lithobates pipiens. The sequence continues at coordinate 21,522,790 of NW_027507811.1, forward strand.
GAATCCTTTTAGCCCCACATAGCACCTTTCAGGTACTTCACCCACCTCCCTCTCTGTCGCTCTCCTCATTTGAGGCGCACTGCATTCGCCTCTTCTCCCCATTTTCTCTAATACCCTGTACACACGATAGGATTTTCCAACAGGAAAATCCATGTTTTTTTTTTCCCCAACGGATGTTGGCTCAAACTTGTCTTGCATACACACGGCCACACAAATGTTGACGGAAATTCGGAAACGTCAAGAACGCGGTGACGTACAACACGTACGACGAGCCGAGAAAAAATAAAGTTCAATAGCCAGTGCGGCTCTTCTGCTTGATTCCGAGCATGCGTGGAACTTTGTGCGTCGGAATTGTCTACACACGCTCGGAAATTTCCGACAACGGATTTTGTTGTCAGGAAAATTTGAGATCCAGCTCTCAAATATTGTGTGACGGAAATTCCTATGGAAAATGTGTGATGGAGCCTACACACGGTCGGAATTTCCGACAACAAGGTCCCATCGAAAGATATTCCGTAGGAAAATCTGACCGTGTGTACGGGGCCAGGGCCGGTGCTACCACTAGGCAAACTAGGCAGCGCCTAGGCCGCCCTGCTGCCTAGGGTGCCCTACTGCCTAGGGTGCCCTGTTGCCTAGTGCACCCGGTCACTGGTGCTCATACTCTCTTCTCTCTGCAGCAAGCAACTAATTCTCAGTGTCAGCAGACTACTGCTGCTCTGTTCACACATATTGTCAGAGACACAGCAGCAGCGGAGGACTGTATCTGTGTCCCAACTCCTGAATGAATGGAAGCAAGCAAACATTAATTGATGGGCACTGATAGGCTGCATTAATGGGTGCTGGTGAGACTGCATTGAGGGGCTCTGGTGAGGCTGCATTTGATGGGTGCTGGTAGGCTGCATTGATGGGCGTTGGTGAGGCCGCATTTGATGAGCGCTGGAGAGGCTGCATTTGATGGGCGCTGGAGAGGCTGCATTTGATGGGCGTTGGTGAGGCCGCATTTGATGGGCACTGGAGAGGCTGCATTTGATGGGCGTTGGTGAGGCCGCATTTGATGGGCGCTGGAGAGGCTGCATTTGATGGGCGTTGGTAAGGCTGCATTTGATAGGCGCTGGTGAGGCCGCATTTGATGGGCGCTTCATTCAAACAAGGTGGGGTTTACATGGGCAGGGAAAAGGGGGTGGAGACAGGGGTGGAGCTAAAGGGAGGTGGCTAAACGAGGTTTCGCCTAGGGCAGTGGTGGCGAACCTTGGCACCCCAGATGTTTTGGAACTACATTTCCCATGATGCTCATGCACTCTGCAGTGTAGTTAAGCATCATGGGAAATGTAGTTCCAAAACATCTGGGATGCCAAGGTTCGCCATCACTGGCCTAGGGTGTCAAAAATCCTTGCACCAGTCCTGTACGGGGCATCAGGATAGCTGTGATCTACCGCCCCCCTTGACCAGTAGCAACCTTTCTAGGTGACGTCTCTGCCTGGCTACCCTACTTTCTCTCTCCTGAAATCCCCACTATCGGACTTTTCGCATTTCGAATTTCCGAATTTTCTAATTTACGAGTTTTCGAATATTCTGAAAAATTACTTAAATGGGTTTTTGTTAATTCTGATATTTCGTAATGTTGGATAAATTCGTATTTGTTACATTCAGTAACAGCCAAATTTGGAAGGAAATTCCAATACCTATAATGGAATAGTTGGTAATAGTTACGTTATTATTAATTAGTTATTATTTCAGAATTTCACATTTTCGGGTTTTGGGTCCTATTTTCGGATTTTCATTCTTTTAAATGTTTATTCTAATTTCCAAGTTTTCAAATTTTCCCTAATTTTTCAAATACTCATATTTTTGAATTTACGAATTTTCGAATATTCAAAATTTTCTAATTGACGAATTTTCGAATATTCAAAATTTTCTAATTTACGAATATTCTGAAAAATTTGTTAAACAGGTTTTCGTTAATTCGGATATTTGCCAATTAACGAATTTGTCGAAATTCGTTAAAAAACGAATTCTGAACAAAACGAATTGCACATGTCTACTGAACCTTTCTACCCGTTAAAATGCCTATGTACAATCAGCATGTACGTGTGTTCGCTCGTGTTTCGTTAAATTTCCTTTATGCGTAAAACATCTCCCACACTTCGAACAAGAATAAGGGCGCTCGCCCGTGTGGATTCTTTGGTGGATAACGAGGGACCCTTGTTGAGTGAATGATTTCTCGCACTCTGAACATGAATAAGGGCGCTCACCCGTGTGACTTCTCTGGTGTCTACGAAGGTCTCCTTTTCTAATGAAACATTTCCTGCACTCCGAACAGGAGAAAGGGCGCTCACCCGTGTGAATTTTCTGGTGCGCGTGAAGGCTGTCTTTTACGGTGAAACATTTCCCGCACACTGCGCATGAGAAAGGTTCACAGGTGTGAATTCTCCGATGAGTATTAAGGTCTCCTTTCCGATTGTAACATTTCCCGCACTCTGCACAGGAGAAAGGGCGCTCACCCGTGTGACTTCTCTGGTGAACATGAAGATCCATTTTGCGAAAGAAACATTTCCCGCACTCTGAGCACGAAAGAGAGTGCTGTGCCGCGTCACTTCTCTGGTGTTCAAGAAGTTTGCCTTTGGTAAAAAATCTTTCCCCGCAATCTAAACATGAAAACGGGCGCTCACCCATGTGAACCTTCTGATGATTATAAAGGTGTCCTTTGGCCAGGAAACATTTCCCGCACTCTGTACAAGAAAAAGGACGCTCATCGGTGTGAGTTCTCTGGTGTATAAAGAGGTCCGCTTTGCGATAGAAACATTTTTTGCACTCCGAACAAGAGAAAGGACGTACACCGGTGTGAACGATACGGTGTTTCTGAAGGTCTCCTTTCATAGTGAAAGATCTCCCGCACTCCACACATGAGAAAGGACGCACAGTCATGTGAACTCTCTTGTGTTTGAGGAGGTATCCTTTCATATTGAAAGATTTCCCACACTCCGAACACGGGAAAGGACCCTCGGAGGTGTGAATTCTCTTGTGTTTACGAAGGAGTTCTTTCGAAATGAAACATTTCCCGCACTCTGAGCAAGAAAAAGGACGCTCGCCCGTGTGAATTCTCTGGTGTATGACGAAGTCCGCTTTCACGGGGAAAGACTTTCCGCACACTGAACACGAGAAAGGATGTTCAGTCTTCTGATTTCTCTTCTTTTTTACAAATATTCTGCATTCATTAGGAGATTTTTTGCCCTTTTGTGACAATGAGCTCTCTCCTGCGTGAGATCCTTCGTGACCTAAAGAAGATTCATTGAGATTTGATGGATCTGTTGATGGATCGGTTCTGTGAGATCCCAGAAGGATATCCGGAGTAACAGTATGTGACTGAACAGAAGATTCCTCAGGATTAGGCGGATCCATTGACCTGTCTAAGGGGTAATGTCTGTGATGTGTACTTTGATTATTGAGATTTACTTCTGGAGAATATTGTGCAATACCACCGTTTTCAGCATTATAATATGGAGATAAAATAAAATGTCCCTCAGAGCTTTTCCTGTTCGGAACATATTGTCCATCTGTTGGGAAGCAAGTTTTTTGGAAAAATTTTAAGTATTTTGACTCTTTAATTCAGTATAATTTGCTCTAGCACTGAACAGTTTAAAAGGACTGGCATGGTAAGTTCAATGAATGGAGATGGACCTTTCATATGGTGTACAGTATCTCCTCCTCATTTGTTGGGAACATGACATTATATTGAGGAATGGAGATGAACCTTTCATATGGTGTACAGTATCTCCTCCTCATTTGTTGGGAACATGACGTTATATTGAGGAATGGAGATGGATCTTTCATATGGTGTACAGTATCTCCTCCTCATTTGTTGGGAACATGATGTTATATTGAGGAATGGAGATGGACCTTTCATATGGTGTACAGTATCTCCTCCTCATTTGTTGGGAACATGACGTTATATTGAGGAATGGAGATGGACCTTTCATATAATGTACAGTATCTCCTCCTCATTTGTAGGGAACATGACGTTATATTGAGGAATGGAGATGGACCTTTCATATGGTGTACAGTATCTCCTCCATTTGTTGGGAACATGACGTTATATTGAGGAATGGAGATGGACCTTTCATATGGTGTACAGTATCTCCTCCTCATTTGTTGGGAACATGACGTTATATTGAGGAATGGAGATAGACCTTTCATATAATGTACAGTATCTCCTCCTCATTTGTTGGGAACATGACATTATATTGAGGAATGGAGATGGACCTTTCATATGGTGTACAGTATCTCCTCCTCATTTGTTGGGGACATGACGTTATATTGAGGAATGGAGATGGACCTTTCATATGGTGTACAGTATCTCCTCCTCATTTGTTGGGAACATGACGTTATATTGAGGAATGGAGATGGACCTTTCATATGGTGTACAGTATCTCCTCCTCATTTGTTGGGAACATGACATTATATTGAGGAATGGAGATGGACCTTTCATATGGTGTACAGTATCTCCTCCTCATTTGTTGGGAACGTGACGTTATATTGAGGAATGGAGATGGACCTTTCATATGGTGTACAATATCTCCACCTAATTTTTTTGGAAACACGATCCCTATACACTGCCCAACAAATTTCTGACCCTTGTACCCCCCCCCCTTTTTTTTTTTTATAAATACGCCCCTTAATGTTACTTACTTTTGTCCATTAGTAGAGAAGATTCCTCCTGGTTGCTTTCCACAATTCTCTCCCCCTCCTCCATAGACTGCTTATCTCCACTCACCAACGTTTCTTCTTCTTCCTCTTTAACCTCAACTTTGATTTCTTTCAGTTGTTCACCCTGAACCCCAAAGATGACAGAATACATTGGTAAAAAGATACAAGAGATTACATATTGTAGAATAATTTCACAGTTTAGAATTACTTCATAGTTTCTTTGTCTCGGTCCTCCATCTACCTGATCATGGTGTGAATATCTGTGATCTTCCTGTATGAAATCCCAGGAGTACAAAGGACTTCCCTCCTCCATAGATCGCTGATCTCCACTCACTGACGTCTCTTCTGATTCCTCTTTATTCTCAATTTTGATGTCTTTTAGTTCTTTACCCTAAACCCCAAAGATGTTAGAATAGATTTCTAAAAAAACAGGAGATTACATAGAAAAATGTCCTCTCATAGCTTAGAATTTTTTAGGCCTGCATGCTCAGTACCATCTACCTGATGATGGTGGGGGATGGTGGGATCTTCCTGTGTGGAATCCCGGGAATACAGAGGACGGGGACATCTCTCTGGTGGGTTCTCATTACTGGATCCATCTGTAGGAAACACACACACTGACTGAATACATTGTTTCTATGTGTTTATCAGATGATGTGGGATCTAGGTGGAGCCTCCGTACTGCTCTCTCCTTTACAATAAAGTCTCCTCTTACCCGGTGATGTGAGGGGCGGCTGATTGTCCATCATGACGTCCTTGTAGAGATCCTTGTGTCCTTCTAAATACTCCCACTCCTCCATGGAGAAATAGACAGTGACATCCTGACACCTTATAGGAACCTGACACACACAATGATACAGTCACCATCCAGACACATCCCTTGTCTGTTACTGGATAATGTCCCAGAATTCCCAGAATCCTCCTCACCTCTCCTGTCAGCAGATCAATGATCTTGTTGGTGACTTCTAGAATCTTCTTGGCACAGGTTACCTCTGTTGTCAGGCAGTGAGGTGGAGGCACTGTGATGGGTGATGTCCTCTGAAGACGGCTGCTGGGTGATAATGGTTCACCAGATATTTTCTTCACTACTTTATAATCCTATGTAAAGAGAGAAAGTAATAATTATCACTACAGACTTCCCAGAATCCTCCTCACCTCTGCGGTCGGGTTTTGTGGTTTATTATTAGAGATAAGAGTGATGTCATGTGACCTCCCAGAATCCTCCTCACCTCTCCAGTTAGGAGGTAGATGATCTCCAGGGTGAGGTCCAATATCCCCTCAATCACATGGGTTTGGTCTCCATCCATCCTCATTGATGTGGTCATGCGATCTGTACAGGACTCTCCTCTCTATAGACGGATAATAAACTGAGAATTATTTGGACTGTACTGAGATGAATAATGTCTGCACAGAGTCCTGACATCTCAGACTGCTTCTTATATTATATTATTAGCCTTACTTATCAATCTCACTGAGTAAAAATTAGAGACTCTCTTTAATGTACAACTCTAAAGCCGCGTACACACGGGCGGACTGTATGGCCAACTTAGTCCGTCAGACAATCCGACGGACAGTCCGTCCTACTTTCGAATGAATGGACTTGACCACACACGATGAACAAACAGTCCGTCGAAAGCTTGCGCGTTGACGTGTACAGCACGTACGATGGGACTAGAAATAGGACGTCCAATACACTGCAATGCAACCTTTCGCCGTGTAAATCCTTTCTGAGCATGCGACATACTTAGTCCGTCGAACTAGCCTACTGACGAGCGGACTATCCGCTGAAACCAAAGTTGGACGGACAATATTACGGAAATTTCCGAAATACTTAGTCCGCCAGACTGCACGCTGAAAAAGTCAGCTGAAGCCCACACACGAGCGGACTGTCCGCTGAAATGTGTTTTAGACGGACTAAGTTGGACAGACAGTCCGCCCGTGTGTACGCGGCTTTACAACAAAATCTGCAACAAAATCAGGGAAACCTGGTGGGGTTCCCAACAACGAACCTAAGAATATTTATGGGTGGTACAGCTCTATCCTTATGTAAGTTGTTGTACTGTCATCTGTGGGACCAGTCTAGGTGAGTAATATGGCCTGACCTTTCAGCACTGATCTGACTTGAGTCTGTAGGATCGTATGTTATATTCCTTTTGTTTTCTTGCAATTTGGGGTAAGAGCAGGCTGTAACACAAGAAATGCGGGTCTGGCGTTTCCGGTGAGCGCCGAATCTGATGGGTATTAGGGTGCAACTGAAAGCATGTCCGTTGGTGTAGTATTTTTATTATTCTCTGGTAACCCCCGGAGTTGGGTGGATGAACTGCAGTTGGACGTTGGTACATACAAGCCAGATGTTGATATTTGTCAATTGAAATGTGATCCAAAGGCCATAATCATCCTCCGACTTACCTCCTACCTTCGTAGCTCGATGTTTTTGTTGTTTTTTTGTTTACAAAATTGTGCAACTTTTTCAATGTTACATTACGTGTTCCACAACCACCCGATCCTTTTTCCTAAATATATTTGTACGTGCTGGTGACAAAAAAAAATGGAGAAATAGGACGGACATGACGGGCAGGTTGCTAGGTGTAAATATAAAATAATATCTTATTACCTCCTCCAGTTCCAGCAACGTCTCCTCTCTACTTCCTCCAGACTCATCTATCACTTAGAACTTCCTGGTTATACTGCTACATCACTTCCTGTCTGTAGATGCCATCACTTCCTGTCTGCGCCTCCTGTCACTTCCTGTGTGTGCGTTCCACCTAACAATGTGTAGAAATCACCCTCTGTGGAGAATATAAAAACTGCAGCCTGCAGTGTTGTATTTCAGTACTTTGACAGCTCGTATACACAATGAGAAAATTGGCCAAACGATCAGCTGGCTTTTTCTAAATTTTTCACAGCAAGACGGAACTGAGGATAGAAATAACTTAGGAAAATTCTCGTACGACAGCGGCTTCTTTTCTGTTTCGGGTCATGCGCAGTCTTTCGTATCTGATATTTCTTGTACGAAATTTCAAACGAAAATCGTTTGTTCTGTTATCAAAAATTTGGACATTTGGCCCTTTGAAAAATTCCATTCGGAAGGTCGGAATCGGCTGTTGAACGTTGTGTACACGCGATGAGAAAATCGGATATGTTCCTTCCTTGGACGAACACTTTCTCCAGATTTTCTTATAGTATGTAGGGGGCCTTAGGTGTCCTTCAAAATGCTTCATTATTCCGTAAAAGCTTTGTTGTAACATTAGTAAAATGGTAAGTAACCATTAGTAACATTAGTAAGACCTCATCTGGAATATGCAGTTCAGTTTTGGGCGCCAGTTCTCAAAAAGAATATCGGGGAACTGGAGAAAGTGCAGAGAAGGGCCACCAGACTGATAAGAGGCATGGAGGAGCTCAGCTATGAGGAAAGATTAGAGGAACTGAATTTATTCACTCTTGATAAGAGGAGATTAAGAGGAGATATGATCAACATGTAAAATATATAAGGGGTCCATATAGTGAACTTGGTGTTGAGTTATTCACTTTACAGTCAACAAAGAGGACAAGGGGGCACATTTTACATCTAGAGGTAAAGAGATTTCATCTCCAAATACGGAAAGGTTTCTTCACAGTAAGAGCTGTGAAAATGTGGAATAGACTCCCTGCAGAGGTGGTTCTGGCGAGCTCAGTAGATTGCTTTAAGAAAGGCCTGGATTATTTCCTAAGTGTACATAATATAACTGGGTACTAACATTTATAGGTAAAATTGATCCGGGGAAAATCCGATTGCCTCTCAGGGGGATCAGGAAGGAATTTTTTCCCCTGCTTTAGCAAATTGGATCATGCTCTGCTGGGGTTTTTTGCCTTCCTCTGGATCAACTGTGGGTATAGAATTGGGTATATGGGATTGTATGATATTATTATTATTTTTGTATTTTTTTTTTGTGATTGAACTGGATGGACTTGTGTCTTTTTTCAACCTGACTATGTAACTATGTAACAACATCAAGGTGGCATAGCTTCAGTGCCCTGAACCTCAACGACAGTTGGTATAGATAAAAAGATACAACAAAATGTGATACAGGTGAAGTATGGAGAGCGTAGTTATAACAAAAACCAACGGATGGAACGACCACAGTAAAGAGTATACCTAGTCGGGAGGAGCTTGAGGAGTTAGATTGCCAGCTCCAGGTGTTTTGCTGATTCGACCCCATGGCTCAATGGGAGGAATGAGGGTGAGGAGGGGATGATAGGGATAGGGGTGAGGAGGGGATGGGAGGAAAGGGAGTGAGGAGGGGATGGGAGGAAAGGGAGTGAGGAGAGGAATGGGAGTGAGGAGGGGATGAGAGGAATGGGGGTGAGGAGGGGATGGGAGGAAAGGGACTGAGGAGGGTATGAGAGGAATGGGGGTGAGGAGGGGATGAGAGGAGTGAGGAGGGGATGAGAGGAATGGGGGTGAGGAGGGGATGAGAGGAATGGGGGTGATGAGAGGATGGGAGGAAAGGGAGTGAGGAGGGGATGAGAGGAATGGGGGTGAGGAGGGGATGAGAGGAATGGGGGTGAGGAGGGGATGGGAGGAAAGGGAGTGATGAGGGGATGAGAGGAATGGGGGTGAGGAGGGGATGAGAGGAATGGGGGTGAGGAGAGGATGGGAGGAAAGGGAGTGAGGAGGGGATGAGAGGAATGGGGGTGAGGAGAGGAATGGGGGTGAGGAGGGGATGGGAGGAAAGGGAGTGAGGAGGGGATGAGAGGAATGGGGGTGAGGAGGGGATGGGAGGAAAGGGAGTGAGGAGGGGATGAGAGGAATGGGGGTGAGGAGGGGATGAGAGGAAAGGGAGTGAGGAGGGGATTTGAGGAAAGGGAGTGAGAAGGGGATGGGAGGAAAGGGAGTGAGGAGGGGATGGGAGGAAAGGGAGTGAGGAGGGGATGAGAGGAATGGGGGTGAGGAGAGGATGAGAGGAAAGGGACTGAGGAGAGGGTGGGAGGAAAGGGAGTGAGGAGGGGATGAGAGGAATGGGGGTGAGGAGAGGATGAGAGGAATGGGGGTGAGGAGGGGATGAGAGGAATGGGGGTGAGGAGGGGATGAGAGGAATGGGGGTGAGGAGGGGATGAGAGGAATGGGGGTGAGGAGGGGATGGGAGGAAAGGGAGTGAGGAGGGGATGAGAGGAATGGGGGTGAGGAGGGGATAAAGAGTATACCTAGTCGGGAGGAGCTTGAGGAGTTAGATTGCCAGCTCCAGGTGTTTTGCTGATTCGACCCCATGGCTCAATGGGAGGAATGAGGGTGAGGAGGGGATAAGAGGGATAGGGGTGAGGAGGGGATGGGAGGAAAGGGAGTGAGGAGGGGATGGGAGGAAAGGGAGTGAGGAGTGGATGAGAGGAATGGGAGTGAGGAGGGGATGAGAGGAATGGGGGTGAGGAGGGGATGAGAGGAATGGGGGTGAGGAGGGGATGAGAGGAATGAGGGTGAGGAGGGGATGAGAGGAATGGGGGTGAGGAGGGGATGAGAGGAATGAGGGTGAGGAGGGGATGAGAGGAATGGGGGTGAGGAGGGGATGAGAGGAATGGGGGTGAGGAGAGGATGGGAGGAAAGGGAGTGAGGAGGGGATGAGAGGAATGGGGGTGAGGAGGGGATGAGAGGAATGGGGGTGAGGAGGGGATGGGAGGAAAGGGAGTGATGAGGGGATGAGAGGAATGGGGGTGAGGAGGGGATGAGAGGAATGGGGGTGAGGAGAGGATGGGAGGAAAGGGAGTGAGGAGGGGATGAGAGGAATGGGGGTGAGGAGGGGATGAGAGGAAAGGGAGTGAGGAGGGGATGGGAGGAAAGGGGGTGAGGAGGGGATGAGAGGAATGGGGGTGAGGAGGGGATGAGAGGAAAGGGAGTGAGGAGGGGATGGGAGGAAAGGGAGTGAGGAGGGGATGGGAGGAAAGGGAGTGAGGAGGGGATGAGAGGAATGGGGGTGAGGAGGGGATGAGAGGAATGGGGGTGAGGAGAGGATGAGAGGAAAGGGACTGAGGAGGGGATGAGAGGAATGGGGTGAGGAGAGGATGGGAGGAAAGGGAGTGAGGAGGGGATGAGAGGAATGGGGGTGAGGAGAGGATGAGAGGAATGGGGGTGAGGAGAGGATGAGAGGAATGGGGGTGAGGAGAGGATGAGAGGAATGGGGGTGAGGAGGGGATGGGAGGAAAGGGAGTGAGGAGGGGATGGGAGGAAAGGGAGTGAGGAGGGGATGAGAGGAATGGGGGTGAGGAGGGGGTGAGAGGAATGGGGGTGAGGAGAGGATGGGAGGAAAGGGAGTGAGGAGGGGATGAGAGGAATGGGGGTGAGGAGGGGATGAGAGGAAAGGGAGTGAGGAGGGGATGGGAGGAAAGGGGGTGAGGAGGGGATGAGAGGAATGGGGGTGAGGAGGGGATGAGAGGAAAGGGAGTGAGGAGGGGATGGGAGGAAAGGGAGTGAGGAGGGGATGAGAGGAATGGGGGTGAGGAGGGGATGAGAGGAAAGGGAGTGAGGAGGGGATGGGAGGAAAGGGAGTGAGGAGGGGATGGGAGGAAAGGGAGTGAGGAGGGGATGAGAGGAATGGGGGTGAGGAGGGGATGAGAGGAATGGGGGTGAGGAGAGGATGAGAGGAAAGGGACTGAGGAGGGGATGAGAGGAATGGGGTGAGGAGAGGATGGGAGGAAAGGGAGTGAGGAGGGGATGAGAGGAATGGGGGTGAGGAGAGGATGAGAGGAATGGGGGTGAGGAGAGGATGAGAGGAATGGGGGTGAGGAGGGGATGGGAGGAAAGGGAGTGAGGAGGGGATGGGAGGAAAGGGAGTGAGGAGGGGATGAGAGGAATGGGGGTGAGGAGGGGATGAGAGGAATGGGGGTGAGGAGGGGATGGGAGGAAAGGGAGTGAGGAGGGGATGAGAGGAATGGCGGTGAGGAGGGGATGAGAGGAATGGGGTGAGGAGGGGATGGGAGGAAAGGGAGTGAGGAGAGGATGAGAGGAATGGGGGTGAGGAGGGGATGAGAGAAATGGGGGTGAGGAGGGGATGAGAGAAATGGGGGTGAGGAGGGGATGAGAGAAATGGGGGTGAGGAGGGGATGAGAGGAATGGGGGTGAGGAGAGGATGGGAGGAAAGGGAGTGAGGAGGGGATGAGAGGAATGGGGGTGAGGAGGGGATGAGAGGAATGGGGGTGAGGAGAGGATGGGAGGAAAGGGAGTGAGGAGGGGATGAGAGGAATGGGGGTGAGAAGAGGATGAGAGGAAAGGGACTGAGGAGGGGATGAGAGGAATGGGGTGAGGAGAGGATGGGAGGAAAGGGAGTGAGGAGGGGATGAGAGGAATGGGGGTGAGGAGAGGATGAGAGGAATGGGGGTGAGGAGAGGATGAGAGGAATGGGGGTGAGGAGGGGATGGGAGGAAAGGGAGTGAGGAGGGGATGGGAGGAAAGGGAGTGAGGAGGGGATGAGAGGAATGGGGGTGAGGAGGGGATGAGAGGAATGGGGGTGAGGAGGGGATGGGAGGAAAGGGAGTGAGGAGGGGATGAGAGGAATGGCGGTGAGGAGGGGATGAGAGGAATGGGGTGAGGAGGGGATGGGAGGAAAGGGAGTGAGGAGAGGATGAGAGGAATGGGGGTGAGGAGGGGATGAGAGAAATGGGGGTGAGGAGGGGATGAGAGAAATGGGGGTGAGGAGGGGATGAGAGAAATGGGGGTGAGGAGGGGATGAGAGGAATGGGGGTGAGGAGAGGATGGGAGGAAAGGGAGTGAGGAGGGGATGAGAGGAATGGGGGTGAGGAGGGGATGAGAGGAATGGGGGTGAGGAGAGGATGGGAGGAAAGGGAGTGAGGAGGGGATGAGAGGAATGGGGGTGAGGAGAGAATGGGAAGTTTCAGGTCAAGGAGGGGCAGCACCGCAGTCCATATACTCCCCTCCCTAAGCCATTATTTCAGGCATCATGCGGTTTTTAACTTTGTATAATAACATTTTGTATGACGTTTGCATGTACCTTATATAGACATGTCAACACCAGAAGGCCACTCTTGAATACCTCCCGGCATGGATAATATTTGACTCCCACTGCTGCTCAGACAGGCCCACAATATTTATGTGTATGTTATAAGGTTTTGGTAGGCGGCGGTCATCTGAAAATGAGTCTAGCATGGCCATGTAGCTGTAAGTTTAGAGAGTTTTTAGGCAGATGCAGTCTGCTTTCTCTACTGTAGGGGGCCCTTGTCCTCGGTTGGAGAGATAGTCAAGAGGAACATGGCTTCCCTGTGGTCTCCTTGACATCTGTATTGACTGACACTTGGAGTAAATGGCCAACAGGTCTTGATTTATTAACCAATATATATATATATATATATATATATATATATATATATATATATCAAATATAAACTTTCCAATAAATAACTTTTATTAAAATGTAAACAACTTTCCATTAGTACTGTATCATGGGTCATTAGCATACCCAAGACCCTACTGGTCACTGCACACTACATCAGACGGAATCCCCTGTCTCGGAGGCTATACCCAAACCAGTGTAGTGACCTACCCTTTTTACCCTTCCCGGTTAACCCCATGTAACCGGGAAGTACAGATCCAACCACCCCCATCACCATGGATGGGTACAAACATATTCTCCACCTGCACCACTTGACCTTTTCAACTGACCCCAAAAAAATGCTCACCCCAGTAAACGAGCCCCCGAAACAACCCCCAATAAAAGGGAGAGTGGGTGGGAATCTCGTCCTCCTCCGCTCTCCGACTGCCCTAACTTCTGCTCAGCTTCCTGGCGAAACTACCGGCTCCGCCCACAGCCCCGCCTTCCGGTCCTCTCTTAAAGCGGCCCAATTATTTTAGTTAAGACGGAGACAGTGCAGTCATAGCAACTGTCACGCCGTCCCTCCGCCCACAGCCTGCGGCTGCAGCTCCGTGGACTTTCTGGATCACTGGGGAAGCTATCCCATGGTATGCTGCTACCCCAGGTGACTCCTGCAGGCATCTTGGTTCAAGCAGAGCCTTTTAACCAGTAGAGATCCGCGCTATAGCCAAATAACGGTTACAGCGCGGACCTCCTTTGCCGGGACGACGTCTATTGACGTCGTCCCGTGCACGAGCGGCCTGTGCGCCCCCCGAGGGGCACGCTCTGTGATCGGCGAGTCTATGAGACTCGCCTGATCACGGATCCGAGCAAGGGGTCGATCCCGACCCCTTACCACGTGATCAGCTGTCAGCCAATGCCAGCTGATCATGTGATACAACGGAGCCGGTAATCGGCTATTATTCCTCCTCGCGCTGACAGCGCGAGGAGAAAAAAAAAGAGCCGATCACCGGCGGCCGTGATCGGGACATCAGTCCCGATCACGGCCAGCCCTGCCAGTGCCCACCTGCCCCCTGCCAGTGCCACCTCATTAATAAATAAGTGCCCCCTGTCAGTGCCACCCAGCAGTGCCAATAGTGCCACCCAGCAGTGCCCACAGTGCCACCCAGCAGTGCCCACAGTGCCACCCATCAGTGCCCACAGTACCACCCATCAGTGCCCACAATCTGCCTCAACAACGGTGCTGCACCCCAGTGCCACATATCCGTGCCCATCAGTGTCATCTACCAGTGCCCATCAGTGCCCAGCAGTGCCACCTATCAGAGCCACCTATCAGTGCCACCTATCAGTGCCCATCAGTCCCATCTATCAGTGGTACCCATCAGTGCCACCCATCCGTGCCATCTTATCTGTGCCCATCTTTGCCCATCAGTGCCGCCTTATCTGTGCCCATCAGTACCGCCTTATCTTTGCCTATCGGTGCCACCTTATCTGTGCCTATTAGTGCCGCCTTAACTATGCCTATCAGTGCCCACCAGTGCATCCTATCAGTGCCCACCAATGCAGCCTATCAGTGCCCACCAGTGCCGCCTCATCAGCGAACTTCAATGAAGGAGAAAAATGACCGGTTTGCAAAATTTTATTTTATTTTTATTTTGCATCTTTTTTTGTTTGTTTAGCAAAAAATAAAACTCCGAGCTGTAATTAAATACCACCAAAAGAAAGCTCTATTTGTGGGAAAAAAATGATAAAAATTCCATTTGGGTACAGGGTTGTATGCCCGCGCAATTGTCATTCAAAGTGCATCAGCGCTGAAAGCTGAAAATTGGTCTGGGCAGGAGGGGGGTTTAAGTGCCCAGTAAGCAAGTGGTTAAAAAACGCTAGGCTCTCAGGTTTGGTGCACATTTGCGATGTTGGTAGAGCAGGAACAGGTTCCCCCATCTGGTAGGGACGGAACTAGCGTCAGGAAAAGGATCCTGATGGGGAGGGAAAGCGTGGGGTTTGCTACTTCTCTGGATAGAAGATGTATTGGGCACAAGACAACCAGGCCGCATTCTACCACTCCTAACAGGTGGAGTTCAGCTGAAAAGGGCTCACCCTGTTGGCACCCTGCTGGGCGGCTGCCCTGTTTGTAAATTGTCTTTGCATTGTGTGTCTTATTGCCGCTGTGCCGTGCTGCACCCAACCTACCAAGTTTGTCTTGGGATATATGGATCAGTTCTCCCCCCCCCCCCGAAATAACACCCTTGAAGTAAACTTCTGTCATTAGACAAGTACCACCAACTTAAACGTTGTTGGTGGCCAAGTACACCTTTTCATGGAAACGGTATTTCCTGATGTCAGTGGCCTCTTTCGGCAGCATAATACACCCCGCCACACTGAAAAAACGGTTCAAGAATGGTTTGAGGAACACGACGAGTTTGAGGCGTTGACTTCAAATTCTCCACATCTCAAGTGTGGAGAATGTACCCCCACCAAACCCTTATCCGAGCATGCAACCTGGCAGGCCGTAGGAAAAGAGGGGGGGGGGCGAGAGAGCCCCCCCCCTCCTGAACCGTACCAGGCCACATGCCCTCAACATGGGGAGGGTGCTTTGGGGTAGCGGCCCCCCCAAAGCACCTTGTCTCCATGTTGATGGGGAGAAGGGCCTCATCCCCACAACCCTTGCCCGATGGTTGTGGGGGTCTGCGGGCGGGGGGCTTATCGGAATCTGGAAGCCCCCCTTAACAAGGGGATCCTGGCCTCCCCGTCTGTGTGAAATGGTAACAAGGTACAAATGTACCCTTACCATTTCACCAAAAAAGTGTGAAAATTGTAAAAGACATGACACGGCTTCGGACAAAACGCGGCCGACCTGCCTCCGTGGGAGGCACCCGAAGTAATGACCGTCCTCTCAGGTGACAGCTCTTTTATAACTGAGGGGGCGGTGCCACCCAGTTACGTAACCGGGCGGCCCTGCCCCCCTGTGACGCTACGGGAAAAGCCATAGGGATGTCCTCATGCGTCAGTGGGGGGGGGGGCGAGGTCACTGCGTCGCCCCACCCTCAGTTATAAAAGAGCCGTCAAAGCGAAGACGCGTCATACAGTCGTGGGACAGTTTTATTTTTTAATAAAGGACTTGTCCCCAAACCGTGTCATGTCCTTTTTACCATTTCCACACTTTTTTGATGAAATGGTAAGGGTACATTTGTACCCCGTTACCATTTCACACAGGCGGGGAGGCCAGGATCCCATTGTTAAGGGGGCCTTCCAGATTCCGATAAGCCCCCTGCCCGGTACGGTTCAGGAGGGGGGGGGGCGCTCTCTTGTCCCCGCCCTCTTTTCCTACGGCCTGGCAGGTTGCGTGGTTGGATAAGGGTCTGGTATGGATTTTTGGGGGATCCCACGCCATTTTTCTTTTCAATTTTGGTTCGAGGTTCCAACTAATATTCATACAAGCCCCAGCGGGCCTGGTAATGGACTGGGGGAATCCCATGCCGTTTTTTTCAATGACTTTTATGTGTTTTGCCAAGACCCGACAATTCATGACAGCCGCGAGTACTTTTAAATTACTTTTTTCCTTTAGAAATGTCATTTTGTGTGGGGACTGTTCTAAAAACGGGAAACATGCGCCACTTTACAGGCATACTATAGACACCCCTCAGGTAGGAAATGTAAAGGAATATTACACTTTTATTGTTTCACTTTAAGAACTATTAAAATCAGTTGTTTTTAAAACTTTTTTTTGCATTGATGCATGTCCCCTGGGGAAGGACCCGGGTCCCCAAACACTTTTCATGACAATAACTTGCACATTAGCCTTTAAAATTAGCACTTTTCATTTTTCATATTTGTGTCCCATAGACTTTTACGGTGTTCACCTGTTTGAACAAATGTTTTGCCTGTTCGCATGTTCTGCTGCGAACCGAACCGAACCGAATCGGAGGGTGTTCGCCTCTTCCCTACTGTCAAGCTAAAGTTGCAGCTGAGTAATCTGTGCATGGATAGTTCAGATTCCCCGCTACTTGGACTCCCTTCTACAGCCCTTGACCCCCCTCTAAAGCCCCTGACCCCCCTCTACAACCCGACTCCCCTCTACAGCCCCTGACCCCCCTCTACAGCCCGACTCCCCTCTACAGCACCTGAACCCCCTCTACAGCACCTGAACCTCCTCTACAGCACCTGAACCCCCTCTACAGCACCTGAACCTCCTCTACAGCCCAACTCCCCTCTAGAGCCCCTGACACCCCTCCACAGCCCGACTCCCCTCTACAGCCCCTGAACCCCCTCTACAGCCCGACTCCTCTCTACAGCCCCGACACCCCCCACTGCAGCCCCTGACACCCCCCACTGCAACCTCTGACACTCCCCACTACAGGCCCTAACAGCCCCCACTACAGCCCCTGTCACCCCCACTACAGCCCCTGACTCCCCTCTACAGTCTCTGATCCCCTCTACAGCCCCTGACACCCTTCTACAGTCCCTGACCCCCACTCTACAGCCCCTGACCCCTCACTACAGTTCCTGACCCCCCCTCTCTACAGCCCCTGACCCCCACTACAGCCCCTGACTCCCCCACTACAGACCCTGACTCCCCTCTACAGCCCCTGACACCCCCCACTACAGTCCCAGACTCCCCTCTACAGCCCCTGACACCCCCACTACAGTCTCAGACCCCCCACTACAGTCCCTGCCCCCTTCTATATCCCCTGACCCCCCCTCTACAGTCCCCTGACCCCCTTCTACAGCCCCTGACACCCTCTCTACAGCTGCTCACACCCCCCACTACAGTCCCAGACCCCCCTCTACAGTCCCTGCCCCCCTTCTAAAGCCCCTGACTCCCCTCTACAGTACCCCCCTCTACAGCCCCTGACCCCCCTCTACACCCCAGAAGTGAAAAAATGTGTTGCTTCACTTTAAAGCGGTTCTTCACCCTAAAGGGGAAGTTCCGCTAGTATTATCCCTCCCCCCCTCCGGTGCCACAATCGGCACCTTTCGGGGGGGAGGGGGGTGCAGTTACCTGGATAATCCAGGTAACTGCACCCACTTCCGGCCAGACCGCCGCATGGCTCCGCCCACCCCCACATGGCTCCGCCCCCGTTGTGTTCTGGGAAACACACAGTTCCCAGAGACACAGCGGGGAACCAGCGCAGCGCGACTCGCGCATGCGCAGTAGGGAACCGGGCAGTGAAGCCGTCATGCTTCACTTCCCGATTCCCTGACAGAGGATGGCGGCGGTGGCTGCAGCGAGACGAGCGATCGCTCGTCATCTGCCGCCGACATCGCTGGAACCTGGGACCGGTAAGTGTGATATTATTAAAAGTCAGCAGCTGCAATATTAGTAGCTGCTGGCTTTTAATATTTTTTTTTTTAGGTGCAGCTCCTCTTTAAGTACATATTGGATTTACACACATGCTCCGATCCCATTGTGTACATAATGAATGAATGAATGAATGACTTGTATAGCGCTACCTATACGAACTGAATCGCCTCAGGGCGCTTTTCTTGCCACCGGTGTCCATCTGCAGCTATTTATGCGGTCCTTTAACCTGTAGAGTCCCGACACACTAAGTGGGGTGTGGCTGTATAAAAAGGGACTCTGAAGACCATTGTGTAGAGTTTTTAGGATTTATTTTACAAATTTAAAACGTGAATATCACAATAAAAATGAAGCTGCAATGTAACATAAATCCAGAAAACCGACGTTCAGAACAATTCCCACGTATTCCCAATTAAACATTGTGAATCCGCTGGTGGGAAATAAGTGATTTCTTGTAACTGAAACATTTCCCGCACTCTGAACATGCGAAAGGGCGATCCCCCGTGTGAATCCTCCGGTGGTCATCGAGGTCGCCTTTCTGAACGAAACATCTCCCGCACTCTGAACACGAATAGAGACGCTCACCCGTGTGAATCCTCTGGTGCCTAAGCAGCGAATTCTTCTGAATGAAACATTTCCCGCACTCTGCGCAAGAATAGTCCCGCTCCCCCGTGTGAACTTTCTGGTGGAGGAGAAGTACGTTTTTGTCAGTGAAAGATTTCCCGCACTCCGCACACGAAAAAGGATGCGCACCCGTGTGGCATCTCTGGTGTCGGAAGAGGTCTCTTTTCTGAATGAAACACTTGCCGCACTCTGAACACGAATAAGGGCGCTCGCCCGTGTGAGTTCTCTGATGTCTGAGAAGGTTTCCCTTTTGATTGAAACGCTTCCCGCACTCTGAGCAGGAAAAGGGACGCTCCCCTGTGTGAATTTTCTGGTGTAGAAGTAGTATATTTTTGTCAGTGAAACACTTCCCGCACTCTGTGCACGAAAAAGAGTGCTCGCGCGTGTGACATCGCTGATGCCTATAGAGGTCTCTTTTCTGGATGAAACATTTCCCGCACTCCAAACATGAAAAGGGACGCTCGCCCGTGTGAATTCTCTGGTGTCTAAGAAGATTTCCTTTCTGATTGAAACATTTCCCACACTCTGAACACGCATGGGATCGGTCAGCCGTGTGATTTCTCTGGTGCTTGCGAAGGTCTCCTTTATGAAAGAAACATTTTCCGCACTCTGAACACGAACAGGGACGCTCACTGGCGTGTCTGCTCTGGTGTACAAGAAATGCTGTTTTCTTAGTGAAACTTTTCCCACACTCTGTGCATGTATAGGGACGCTCACCGGTGTGTATTCTCTGATGTACAAGAAGAGCATTTTTCTCAGTGAAACATTTCCCGCACTCAGAACACGAATAAGGACGCTCACCTGTGTGAGATCTCTTGTGCTTAAGAAGGTTTCCTTTCTGAATGAAACATTTCCCGCACTCTGAGCACGAATAGGGCCGCTCGCCCGTGTGGATTCTCTGGTGAATAACGAGTGCGTTTTTCTCAATAAAGCATTTCCCACAGGCGGAACACGAATAAGGACGCTCACCTGTGTGACATCTCTGGTGCTTAAGAAGGTTTCCTTTTTGAATGAAACATTTCCCGCACTCTGAACACGAGTAAGGACGCTCGCCCGTGTGACTTTTTTGGTGCAAAAGAAGCTTTCCTTTCTCAATGAAACTTTTTCCGCACTCGGCGCACGAAAAAAAAGGATTCTCACCTGCGTGTGTTCTTTGGTGTATACGTTTTTCTTTTACAGTTAAACATTTCCCGCACTCTGAACACGAATAGGGACGCTCACCCGTGTGTATTCTCTGGTGTCTAAGAAGTTTTCTGTTTTCAGCGAAGGATTTCCCACACACAGAACATAACAGGGAACGCTCTCCTGTGTGAACTCCTTCATGGCTTAAAGAGGACTCCTTGGGATCTGTTGACTTCTCCTCGATGGGAGATTGTGGATGTGGATCGGGAGTTACAGTATTTCTATTATCAGAAGATCCCTCCGAATGGGAAGATCCCTCATTTATGTTTAGAGTAATGGGAATTACTCCTGGAGATGGAGAATATTTCACTATGTCGTTGTCCTCTGCTTTATAATCTGGAGATACAATGAGATGTTCCTCAGAGGTGTTCCGGACGTTGTGTCCACCTGTTGGAAAGAACGTTTTAAACAAATAAGTATTAATTTCTTCCATTCGGGAGTCATGTAGGTTGCTACAGAATTCAAAGTTTCTCCAAATTCTGGCATGGAATTCATTCATTCATGGAATGGAGATGGACCTTTCATATGATGTACAGTATCTCCTCTTCATTTGTTGGGAACATGACGTTATATTGAGGAATGGAGATGGACCTTTCATATGGAGTACAGTATCTCCTCCTCATTTGTTGGGGACATGACGTTATATTGAGGAATGGAGATGGACCTTTCATATGGTGTACAGTATCTCCTCCTCATTTGTTGGGAACATGACGTTATATTGAGGAATGGAGATGGACCTTTCATATGGTGTACAGTATCTCCTCCTCATTTGTTGGGAACATGACGTTATATTGAGGAATGGAGATGGACCTTTCATATGGTGTACAGTATCTCCTCCTCATTTGTTGGGAACATGACGTTATATTGAGGAATGGAGATGGACCTTTCATATGATGTACAGTATCTCCTCCTCATTTGTTGGGAACATGACGTTATATTGAGGAATGGAGATGGACCTTTCATATGATGTACAGTATCTCCTCCTCATTTGTTGGGAACATGACGTTATATTGGAGGAATGGAGATGGACCTTTCATATGGTGTACAGTATCTCCACCTCATTTGTTGGGAACATGACGTTATATTGGAGGAATGGAGATGGACCTTTCATATGGTGTACAGTATCTCCACCTCATTTGTTGGGAACATGACGTTATATTGAGGAATGGAGATGGACCTTTCATATGATGTACAGTATCTCCTCCTCATTTGTTGGGAACATGACGTTATATTGAGGAATGGAGATGGACCTTTCATATGATGTACAGTATCTCCTCCTCATTTGTTGGGAACATGACGTTATATTGGAGGAATGGAGATGGACCTTTCATATGGTGTACAGTATCTCCTCCTCATTTGTTGGGAACATGACGTTATATTGAGGAATGGAGATGGACCTTTCATATGGTGTACAGTATCTCCTCCTCATTTGTTTGGAACATGACGTTATATTGGAGGAATGGAGATGGACCTTTCATATGGTGTACAGTATCTCCTCCTCATTTGTTGGGAACATGACGTTATATTGAGGAATGGAGATGGACCTTTCATATGGTGTACAGTATCTCCTCCTCATTTGTTGGGAACATGACGTTATATTGAGGAATGGAGATGGACCTTTCATATGGTGTACAGTATCTCCTCCTCATTTGTTGGGAACATGACATCATAGTGAAGAATGGAGATGGACCTTTCATATGGTTTACAGTATCTCCTCCTCATTTGTGGGGAACATGATGTTATATAGAGGAATGGAGATGGACCTTTCATATGGTGTACAGTATCTCCTCCTCATGTGTTGGGAACATGACGTTATATTGAGGAATGGAGATGGACCTTTCATATGGTGTACAGTATCTCCTCCTCATTTGTTGGGAACATGACGTTATATTGAGGAATGGAGATGGACCTTTCATATGGTGTACAGTATCTCCTCCTCATTTGTTTGGAACATGACGTTATATTGAGGAATGGAGATGGACCTTTCATATGGTGTACAGTATCTCCTCCTCATTTGTTGGGAACATGACGTTATATTGAGGAATGGAGATGGACCTTTCATATGGTGTACAGTATCTCCTCCTCATTTGTTGGGAACATGACGTTATATTGAGGAATGGAGATGGACCTTTCATATGGAGTACAGTATCTCCTCCTCATTTGTTTGGAACATGACGTTATATTGAGGAATGGAGATGGACCTTTCATATGGAGTACAGTATCTCCTCCTCATTTGTTTGGAACATGACGTTATATTGAGGAATGGAGATGGACTTTTCATATGGTGTACAGTATCTCCTCCTCATTTGTTTGGAACATGACGTTATATTGAGGAATGGAGATGGACCTTTCATATGGTGTACAGTATCTCCTCATTTGTTGAGAACATGACGTTATATTGGAGGAATGGAGATGGACCTTTCATATGGTGTACAGTATCTCCTCCTCATTTGTTGGGAACATGACGTTATATTGAGGAATGGAGATGGACCTTTCATATGGTGTACAGTATCTCCTCCTCATTTGTTGGGAACATGACATCATAGTGAAGAATGGAGATGGACCTTTCATATGGTGTACAGTATCTCCTCCTCATTTGTTGGGAACATGATGTTATATAGAGGAATGGAGGTGGACCTTTCATATGGTGTACAGTATCTCCTCCTCATGTGTTGGGAACATGACGTTATATTGAGGAATGGAGATGGACCTTTCATATGATGTACAGTATCTCCTCCTCATTTGTTGGGAACATGACGTTATATTGAGGAATGGAGATGGACCTTTCATATGGTGTACAGTATCTCCTCCTCATTTGTTGGGAACATGACGTTATATTGAGGAATGGAGATGGACCTTTCATATGATGTACAGTATCTCCTCCTCATTTGTTGGGAACATGATGTTATATTGAGGAATGGAGATGGACCTTTCATATGGTGTACAGTATCTCCTCCTCATTTGTTGGGAACATGATGTTATATTGAGGAATGGAGATGGACCTTTCATATGATGTACAGTATCTCCTCCTCATTTGTTGGGAACATGACGTTATATTGAGGAATGGAGATGGACCTTTCATATGGTGTACAGTATCTCCACCTCATTTGTTGGGAACATGATGTTATATTGAGGAATGGAGATGGACCTTTCATATGGAGTACAGTATCTCCTCCTCATTTGTTGGGAACATGATGTTATATTGAGGAATGGAGATGGACCTTTCATATGGTGTACAGTATCTCCTCCTCATTTGTTTGGAACATGACGTTATATTGAGGAATGGAGATGGACCTTTCATATGGTGTACAGTATCTCCTCCTCATTTGTTGGGAACATGACGTTATATTGGAGGAATGGAGATGGACCTTTCATATGGTGTACAGTATCTCCTCCTCATTTGTTGAGAACATGACGTTATATTGGAGGAATGGAGATGGACCTTTCATATGGTGTACAGTATCTCCTCCTCATTTGTTGGGAACATGACATCATAGTGAAGAATGGAGATGGACCTTTCATATGGTGTACAGTATCTCCTCCTCATTTGTTGGGAACATGATGTTATATAGAGGAATGGAGGTGGACCTTTCATATGGTGTACAGTATCTCCTCCTCATGTGTTGGGAACATGACGTTATATTGAGGAATGGAGATGGACCTTTCATATGGTGTACAGTATCTCCTCCTCATTTGTTGGGAACATGACATTATATTGAGGAATGGAGATGGACCTTTCATATGGTGTACAGTATCTCCTCCTCATTTGTTGGGAACATGACGTTATATTGAGGAATGGAGATGGACCTTTCATATGGTGTACAGTATCTCCTCCTCATTTGTTGGGAACATGACGTTATATTGAGGAATGGAGATGGACCTTTCATATGGTGTACAGTATCTCCTCCTCATTTGTAGGGGAACATGACATTATATTGAGGAATGGAGATGGACCTTTCATATGGTGTACAGTATCTCCTCCTCATTTGTAGGGGAACATGACATTATATTGAGGAATGGAGATGGACCTTTCATATGGTGTACAGTATCTCCTCCTCATTTGTTGGGAACCTGACGTTATATTGAGGAATGGAGATGGACCTTTCATATGGTGTACAGTATCTTCTCCTCATTTGTTGGGAACATGACGTTATATTGAGGAATGGAGATGGATCCACATGGAATACAACTACATACTCTATACACAGATGTAAAATGAAAATGTGAAATGTTTAGGCATTTAGTATTTATTACTTACTTGTGTCCATATGTAGAGAAGATTCCTCCTGTTTACTCTTCATAATCATCTCCCCCTCCTCCATAGACTGCTGATCTTCACTCACTGATGTCGTTTCTTCTTCGTATTTATTCTCGGTGTTGATCTCTTTCAGTTCTTCACCCTGAAACGCCAAAAAAAAAAATAATAAAAAAAAAAAATTTGAAAAATAATAACTTCCAATAACAGGAGATGACATTCTCTCATAATTCAGGAATGTCTAAGTTCTTTTGGCCCAGTCTCATTTACCTGATCATGATGTGTGTAGGTTAGACCTTCCTCTGTGAATTTCTTGGAATATGGGAGACCACCCTCCTCTATAGACTGCTGAGCTCCCCTGACCAGCGTCTCCTCTTCTTCCTTTTTAACCTCAGTCTTGATGTCTTTCAGTTCTTCACCCTGAACCCCAAAGATGATCAAATAAATGTATTAAAGGAAACAAGAGATTACATGGAAGAAGGCCATCTCACAAAGTTCAGAATCACTTCTGTGTTCTATACACCAAGTACACCTACCTGATGATGGTGGGGGATGGTGTGATCTTCCTGTGTGGAATCCCGGGAATACAGAGGACGGGGACATCTCTCTGGTGGGTTCCCATTACTGGATCCATCTGTAGGAAACACACACACTGACTGAATACACACGATCAAACAATCCGGTGAAAAAGTCCGGCAAACTCAAGTCCGCCAAACAATCCCCCCGTGTGTAGCCTCCGGCATACTTTTTTGACCCGAAAGTACGGCGCACTTAGAATGCCGTGTTGCACACCAATCTGCCCGCCGGACTCGCATTTCGGCGGACAATCCGGCCGTGTGTATGCCAGTCCGCAGTACTTTTGAAATGAGCGGACTTTTCCCGCCCGGAGAAAAGTCCGCTCATTTCGAACGGGTCTCCAGGTAGGCGGGGCCCGCAAAGGAGACGTCGCTGGCCCCGCCGCCTGGTATGGACTTAAAGGGGAACCCCAATGCCGAAGAAAATTGGCGTGGGGGTCCCCCAAAGTCCACAACAGACCCTTGTCCGAGCACGCTACCCAGCCGGCCAGGAAAGGGGGGCGAGCGAGCGCCCCCCCCCTCCTGAGCCGTACCAGGCCGTGTGCCCTCAACATGGGGGTGCCTTGGGGAAGGGGGGCCGCGCGACCCCCCACCCCAAAGCAACTTGTCCCCATGATGAGGACAAGGGCCTCTTCTCGACAACCCTGGCTGTTGGTTGTCGGGGTCTGCGGACGGGGGGCTTATCGAAATCCGGGAGCCCCCTTTAATAAGCTGGCCCCCGGATACCGGCCCCCCACCCTATATGAATGAGTATGGGGTACAATGTACCCCTACCCATTCACCTGTAAAATAAAAGTACAAAAAAAACACAACACACGAGATAAAATACTTTATTGCACAGCTCCGGGGGTCTTCCGTCTTAGGGGGTCTTCTCGCCGGACTCCTCCGCTATCTTCTTGTAGCTCTTTTGCTAGCGGAGCAGCCCGGCTTTATTCCTTGCCGCCGGCCTCTTCTCCCGACTTCGGGGGTCTTGTCCCCCTCTTCGGTTCTTCTGCCGGGCCACCGCGCCTTCTTATAGCTCTTTTACAGGCGGTGGCCCGGTCTTCTGTCGCCGCCACCTTCCGTTCTTCTTCTTCTTCTTCTTCTCCTTCTTCTCCAGGAGATGTTGACTCGACGATCTCTCCGGCCACAATGCCAGGGACGCGCTGCGCGGCCACTTATATAGGGACAAGGGGCGGTGTCACATGGCTTTATGTCACATGGGTTGGTGTCACATGGTGACCCCGCCCCCTTACGATGTCACAGTCCCATGTGACATCAACCCATGTGACATAAAGCCATGTGACCCCGCCCCTTGTCCCTATATAAGTGGCAGCGCAGGGCGTCCCTGGCATTGCGGCCGGAGAGAGCGTCGAGTCAACATCTCCTGGAGAAGAAGAAGAAGAAGAAGAAGAAGAACGGAAGGTGGCGGCGGCGACAGAAGACCGGGCCACCGCCTGTAAAAGAGCTATAAGAAGGCGCGGTGGCCCGGCAGAAGAACCGAAGAGGGGGACAAGACCCCCGAAGTCGGAAGAAGAGGCCGGCGGCGCGGAAGAAAGCCGGACTCCTCCGCTAGCAAAAGAGCTACAAGAAGATAGCGGAGGAGTCCGGCGAGAAGACCCCCGAAGACGGAAGACCCCCGGAGCTGTGCAATAAAGTATTTTATCTCGTGTGTTGTGTTTTTTTTGTACTTTTATTTTACAGGTGAATGGGTAGGGGTACATTGTACCCCATACTCATTCACATAGGGTGGGGGGCCGGTATCTGGGGGCCCCCTTATTAAAGGGGGCTCCCGGATTCCGATAAGCCCCCCGCCCGCAGACCTCGACAACCAACGGCCAGGGTTGTCGGGAAGAGGCCCTTGTCCTCATCAACATGGGGACAAGGTGCTTTGGGGTGGGGGGGCCGCGCGGCCCCCCTTCCCCAAGGCAACCCCCCATGTTGAGGGCACGCGGCCTGGTATGGCTCAGGAGGGGGGGGGGGCGCTCGCTCACCCCCCTTTCCTGGCCGGCCGGGTAGCGTGCTCGGACAAGGGTCTGTTGTGGACTTGGGGGGGACCCCCACGCCGTTTTTTTCGGCGTTGGGGTTCCCCTTTAAGTCCATACCAGGCGGCGGGGCCAGCGACGTCTCCTTCGCGGGCCCCGCCTACCTGGAGACGCGCTCGAAATGAGCGGCCTTTCCTCTGCGTGTGTGGGCGAGTCCGTTCATTTCAAAAGTAGGGCGGATAGTATGGTGGACTTAGTACGCCCTATTAGTCCGCTCAAAAAGTGCCGTGTGTGGGCAAGTAGCCCGTTCGGAAAGTCCGACGGACAGTCTGGCGGAAAGTACGCCAGACTAAGTACGTCGGACAGACGGCTACGTGTGCACGCGGCTTTAGTGTTTATCAGATGATGGGGGATCTAGGTGGACCCTCCGTACTGCTCTCTCCTTTACAATAAAGTCTCCTCTTACCCGGTGATGTGAGGGGCGGCTGATTGTCCATCATGACGTCCTTGTAGAGATCATCTTACCCAGAGATGTGATGGTCTACATACTCTAAACCATCAATCCATATATCTGCATAGTTTCAGTAAATAGCATTCATTACTCACCTGTGCTGAGATCTAAAGAAGGTTCCTCCTGTTTATTGGTCATTGTCATTCCAACTTTTTCTGCAGTTGGTGGGCAACCCATCACAGTCGTCTCCTCTACTTCCTCTTTGACTTCAACTTTCATATACATCTGTTCATTGTGCTAAAGCAACCGATTGATAGAAATTAAAATCTTTAAAATATAAAAGGCTGAGACTACATAGAAGAGTATAATCTCATACAGTTCAGAATTACTTTTGGTTCTAGTTATCTACCTGATCATGGGGAGGGATGGTGTATTCTTGAGAAGACAGAGGACGGGGACATCTCTCTGGTGGGTTCCCATTACTGGATCCATCTGTAGGGAACACACACACTGACTGAATACATTGTTTCTATGTGTTTATCAGATGATGGGGGATCTAGGTGGAGCCTCCGTACTGCTCTCTCCTTTACAATAAAGTCTCCTCTTACCCGGTGATGTGAGGGGCGGCTGATTCTCCATCATGACGTCCTTGTAGAGATCCTTGTGTCCTTCTAAATACTCCCACTCCTCCATGGAGAAATAGACAGTGACATCCTGACACCTTATAGGAACCTGACACACACAATGATACAGTCACCATCCAGACACATCCCTTGTCTGTTACTGGATAATGTCCCAGAATTCCCAGAATCCTCCTCACCTCTCCTCCATCATCTCTCTGGTGACTTCTAGAATCTTCTTTGTATTTCTCTATTCTATCAGGGAGGGAGGTGGAGGCAATGTGATGGTCATATGATCTCCAGACTTCACAGGAGGAAAACTCTAGATCTGAACACAAATAGTAAAATCAAATGATATTCCCAGAATCCTCCTCACCTCTCCGGTCAGCAGATCAGTGATCTTCTTGGTGACTTCTAGAATCTTCTTGGCACTGGTTACCTCTGTTGTCA
Source organism: Lithobates pipiens (assembly GCF_037356315.1). Lineage (NCBI taxonomy): Eukaryota > Metazoa > Chordata > Amphibia > Anura > Ranidae > Lithobates > Lithobates pipiens. The sequence goes on from NW_027507811.1 coordinate 21,551,208, forward strand.
GGCAGTGAGGTGGAGGCACTGTGATGGGTGATGTCCTGGGAAGACGCTGGGTGTTAATGGTCAGGTGACAACAGATGTTAATGGCTCATCAGATATTTTATTTACAACTTTATCATCCCATGTAATGAGAGAAAGTAAAAATTATCACTACAGACTTCCAGAATCCTCCTCACCTCTCCAGTTAAGTCTGTGTTCAGTTACAAAAATTAGAGGAAGACTTTTTAATTAATATCATCAAGTAAAATTTATATGAATTAATTTTTGGCCATTATTGGCACCTTTAGTGCAAGAAAGGTCAAGAAAAATGCAGTCTGCAGTTTCTGACCATCTCTTGTATCATGTCTGCATTCTCTAACCATCTCTTGTATCATGTCCACAGTCTCTAACCATCCCTTGTATCATGTCCCCAGTCTGACCATCTCTTGTATCATGTCCCCAGTCTGACCATCTCTTGTATCATGTCCCCAGTCTGACCATCTCTTGTATCATGTCCACAGTCTCTGACCATCTCTTGTATCATGTTCAGTCTCTAACCATCTCTTGTATCACGTCCACAGTCTCTGAACATCTCTTGTATCATGTCCACAGTCTCTGACCATCTCTTGTATCATGTCCTCAGTCTCTGACCATCTCTTGTATCATGTCCACAGTCTCTGACCATCTCTTGTATCATGTCCTCAGTCTCTGACCATCTCTTGTATCATGTCCTCAGTCTCTGACCATCTCTTGTATCATATCCTCAGTCTCTGACCATCTCTTGTATCATGTCCTCAGTCTCTAACCATCTCTTGTATCAGGTCCACAGGTTCTGACCATCTCTTATATCACGTCCACAGTCTCTAACCATCTCTTGTATCACGTCCACAGGTTCTGACCATCTCTTATATCACGTCCACAGTCTCTAACCATCCCTTGTATCATGTCCACAGTCTCTGACCATCTCTTGTATCATGTCCTCAGTCTCTAACCATCTCTTGTATCATGTCCTCAGTCTCTAACTATCTCTTGTATTATGTCTGCAATCTCTTACTTAAAGGGTTACTTAACCCTCCTGTTTTTCTTTTAAATAACAAACATTTCATACTTACCTCCACTGTACAGTTCGTTTTGCACAGAGTGGCCCCGATTCTCCTCTTCTGGGGTCCCTCAGTGACGCTAGTAGCTCCTCCCCGCATTGAGTGACCCATCGGTGAAGAGCTCTCCTATGGGACACCCGTGCGGGCGCGCTCCTGAGTCTACTTCTATTGACACCAAAAGCAGGACTCGGTCTCGCCCCCGGTGCCTGCATCATTGGATTAGATTGATAGCAGTGGGAGCCAATGGCTGCGCTGCTATCAATCTATCTAATAGGGGCACGGGACACCAGCTAGAGCTGGTGTGCTCATCCCTGTGGAGAAGAAAATATGGGGACACTGGGGGGCTGCAGCACTACAGAAGGCTTTTCACCTTAATGCATAGAATGCATTAAGGTGAAAAACCTCAAGGGTTTACAACCCCTTTAAACGTAAGCACACTGCTAATAGTATTATCAAAATTTCCATTTGGTGCACTTTAGCAGACATGATACAAAATATCAATCCAGCTTTACCAGAGTACATCAAATACAGCCTCACCAGTGCCCGTCAGATGCAACCTACCAGTCAGGTGCAGCCTACCTGTGCCCAAAAGATACAGCCTGCCCATGCCCATGACTAAGGCCTTATAGGCTGAAATGCATCAACTGACTTAATCATTGTGGCTATTCAATAAAATTGAAGTGAATTGATGAAATTTTAAGAGCAATAACCGGAGGGTGGATCTTTTTTTTCTACATTACTCTACTCAGCCAGTGACTGTGGATTGAGCACCTGGGAGCTCTGCTATCTATGTGGTGTATGGGTAGTAGCACTGACTTTTCTGTTTATATAGTGGAACCAATTGCCTTCCAAAATCACCTAATTAAAAAATAGACTCCACCTGTGTGTAATTTATTCTCAGTATACATACAGCTGTTCTGTGAAGCCCTCAGAGATTTGTTATACCTTAGTGAACAAACAGCATCATGAAGGCCAAGGAACACACCAGACAGGTCAGGGATGAAGTTGTGGAGAAGTATAAAGCAGGGTTAGGTTATAAAAAAAATATACCAAGCTTTGAACATGTCACGGAGCTCTGCTCAATCCATCATCCGAAAATGGAAAGAGTATGGGCACAACTGCAAACCTACCAAGACATGGCTGTCCACCTAAACTGACCGGCCGGGCAAGGAGAGCATTCATCAGAGAAGAGCCAAGAGGTCCATGGTAACTCTGGAGGAGCTGCAGAGATCCACAGCTCAGGTGGGAGAATCTGTCCACAGGACAACTATTAGTGGTGCTCTCCACAAATCTCGCGTGACAAGAAGAAAGACATTCTTCAAAGAAAACCATAAGAAGTCCTGTTTTCAGTTTGTGAGAAGCCATGTGGGCAACACAGCAAACATGTGGAAGAAAGTGCTCTGGTCAGATGAGACCAAAATGGAACTTTTTGATGATGATTCTATATTTAGGACGTATCCAGTCTATAAACCAGAGGCTCTGGATGGACAGTTGGATAAATGGTTCTATATTTAGGATGTATCCGGTCTATAAACCAGAGGCTCTGGATGGACAGTTGGATAAATGGTTCTATATTTAGGATGTATCCGGTCTATAAACCAGAGGCTCTGGATGGACAGTTGGATAAATGGTTCTATAATTAGGATGTATCCGGTCTATAAACCAGAGGCTCTGGATGGACAGTTGGATAAATGGTTCTATATTTAGGATGTATCCGGTCTATAAACCAGAGGCTCTGGATGGACAGTTGGATAAATGGTTCTATATTTAGGATGTATCCGGTCTATAAACCAGAGGCTCTGGATGGACAGTTGGATAAATGGTTCTATATTTAGGATGTATCCGGTCTATAAACCAGAGGCTCTGGATGGACAGTTGGATAAATGGTTCTATATTTAGGATGTATCCGGTCTATAAACCAGAGGTCATGGATGGACAGTTGGATAAATGGTTCTATATTTAGGATGTATCTATGTAAATATTAGAAATACTCTATATATGTATATATCAGTCTCTTGTGGACATAAAAGAGACTCAGTGATTATGGAGGAAGAGGACGGACATGACGGGGGGATTACTGGGTGTAAATATAAAATAATATCTTATTACCTCCTCTGCTGCCAGTTCCACCAATGTCTCCTCTCTACTTCCTCCAAAATCCTCGGGAACTTCTTATTTATAAGTGACATCACTTCCTGTCTCTGCGTTCCACTGACAATACCTAGGATGACCACTTGGAGGAGAATACTAAAACTTCAGCCTGCGTTGTTTCTCAGTAGCCGCCAATCTTCTTGTTGGTGCGTTCTTCAATTACTATTATATTACACCACAGTTAAAAGCTAATCAATAAAAAAAGTTTAATAAAAACAATTGGATTGTGAATAAAAAAATAATAAATTTCCCCAAAAATGTGACCTACCCCGCCAGGAGTTTTATGGCTACCTGCAAATAAGACATTAAGCCCAATCCTTTGCCCCGAACCTCCAATTTTCAACACCAATGCCATTTGAGAGTCTAGTGCTGGAGGGATCTGCACACCGAGGCTTAATCTCGGATATATATAGACTGCTAAATTCCTACTCCTTCCCTACCCAGGGTAAACATGCATATATGCTTCGCTGGGAAAATGCATTGGGAGAGGAGATCCCAGAGGCGACATGGCAGACGATCTGGTCTCCGGCAGCAAAGAGCTCGTTTTGCACACTCTACAAGGAGAACGCCTATAAAATCCTGTATTTTTGGTTCCTTGGTGCCAGATGCCCTCCGCGCTATTTATCCCTCCAGCTCAGACAGATGCTGGCGGAGCCAGGGGAACCCTATTTCATATCTTCTGGACGTGCCACAAGATAGTGCCCTTCTGGATGGAGGTACAGTCATTACTGTCCCGTCTCCTAGGAGTTCAGGTACCCCGAACCCCAAAATCATTCCTCCTGGGAGTCTCACCTCTACCGATTCCCAAACATTCCAAAAAGTTGCTTAGACATGGCCTGATGGCTGCGAGATGTTTGATTGCCCTGTATTGGAAACGTAGTACCCCACCCTCTCAGACGGACTTGTATACAAGAATAAAAGACATAGAGCCGATGGAAGGCTGGAAACGCATGACCGAATCTGGGAGGACTGGCACAGGCAAGAAAGATACATGGGATGCAGATGTGCATTGGTGTGTCTATAGAAATGTTTGTTTTTGAGCTTCAAAATTTTTTTTTATAAAACCTTTCTTCATTTTGAAACTGGAAGACCCTCCAGTTCTGCTTTTGGCCAAGAATTGGCAAAGCCAACTAGGACCCTGATACACTCATGTACAGTATTATTATTATACAGGATTTATATGGCGCCAACAGCGCTTTACAATATAAAAGGGTGACAATACAGTTCTAATACAATAAAATACAAGAGGATTAAGAGGGCCCTGCTCAGAAGAGCTTACAATCTAATAGGGTGGGGCAGGTGGTCCAAAAGGTTGTAGCTCTAGGTAATGAGCTGATTGAAGTGGTAAAAGATTAGTTGGAGACGTGATAGGCTTTACTGAAGAGATGAGTTTTCAGGGATGGATCGCCTGAAGGTAGCAAGAGTAGGGGATAGCCGGACAGGTGGAGGTAGATTCAAGAGGATGTGGGAGGCTCTGGAGAAATCCTGGGGATGAGCATGAGAGGAGGAGACGAGAGAGCTTGATAGTTGGAGGTCTTGAGAAGAGCGGAGAGGATGATTTGGGTGATATTTGGAGACAAGGTTGGTGGTGTAGCTTGGGGCAGAGTTGTGAATGGCTTTGTATGTTGTGGTATTTTGAATTTAATTTGCTGGGCGATTGGGAGCCAGTGTAGGGATTGGGGGAGAGGGTTGGCAGACACTTATGCCACGTACACACGACCGGACTTTTTGACAGCAAAGGTCCGACGGAACGAGTCCGTCGGACAATTCGATCTTGTGTGGGCTCCATCGGACCTTTGCTTGCCAAAAATCTGGCGGACTTTAGAAATAGAACATGTTTTAAATTTTTCCACCGGAAAAATGGACGGACAAAAAACGACGCGAGGGCAGCTATTGGCTATGAACTTCCTTATTCTAGTCCGGTCGTAAGTCATCACGTTCGAATCTGTCGGACTTTGGTGTGATTGTGTGTGGCCAAGTCTGTTCATTCGGAAAGTCCGTCAGAACTCCGCTGAAAGTCTGTCGGACCTAGTCCCTCGAAAAGTCCGGTCGTGTGTGCGTGGAATTAGTGGTTGGTAAGGTGGATAAGCCTGGCGGCAGCATTCATGATAGGCTGAAGAGGGGAGGAGCCTATGGAGAGGCAAGCCCATGAGACGGGAGTTGCAATAGTCAAGGCGAGAGATAACGAGGGAGTGGATGAGGAGCTTGGTGGTTTCATTTGTTAAAAAGGGGCAAATTTTAAAGATGTTACAGAGGTGAATTCTACAAAATTTTGACAATTGGACTTGAGGCTGAAATGACAAGTCAGAGTCTAGGATTACACCGAGTACCCTGGCGTGAGGGCAGGAACTGATAGTTGCATTGTTGATTTTGATGGAAAAGTCATAGAGGGGGGCACGGGCGGGAGGGAATATTAATAGCTCGGTCTTGGAGAGATTTAGTTTAAGGAAGTGGTGCAACATCCATGCTGATATGTCAGTTAGTAAGTTAATAAATGCGAGAGGAGACTGAAAGAGTGAGGTGAGGAGTAGACAGATATATTTGGGTGTCGTCGGCGTATAAGTGGTATTGGAAGCTGTGGGCGGTTATCAAGTGACCAAGGGAGGAGGTGTAGATAGAGAAGAGAAAGGGTCCTAGAACAGAGCCTTGGGGGACCCCCACAGAAAGGGGCAATGGAGAGGAGGAGACAGATTTGTAGGTAACACCGAAGGAGCGCTGTGATAGGTAGGCAGAGAACTAGGATAGAGCAGAATCTCGGAGGCCAAGGGAATGTAGTTTATTGAGAAGGAGCGAGTGGTCAACAGTATCAAAGGCTGCAGAGAGGTCAAGTAGTGGGAGTATTGGCTCTTGGTTTTAGCAGTTAGTAAATCGTTAGTGAGTTTTAGTAAGGCAGTTTCCGCGCAGTGCTGCGAGCGAAAGCCAGACTGTAAGGGGTCAAGAAGGTTATTTTCACTGAGGTAGGAGCTAAGACGGTTGTAGACTAAGCGTTCTAGAAGTTCAGAGGTGAATGGGAGCAATGAGACGGGCCTTAAGTTGTTCAAGTTGGTGGGGTCCAGTGAGGGCTTTTTAAGTACGGGAGTGATCTGCGCATGGAGAAGGTGCCACTAGAGAGGGAGAGATTGAAGATGTGAGTGAGGGATCATAGGATAGAAGAAGAGGGTGACCATAGTAGTTGCGGGGGAACACAATTTGAGGATAGAAGACACCGATGTGAGAAGGAAGAGAAGAAGGAGCATGTTAGTGGATAGAGAGTGGGAATCTGACTTCATATATACCGTATATACTCGAGTATAAGCCGAGATTTTCAGCCTCTTTTTTGAGGCTGAAAGTGCCCCCCTCGGCTTATACTCGAGTCATCGCTGTCTGTCTGCCCGATCAGCGTGTCGAGCAGACAGACAGCGGCCATTCTAGGATTCAAAGGCCGCGCCTCCCTCTCCGCCTTCGCCTGTGATAGGCGGAACACTGAATTTCCCAGCAGTCTGTGTTCCGCCTATCACGGACATCCTCTCATCCTCGTCCGTAGTATGAAGATGAGCGGACGTCCATGATAGGCGGACCACTGACTGCTGGGAAATTGAGTGTTCCGCCTATCACGGACATCCGATAGGCGGAACACTCAATTTCCCAGCAGTCAGTGGGAAATTGAGTGTTCCGCCTATCACCGACGGAGGCGCGGCTTTTGAATCCTAGAATGGCCACCGACGAAGAGCTGAAGGACGGAGGCTCGGCTCGGGACGGGCCGGGACGGGCCGGGACGCAGGCCGGGACGGGACGCAGGCCGGGACGGGACGCAGGCCGGGACGGGACGCAGGCCGGGACGGACACAGGCTGGACGGACACAGGTAGGCTCTACTGTGTCTTTACTGTGCCTCTCCTGGAAATGAAGAAATCAATGCATGTGCCCTATTCCATTTTTCTTTCAGTTTGTACCATATGGAACCCATTACTTCAATGGCTACTTCCTCTGACTGGTGTTTATGATGATCAAACAATGTTTAGCAAATAATATACATACACATATGCTTATTATAGTGCTTTTGTAACAACAGCAATGTAAAACCTTTCTATTACTGGTGTTACTGGTTTATTCCTTAGTAGCCTATTTGACAGTTGTTTCTAATTCCTTAGGGCAATTTTGATATATTAATGAACCAATCAAACTAAGGTGGGAAAAAGCACACACACACACACGGATGCATGCACACACACACACACACACACACACAGGGATGGATGGACACACACACACACACGGATGCATGGACACACACACACACACACACACACGGATGCATGGACACACACACACACACACACACACACGGATGCATGGACACACACACACACGGATGCATGGACACACACACACACACACGGATGCATGGACACACACACACACACACGGATGCATGGACACACACAGGGATGGATGGACACACAGGGATGGACGGACACACAGGGATGGACAGGCATGTCTCACCCTCGGCTTATACACGAGTCAATAATTTTTTCCAGTTTTTTGGGGGTAAATTGGGGACCTCGGCTTATATTCGGGTCGGCCTATACTCGAGTATATACGGTAATAAATGTCAAACGCTGGTTTGCGTGTCGTCTTTCAGAGTGGAGCAGAGTTCTTGTATCTTCACCCAGCTTTAGTTATCCTGCTTTCGTTAAACCGTGGCGGTGAAACTGCGCATCACTCGTGACAGAGCCACTCAGGAAAGAGCCGTGGTGTCTGCGCCACCCCCATAGGCTGCTTTAAATTTATAGGGCGAGTAAGCAGACATGCATTTCTCAATTGGTCATTATAGGGTCCGATTTGAGACACCTGAATATGGGAGAGGAGATGGCCAATACCAGACCAGACACAGGCTGGGGTCCTAAAGCTAATTACCTCTCTTGATCACTCAAACCAAATGGTGTTGAGAATCAATTACCATGAAGGTTGCTATTGCAGTGTGTTTGTTATAGAGCTAGCATTAAATATAGAAGTTTAAAGATATGGCAGCAGAAGATATTTACCAAAAATGATACAGCAATGTCAGATAGTTCAGCAGAGTAGAGAGAAGTCTTATTAGAAAGGGTCTAATTAGTCTTCATGCTGTCAACTTTGATGTCGGAGGACACAGCGTGGGATGTGGCTCAGCAGGCAGAACAAGAGCAAGCACAGCTCTTCTGTAGTGAAGGCGTTCATCCACTTGTGACATTGATCATCCTCATGCTGACCTTCTTCTCTGGGCAATGGACTCATGAGTAGTGTTGAAAGGCCCGAGGAGAAGAGAAGAATCTCAGCCGAAACTGGATCAACACAAACACATAGGACACAGATAGTAAGAGGGAAATCCAAACGCTGCCCATCCAAACATACAGGTGTAATGAGCTCACCAACCACACTACATTCTCCGACAGCTCTCCTCCACCATCCACACTACATTCTCCGACAGATCTCCTCCACCATCCACACTACATTCTCCGACAGATCTCCTCCACCATCCACACTACATTCTCCGACAGCTCTCCTCCACCATCCACACTACATTCTCCGACAGATCTCCTCCCACCATCCACACTACATTCTCCGACAGCTCTCCTCCACCAACCACACTACATTCTCCGACAGATCTCCTCCCACCATCCACACTACATTCTCCGACAGCTCTCCTCCCACCATCCACACTACATTCTCCGACAGCTCTCCTCCCACCATCCACACTACATTCTCCGACAGATCTCCTCCACCATCCACACTACATTCTCCGACAGTTCTCCTCCACCATCCACACTACATTCTCCGACAGATCTCCTCCACCATCCACACTACATTCTCCAACAGCTCTCCCTCCACCATCTACACTACATTCTCCGACAGATCTCCTCCCACCATCCACACTACATTCTCCGACAGATCTCCTCCCACCATCCACACTACATTCTCCGACAGATCTCCTCCACCATCCACACTACATTCTCCGACAGTTCTCCTCCACCATCCACACTACATTCTCCGACAGCTCTCCTCCACCATCCACACTACATTCTCCGACAGTTCTCCTCCACCATCCACACTACATTCTCCGACAGATCTCCTCCACCATCCACACTACATTCTCTGACAGCTCTCCTCTACCTTCTACACTACATTCTCCGACAGATCTCCTCCACCATCCACACTACATTCTCCGACAGCTCTCCTCCACCATCCACACTACATTCTCCAACAGATCTCCTCCACCAACCACACTACATTCTCCAACAGATCTCCTCCACCATCCACACTACATTCTCCGACAGATCTTCTCCCACCATCCACACTACATTCTCCGACAGATCTTCTCCCACCAACCACACTACATTCTCCGACAGATCTTCTCCCACCATCCACACTACATTCTCCGACAGCTCTCCTCCCACCATCCACACTACATTCTCCGACAGCTCTCCTCCACCATCCACACTACATTCTCCGACAGCTCTCCTCCACCATCCACACTACATTCTCCGACAGATCTCCTCCCACCATCCACACTACATTCTCCGACAGATCTCCTCCCACCATCCACACTACATTCTCCGACAGCTCTCCTCCACCATCCACACTACATTCTCCGACAGATCTCCTCCACCATCCACACTACATTCTCAGACAGCTCTCCTCCCACCATCCACACTACATTCTCCGACAGCTCTCCTCCACCATCCGCACTACATTCTCTGACAGCTCTCCTCCACCATCCGCACTACATTCTCTGACAGCTCTCCTCCACCATCCACACTACATTCTCTGACAGCTCTCCTCCACCATCCACACTACATTCTCCGACAGCTCTCCTCCACCATCCACACTACATTCTCCGACAGCTCTCCTCCACCATCCACACTACATTCTCCGACAGATCTCCTCCACCATCCGCACTACATTCTCCGACAGATCTCCTCCACCATCCGCACTACATTCTCCGACAGATCTCCTCCACCATCCACACTACATTCTCTGACAGATCTCCTCCACCATCCACACTACATTCTCCGACAGCTCTCCTCCACCATCCACACTACATTCTCCGACAGCTCTCCTCCACCATCCACACTACATTCTCCGACAGATCTCCTCCACCATCCACACTACATTCTCAGACAGCTCTCCTCCCACCATCCACACTACATTCTCCGACAGCTCTCCTCCACCATCCGCACTACATTCTCTGACAGCTCTCCTCCACCATCCGCACTACATTCTCTGACAGCTCTCCTCCACCATCCACACTACATTCTCTGACAGCTCTCCTCCACCATCCACACTACATTCTCCGACAGCTCTCCTCCACCATCCACACTACATTCTCCGACAGCTCTCCTCCACCATCCACACTACATTCTCCGACAGATCTCCTCCACCATCCGCACTACATTCTCCGACAGATCTCCTCCACCATCCACACTACATTCTCCGACAGATCTCCCCCACCATCCACACTACATTCTCCGACAGCTCTCCTCCACCATCCACACTACATTCTCCGACAGATCTCCTCCACCATCCACACTACATTCTCTGACAGATCTCCTCCACCATCCACACTACATTCTCCGACAGATCTCCTCCCACCATCCACACTACATTCTCCGACAGCTGGGACAAAAGGGACTCAAAATAATGCAAAGTGCAGAGTTTTCTGGTTTATTTCGGAATAAGTGATGAACACATTACAACAAAAGCGTATAACTAAATTAAACTTTTTATAAGTGAAGAAAAAAAATAAAAGGATTAAATGACTTCATAGTTAAAGCAATCCGTCATCCCTCATGTGAAGCTCCCGACTCAACTGCTACCCTCCGATTTAGGAATCAGTAGATGTTTTTTATTTATTTTTTACGTTAGTCCAGGCCCGCCTGCCGCCATTCTCTTGGAAATGACGTGTCCCTCCAGCCTCCCAGTATTCAACATCACATAGACCAGGAGGCTGCATGGAGTAGGAAATGACAGCCACTGATCGATCGAAGGGTGGCTGCTTGAACCCAGAAGAGGCAGCCGGCCTCTGATGACTATGGGAGGACCAAAATGGCAGCACGGGACACGAGCCGATTCGTCTGATCGGGGGGGGGATCGCAGCGGGACAACTATGGATCCACTAGGCAGGTGAGTATCTGAATGCAGAACAATGCTGCATGGCAGGTAAGTGTAGCTAAAAAAATTAAAAGAATTAGAGGATCGTCATTTCTATTTCCTCCTCTTTAATTATTACCTGGACCATGTGAGTTCTCATGTGCGTACTAAGCGATTTTTTGTAGCTGAAACTTTTCCCGCACTCTGAACATGCAAAAGGGCGATCCCCAGTGTGAATCCTCTGGTGGTCAAGAAGGTCCACTTTCTGAATGAAACACTTTCCGCACTCCGAACACGAATAGGGACGGTCGCCCGAGTGAACCCTCTGGTGTCTAATCAGCGAGTTTTTCTGAATGAAACACTTCCCGCACACTGAGCACGTATGGTCCCGCTCGCCCGTGTGAATTTTCTGGTGTAGGAGGAGGACATTTTTGTCGGTAAAACACTTCCCGCACTCCGGGCATGAAAAGGGGTGCTCACCCGTGTGACATCTCTGGTGTCTAAAGAGGTCTCTTTTCTGGATGAAACACTTCCCGCACTCTGAGCATGAAAAGGGGCGCTCGCCTGTGTGGATTCTCTGGTGTCTAAGAAGGTTTCCCTTCTGAGTGAAAGATCGCCCACACTCTGGGCAGGAAAAGGAACGCTCGCCCTGGTGATCTTTTTTGTGTGTAAGGAATAAGGTTTTGTCGGTGAAGATTTTCCCGCACTCAGAACATGAATACGGAGGCTCATTCATGTGACTTTTCTGGTGCTTCCGAAACTCTCCTTTATGAGCAAAACTTTTCCCACACTCTAAACATGAATAAGAATTCTCACCTGTGTGAATTCTCTGGTGAATAAGAAGTATATTTTTGTCGGTAAAAAATTTACCGCACTCTGAACATGAAAAGGGACTCTCACCTGTGTGACATCTCTCGTGTTTAAGAAGGTTTGCTTTCTGAATAAAACATTTTCCACACTGTGAACATGAATAAGGACCCTCGCCCGTGTGAATCTTGCTGTGTCTATCAAGTGCATTTTTCATAAGGAAACATTTCCCGCACACCGAACATGAATAGGGACGCTCGCCGGTGTGTGTGCTCTGGTGTGTAACAAAAGCGGTTTTCTTAGTGAAACATTTCCCGCACTCTTTACACGAAAAGGGACGCTCGCCTGTGTGACGTTTTTGATGTTTAAGGAGGTTACCTTTCTGAATGAAACACTTCCCGCACTCTGAACATGAATAGGGACGCTCGCCGGTGTGTATCCTCTGGTGTATAAGAAGTGCGTTTTTCTCAATGAAGCATTTCCCGCAGATTGAACACGAATAGGGACGCTCGCCCGTGTGACATCTCTGGTGTTTAAGAAGGTTCCCTTTCTGATTGAAACTTTTCCCACACTCTGAACACGAATAAGGACGCTCCCCCGTGTGGCTTCTCTGGTGCAAGTGAAGTTTCCCTTTCTCGGAGAAACATTTCCCGCACTCTGAACACGAAAAGGGACGCTCGCCCGTGTGAATTCTCTGGTGGATGTGGAGTTTTCCCCTCACGGAAAAACATTTCCCGCACTCGGAACATGCATAGGGGCGCACACCCGTGTGAATTCTCTGGTGCCTGACCAGTTTTCTGTTATGATTGAAAGATTTCCCGCACAACATGCACGTGAATAAACGCTCCCCTGCGTGAAATCCTTCACGGGTGGTTGAAGGTGCTTTGGAATGAGATGGAGCTGTTGACCTCTCCACGCCAGGATCTGGAGTGACCGCGTGTAAAATAGTAGAAGATTCCTCAGGATTAGAGGGATCCACGGATCTCTCCAAAGGGTCGGGGGTTGGATTTACAGTTTGAGTTGTGGGATTCAGTCCTGGAGAAGAATGTGCGGCGTCGTTATCTTCCGAATTATTATCTGGAGACAATGTAGGACGTCCCTCATCGGAGTTCCCGAAATAGTTTCCATCTGTTGAAAAGCAAGTTGTACATAAAATGTTAGATTTACATTTTCATGTTTTGGCATAAAGGAGTCAAAATCGGTAACTACAACATACACGTTATTTCCAGAGCTCCGGCATTCAATTGGATGCAACCATAATACAAATACGACCGCAAACCCCATAAAAGGATATAATACACCCAACTGGGTCACATCGTGCAATGATGACTTGACATGTGCGATTTGTTTTGTACGAATCTGAAATTCGTACGAATTTCACAAAATTCGTACGTTCGGGAGGATCCGAAATACCAATTGCCATGCGTCCGAATTCTGTACGCAATACGAACTTTTGTTTACGATTTTCGAATTTCGGATCAGTTGTCTTCGCATCGACGACGGACTCAGTCATTATGCTTATTATGAGGGGCTCCCACCATCCCTGTGCTATGCTGACTTCCTCCTGGGGCTGTACCTCTGCTGTGCTCATTATGAGGAGCTCCCACCATCCCTGTGCTATGCTGACTTCCTCCTGGGGCTGCTTATTATGAGGGGCTCCCACCATCCCTGTGCTATGCTCATTATGAGGGGCTCCCACCATCCCTGTGCTATGCTGACTTCCTCCTGGGGCTGCTTATTATGAGGGGCTCCCACCATCCCTGTGCTATGCTGACTTGTTCCTGGGGCTGCTTATTATGAGGGGCTCCCACCATCCCTGTGCTATGCTGACTTCCTCCTGGGGCTGCTTATTATTATGAGGGGCTCCCACCATCCCTGTACTGTGCCCCTCATAATAAGCAGCCCCAGGAGGAAGTCAGCATAGCACAGGGATGGTGGGAGCCCCTCATAATAATAAGCAGCCCCAGGAGGAAGTCAGCATAGCACAGGGATGGTGGGAGCCCCTCATAATAAGCAGCCCCAGGAGGAAGTCAGCATAGCACAGGGATGGGCTGCACTGGTGGGCACTGATAGGCATAGTTAAGGTGGCACCGATAGGCACAGATAAGGCAGTACTGATGGGCACAGATAAGGTGGCACTGATGGGCAAAGATGGGCACAGATAAGATGGCACGGATGGGTGGCACTAAGGGGCACTGATAGGTACCACTGATAGATGGGACTGATGGGCACTGATAGGTGGCTCTGATAGGTGGCTCTGATGAGCACTGATGGGCACTGGTAGATGACACTGATGGGCACGGATGTGGCACTGGGGTGCAGCACCGTTGTTGAGGCAGATTGTGGGCACTGCTGGGTGGCACTGCTGGGTGGCACTGTGGGCACTGCTGGGTGGCACTGTGGGCACTGCTGGGTGGCACTGATGGGGGCACTTATTTTTTAATGAGGTGGCACTGGCAGGGGGCAGGTGGGCACTGGCAGGGGGCAGATGGGCACTGGCAGGGCTGGCCGTGATCGGGACTGATGTCCCGATCACAGCCGCTGGTGATCGGCTCTTTTTTTTTCTCCTCGCTCTGTCAGCGCGAGGAGGAATAATAGCCGATTACCGGCTCCGTTGTATCACATGATCAGCTGTCATTGGCTGACAGCTGATCACGTGGTAAGGGGTCGGGATCGACCCCTTGCTCGGATCTGTGATCAGGCGAGTCTCATAGACTCGCCGATCACAGGGCGCGCAGGCCGCTCGTGCACGGGGCGACATCAATAGACGTGGTCCCGGCAAAGGAGGTCCGCGCTGTAGCCGTCATTCGGCTATAGCGCAAGTCTCTACTGGTTAAACATTACCAGAAGATACTGAAGAATGGAGATGGACCTTCCATAAGATGTACAGGATCTCCTCATTTGTAGGGAACATGACGTTATATTGAGGAATGGAGATGGACCTTTCATATGATGTACAGTATCTCCACCTCATTGGATTTGGAGCGATATGGGATTGGCTTTTGAGATTTGGAAGAGACTCTTTTGAAGGAAATTTGACCATACAGGTTTCTGTCTCTTCTGGACCAACTGCCACTTTGGAAAAAATAAGTTCACAAAAAAATGCTAACAATGTAACAAAATCATAGGCAGAAACTTAAAATGCCAACACTTTCTGCATTGTGTTCATTACTTACATGTGTCAATATAAAGAGAAGGGTCATGCACCACAGACTGCTGAGCTTCACTGGTAATTGTCTCTTCTTCGTCTTCCTCTTTAATTTTAATTTTGATGTCCTTCAGTTCTTCACTCTAAACCCCATGAATGATCAATTAGAACAGTTGGAAAATAGTAACTTCTGACAACACATGGAAGATTGTCATCTTATAGTTTTCAATCATTTTTGAGTTTTTATTGCTTATTCCCATCTACCTGATCATACTCCGTACAGTTATCTTCCTGTGCGGAATCCTGAAAAAACAGGGGATCATCCTCCTCCATAGACTTCAGAGCTCCACTCACAAACATCTCTTCTTCTTCCTCTTCAACTTTGATGGCTTTCAGTTCTTCATCCTAAAACCAAAATATGATAGATTACATTTTGAATTTTTTTTTTTTTAATTACATAGAACAACAACAAAATACATTTCTTAGGTCTACATGCTCAGTCTCACCTACCTGATCCTCTTGAGAAATGGTGTGATCTTCTGGAGTGGAATCCCGGGAATACTGCGGACGGGGACATCTCTTTGGTGGTTTTCTCTTACTGGGTCCATCTGTAGGAAACACACACACTGACTGAATACATTGTTTCTATGTGTTTATCAGATGATGGGGGATCTAGGTGGACCCTCCGTACTGCTCTCTCCTTTACAATAAAGTCTCCTCTTACCCGGTGATGTGAGGGGCGGCTGATTGTCCATTACAATGTCCTTGTGGAGATCCTTGTGTCCTTCTGAATACTCCTCCATGGAGAAATAGACAGTGACCTCCTAACACCTTATAGGAACCTGACACACACAATGATACAGTCACCATCCAGACACATCCCTTGTCTGTTACTGGATAATGCCCCAGAAGTCCCGGCACCGCTCACCTCTCCGGGCAGCAGCCTAATGATCTTTTAGGTGACTTCTAAAATCTTCTTGGCACTGGTAACCTCTGTAGTCAGGCAGTGAGGTGGAGGCACTGTGATGGGTGATGTCCTGTGAAGACGGCTGATGGGTGTTAATGGATCTCCAGATGTTTTCTTCACTACTTTATAATCCTGTGCAAAGAGAGAAAACAACAATTATCACTACAGACGTCGCAGAATCCTCCTCACCTCTCCAGTTAGGTTTGTTTCTTCATTAGAGAGAGATAAGAATGATGTGATGTGACCTCCTAAAATCCTCCTAACCCCTCAAGATGGTCTCAAGAGTAAAGTATAATAATGACACAAAGTCACATGTCTCTGGTCCTTGTCTATTCTCATTCAGAAGGTCATGTGATCTAAACAGGACTTTCTTCTCTGTAGACAAATGAGAATTTTCTGGACTGTACTGGGATGAATAATTTCTGCACAGAGTCCCTCCATAGTTCCGACACCTCAGAATGCTTCTCATATCGTATTACAGGCCTTGCTTATGAATCTCACTGGAAGTAAACCAGTGAGATATCACTCTACAATACTAGGGTGACCAGAAACCGCCCGGTTTCCAGGGACAGTCCCCGGATTGAAGACACTGTCCCCGGACCAAGTCTGTCTCTGGTTTTGTCCCCGGATTGGATTTGAACAGGGACTGGGGCAATTTCAAAGACAGTCAGTGCAGAATAAAAAATAAAAAAAATCAGAATTACACACCTCCGCTCCGCCATTCCTACTAGCTTAGGGGGGGTGTATTTTTTCCCCCATTATCTGTGCCCCTTTCTGATGATCATGTGCTGGTTAGACATGTGCGATTCGTTTCGTACGAATCTCAAATTCTTACGAATTTCCCTAAATTTGTACGTTCGGGAGGATCCAAAATACGAATTGCCATGCATCTGAATTTTGTACGAAATACAAACTTTTGTTTACGAATCCCCAGGAGGAAGTCAGCACAGCACAGGGATGGTGGGAGACCCTCATAATAAGCAGCCCCAGGAGGAAGTCAGCACAGCACAGGGATGGTGGGAGCCCCTCATCCAATGAAAATTCGTATTTCGGATAGGAAATTCTTCAATGGAATTTCGTATTTCGGATAAAAACCAAACTTCCATCAGCATCGACTGTCATATTGAGGTATATTTTTGCCTTTAAATTCATCGTAACGAACGTTCGTACAAGTTAACGAACCTAACGACAATTCGTATTTCGTACGAATTGAAATTGAATTTCGGACACGAAATACGAAGTACGAATAAATTTTAATACGAACCGTAACGGAACGAAACAAATTTATTGACGGCGCCCATGTCTAGTGCTGGTCGGAGCAGAGGGAATATTTCTTCAGTTTCGGGGCATTTTCTTCTGCCTTGGCTCAAGTCCCGGCCAACCGCCTGCCTGCTTATCTCCTTGCCTTCCCTGGCGGAGTGATCTTCCTCTGCTACCCACCCAGTAGTAGCCGGGGCCTGGAGAGTAAGACTTGACACGCTGTGAGGCGGGCGGCGATGGGCAGAGAGTCGCTGAATGGCGCCATTACCAGTAAAGAAAAAAAATGCCCCCGGATTTCATTTTAAATATATGGTCACCTTAGACAAGACTCTACAAGACTTTGGTCTGGACAAGAGTAGCACCTGGAGTATGCCATCCAGTTCTGGGCACCAGTCCTCAGGAAGGATTTGCTGAAACTGGAGAGGTTCCAGAGAAGGGCAACACAACCAATAAAGAGACAGGAGGACATTAGTTATGTAGAAAGAAACGACATACGAGTGTTTACGCATGTATCGGGGTATGCCTGAGTGCAACCATTCAGGTCTACGGGGCGGCTGTATGCAGCATCTGTGCTTCGTGGGTGGTGGAAACACACCAGAACTAAGGTTGCCCAGGCTCAGGACACTCTCGATGCAAGAACCCTAATGCCGCGTACACACGACCAGACTTTTTGACAGCAAAGGTCGGACGGAACGAGTCCGTCGGACGATTCGATCTTGTGAGGGCTCCATCAGACCTTTGCTTGCCAAAAATCCGGCAGACTTTAGAAATAGAACATGTTTTAAATTTTTCCATCGGAACTCCGCCGGACTGAGAAATCCGTTCGTGTGTATGCTAGTCCGACGGACAAAAATGCTAGGGCAGCTATTGGCTACTGGCTATGAACTTCCTTATTCTAGTCTGGTCGTACGTCATCACATTCAAATCCGTCGAACTTTGGTGTGATTGTGTGTGGCCAAGTCCGTTCATTTGAAAAGGTCTGTCGGAACTCCGCCGAAAGTCCGTCGGAAAGACCGTCGGACCTAGTCCCTCAAAGTCCGGTCATGTATACGCGGCATTGGGCTCTGTTCACACCTGAGCATACTGGAATTACGTTGCCAAAATGTGGCAAAACACGGGGCGCATTTGCGATGCTATCTTTTCTTAAAAGGTGCCCCAAACGTGGTGCAAATTTTGCAGCAATTGTCAAGCGAAAACACGCAAAAACACGAAAAAAAAAAACGCAAAACAAAAATTGCTTCGCCAAACGCCCCTGACTCTGTGCCAAAATCTGGTAGATGAGTTTCTTTGGAGCATTTTTTTGGAGCGGAGGTTGGGCCCAAGCAAATGAATTGTGCCGCTCCAAAAACGAGCCATAAAAAAAAGAGCTAAAAAAAAAATAAAAAATCTGTGGTGCCGCACTTAGGTACGAATGGAGCCTTTTACATGGACAATACTGGATAAGTAGAAATATGGAGAAGTAAAAAAGAACGAGCGGTTTCGGGCTATCATCATCAGGCTAATAAATATCTAGGTACAAAGATATAAGCAATATATACAAGGAGACTGGAAATGATGGATGGCTCCGGAATCACGAACCTGCACTACTAAAAACCAAAATCCATCTACTTCAACAGTAGAAAAGTTAAATAAAAATGACTCCGATATCACAACAAAAGAAAAACGTGAGTGTAACAATGTGATCGTTATCATCCATCGTTCTCCGACTCGCCTTGTGCCGTTCTACCTATAGCTGCTGTCCTCGGTCTCTCCAAACGCGTTACCTTGGATGTAAATTGTTCTAGAAAGTACGACTTCCCCAACCTCCCCGATCCGTTCTCCTAGATTCACCTCCTCAGCTGCCAGATCCAGCAATGTCTCTCCCTCCTCCTCATCCTCTCCACTTCACCTCTCACCCGGAACTTCCTGTCTGTGCCTGACATCACTTCCTGTCTTTATGATGACTTCCTGTCAGTACCTCGGAGCGTCGATTGTTGTGGGTTTTGTTGGGAAGAACGCAGATTACAACCTTCTGGAGATTATATCTAGACTGCAGCTGATGTTGTTTTTCAAAAACATTTTTGTTGCGTATAGAAAACCCAAAACAGCACAGTGTCTAGGTTGGTTAGCACTTCTGCCTAGTAGCCCTAGGGTTATTAGATTGTAAGCTCTTCTGAGCAGGGCCCTCTTAATCCTCTTGTATTTTATTGTATTGTAACTGTATTGTCTCCTTTTTATATTGTAAAGCGCTGCGTAAATTGCTGGCGCTATATAAATCCTGAATAATAATAATAATAATAATAATAATAATAATAACCTAGGGTTGCCACCTCACCACTTTAAACCCGAACACATAAGAATTACACGTTCTGAGGCTAATTTAATGCAGATAAAGAACCAAGTGAGTTTAATTCCCATCTTAATCAGCCACAGGTGTTTAAGGGGATGAGGTGGCAACCCTAGGTTGGTTAGCACTTCTGCCTAGTAGCTCTGGGGTCAATGGTTTGTATCCCGACCACAACACTAGCTGCAAAGATATTGCCTATTCTCCCCGTACCTGCCTGGGTTTCCTCCCACACTCCACAGACATGCTGGGAAATTAACTGGATCCTGTCTAATTGTACCTAGTATGTGTATGTATGCATGTGAGTTAGAGGACCTTAGATTGTAGACTCCTTGAGGGCAGGGACTGACGTGAAACGTATATTATATATACAAAGCACTGCGTAAAATTCCTGTAATAAGAACTGTTCACCCAGAGCCTCTGGTTTATAGACCGGATACATCCTAAATATAGAGCCATTTATCCAACTGTCCATCCAGAGCCTCTGGTTTATAGACTGGATACATCCTAAATATAGAACCATTTAGCCAACTGTTCATCCAGAGCCTCTGGTTTATAGACCGGATACATCCTAAATATAGAACCATGTATCCAACTGTCCATCCAGAGCCTCTGGTTTATAGACCGGATACATCCTAAATATAGAACCATTTATCCAACTGTCCATCCAGAGCCTCTGGTTTATAGACCGGATACATCCTAAATATAGAACCATTTATCCAACTGTCCATCCAGAGCCTCTGGTTTATAGACCGGATACCTCCTAAATATAGAACCATGTATCCAACTGTCCATCCAGAGCCTCTGGTTTATAGACCGGATACATCCTAAATATAGAACCATTTATCCAACTGTCCACCCAGGGCCTCTGGTTTATAGACCGGATACATCCTAAATATAGAACCATTTATCCAACTGTCCATCCAGAGCCTCTGGTTTATAGACCAGATACAGCCTATATATAGAGCCATTTATCCAACTGCCCATCCAAAGCCTCTGGTTTATAGACCGGATACATCCTAAATATAGAGCAGTTTATCCAACAGTCCACCCAGAGCCTCTGGTTTATAGACTATATAGAGCCATTTATCCAACTGTCCATCCAGAGCCTCTGGTTTATAGACCAGATTCATCCTAAATATAGAGCCATTTATCCAACTGTCCATCCAGAGTCTCTAGTTTATAGACTATATAGAGCCACGAGTGCTGGGAGTGCATGTTGACTGTGAGTACACGAGTGCTGTAATTGCACATGTTCTGTGATTGCGTGTGTGCTGTGAGTGCATGTGAACTGTGAGTGCACATGTGCGGTGAGTACACGATCGCTGTGAGTGCACGTGGACTGTGAGTGCATGAGTGCTGTGAGTGAATGTGTGTTGTGAGCGCACGTGGACTGTGAGTAAAAAGTGACTGTGAGTGCACGAGTGCTGTGAGTGTACAAGGACTATGAGTGAAAGACAGATTCTGGTGGTAGTGGACTCAATTCTTAGGACAGAGAGGGCAGACCTGAAGCGCCAAACTGTATGTTGTCTACAGGGCGCTCGGGTTTGGCTCATCAGGGATCTGGTAGACAGATTACTGGGAGGAGCTGGGGAAGACCCGGTGCACATTGGCACCAATGACAAAGTCAGAGGAAGATGGAGTGTCCTAAAAAACGATTTTAGGAAAACTTAGGAGCTAAATTGAAGAAAAGGACCTCCAAGGTTGTATTCTCATAAATACTGCCGGTACCTCAAGCCACACCAGAAAGGCAGAGGGAGATTAGGGAAGTAAATCAGTGGTTGGGGAGCTGGTGTAGTAAGGAGGGGTTTGGGTTCCTGGAGAACTGGAGTGACTTCTCAGTCAGTTACCAGCTCTATAGAAGGGACGGACAGCACTTAAATGAGGAGGGTGCAGATTTGCTGGGAGTGAAGATGGTCGAAAAGTTAGAGGGGCTTTTAAAATAGGCAATGGGGAGAGGGTCCAGAGGTAGAGCTAGTCAGCACGGAACATATTCCAGAGGGTAGTATTGGGGACATTAGTGGTAGGTTGATTAAAGCACCTAAACCTGAGGTAAGTATAGTAACAAGTCCTGTTTGCATCCCCAGAACACCCAATAAGGAGATAGTATGCGACTGGTCTAAACTATGTGGTATGTTCACCAATGCCAGGAGTCTGGCAGACAAGAAGGGAGAACTAGAGATGCTGTTGTACGAGGATTTTGATTTTGTAGGAATTTCAGAGACTTGGTTCAACAGCTTTCATTATTGGCTGGCAACCATTCAAGGGTATACCCTATATCGCAGGGATAGAGAGGGTAAAAAAGGGGAGGGGGATGCCTATATATCAAAAATTATGTACAAGTGAATGTGAGAGACAACATCACTAAGGCAGCAAGGGAGGAGGTGGAAAGGGTAGAGCCACAAAGGGAGGAAACTAAAGGGAAATTAATACGGGGAGTATGTTATAGGCCTCCTAGCCAGAGGGAGGAGGGGGAGGCAGACCTCCTATCATAATTTGGATTAGTAGCAAGGATGGGAAGTTTCATCATAATGGGTGATTTTAATTATCCAGACATAGACTGGGTGGAAGGAACAGAGCATTCATCTAAGGCTCGCCAGTTCCTAAATTTCATGGGTCAGATGGTAAATGCACCAACTAGAAACAAAGTGTTACTAGACCTACTGATATCCAACAATACAGACCTGATCACGGATGTGGAAATATGGGGGACAATTTAGGAAACAGCGATCACTGGTCAATTTGTTTCAGTATAAATCACACAAATAGGAAACAAAGGGAATACAAAGACACTGAATTTCAAAAGAACCAACTTCCCTAAACTACGATCCTTGCTAGAAGATACTAATTGGGATAAAATCTTAGGAACAATGAGGAAAAATGGGTATGCTTTAAGAGCATATTAAATAAGGGCATTAGCCAGTGCATCTCAATGTGAAATAAATTTAAAAGAGCTAATAAATGTCCTGGGTGGTTTAACTCCAACGTAAAAATGCATATAAAAGCAAAGGTGAAGGCCTTCAAAAAATACAAGGCTGAGGGATCATCATCAGCATTCCAACTTTACAAAGAATGCAACAAGAAATGTAAGGGTGCAATCAGGATGGCTAAAATAGAACACGAAAAGGCACATAGCGGTGCAGAGTAAAAAAAATCCCAAGAAATTCTTTAAGTACATAAATAATAAGAAAGGGAGGTTGGATCATATTGGTCCCATAAAGAATGATGAAGGGAATCTGGTTACAAAGAATGGTGAGATGGCGAAGGTATTGAATTTATTCTTCTCCTCAGTCTTCACGAGGGAATCGGGGGGCTTCAGTAACCAAAACTGCAGTGTTTATCCTCATGACACATCACAGGAAGCACCCTCATGGCTAACAGAAGACAGAATTAGAAAAAGACTTGAAAACTTAAGACTAATAAATCACCGGGGCCAGATGGTTTGCACCCAAGGGTCCTTAAGTGACTCAGTCAAGTAATTGCCAGACCATTGTTCCTAATTTTTACGAACAGTCTACTGACTGGAATGGTACCAGCTGATTGGAGAAAAGCCAGTGTAGCACCAATATTTAAAAAAGGGCCAAGATACAGCCCTGGGAATTACAGACCAGTTAGCCTAACATCAGTAGTATGCAAGCTCTTGGAGGGGATGATAAAGGACTATATACAAGACCTTAGTAATGACAATGATATCATTAGCAGTAATCAGCATGGATTCATGAAGAATCGTTCTTGCCAAACCAATCTATTAACCTTCTATGAGGAGGTGAGTTACCATCTAGAATAAGGAAGGCCCGTAGACGTGGTGTATCTGGATTTTACAAAGGCATTTGATACAGTTCCCCATAAACATTTACTGTACAAAGTAAGGTCAATTTTCATGGACCATAGGATTGAAAACTGGCTACAGGGGTGAGTTCAGAGGGTGGTGATAAATGGGGAGTACTCGGAATGGTCCGGTTGGAAAGTGGGGTCCTCCAGGGTTCTGTGCTGGGTACAATCCTATTTAATTTATTCACAAACGACCTGGAGGATGGGATAAACAGCTCAATCTCTGTATTTGCGGATGACACTAAGCTAAGCACGGCAATAACTTCTCCCCAGGATGTGGAAACCTTGCAAGAAGATCTGAGCAAATTAATGGGGTGGGCAACTACATGACAAATGAGGTTCAATGTAAAATAATGCATTTGGTTGGCAAAAATATAAATGTAATCTATACACTGGGGGGAGAACCTCTGGGGGAATCTAGGATGGGAAAGGACCTGGGGGTCCTAGTAGATGATAGGCTCAGCAATGCCAAGCTGCTGCTAACAAAGCAAACAGAATATTGGCATTAAAAAGGGGATCAACTCCAGAGATAAAATGATAATTCTCCCGCTCTACAAGACTCTGGTCCGGCCGCACCTGGAGTAAGCTGTCCAGTTCTGGGCACCAGTCCTCAGGAAGGATGTACTGGAAATGGAGCGACTAC
This sequence comes from Lithobates pipiens, assembly GCF_037356315.1. Classification (NCBI taxonomy): domain Eukaryota; kingdom Metazoa; phylum Chordata; class Amphibia; order Anura; family Ranidae; genus Lithobates; species Lithobates pipiens. The sequence goes on from NW_027507811.1 coordinate 21,575,518, forward strand.
AAAGAAGGGCAACAAAGCTAATAAAGGGTCTGGAGGATATTAGTTATGAGGAAAGGTTGCGAGCACTGAACTTATTCTCTCTGGAGAAGAGACGCTTGAGAGGGGATATGATTTCAATATACAAATACCGTACTGGTGACCCCACAATAGGAATAAAACTTTTCTGCGAAAGGGAATTTAATAAGACACATGGCCATTCACTAAAATTGGAAGAAAAGAGGTTTAACCTTCAACTACGTAGAGGGTTCTTTACTGTAAGAACGTCAAGGATGTGGAATTCCCTTCCACAGGTGGTGGTCTCAGCAGGGAGCATTGATAGTTTCAAAAAACTATTAGATAACCACCTGAATGACCGCAACATACAGGGATATACAATGTAATACTGACATATAATCACACACATAGGTTGGACCTGGTGTCTTTTATCAACCTTGCCTACTATGTAACTATGTATTATTTTACTGAAGGAGCAGTTGATGCTTAGAATAGACTTCCAGCAGACAGTCAACAGTAATGCCGCGTACACACGATCAGAAATTCTCGACGGAAAAAGCTCTGATGGTTTTCCTGTTGGAATCCCGCTCGAACTGTCTTGCCTACACACGATCACACCAAATTCCGACCACCAAGAACGCGGTGACGTACAACATGTATGACGGGACTAGAAAAAGGAAGTTCAATACCCAGTAGCCAATAGCTTCCATCTTGTAGTTGAATCTGAGCATGCGTGAATTTTGGCGTGTCGGAATTGCATACACACAGTCGGAATTTCCGATAGAAAGTTTTTCCGTCTGGAAAATTGAGAACATGCTATCAAAGTTTTGCTGGCGGGAATTCGGCCAGCTAAATTCAGATTCAGCATACATGCGGTCGCATTTTCCGATGAAAAGCTCTCATTGGTCTTTTGCTGGCCGAAATTCCGATCGTGTGTACGCGGCATAAGGCTTCATGCTCATGGTCATACAGTGTGCAGAGCCTGTGTACTGACATTCCCGGGACCCGCTACCCTCACATTCAGTGGCCTATTGAGATGAATTATAAGAGGAGATCATGCGCTGGGGTTGCATGAAGCACCCCCATGGACACTGATGTATGCTCTGAATGCGCAATACCTATGCTCGGAACATACATCAGTGGCATTGTGGGTACTTTTTATATAACCCCTGAAGAATGACCTCATACAGCCGCCTATTCTAAAGCATCTCAATGGAGCAGTAGCGGCCCCTAGGCTGTGCACATTGTATGACCGTGTGCATGAGGCCTTGGTGAATTTAATTGGGACATACAGTAGATCTATATTCAGACCCTGCCGCAAGTGGCACATCTGTACAATGTAGACAACCTACTATAGCAACACTGACATTGAAGCCAGTCATGAATCGAATTATGTCCGGTTCAGAACCGGATGCATTTTGATTCTTCTATGGGCAGGCTGGTTGTACTGAAGTCGACCTATTGATTTTTTTCATGCTAAACCACACAAGGCCACATACGCTCAACACTGAGAAGGTAACCCTGGCCCAGTGGTTGTGGGGGTCTGCAAGCATGGGGACATTATCGGAGAATGGAAGCCTTCTTTAAAAATAGGGGGGCCCCAGATACCACACACACACAAGGATGAGTAAGGAGTACACAAAGGCCGCGTACACACGCGGGGACTGTTCGCTCAACTTTGTCCGCTGAACAGTGTTTCAGCGGACAGTCCGCTCGTGTGTGGGCTTCAGCGGACAGTTTCAGCGGACAGTTTGACGAACAAAGTTTTTCGGAAATCCGGAAAAACTGTCCGCTGAAACTTGGTTTGAGCGGACAGTCCCCGCGTGTGTAGGCTTGTTCGTCAAACTAAGTTCCGCGCATGCTCAGAAAGAATTTATACGCCGAAGGTTGCATTGCAGTGTATAGGACGTCGTTTTCTAGTCCCGTCGTACGTGCCGTTCACGTCATCGCGCACGGTTTCAGCGGACTGTTCGTTCGTCGTGTGTGGCCAAGTCCGTCCATGCTAATTTTGAGCGGACTGTCCGCTGAAACTGTTTGACGAACAAAGTTGAGCGAACAGTCCCCGCGTGTGTACGCGGCCAAAGGCCATTTAGCTCTGCACAGGTACAATACACTGGTTGGATGTTGGTGAAAGCTACCTGCAGCTGATTTGATAATAATACAAATATTATAACCATAACTTGGTGGGGTTTGCAATCACAAATGGTCCTCCAGGTGCAGTGGGTGCAGAACACATAGGGTACAGACAATAAGCAGTGCAGGTCATTGTGGTAGTCTGAAATCCTGCCCATTGTTGTGGTGTGGCACTTGTGATATGTCTCTCATTTCTCAGGAAAGTAACAACTAGCACCATTATTCTTTACAGATGTCTAAAAGTGGGCATTCTTTCCACCGAGCACCAATATAAGAAATATCCTATCCTCTGGCCACCAATGTATGGGCACATTCTTCCTACTGGCTACCAGTGCAGGGGAACATTTTCCCCAAATGGCCACCCACGTAAGGAAACATTCTTCCCACTGGCCATCAATGTAAGGGGACATTCCTCACACTGGCCACCCATGCATGGGACATACTTCCACTGGCCATCCATGTAAGAGGACATTTTTACCAATATTTATCAATGCAAGGGGCATTCTGCCCACTGGCCACCCACGTAAGGAAACATTCTTCTCACTGGCCACCAATGTAAGAGGAAATTCTTCTCACTGGTTGGGTCACCCATGTAAGGAAACTTTCTTCCCACTGGCCACTGATTCAAGGGGACATTCTTCTACATATTACCCAATCTAAGGGACATTAATCACATTGACCACCAATGTAAAAGGACATTCTTCCCATTTATCACCAATGTAAGGGGCATTCTTCCAGCTTATCACCAATATATGGAGACATTCTTCCCACTGACCACCAATGTAAGAGGCATTCTTACAGCTTATCACCATCCTTCCTATTGACCACCAATGTAAGGGGCATTCTTCCAACTGACCACAAATGTAAGGGGGATAGTCTACTCCCTGCCCACCATTGTAAGGAACATTCTTCTCTCTAATCACCAATGGAAGGGAACGTTCTTCTCACTGGTCACCCATTTAAGGGAACATTCTTCCCACCATCCCCTAATGTAAGGAGAATTCTTTCCTCTAATCACCAATGTAAGGGACATTCTTTATATTGGTCATTGATGTAAGGGCCATTCCACCCACTGGTCACCCACCTAAGGAAACGTTCTTCTAATTGGCCACCAACGTAAGGGGACAATTTTTCCCATTGGCCACCCATGTAAGGGGACATTTTTCCCATTGGCCACCCATGTAAGGGGACATTTTTCCCATTGGCCACCCATGTAAGGGGACATTTTTCCCACTGGCCATCCATGTAAGGGGACATTTTTCCCACTGGCCATCCATGTAAGGGGACATTTTTCCCATTGGCCACCCATGTAAGGGGACATTTTTCCCATTGGCCACCCATGTAAGGGGACATTTTTCCCACTGGCCATCAATGTAGGGGGCATTCTTTCCACTGACCACTCATGTAAGGGAACATTCTTCTCAATGGTGACCAATGTAAGGGACATTCTTCTCACTGGTCACCCATGTAAGAGAATAAGAAAAACATTTTTTCGGGCACAATCCCGGAGAGTACACAAAATAGCAAAAGTGAATGTCACCCAAGATCTCCCTTACAAGGGAGGTGTGCAGTAAGAGGGGATTTTAGTGTGCCAGAGACAAGGAATATGTGCAATCACCACCAAGGGATTTATTTTTTGCTGACCACCAAGAAGCATTATTCCCCTCAATCACCAATATAAGAGGACATTCTTCCCAATGGCCACCCATGTAGGGAAACATTATTCACACTAATCACCAATGTAAGGGAAATTCTTCCAAATGATCACCAATGTAAGTGGAATTATCATTATTATCATTATTAATAATTTCAGTTCATAAGCAGTAAAAAAAAAATGGAGTGTGCTGTTAAAAATTATCGACCCTGGATGTCTGATACGCTAGGAACACCACTAATATTGGCTGTGAATTGATTGGAAAAAATCACAGTGACACATATCAGGATAGTCAAATTTGCAGCTTTATTCATTGCAGTAAAATCTCTGAGATGGTGACAAGACTGAACACATCAGAATATCTAATTAGCAAATAATAAAATAAAGCTCAAATCTAGATAAAATCTCATATAATTTAAGTAAAAAAAAAAAAAAAAAATATATATATATATATATATATATATATATATATATCATGTATAAATTGGGCTAAAAAATGTTTTATTCAAATCAATAGTTGAACATAAATCATTAAAGTCCAAAAAAAAAAAAAAAACACATAGTGAATGTGTAGCCAAAAAGGAGAAAAAAAACAACACAGGAGTGCTTGTGAGTGTAGGTTCAGGAATCCTCCATCATGTCAGAAGCCACCGACACAAAAGGTCAAGATGTACTCTTACCACAGAGTATGGATCCTCTGGTTATGGAAGGTCACATGAGACTTAGTAATCCACCACTGTTAGTTTGCCCATGAGGACAAAAGGCGATGGTATATATAGGTCATATACACAGCTCATGTTAATCTCTGGTTTACCAGAATGCCCACAGACGAAGTTGGTTTCATAAATACAAATACTCAACTCAACCTTCTAATATCTTTGCAATGGCAGCGCTCTTCGATCTCACACTGCAACTTCGTCTGTGGGCGTTTTGGTAAACCAGAGATTAAAAGGAGCTGTGTATATGAGCTATATATACCATCGCCTTTTGTCCTATTCACTATTGAATTGAATATATATTTTTTTTTAGCGCAACGTATTTATTATCTTTCAGTTTTGTTGAGTACAATGTCTCACAATTAATGTTGCGGCTTTTCTGATATTTACATATTTATTGTTACACCGGCACAATATTGCTCACACCCTTTGGATATGTAAAAATTGGCTAAAGCAATGGAAAGCCAGTTTTGTTAGTAAAGAGAACAATGGTGTACAGCAGGGATCGCTAAACTATGACCTTCAAGCTGTTGTAGAACTACACATTCCATGGGGCGTTGTAAAACTCTGACATTCATAGACATGGCTAGGCATGATGGGAATTGTAGTTCCTGAACAACCAGAAGGCCATAGTTTGGGGACCCCTGGTGTTCAGCAATAACCAATGTCAACTCATAAAAATAGTTGTTCACATGTTGCCATATCTGGCCATGTTGTTGTACTACCGCCATTTAGTTCTGTGGTTGACTGACTAGGCCCAGGCTTGTAATCACTCTGGAAGAAATAACATTAAAGGTCTGGGTTCACCGAGGAGATGGATGAGGCTACAAAACTATTCCTTATGCCGTGTACACATGACCGGACTTTCCGGCAGACTAGGTCCGACGGTCTTCCCGAAGGGTCTTCCGAACGAACGGACTTGTCTACACACAATCACACCAAAGTCCAACGGATTCCACCATGATGACGTAAGACCGGACTAGAATAAGGAAGTTCATAGCCAGTAGCCAATAGCTGCCCCAGCGTCGGTTTTCATCCGTCGGACTAGCATACAGACTAACGGATTTTACGACCGGACTCAAGTCCATCGGAAAGATTTGAAACACGTTCTAAATCTAAAGTTGGTCTGATTTTTCGACAGCAAAGGTCCGATGAAGCCCACACACGATCAAATTGTCAGACAGATTCCTTTGCTGTCGAAAAGTCCGGCCGTGTGATACACTGCATTAGACTTCTTTTCTTTTCAGTTTGCAAGCTCATAGCGAGGAGGTTGATACGTTGAGGGGAAAAAAAGTATTTGGTCCCCTTACGATTTTGGATGTTTGCCCACTGACAAAGAAATGATCAGTTTACAATTGTAATGGTCGGTTTATTTTAAGAGACAGAATAACAAAAAAATAAAAATATTCAGAAAAACGCATTTCAAAAAAGCTATAAATTGATTTGCATTTTAATGAGTGAAATACGTATTTATATATATATATATATATATATATATATATATATATATATATATATATACACAGTATATATGGAAAAACCTGTCTTTGGGGGATGTGTTTGAAAATAGTTAAAGGGGTTGTAAAGGTTCGTTTTTTATTTTCTAAATAGGTTCCTTTAAGCTAGTGCATTGTTGGTTCACTTACCTTTTCCTTTGATTTCCCTCCTAAATGTTTTTTTTTTTCTTTGTCTGAATTTCTCACTTCCTGTTGATCCTCAGTAAGCTGTTCAGTAAGCCGTTCTGGCTGACTAAACACCGCTCGGATGATGGTGTGAAGTTTACTGAGTGTGAGGGCTTACCTAGGTTGGAGTCCATGGCGCAGAGATGTAGGCTCACCCTTGCAAATAGACACAGCCCACAGTAACAAACAGATAGGCTACCTGGGCTGTGAATCTGTGCACGGGGGCTTGACAGGAAAAGCCAAGGGATCGTCGAAGAAAGCCGTTGTCCGGGATTCCAGAAGTCAGCATAAACGAAAAACAAGCCAGGGTCAGAAGCCGGGGTCAGTCTTGGAACACTGTAACTTTGAACACCGGTACCTTTGGTGACAATGAACTGACAAAGCCCTTAGAGTGAAGCAGTGCTTTATACCCAGCTAATTAGGTAACCTGCCACAGCTGATCCAAGAGTGACAGGTACAAACAGAATTGGCCACAGTACTTATGCAAAACTAGGCATGGCTGGAAAGCAGGCAGAAGAGAACTGAGGTGTGGCTCAGAGGTAAAGAAACAGGAGCAAGAACAGTCATTAGTTTAATACCACCCAGAGCCACTTGGGGCACGACCACGCCTGGCCGTCTAAAAGACACGGTAGGGACCGTGACAGTTCCCTCACCTTAGGAATGCCCTCAGAGCATGGAACATCCTATTTCCTTTGGGCTTTCTTTGTTTTAGATGTTCAAGCTGGGGAGACTTTCATCGCTCTCAAGGCTGTTTCGTCTTCAGGTCCTGCTTACGGACTATGGTGCCATTTGAGGCATACGTACAGTCAGGAGGTAGTGGGGACACAGGCACAGGAACTTCAAGCTGGATAGCAGGCAGAGATTCAGGGGTAATATGAAGGATCCTAATAGTACCCACTTGCTGAAACTTTGGCCGGGGTGGACGAGTTGGGCAGAGAGAGATAAGAGTCCACAGCCTCTCCTCCGCTCTCTCTCTCCCTTAGACAGCTTGGGCCGGATGGACCCGATCTCCATAGGTTCCACATCATCCAGGGTAGGAGCAGGTAAAACCTCAGGACTGTCCAGGCTTTGAGGGGTTACGGCTATATAAATTGGCATGGACTGGGATGGCTTGGAGTCGTATCTGTACAGGGTATTCCTGTCCCTGGGTACAGGTAGGCCACATGAACTTGAAGCAGACTTGGGAACACTGGTTTTCTTATAAATAGAAATATAAGAGTCCAGAGCAAACATGAAAGCTTCCCAGCTGTCCAAGACTGGGCTCCTCTTCTGTAATAGCTGAAAAGCCCAGATGTTGATTAGCCCGGTGAGCGGGTTGATGGATGTGCGAACCTTTATAAAGTCAGAGGCATAGGTCCTAGGCTTAAGAGCAAACAGCAGCTCGCAATCCATCCTAAGGCTCGGCTCGGTTCACACAGGGGGCGATGCGAGGCGACACGACTTGCCGCGCCGCGACCTGCCGCGACCTCAGCTGCAACTTGCAAATTACTTCTGTATAGAAGTCAATGCAAGTCGCCCGGGGTCGCCCAAAATTAGTACAGGAACCTTTTTTCTAAGTCGGAGCGACTCGAGTCGCTCCTCTTAGAACGGTTCCGTAGTACAGAACGGGGGCGACTTGTCAGGTCGCGGCACGGCAAGTCGTGTCGCCTCGCGTCGCCCCCTGTGTGAACCGAGCCTTAAGGTCAAGAATGATGCACGATTCCCATCAAACTTCTCAGGCATCACAACAAATGGTTCCGGACATACAGGTTCCAGGGTTGGGCGTACTGTGCCTCTAAACATGCAGACTTCCTGCTGCAACTCAGCAACGGTTTGGCCCAGGCTGGAGACTTGTAGAGCAAGGGAGGTGAGCATCCTGTACATCTCTGTGGACTCCATGGTGGTCAGTTCATTATGTGAGGGCTTACCTAGGTTAGAGTCCATGGTGCAGAGATGTAGGCTCACCCTGTGAATCTGTGCACGGGGGCTTGACAGGAAAAGCCAAGGGATGGTCGAAGAAAGCCGTTGTCCGGGATTCCAGAAGTCAGCATAAACGAAATACAAGCCAGGGTCAGAAGCCGGGGTCAGTCTTGGAACACTGTAACTTTGACCACAGGTACCTTTCAGTGGCGGCTGGTGAAGTTTTTGGATGGGGGGGCGCCAGACCCCGCCCATCATGACCACGCCCACCATTTTGGCCCCTCCCACTTCTCATAAAACACACCCCTTATGTAATCGGAAAAAAAAATTGACGTGGGTTCCCCCTCCGAGAGCATACCAGGCCCTTAGGTCTGGTATGGATTCCAAGGGGAACCCCCTACGCCAAAAAAACGGCGTGGGGGTCCCCCCCAGATCCACACCAGACCCTTATCCGAGCACGCTACCCGGCCGGCCAGGAAAGGGGGTGGGGACGAGCGGGCGCCCCCCCCCTCCTGAGCCGTACCAGGCCGCGTGCCCTCAACATGGGAGGGTGCCTTGGGGGAGGGGGGGCGTGCGGCCCCCCCACCCCAAAGCACCTTGTCCCCATGTTGATGAGGACAAGGGCCTCTTCCCGACAACCCTGGCCGTTGGTTGTCGGGGTCTGCGGGCGGGGGGCTTATCGGAATCCGGGAGCCCCCTTTAATAAGGGGGCCCCGGATACCGGCCCCCCACCCTATGTGAATGAGTATGGGGTACAATGTACCCCTACCCATTCACCTGTGAAAAAAAGTACAAAAAAAAACACAACACAGGGTTAAAATATTTTATTGCACAGCTCCGGGGGTCTTCCGTCTTCGGGGGTCTTCTCGCCGGACTCCTCCGCTATCTTCTTGTAGCTCTTTTGCTAGCGGAGGAGTCCGGCTTTCTTCCTCGCCGCCGGCCTCTTCTCCCGACTTCAGGGGTCTTGTCCCCCTCTTCGGTTCTTCTGCCGGGCCACCGCGCCTTCTTATAGCTCTTTTAGAGGCGGTGGCCCGGTCTTCTGCTGCCGCTGCCGCCGCCGCCCGTTCTTCTTCTTCTTCTTCTTCTTCTTCTTCTTCTCCTTCTTCTCCAGGAGATGTTGCCTTGACGATCTCCCTGGCCGGAATGCCAGGGACGCGCTGTGCTGTTACTTATATAGGGACAATGGGGCGGTGTCACATGGGTTGATGTCACATGGGTTGGTCACATGGGTTGATGTCACAGTCGCCATGTGACATCAACCCATGTGACCAACCCATGTGACATCAACCCATGTGACACCGCCCCATTGTTCTTCTATAAAAGTGGCAGCGCAGCGCGTCCCTGGCATTCCGGCCAGGGAGATCGTCGAGGCAACATCTCCTGGAGAAGAAGGAGAAGAAGAAGAAGAAGAAGAAGAAGAAGAAGAAGAAGAACGGGCGGCGGCGGCGGCAGCGGCAGCAGAAGACCGGGCCACCGCCTCTAAAAGAGCTATAAGAAGGCGCGGTGGCCCGGCAGAAGAACCGAAGAGGGGGACAAGACCCCCGAAGTCGGAAGAAGAGCCCGGCGGGGAGGAAGAAAGCCGGACTCCTCCGCTAGCAAAAGAGCTACAAGAAGATAGCGGAGGAGTCCGGCGAGAAGACCCCCGAAGACGGGAGACCCCCGGAGCTGTGCAATAAAATATTTTAACCCTGTGTTGTGTTTTTTTTTTTTTGTACTTTTTTTCACAGGTGAATGGGTACATTGTACCCCATACTCATTCACATAGGGTGGGGGGCCGGTATCCGGGGGCCCCCTTATTAAAGGGGGCTCCCGGATTCCGATAAGCCCCCCGCCCACAGACCCCGACAACCAATGGCCAGGGTTGTCGGGAAGAGGCCCTTGTCCTCATCGACATGGGGACAAGGTGCTTTGGGGTGGGGGGGCCGCACGCCCCCCCTCCCCCAAGGCACCCCCCCATGTTGAGGGCACGCGGCCTGGTACGGCTCAGGAGGGGGGACCGCCCGCTCGTCCCCACCCCCCTTCCTGGCCGGCCGGGTAGCTTGCTCGGATAAGGGTCTGGTGTGGATCTGGGGGGGACCCCCACGCCGTTTTTTCGGCATAGGGGGTTCCCCTTGGAATCCATACCAGACCTAAGGGCCTGGTATGCTCTCGGAGGGGGAACCCACGCCAATTTTTTTTCAGAAATTTGGCGAGGAGTTTCCCTTTCAGAGCTCATTCTCTGATTGGCCACGGCAAAAGTCGCCTGGCCTGGGGAAACCTTTCTGGCTGAAATGTGAAAGCTTTTTTTCCATTCATTCAGTTAAATGCATGAACATTTAACAAAGTAGAAACTAAGGTCTTTATGCGGTGACTTGACTCACCTCCTGCCTGTCTTGCAGCTCCGCTCGGGCTGAGGAACGGAGCTGCCGACGTCACTTCCGGGTTTCGTAAAGCAGCCGAAAGCCGGAAGTGACGTGCCTGTCTAAGAATGACAATGCTCCGCCCGTAGAATCACAGTGATTTTACGGGCGGAAGCCAGTCGGCGTTCTGCAGTGCGCCGCAAGGCGGGTTTTTAATCCGCAAATGAAGCGCCATGGATGCAATCTTGTGATTGCATTGACGTGGCGCTTCTCATAGTGCACTGTGACCGGCGCCACAGTACACTATGTCAAATTGTTAAATGACATTTTTTTTTTTTTTATGTCTTAAAGGGCCCATTTTTTTTTTTTTTTTTTTTTTTTTTTAACTTTTTTTTTTTTACACCTGGGGGAGGGGGGGCGGCGCCCGGGCGCCCCCTATGGGCGGGCCGCCACTGGTACCTTTGGTGACAAGAGACAATGAACTGACGAAGCCCTTAGAGTGAAGCAGTGCTTTATACCCAGCTAATTAGGTAACCTGCCACAGCTGATCCAAGAGTGACAGGTACAAACAGAATTGGCCACAGTACTTGGCCACAGGCTGGAAAGCAGGCCGAAGAGAACTGAGGTGTGGCTCAGAGGTAAAGTAACAGGAGCAAGAACAAACAGTCATTAGTTCAATACCACCCAGAGCCACTTGGGGCGCGACCACGCCTCGCCGTGACACTGAGGAGGAACCAAAAATGCACTAGCTTAAAGGAACCTATTTAGAAAATAAAAAACAAAGCTTTACAACCCCTTTAATGTGGATATTACGAAGCCGGAGGGCGATCCCCTTTAAAAAAAATTCAGGAAGCTTTGTTTCTGATGGGTGGATTCCACCAACACTTTAGAAGGTGAGGTGGATAGTTGAAGGTCTACGAGAGGGGACAAATTGGGACACTTCATTTTGTGATTTGTTTATTGTGGGTTTTCGCACACTTGACAGACCTTGGGTGGAGGATGATGTTTCTTTGATCAGTTTTTTTTTTTTGTTTTTTTTGTTTTGTTTCAAGGTTAAGGCTGGTTGTAGCTTTATTTTTTGGGGGGGTTTTGGAGGGGGTGGGACAAAAAAAATCATGCTTATCAGGCTTTGTTGTGTTGTGGTGCTCTGCAGTAGGGATTGGGGGAGTGCATTTGGTAGTCATGTATTAGGCACAAATTATATTTTGATAAATGCATACTGAGTTTTGGGTATCAGTTTACTCGTATGGATCCTTTTATGCACTGTTGTGCCAATGTGTGTAATTTTATTTGTCTGGGAAAAAAAAATAAAAAATCAAAAAAAATAAATAGAAAAGGTCCAGTTCACCTCCAGCCCATTCACGCTGTTTTAAATCCAGCCCTGATAAAGAGGGTGCTTTTTAGACATGTGCAATTCGTTTCATTCCGAATTAGTTTTTTAATGAATTTCGACAAATTAGTTAAATAAAAGTTAATAGTTCAATCTCACAAAAGTAAGTACACCCCTCAAATTTTTGTAAATATTTTACTATACCTTTTCATGTGACAACACTGAAGAAATTACACTTTGTAAAGTAGTGAGTGTACAGCTTGCATAACAGTGTAAATTTGCCGTCCCCTCAAAATAACTCAACACACAGCCATTAATGTCTAAACCGCTGGCAACAAAAGTGAGTACACCCCTAAGTGAAAATGTCCAAATTGGGCCCAATTAGCCATTTTCCCCTCCCCAGTGTCATGTGACTCGTTAGTGTTACAAGGTCTCCGGTATGAATGGGGAGCAGGTGTGTTGAATTTGGTGTTATCGCTCTCACTCTCTCATACTGGTCACTGGAAGTTCAACATGGCACCTCATGGCAAAGAACTCTCTGAGGATGTGAAAAAATGAATTGTTGCTCTACATAAAGATGGCCTAGGCTATAAGGAGATTGCCAAGACCCTGAATTGCTAAGAGCTGCAGCACGGTGGCCAAGACCATACAGCGGTTTAACAGAACAGGTTCCACTCAGAACAGGCCTCGCCATGGTCAGCCAAAGCAGTTGAGGTCACTTGCTCAGCGTCATATCCAGAGGTTGTTTTTGGGAAATAGACATATGAGTGCTGCCAGCATTGCAGCAGAGGTTGAAGGGGTGGAGGGTCAGCCTTTCAGTGCTCAGACCATACGCCGCACGCTGCATCAAATTGGTGTCATCCCAGAAGGAAGCCTCTTCTAAAGATGATGCACAAGAAAGTCCGCAAACAGTTTGCTGAAGACAAGCAGACTAAAGCCCCATACACACTTTCTGCTGATTTTTTTTTCTTCACATTTGCCAAAACCATATAATATGAGATCAAACCTTAGGAGTTTCAATGTGTATACAATCAGTCAGGCCCTTGCACTACATGGTTTTGGTAAATCTGAAGACAAAAATCAGCAGAAAATCTGATAGTGTGTATGGGGCTTAAGGACATGGATTACTGGAACCATGTCCTGTGGTCTGATGAGACCAAGATAAACTTATTTGGTTCAGATGGTGACAAGCGTGTGTGGTGGCAACCAGGTGAGGAGGACAAAGACAAGTGTGTCTTGCCTACAGTCAAGCATGGTGGTGGGAATGTCATGGTCTGGGGCTGCATGAGTGCTGCTGGCACTGGGGAGCTACAGTTCATTGAGGGAACCATGAATGCCAACATGTACTGTGACATACTGAAGCAGAGCATGATCCCCTCCCTTCAGAGACTGGGCCGCAGGGCAGTATTCCAACGCGATAACGACCCCAAACACACCTCCAAGACTACCACTGCCTTGCTAAAGAAGCTGAGGGTAAAGGTGATGGACTGGCCAAGCATGTCTCCAGACCTAAACCCTATTGATCTTCTGTGGGGCATCCTCAAATGGAAGGTGGAGGAGCACAAGGTCTCTAACATCCACCAGCTCTGTGATGTCATCATGGAGGAGGGGAAGAGGACTCCAGTGGCAACCTGTGAAGCTCTGGTGAACTCCATGTCCAAGAGGGTTAGGGCAGTGCTGGAAAATAATGGTGACCACACAAAATATTGACACTTTGGGCCCAATTTGGACATTTTCACTTAGGGGTGTACTCACTTTTGTTGCCAGCAATTGAAAACTAATACATTTTTCGGCAGTGCACATGTATAGTGCTTTTGGATGCTGAAACGCGTTGGTTACTCATTGGATTGTCACTCTGACTTTTAGTGGAATAAGAGGTCCAAGTAGCATTGGCCTGGCAATTCAATTTCCATGTTTGCTTGTTCTATGATGTTGTCATTGTGGGCGCGGGATCGAGTCAGCGCTCTTTGTTTAGAGAACCATATTGCTATAATTGAATCCCGAAAAACGTCAATATATGTTTGTAATGCTCTCAATATGCCAGGCTTGTTAGCCTGTGTGAATCCTCTGGTGTCTACTAAGCGCTTTTCTATAGCCAAAACATTTCCCGCACTCGAAACATAAGAAAGGGCGCTCCCCCGTGTGAATTCTCTGATGTATAATAAGTTCTCCCTTCTGGATGAAACATTTCCCGCACTCTGAACATGAATAAGGACGCTCACCCGTATGAATCTTCTGGTGTCTAACCAGGGAAGTGTTCCGAATGAAACATTTCCCACACACTGAACATGAAAAGGGGCGTTCGCCATTGTGAATTTTCTGGTGTTTGCGAAGGTTTCCTTTCAGGTTGAAGCACTTTCCGCACTCTGAACACGAATAAGGACGCTCGCCCGTGTGAATCCTCTGGTGTTTTAGAAGGTCTTCTTTCTGAATGAAACATTTCTCGCACTCTGTACACGAATAGGGGCGCTCACCTGTGTGACTTCGCTGGTGCTTATGGAGGTCTCCTCTCTGAATGAAACTTTTCCCGCACTCTGAGCACGAATAGCGGCGCTCACCTGTGTGAATTCTCTGGTGTATAAGGAGGTGTCCTTTCTCAATAAAACACTTTCCGCACTCTGAACATAAGAAAGGACGCTCAGATGTGTGAGTTTTCTGGTGTCTAAGAAGTGCTCTGTTTTCATTGAACGATTTTCCGCACACGGGACATGACAAGGAACTCACTCCTGTGTGAGTACCTTCTTGGCTTAAAGAAGCTTTTTTGGGATTAGACGGACATGTTGGTCTATCCACAATGTGAGCTCTCAGGAGGACGTCTGGATTAACAGCAGGTGATTGAATAGCAGATTCATCAACATGGGCAGGATCAATTCTCTCCAGATAGTGAGGCCTGTGAGGTGTGCTTTGGGTAATGGGATTTACTCCTGGAGAATATTGTGCAATACCAATGTCTTCTGCATTATGACCTGGAGATGACATCATATGTCCTTCTGAGGTATTCCAGACATAGTGTCCACCTGTTGGAAATACATTTTTGAATATATGTTACAAGTATTCCTCGTGCCTTGCTTTGATGAGCCATAGATGTTGGTCTACAACACAACAGGTTTAATGAAATTTGATAACAGTGTTTGCACAGTGTGAGAATACAGATGGATCTTCCCTCACCTCAATTCTTTAAAAAAACTGACAATACACCAAAGAACATGACGTTATATTGAGGAACGGAGATGGACCTTTCATATGGTGTACAGTATCTCCTCCTCATTTGGTGGGAACATGACGTTATATTGAGGAATGGAGATGGACCTTTCATATGGTGTACAGTATCTCCTCCTCATTTGTTGGGAACATGACGTTATATTGAGGAATGGAGATGGACCTTTCATATGATGTACAGTATCTCCTCCTCATTTGTTGGGAACATGACATTATATTGGGGAATGGAGATGGACCTTTCATATGGTGTACAGTATCTCCTCCTCATTTGTTGGGAACATGACGTTATATTGAGGAATGGAGATGGACCTTTCATATGGTGTACAGTATCTCCTCCTCATTTGTTGGGAACATGACGTTATATTGTGGAATGGAGATGGACCTTTCATATGGTGTACAGTATCTCCTCCTCATTTGTTGGGAACATGATGTTATATTGAGGAATGGAGATGGACCTTTCATATGGAGTACAGTATCTCCTCCTCATTTGTTGGGAACAGGACATTATATTGAGGAATGGAGATGGACCTTTCATATGGTGTACAGTATCTCCTCCTCATTTGTTGGGAACATGACGTTATATTGAGGAATGGAGATGGACCTTTCATATGGTGTTCAGTATCTCCTCCTCATTTGTTGGGAACATGACATTATATTGAGGAATGGAGATGGACCTTTCATATGGTGTTCAGTATCATTGTTTCTAAATAAAATATTTATAAATGGCTAATAATATTTTTAGGAAAGATTATTGTAGACGGTTAACCTGGGGAGATCTCTGATAACCTTTTGGGATCCCTTCCCATGGATCAAATGCCAATATTTTGGTTGGGTGAATTCGATGGACATGATTTAAAAAAAAAAAAAAAACATTTAACAGTGTCAGAATTTGAGTTATTTGGTTGATTTGTGGAAATACGTGGAAATCTCCTAAATCATAGATTCTTACTTATTTCCGCAAATATAATACTGTTTAATATTTCGGTATAAATACCCTGACAACAGTTTAACATACTTTATACTTAATGTTAACTGTTCATGCGTTTAGAGCTTATTACTTACGTGTGTTAATATAAAGAGAAGATTCCTCCTGTTTACTCTTCTTAATCATCTCCTCTTCCTCCATAGACTGCTGATCTCCACTCACCAACGTCTCTTCTTCCTCCTCTTTAACCTCAACTTTGATGTCCTTCAGTTCTTCATCCTAAAACCCAAAATAAGATAATATAGATTTGGAGAAAGAAAAAAAGATTACATATAAAACTGTTATCTTAAAGTTTAGAATAAGTTATTAGGTCTACATGGTCAGTACCACCTACTCGATCCTGGTGAGGGATGGTGTGACCTTCCTGTGTGGAATCCCGGGAATACAGAGGATGGGGACATCTCTCTGGTGGGTTCCCATTACTGGATCCATCTGTAGGGAACACACACACTGACTGAATACATTGTTTCTATGTGTTTATCAGATGATGGGGGATCTAGGTGGAGCCTCCGTACTGCTCTCTCCTTTACAATAAAGTCTCCTCTTACCCGGTGATGTGAGGGGCGGCTGATTCTCCATCATGACGTCCTTGTAGAGATCCTTGTGTCCTTCTAAATACTCCCACTCCTCCATGGAGAAATAGACAGTGACATCCTGACACCTTATAGGAACCTGACACACACAATGATACAGTCACCATCCAGACACATCCCTTGTCTGTTACTGGATAATGTCCCAGAATTCCCGGCACAGCTCACCTCTCCTGTCAGCAGCTCAATGATCTTCTTGGTGACTTCTAGAATCTTCTTGGCACTGGTTACCTCTGTTGTCAGGCAGTGAGGTGGAGGCACTGTGATGGGTGATGTCCTGGGAAGACGGCTGCTGGGTGTTAATGGATCACCAGATGTTTTCTGAACTAATTTATAATCCTGTTTACAGAGAAAAAGTAACAATTATTAATATTATTACAGATTCCCAGAATCCTCTTCACCTCTACGGTCAGGTCTGTGTTTTATTAATAGAGATAAGAGTGATGTCATGTGACCTCCCAGAATCCTCCTCACCTCTCCAGTCAGGTCTGTGTTTTATTAATAGAGATATGAGTGATGTCATGTGACCTCCCAGAATTCTCCTCACCTCTTCGGTCAGCAGGTAGATGATCTCCAGGGTGAGGTCCAATATCTTCTCAGTCATGTGACTTTGATCTTTGTCCATTCCTCTTTATGTGGTCATGTGATCTATACAGGACTCTCCTCTCTGTAGACGGATAATAAACTGAGAATTATCTGGATGAATAATGTCGGCACAGAGTTCTGACACCTTATTCTATATTATAGGCCTCATTTAGGAATTTGACTGAAAGTACAAGGCCTCTTTCACACAGGGCGGATCAGTAATGATCCGCCCCGTGAAGATCCGCTCGCTCAGCGGGGATCGCTCCGTTGTCCCCGCTGAGCTGGCTGCGGACAGGGCGGTCTCCGCACACTGTGCGGGGACCGCCCTGTCAGCTCTCCGTTCTCCTCTATGAGGATCGGACGAGCACGGACCGTGTGTCCGTGTTCGTCCGATCCGCTCTGCAGACGGATAGAAAAATAGGATTTTCCTCCGTCTGCAGAATCGGACTGTTGCGGAGGCGGACGAAATCGGGTGTCTGCGGATGCTCATCCGCAGACACCCGCTATCCCATAGGGATGAATGGATGTCCGTATTTCATCCGCAAACGGATGGATGAAATACGGACATACCATCAGCATGTGTGAAAGGGGCCCAACTCTAACCAAAACCTTTTCTTTTAGGTTTGGATCAACTGGAGAAGCATTAGATCATTTATTGAGATTTTCAAGTTTCGAGATTTTTTTTGAGTTCTGGTTGGAGAGATTTCACTTTGATTAGCTTCAACCTCAAACTAAATAGGATGTGACTTAAAAAAAAGGCCTATTTGGGATATAGGGGTTTTAAACCTTTCCTTCTCCATTGAAAACTTAACAAAGCTTTAGCTGGAGGTCTCTGGGGTTAGATCTTTCCTCTGCCCACCAAAGCATCTAATTAAACTGAGATCCGAGATGCTTTACAAATTCGTAACGGCTTGTAAATATCAAAACAGAAACCGGAAGTGACTACATCCTCGTTGTCTGCGGTTTCTTGCATCACAGAGGGCAGGTGGGTAACGATGTACCTTCTTCCCCTTCGAGTGCACTGGGAATCCAAATCGGTGGCGGTACAGGGCTCCCCAATTGTACAGGAGATCTTGGTAAAGGCGGTGCGTGGAAGGGGGGGGCTTCTTCTGCATCCTGTAGAAGTGATAATTTGTTTGGCAATCCCTTGCCCATTAGCCTAGACCAGTGGTCTTCAAACTGTGGCCCTTGAAGCACTTTTTCTTCCACTAATACAAGACACTATTCCTCCCACTGACACCAACAATGGGGCATAATTCTTGATACTAACACCAATAATGGGGCTCTATTCCTTCCACTGACACCAACAATGGGGGTATAATTTATGCTACTGACACCAATGATGGGGCTTTATTCCTCCTCCTGACACCAACAATGAGGCACTATTCCTCCCACTGACACCACCGATAGGGCACTATTCCTCCCACTGACACCGACAACGGGGCGCTATTTCTCCCACTGACACCAACAATGAGGCACTATTTCTCCCACTGACACCAGAACAATGTCCACTCCCAATGGCCAAAGACTGGCCTTCCTAAAGCTTGAAGGACAGTAAACTGGCCCTTTGTTTAGAAAGTTTGGAGACCCCTGATCTAAACCATTCCATTGTATCTCTGGCTGTAGGTTTAGGGTCGTTGTCCTGCTGGAAGGTGAACCTCCGCCCCAGTCTTAAGTCTCAAGTCAACAATGGGGCAGGCACTGTTCCATCCCCTAATAATGAAGATGCATTGTTTACTTCCACTGATGGCAGGACAATTTGTACTCCCACTGGCCACAGCCAGGCCCCTCTAAAGTCTGAAGGACAGTAAACTGGCCCTTTGTTTAGAAAGTTTGGAGACCCCTGATCTAAACCATTCCTTAGAAGCTCTGGTTGTATGTTTAGGGTCGTTGTTCTGCTGGAAGGTGAACCTCCACCACAGTCTTAAGTCTCAAGTCAACAATGGGGCATGCACTACCCCTTTCCCTAACCATTCCATTGTAGCTCTGGCTATATGTTTAGGGTCGTTGTCCTGATGGAAGGTAAATCTCCGCCCCAGTCTTAAGTCTCAAGTCAGCGATGGGGGAGACCCCTGGCCTAGACAGTGGCCATTCTGGTCCTTTAACATCAGGCTTCCATTGACTTCAGTGGAGCTCACAATCATCACCCAAACATATCATGTTTTGTGAACCTGCCTCAAGCTGACCCCAAGTATGTTCAGCTCATCCTTAAGCCCAGTACACATTATATGAAAACACCTGTATTCAGAATAGGGATGAGCTTGGGTGTGTTCGCAGACTCCACGTGCAGAGCCACCAGGAAGCCGGCGCAGCGCTGTGCTAATTATAGGCAGTGAGACATTTCCCGATCTCTGCAGTCGCACGTCTGGGCAATGTCTCACTGCCTGTGATTAGCGCAGCGCTGCGCCGACTTCCTGGCGGGCTCTGCACGTGGACCATGTGAACACGCCCGAGCTCATCCTTAGTTATCATCCCATAAGAATCAAACGAGTAACGGGCATGATCAAAAAACAAAGTGCACGACCGCAGACTGGATATAGACCGAGGCTACCTACATGGAAGGTTGTCCTCTGTCATTCAAGAATATTCATACCATTAATGGCATTCTCCATTTTCAAACATGGGAAGAGGAAACAAGGACAAAAACTTAGGATCGTTCTTCGACTTCCGAATAGCGTGCGCTAGGCTTTACTTATTATCTTGTGTGTAACATTGCCGATGAATAAAAAGAGCTGCAACTATCTGATCCTTTCTTCTAACTACATCTGTGTGCACCGAAATGCTGGAGATAAAAGGATATGGAGGAAGAGGACGGACATGACGGGGGGATTATTGGGTGTAAATATAAAATAAGATCTTATTACCTCCTCTGCTGCCAGTTCCAGCAATGTCTCCTCTCTACTTCCTCCCGACTCACCTCTCACCCGGAACTTCCTGTTTTTATAATACATCACTTCCTGTGCGCGTGTCCCACCCGCCGACAACTAGGATCTCCTTCTTGTTGATATAAAATTTGCAGCCTACCTCGTTTAACTCTTTCACGACTAAGCCTATTTTTGACATTTGGTGTTTACAAGTTAAAATCCGTATTTTTTGCTAGAAAATTACTTAGAATCCCCCAAACATTACGTATATTTTTTTTAGCAGAGAATCTAGAGAATAAAATTGCGATTGTTTCAATATTTTACGTTCGGCGGGAAGGGGTTAAAGTGCAACTTCAGTGAGCAAGATGATAAAAAAGCTGAGTCCATCTTTGGGGGAAAAATATTAACGATTGCGTACTGTCCATCACACTTTCTTCATTTGCACAAACTTTGAGGCCCCTTCCTGTTCCAGACATGGATGAGCGAGTTTGGGGTGGAGGAACTTGACTGGTCCTGACCTCAACCTTTGGGATGAATTAGAGGGGAGGCTACGAGCCAGGCCTTCTCGTTCCAACATCAGTGCCTGACCTCACAAATGCGCTTCTGGAAGAATTGTCAAACATTCCCATAGACACACTCCTAAACCTTGTGGACGGCCTTCCCAGAAGAGTTGAAGCTGTTATAGCTGCAAAGGGTGGGCCAACTCAGTATTGAACCCTACAGACTAAGACTGGGATATCATTAAAGTTCATGTGCGTGTAAAGGCAGGCGTCCCAATACTTTTTGACTTTAGTGTATATCCATTTGGAGTAAAGATCCACCAGATAGAGAAACCGTTGCGTTTCAGCCTTGAAATTACTGACTAAAGGCTGAAACACGTCAGATTTCTCTTTGTGGTGGATCTTTACTCCCAATGGATATTTTTTTTACTTCTTTTTATGACAAAATAAAACATAATATAAAGGAAACCAGTTGTCCACATATTGGCAGATCTGCCCACCTATTGCTACAGTTTGGTGCAAAGGTATCCTCTTTGTGAGGACTTCTTAGAATTCCTCTATTTTCATACAATTTACAGTTGTGCTCATAAGTTTACACACCCCAGCAGAATTTATGATTTCTTGGCCATTTTCAGAGAATATGAATAACACAAAAACTTTTCTCTCACTCATGGTTAGTGTTTGGCTGAAGCCATTTATCATCAATCAACGGTGTTTACTCTTTTTAAATCATATTGGCAACAGAAACTACCCAAATGACCCTGATCAAAAGTTTACATACCCCAGTTCTTAATGCCGTGTATTGCCTCCTTTAACTCCAATGACAGGTTGAAGTCTTTTGTGGTATTTGTGGATGAGGCTCTTTATCTTCTCAGATGGTGAAGCTGCCCATTCCTCTTGGCATAAAGCCTCCAGTTCCTGTAAATTCTTGGTCTGTCTTGCATGAACGGAACGTTTGAGATCTCCCCAGAGTGGCTCAATGATATTGAGGTCAGGAGACTGAAATGGCCACTCCAGAACCTTCACTTTATTCTGCTGTAGCCAATGACAGGTCCACTTGGCCTTGCGTTTTGGATCATTGTCATGTTAGCATGTCCAAGGACGTCCCATGCGCAGCTCCCTGGCTGATGAATGCAAATGTTCCTCCAGTATTTTTTGATAACATACTGCATTCATCTTGCCATTAATTTTGACCAAATTCCCTTTGCCTTTGTAGCTCACACATCCCCAAAACATCAGCGATCCACCTCCGTGTTTCACAGTAGGAATGGTGTACCTTTCATCGTAGGCCTTGTTGACTCCTCTCCAAATGAAATGTTTATGGTTGTGGCTAGGGATGAGCTTCGCGTTCGAGTCGAACATCGGCTGTTCGCCCGTACGGCGAATTCCGAACGTTATGGGCCGTTCGCGCCAAATTCGTGTGGCGCTCACGGCCCACAATGCACTGCGCCATTGCAGTGCATTGATGGCTCATGATTGGCCAAGCATGCACTGTGACCCCGCATGCTTGGCCAATCACAGCGCCGGGAGCGAGGAGAGCCATGATTGGCCACAGGCAGGATGCCTGTGGCCAATCATAGTTTAGGCTGTGTAGTACACGCCCCACACTATATAAGGCCGCCAGCATGGCGGCCTTGTGTAGTGTGTTGGCGTCTGTAGCAGTTAGTGGGTGTTCTGTGTACCTTCAACACAGTATACACCGATCGTTATCGGCCGATTTTTCGTTCTTGCTCTTCTGTAGTGGTTGTTGTCTGCGTGCCCTGACCGCAGTATACACCGCTATATTCACCTATATAGCTAACTATCTTGCTCGTTTTAAATAGAGCTTGCAGTCAGCGGTAGGAGATTGTGCGTGCTGTCTGCGTGCTCTGAACCCAGTATACACCGCTATATCCACCTATATAGCTAACTATCTTGCTCGTTTTAAATAGAGCTTGCAGTCAGCGGTAGGAGATTGTGCGTGCTGTCTGCGTGCTCTGAACCCAGTATACACTGCTATATCCACCTATATAGCTAACTATCTTGCTCGTTTTAAATAGAGCTTGCAGTCAGCGTTAGGAGATTGTGCGTGCTGTCTGCGTGCTCTGAACCCAGTATACACCGCTATATCCACCTATATAGCTAACTATCTTGCACATTTTAAATAGAGCTTGCAGTCAGCGTTAGGAGATTGTGCGTGCTGTCTGCGTGCTCTGAACCCAGTATACACCGCTATATCCACCTATATAGCTAACTATCTTACTCGTTTTAAATAGAGCTTGCAGTCAGCGGTAGGAGATTGTGCGTGCTGTCTGCGTGCTCTGAACCCAGTATACACCGCTATATCCACCTATATAGCTAACTATCTTGCTCGTTTTAAATAGAGCTTGCAGTCAGCGTTAGGAGATTGTGCGTGCTGTCTGCGTGCTCTGAACCCAGTATACACCGCTATATCCACCTACATAGCTTTTCTCTATTTGAGCCATCTGCAGGAGTTAGTGGAAGTTGTGTGTGCCTCCAGCACAATATACACTACCCAATTGCTGGTTTTCTCAACTCCCTTCAGGCCATTACCATGTCTGGAAGGCCAGCAAGGAGAGGCAGACAGGCGGAAGCCCATAAAAGAGGGCAAGCAGGCTCTGTGTCTAGAGACAACAGTGCTGGTCGTGGACGCGGTGCATCGTCATCATCAGCACGTGGCCATGGGACACGCTTGTCCTTCTTTTCGGCAGCTAGACATGTTGAGCCGCAACATGCCAACGACTTGGTAGAGTGGATGACCAAGCCCTCTTCATCCTCCTCATCCTCTCTCACCCAGGCTCAGGGTAATAGCAAAGCAGCTGCCAACGCATCGTCTTCCCTCCTCTCAATGTCATCATCAGTGACTCCTTCCCTAGACCCACCATGTCCTCCTGAGGAGTCTCCTGAACTCTTTGAGCACAGTGTTGGGTACATGCTCCAGGAGGATGCCCAGTGTTTTGTAGGCTCTGATGATGATACTCAGCTAGAGGAAGGCAGTAGCGTGAATGCAGAAAGAGGGGATGCTCAAGAAGGACAGCAATCTGGCAGTCATGTTCCACAAGCTGCAGCATACTGCCAGGTTTGCTCCAGCGATGAAGAGGGAGGGGATGATGAGGGCACTGACTCCACGTGGGTGCCTGGTAGGAGAGAGGAGGAGGAGGAGGAGGCACATGTCCAACGAGGCAGGATGCCCTCCGGGGGCCAGCTTAGGGGCAGCACACCGACTGAATCAGACCGCAGAGCTCCGCCTGTGCAGGGCGCTGCCTCTGCGCGTTATTCTAAAAGTTCTTTGGTGTGGGCCTTTTTTGAGATGAGTGCATCAGATCGCACCGCTGCTATTTGCAACATATGTCTCAAGCGCATCTCGCGTGGCCAAAACATCAGCCGCTTGGGCACCACATGCTTGACCAGACATATGTTGACCTGCCATGCAGCTCGTTGGCAAGTGTACCTCAAAGACCCACACCAAAGAACAAAGCGGACCTCTCCTTGCTCCTCATCAGCTGGGATCTCCAACCCCACTAGACCTTCAGTCCTCTCTGAAACCTGCTCTGAGAGGAATGAAGGTGTAGAATTAGGTGTGTCACAGCCAAGTGCTTCCGGGCACTCTGCTAGCAGTACACCCACGTCCGATTATAGCAGGCAAATGTCCCTGCCCCAGCTGCTGGACTGGCGAAAGAAGTTCACTCCCAGCCATCCACATGCCCAGCGGTTGAATGCTAGCTTGGCTAAATTGCTAGCACTTCAACTGCTGCCTTTTCAGTTGGTAGACTCGGCCCCCTTCCGTGAGTTTGTACAATGTGCGGTTCCTCAGTGGCAGGTCCCCAAACGCCACTTTTTCTCACGGAAGGCGATTCCGGCTCTCTACCGGCATGTGGAAGGCAATGTCCTTGCCTCGCTGGACAGGGCGGTCAGCGGTAAGGTGCATATTACCGCTGACTCATGGTCCAACAGGCATGGACAGGGACGTTACCTGTCTTTCACGGCCCATTGGGTCACTCTTCTGGCAGCTGGGAAGGATGCAGGACAAGGTGCAGTAGTGTTGGAGGTTGTTCCGCCACCACGCCTCCAAAATGCTACTATTGGTTGTGACACACCTCTCTCCTCCACCCCCTCCTCTTCTTCTTCCTCCATGGCCTCTTCCAGTGCTCTGTCCTCACCAGCGGTGCTCCGTAGGCGTTCCAGGGGCTACGCAAGTACGCAGGCAAAACGATGCCATGCCGTGCTTGCGCTGATTTGTTTGGGGTACAGGAGCCACACTGGGGCGGATGTTTTGTCAGCTCTGCAGGGGCAGGCCGAGAGGTGGTTGACGCCACGCCAGCTTAAGCCAGGAATGGTGGTTTGCGACAATGGCACCAACCTCCTCTCCGCCCTCCGACAGGGACAACTGACCCATGTGCCCTGTGTGGCTCACGTCCTTAACCTGGTGGTGCAGCGGTTCTTGGGCAGGTACCCAGGCTTACAGGATGTCCTGAAGCAGGCCAGGTAAGTCTGTGTGCATTTCCGCCGATCATTTAATGCCTGTGCTCGGCTGGCGGAGCTCCAAAAGGAGTTGAACCTGCCCAAGAACCGCCTTATATGTGACATGCCCACCAGGTGGAACTCAACGTTGGCCATGCTGCAGCGGCTGCACACGCAGCAGAGGGCCATCAATGAGTACCTGTGCGACTACGGCACCAGGACAGGGTCAGGGGAGCTTGTTTTTTCTCACCACGCCAGTGGGGCATGATCAGGGATGCATGCACTGTCCTGTCACCGTTTGAGGAGGCCACAAGGATGGTGAGCAGTGACAGTGCATGCATCAGTGACACTGTACCTCTTGTCCACGTCTTGGAGCATACGCTACGTGGAATAATGGACAGGGCACTTGAGGCAGAACAGAGGCAGGAAGAGGAGGACTTCCTTGCCTCTCAAGGCCCCCTTTATCCAGACAGTGTTCCTGCTGTGCCACCCATCACACAGGAAGAGGATGAGGATGAGGAGGATAGGAGGATGATTGTGTAAGCATGGAGGTGGAGGCTGGCACTCAGCATCAGCAGCAGTCTTGTAGGGATGATTTATAGTCCCAAGAAACCCGTGGACTTGTACGTGGCTGGGAGGAGGTAGCTGCGGATCATGTTGTCCTTAGTGACCCAGAGGACTCCGAACCGAATGCCTCAGCTAACCTACGCTGGCCTCCCTGATCCTGCAAAGCCTGCGGAAGGATCCTCGTATTCTTCGGATCAAGGAGAGGGACCATTACTGGCTGGCCACTCTCCTTGATCCACGGTACAAGGGTAAGGTTGCCGACCTTATCTTGCCATCGCAGAGGGAGCAGAGGATGAGACATCTCCAGGAGGCCTTGCAGAAAGGTCTGTGCAATGCGTTTCCAGAGACCGGGAGGTTACAAACTCCTGGTCCTGGACAACGTGTTGCTGAGGCATCGGTCAGAAGGAGCGGTGGAGAAGGTGGCCGTCTGACCGATGCTTTCAGGCAATTTTTTAGTCCGCAGCCCCAAGGTATGATCGGTTCCAGCAACCATCGCCAGCGTCTGATTTACATGGTGCAGGAATACCTAGGGGCAAGGTCAGACTTGGACACCTTTCCCACCGAAAATCCTCTGGCTTACTGGGTCTTGAGGATGGATCACTGGCCAGAGCTTGCACAGTATGCAATTGAGCTACTGGCCTGTCCTGCATCCAGCGTTCTTTCGGAACGCACCTTCAATGCTGCTGGTGGCTTTGTTACCGATCACAGGATGCGCCTGTCAACTGAATCAGTTGATCGACTGACCTTCATCAAGATGAATCAGTCTTGGATCACCCACAGCTACCAAGCACCTGAAGCTGATGTAACTGAATAATTTTTTTATTATCATCCCTTCAAGACTGCCTATCATCCCTTCAAGACACATCACATCCCTTCAAGACTGCCTATGCTGATGCTGAGTGACTGTCCTGTTATGTTGATTGTCTATCCTCTTCCTCCTCCGCTGATATGTTGGAAGAACATTTTTGGTTCTGGGTGATGCCATCAGCCCAATTTTTCTGCCCCTGTTTAACAGGGGCATTTAATTACAATTTTTGATGCAATGCTTTGCAGCAGGGCTAATTCCTGCACTAAAACTAGAGTACAGTGTGGTGGCACCAGCACCAGTGCCTAAGGCCCAATTTTTCTGCCCCTGTTTAACAGGGGCGTTTAATTACAATTTTTGATGCAATGCTTTGCAGCAGGGCTAATTCCTGCACTAAAACTAGAGTATATGGGAGAGGTTGCAGTGTCGTGGCACCAGTACCAGTGCCTAAGGCCCAATTTTTCTGCCCCTGTTTAACAGGGGTGTCAGGTCACCTTGAGGCGAGGTGACAGGTGCACACCGTAGGGATCAGGAGTGCACCACAAGGTTGTGGACCCTACGGCTGACTGCTGCAGACGGGGGACAGAGGTTAGAGCGTAAGATTCCCTGGGGCGTGGAGTCTAAGAGCCAGCAGGTGTTCACCAGCGCCTCTAGTGGTGAGGATGGACTTGGCTGCAACTGACTCCAGGTCGCGACCCCCAGGGTCCCCCAGCTCACACCCACAGTAGGCAACAGGAGGATACGGATGGTGAGGGACAAAGCCAAGGTCAGGGCCACAAGCAGACAAGAATAGTCGGGGACACGCCAAAAGGTCAGGATCACAGGCAAACAGGGATAGTCAAGACACGCCAAAGTCAGTAACGGAAAACAGTAGCAGAGCACACGGAGGAAACAGGAAGCTAACACACAAAGGTTGATCAGCAGGGCTGGCCTGCAGTGCACAGGTTAATATAGAGCTCTCTGATAGGAACTAGGATGGAGCCATGCCAGAGGATGGATTATAAAAGCAGTCAGGTGAGGGTCAGCTGGTCTCTAGAAATGAACACATGGAGACAGGTAAGCAGACGAACTCTATTGCATAACCATGACAAGGGGCGTTTAATTACAATTTTTGATGCAATGCTTTGCAGCAGGGCTAATTCCTGCACTAAAACTAGAGTATATGGGAGAGGTTGCAGTGTCGTGGCACCAGCACCAGTGCCTAAGGCCCAATTTTTCTGCCCCTGTTTAACAGGGGCGTTTAATTACAATTTTTGATGCAATGCTTTGCAGCAGGGCTAATTCCTGCACTAAAACTAGAGTATATGGGAGAGGTTGCAGTGTCGTGGCGCCAGCACCAGTGCCTAAGGCCACATTTTTCTGCCCCTGTTTAACAGGGACATGTAATTACAATTCTTGATATAATATTTCACAGGAGGGCCCGTTCCTGTGCTCACCCAGAGTAACTGTGAGGACTTATAGTGTTGTGGCACCAGCACCACAACCACCAAAGGTAAATTTTTCTACCACTGTTCAACAATGGCATGTAATTACAATTCTTGATATAATCGTTCACAGCAGGGCGCTCCAGCGCCCACCAAGAGTCACTTTGAGGGCTTACAATGTTGTGGCAAAACCAACACCTTGTTCCGCCATTTCTGCAGAGCATATAGGGCAGGCCCCTACTTTCAAACATCCAATTTACAAATGTCTCCTACTTGCAAACGGAAGGAGACAACAGCAAGTGAGATGAAAAAAGACGGACGGCAAAACAAATTATACAGGGGTGATAACCCTTCCCTATGTTTTCCAAAAAGCTTAAAAATAGTTTTTTTGACTGGAGCTACACTTTAAAAATGTACCAGTTGAAAATTACAAACAGATTCAACTTAACACAACAAACCTACACATTCCCTGCCTTGTTTGCACCGCCTGTATACTGCTGTTCTGAGTATATAGGGCCTGGGGGCCACACGTATTTCCTTTTTTTTAAATGGGTACGGGGTTCCCCTTAATATGCGTACAAGACCCAAAGGGGCTGGTAATGGGCAGGGAGGGCTACCCATGCCATTTTTCTCAATGATTTTAAACCATATTGCAGGAACCAGATATAACATTAAAACCGCAAGCAGTTTTAAATGACTTTATTTCCGTTAAATGTCATTTTGTGCAGGGACTGTTCTAAACACGGGAATCACATCGCACTTCACAGGCATACTATAGACACCCCCAGGCACGATATTTAAAGGAATATTTCACTTTTTTTTTCACTTTAATCATCATTAAAATCAGTGCTCCCGCCAAAACTGCCATTTTTAAAACTTTTTTCTGCATTGACCCATGTCCCCTGGGGCAGGAGCCAGGTCCCCAAACCCTTTTTAGGACAGTATCTTGCATATTAGCCGTTAAAATTAGCACTTTTAATTTCGAACGTTCGAGTTCCATAGACTTCAATGGGGTTCTAACGTTCGTGCAAATTTGGGGTCCGTTCGAAAGTTCTGGTGCGAACCGAACCGGGGGGTGTTCGGCTCATCCCTAGTTGTGGCCAAAAAGCTCAATTTTGGTCTCATCGCTCCAAATGACTTTGTGCCAGAAGGTATGAGGCTTGTCTCTGTGCTGTTTGGCGTATTGTAAGCGGGATACTTTGTGGAATTTGCGTAGTAATGGCTTTCTTCTGGCGACTTGACCATGCAGCCCATCTTTCTCCAAGTGCCTCTTTATTGTCAGGGGCGGACTGACAACTCATGGGGCCCCCGGGCAATAGGAGAAGATTATGGGGCCCCTGGGCAATAGGAGATTATGGGGCCTTCAGGCAATAGGAGATTATGGGGCCCAAAGGCAATAGATTATGGGGGCCACACAGTATACACACACATACAGTATACACACACAGACACACAATATACACACACAGAATACACATACATACACTGAAAAGGTACTGGAGAGACGGGGCAGCTAGAATCTTGGGATTTTTAAACAAAACACAGATTTTTACATACTGTCCCTGGTTTTATTGAGGCTGGCAACCCTGATGGGGCCCCTTAGTGGCATGGGGACCTCGGGCAGTGCCCTAATGGTCAGTCCACCGCTTCTTATTGTGCATCTTAAAACAGCCACACCACATGTTTTCAGAGAGTCCTGTATTGCACCTGAAGTTATTTGTGCTTTTTTTTTGTTGCATCCCGAAGAATCTTCCTGGCAATTGTGGATTAAATTTTAGTTGGTCTACCTGACCGTGGTTTGGTTTCAACAGAACCGCTCATTTTCCACTTCTTGATTAGTTTGAACACTGCTGATTGGCATGCTCAATTCCTTGGATATCTTTTTATATCCCTTTTCTGTTTAATACAGTTCAACTACCTTTTCCCGCAGAACTTTTGACAATTCTTTTGCTTTCCCCATGACTCAGAATCCAGAAACGTCAGTGCAGCACTGGATGAAAGATGCAGCGGTCTGTCAGGGGTCCAGAAACTCATTGACCTTTTATATACACACACACTAATTACAAGCAAACAGATCGCATGTGAGGATGGTTACCTTTTGTAGCCATTCAAACCCCTTTGTGTCAACTTGCGTGCACGTTATCAGGCCAAAATCACTGGGTGTGTAAACTTTTGATCAGGGTAATTTGAGTAATTTCTGTTGCCATTATGATTTAAAAAGAGTAAACACAGTTGGTTGATAATAATAATAATTCAGCCAAACACTAATCATGAGTGAAAGAAACATTTTTGTGTTATCATTCATATTCTCTATAAAATGGCCAAGAAATCATTAAATTCCGCCAGGGTATGTAAACTTATGAGCACAACTGTATTTCCTTTTTTTAAAAGATAGATAATAAAAATATCACTTGGGGTTAAAAACAAAACAACAACAAAAAAACATTTATTGTATCACATTTAAAAAAAACAACATTAAGAACATACACAACCCTTCTTTAGATCGTTAACTTTTAAAAAAATTTTTATTAAGTATTGTATTGTATTGTATTAAGTATTGTGAGTCTTCCGACTTTATATAAGAGTATACAATATGTAACAGCACTATCCCCTTACAGTATGTACTTTCACATTGTTTACCAAGGAATTCTCATTAAATTCAACAGTTAAGCCTTCATTACAACAAACTCGGTGGAGGCCCCTAGGCAGTCGAAAACTTGGGCCACCCTCACAGGTTTCTGAAGGTCTCTCTTGAGCTCTAGTGGGATACCATTGAACCAAGTAGTGAGCACGTTGGGCGCTAGATATGGGGGTGACCATCACTACTGTACATTACACAAATGTAGGTTGTGCCAATTTTTGTTACAAACTGACAGCTGAAAGAAGATGAATTTAAAATTTCCAAACTGTAATGTGAACTCGAGAGCTATGGTTTATGGACTTTACGTTTTTATTGGGTACATTACATTAATACGGTATTTTCTCTATTGAGTCTTCAGTGTAAAGTTTTTGTTTCTTCGAGTTGATTCATTTTTTTTCTATATTTTGTAAGCAATTTAAGAAATCTTCATCGTCGTTTTCTTTCAAGGTCCAATAGATATTATTTTGATTAGTTGACGTGGGGCCCATAGGGCTGGTGCCTACACCAACTTGGTCATCCGGCACCGTAGGCCCCTGATGTATGTCATTTGGAGGTGTGTTGCACAGATCCACGTTCTCCTCCCAGCTAATGCATGTAGTCCATCATCAGCTCCCGAGACGTGTCTGCCTACGGCGTGGCCTTCATTTGGTAGGCTCCTCCAGAAGTCAAGCCATCGAGGAGTTGGTTCCATATTCACTCTTTGCTCCGAAAAACAAAATACAAGAACGGCAAGTATACCAAAGTAACTCCAGAGATGAGTCGTGCCGTATCGGAGTCCGTATCTTCCAAATGTAACGCTCAACGTTTCTACAATGCAAAAAGTATGGTGCCGCTACCCTTAAACTCAAAATAAGGGTGTAGGACAGTGGTCTCCAAACTGGTGCTCAGGTGTGCCCTTTTACTTGGCTGTATCTGGCCTTTGGGACACTATTCCACCAAGTGACGCCCATGATGGAGCACCATTCCCCCTAATGACATCAATGGGGCACTATTCTTCTCATTGATATTGACAATACGGTACTATACCTCCATGCTGAGGCATTTTCTACTGCCATTGGCCACAGTCCACCCCCTCAAGCCTGAAAGATAGTAAACTGGCCCTTTGCTTAGAAAGTTTGGAGACCCCTGATCTAAACCATCCCATTGTAGCTCTGGCTGTATGTTTAGGGTCGTAGTCCTGCTGGAAGGTGAACCTCCTCCCCGGTCTTGAGTCTCAAGTCAACAAGGGGGGAGACCCATGGCCTAGACCAGTGATGGCGAACCTTGGCACCCCAGATGTTTTGGAACTACATTTCCCATGATGCTCATGCACTCTGAAGTGTAGTGGAGCATCATGGGAAATGTAGTTCCAAAACATCTGGGGTGCCAAGGTTCGCCATCACTGGCCTAGACAGTGGCCATTCCGGTCCTTTAACCTCGGTAGGGAATTCCCACCTGTGCCAAGAGCACAGCTGCACCACAAGCTGTTCAATCAGACATTCCATTTGGGAAAGGTCGGCAAGTTGGCGTTCAAAGCTCTAAAATCTTCTTTATTAAATATCCGTTGGGAGTAAAGATCCACTACGAAGAGAATGCCGACGTGTCTCAGCCCTTCCAGGCTTTAGGCGGTCACTCACTGTAAGGGCTTAAACGCGTCAGCATTCACTTTTCGCATTTTAGGTCGGCAAGTGGGTGTTCAAAGCTCTAAAATCTTCTTTATTATATATCCTTTACAGGCTTTAATCAGCCATTCACCGCAAGGGCCGAAACGCGTCGGATCTTTACTACCAATGGATATATAATAAAGAAGATTTTAGAGCTTTGAACACCCACTTGCCGACCTAAAATCGTCTTTATTATATATTGGGAGTAAATATCCACCACAAAGAGAAAATTCGGACAAGTTTCAACCCTGACAGGCTTTAGTCAGTCATTCGCCGCAAGGCTGAAATGCATTTGTTTTCTCTTTGTGGTGGATTTTTACGCCCTCTACTGTCCCTCCTCTATACTGAATCTGGGGTAAAGGAGAGGCAGCGACAACAGCTGCAGAGCCTGCGTGATGACGTCACCCATAGGCTTACTATGGGGCAGTTGTTGTTGGCTGTCCCTGCTCTATACTGAAACTGGGGTAAAGGAGAAGCAGAGACAAAAGCTGCAGACCCTGCGTAATGACGTCACCCATAGGCTTACTATGGGGAAGCTGTTGTTGGCTGTCCCTCCTCTACACTGAATCTGGGGTAAAGGAGAGGCAGCGACAACAGCTGCAGAGCCTGCGTGATGATGTTACCCATAGGCTTACTATGGGGCAGTTGTTGTTGGCTGTCCCTGCTCTATACTGAAACTGGGGTAAAGGAGAAGCAGAGACAACAGCTGCAGAGCCTGCGTGATGACGTCACCCATAGGCTTACTATGGGGCATCCAAGTTTAAAACTACAATCTATAAAGTATTAAAACAAAAACCATTGCCGTCTTGAGAAAACTCTAAACATGGAAAATAACCCTTTTGTAATGTGTGTTTTTTTTCTGCCATCTGACAAGGCTTTCTTCCTCATTGAAAAGGTTTCCCGCACTCTGAACATGAGAAAAAGATGTTACCGCGTGTGAATTTTCTGGTGCCTTACGAGTTGTTTCCTGTAAATGAAACCTTTCCCGCACTCTGAACATGCGTAAGGACGCTCCCCCGTGTGGATTCTCTGGTGTTTAAGAAGGTTTCCTTTGTCGGTGAAAGATTTCCCACACTCCGAACATGGATACGGGCGCTCGCCTGTGTGGATTCTTTGGTGCCGAAGAAGGCTTACTTTATGGCTGAAAGATTTCCCGCACACCAAACATGACAAAGGACGCTCGCCTGTGTGAATTCTCTGGTGGGAGAGAAGGTTTCCTTTTTGAAGGAAACCTTTCCCGCATTCTGAGCATGAGTAAGGACGATCAGTTGAGTGAATCTGTTGGTGTTTAACCACTTTCAGACCGGACCATTTTGCTGGTAAATGACCAGAGGTCTTTTTACACTTTGGCACTGCGCTGCTTTAACTGGTAATTGCGCGGTCATGCAATGTTGTACCCAAACAAAATTTGCGTCCTTTTCTTCCCACAAATAGAGCTTTTTTTTTTTTGTTGCTACTTCAGCGAATTTATCAGCGAGGTGCCAATCACCTTGGCGTTCATTTTAGTTTGCCTCGTCTTAACTTCACATCATTGTAGCTCTCCTTATCATTCAAAGACTTTATTCATTTATTCATTAAAAAGAACACATAAACAAAAACCAAGAAAGGGAACGCCGTCGAGTCATCTTTAACTTTCCCTTTAAATTTATCCCTTATCCTCCTTCGCCCAAATTCTTCACTTTAATTACTCCCCACCCCCCCCCCCTCCCTCTCTTTTTCACGCTCATTATGGGTAGGAAGAGAGAGGTAAGCATCCCGTATCCTAAAACGATACGTCGAATATCTATTCTCGTTTGTGCCTCCTCTTCTCTTTGTCCCTTTATACTCTTTTCTACCCCCTCCCTCCCACCTCCCTGTTCCTGGTTACTTTTCCTCAGAGTTCTACTTAAAACCTCACTTCCAGTTTGCCTTTCCCGTAGTTATTCCTGCGTTATTTCCTCCACATATCGCCATGATTTTTTAAATTTCTCCCAGGGATCCCATTTCCGATCCCTCTCCTCCTTTATGGCTGGTTCCTCCTCTCCACCCTCCCCACTTTCCATATGTTGTATTTCGGTAACCTGACGAATCCAATCCTGGATTTTAGGGCTTTCTTTCTCTCGCCATTTTCTCGGGATAAGATTTTTTGCGATGTCTAATAATATAGGGACTAATGATGCTTTATATTGGTTAATTGTCTGCTCTGTCCCATGGAATAAGACCATCCATGGGTCTTCTCTGACCACTTTTCCCGTTACCACCTTTACTAATTCAATTATCTTCTTCCAGAATTCTTTAATTTTGGGGCAATCCCACCATATATGGCTCATACTCCCGATAGATTTGCAACCTCGCCAGCACTCCGGTGATTGATCGTTTCTAAACCTACTTAGTTTGTCAGGGGTAGCATACCATCTTGCTATACATTTGTAATTTGTTTCTATCATTTTACTCCCTCCCCCCGCAAAGTGAATTAAAGTTAATATTTTCTTTCTAATTTGAATATTACATTGAACCCCCAATTCTTTTTCCCACTTTTTAAAAAATGTCGGTTCCTCCAGCTCGTCCCCCTCTGATATTACTTTCTTTTGATGGTATTTGATTGCCTCTGCGATTTTTATTTTTTGCGATATAAACGTAAAAAGACCGCAAATTTTGAAAAAAAATGATATTTTCTACTTTTTGTTATTAGAAAAATCCAATAAACTCAATTTTAGTCATACATTTAGGCCAAAATGTATTCAGCCACATGTCTTTGGTAAAAAAAAAGTCAATAATTGTATATTTATTGGTTTGCGCAAAAGTTGTCACATCTACAAACTAAGGTACGTTTTCTGGAATTTACGCAGCTTTTAGTTTACGACTGCCTATCTCATTTCTTGAGGTGCTAAAATGGCAGGGCAGTACAAAACCCCCCCAAATGACCCCATTTTGGAAAGGAAAATTGACCCCATCCCTAAGGAAATTGATAAGAGGCATGTTGAGCCCATTGAATATTTTATTTTTTTGCCTCAAGCGATTGAATAATGACAAAAAAAAAAATTTTTTTTTTTTTTACACAAAGTTGTCACTAAATGATATATTGCTCACACATGCTATGGGCGTATGTGAAATGACACCCCAAAATAAATTCTGCTGCTTCTCCTGAGTACGGGGATACCACATATGTGGGACTTTTTGGGAGCCTAGCCGCGTACGGGGCCCCGAAAACCAATCACCGCCTTCAGGCTTTCTAAGGGCGTAAATTTTTGAGTTCACTTCTCACTACCTATTACAGTTTTGAAGGCCATAAAATGCCAAGATGGCACAAAACCCCCACAAATGACCCCATTTTAGAAAGTAGACACCCCAAGCTATTTGCTGAGAGGCATGTTGAGTCCATGGAATATTTTATATTTTGCCACAAGTTGCGGGAAAATTACAAACTTTTTTTTTTTTTTTTTTTTTCACAAAGTTGTCACTAAATGATATATTGCTCACACATGCTATGGGCATATGTGAAATGACACCCCAAAATAAATTCTGCTGCTTCTCCTGAGTACGGGGATACCACATATGTGGGACTTTTTGGGAGCCTAGCCGCGTACGGGGCCCCGAAAACCAAGCACCGCCTTCAGGCTTTCTAAGGGCGTTACAGTTTTGAAGGCCATAAAATGCCAAGATGGCACAAACCCCCCCAAATGACCCCATTTTGGAAAGTAGACACCCCTAAATTTAGGGGTACACTAGTGAGACTAGGTAATAAATGGCGGGTGCCCTGAAACTATAAAAAAATAACTAACCAACCAGCGTCACCTGTAACAGTTATATGGTGATCACTGGTGAAAGGGTTAACTAGGGGGCAATCAGGGGGCTTTATGCGGTAGTATATGGGGGTCCCTGGCGCTATAAAAAGCTGCAGCGAACCTAAATACCTACCTGCCTAACTAGCGTCACCTGTGACACTAATACAGCGATCAGAAAAACGATCGCTTATTAGGCTGGGTTCACACTGGAGCGATGCGGGAACGCCACGAATGTGCGGCGGGTTCCCGCATCACATGCCTCCCGGCGGCAGTTCACACTGCCCTATGCGAACTGCTGGGAGTGTCAGTGAAATGTTAATGACACCCCCAGATCAGTTCGCATATCGCAGTGCGATCTGCAAACTCGGATCGCATGATGTGAACACCCATGCGATCCGATTCTGCTGCGGGCCAAAAAAAGGGCCCCGTGCGAATTTGCGGCGGGTGTGGCGGGTGCGGCGGGTGCGGCGAATGGCTGAACTCGAATCGCACAGAGATCGGATGTGATTTGCACTGCAGTGCGGTGCGAATCACATCCGTTCTCATAAACCGCTGCAATGTGAACCCAGCCTTAGTGACACTGGCGACGGGGGTGATCACGGGGTTAAACCTTTATTGGGGGGGTTAGGGGGGTACCTTAGAACTAAAGGGGGCTAACCCTAACTGCCCTAACAGTTATTAGTCACAAATGACACCCGCCGGGTGATCAGGGGGTTAAACCTTTATTAGGTAATAAATGGCGGGTGCCCTGAAACTATAAAAAAATAACTAACCAACCAGCGTCACCTGTAACAGTTATATGGTGATCACTGGTGAAAGGGTTAACTAGGGGGCAATCAGGGGGCTTTATGCGGTAGTATATGGGGGTCCCTGGCGCTATAAAAAGCTGCGGCGAACCTAAATACCTACCTGCCTAACTAGCGTCACCTGTGACACTAATGCGGCGATCAGAAAAATGATCGCTTATTAGGCTGGGTTCACACTGGAGCGATGCGGAAACGCCGCGAATCCGCGGCGGGTTCCCGCATCGCATGCCTCCCGGCGGCAGTTCACACTGCCCTATGCGAACTGCTGGGAGTGTCAGTGAAATGTTACTGACACCCCCAGATCAGTTCGCATATCGCAGTGCGATCTGCAAACTCGGATCGCATGGTGTGAACACCCATGCGATCCGATTCTGCTGTGGGCCAAAAAAAGGGTCCCGTGCGAATTTGCGGCGGGTGTGGCGGGTGCGGCGAATGGCTGAACTCGAATCGCACAGAGATCGGATGTGATTTGCACTGCAGTGCGGTGCGAATCACATCCGTTCTCATAAACCGCTGCAATGTGAACCCAGCCTTAGTGACACTGGCGACGGGGGGTGATCACGGGGTTAAACCTTTATTGGGGGGGTTAGGGGGGTACCTTAGAACTAAAGGGGGCTAACCCTAACTGCCCTAACAGTTATTAGTCACAAATGACACCCGCCGGGTGATCAGGGGGTTAAACCTTTATTAGGTAATAAATGGCGGGTGCCCTGAAACTATAAAAAAATAACTAACCAACCAGCGTCACCTGTAACAGTTATATGGTGATCACTGGTGAAAGGGTTAACTAGGGGGCAATCAGGGGGCTTTATGCGGTAGTATATGGGGGTCCCTGGCGCTATAAAAAGCTGCGGCGAACCTAAATACCTACCTGCCTAACTAGCGTCACCTGTGACACTAATACGGCGATCAGAAAAATGATCGCTTATTAGGCTGGGTTCACACTGGAGCGATGCGGAAACGCCGCGAATCCGCGGCGGGTTCCCGCATCGCATGCCTCCCGGCGGCAGTTCACACTGCCCTATGCGAACTGCTGGGAGTGTCAGTGAAATGTTACTGACACCCCCAGATCAGTTCGCATATCGCAGTGCGATCTGCAAACTCGGATCGCATGGTGTGAACACCCATGCGATCCGATTCTGCTGCGGGCCAAAAAAAGGGTCCCGTGCGAATTTGCGGCGGGTGTGGCGGGTGCGGCGGGTGCAGCGAATGGCTGAACTCGAATCGCACAGAGATCGGATGTGATTTGCACTGCAGTGCGGTGCGAATCACATTCGTTCTCATAAACCGCTGCAATGTGAACCCAGCCTTAGTGACACTGGTGACGGGGGGTGATCACGGGGTTAAACCTTTATTGGGGGGGTTAGGGGGGTACATTAGAACTAAAGGGGGCTAACCCTAACTGCCCTAAGAGTTACTACAGTCACAAATGACACCAATGCAAAAAAAAAAAAAAAAAAAATGACATTGGTGTCACTGTGACTGGGGGGCAGGGGTAATTGGGGGGGTGATCGGGGGGTAAAGGGGGGGTGTGAGTGTGCCTGGCATGTTCTACTGTGTGTGTAGAGTGTTGGTGCAACTCACCGATCCGCTCTCCTCCGTGTCGGAACGGAAAATACCGACACGGAGGAGAGAATACATCACTTCCTCTCCTGTGTTTACATTACAGGAGAGGAAGTGATGTCACGGGGGATTTCTATTCGTCGGGAGCGATCGCGAGGGGGTGGCCATGAATGAATGGCCGCCCCCTCGTCCCGGATCGCTCCCGGACGAAAACCAAACGCCGCAGGCACCGGGCGGGGGCCCGATCGGGCCCCAGACCCGCGGGAGGCAAGGGACGTACATGTAAGCCCTTATGCCTGCCCGTGCCATTCTGCCGACGTACATCGGCGTGCGGCGGTCGGCAACTGGTTAAGGAGGTGACTTCCCTGATGCTGAAGATCTCCGGTTTGTAGGAAACCTTCCCCACACTGTGGATACGAAGGGCAACCACAAGTATGACTTTTCTGGTGTTTAAGAAGTGATCTTTTCTCAGTGAAACCTTTCCCACACTCTAGACATGAAAAAGGACGCTCGCCAGTGTGAATTTTCTGATGCATGATAAGATTTCTTTTTTCAGTGAAACATTTCCCGCACTCCAAGCATGGAAAGGGACGCTCACCCGTGTGGCTTCGCTGATGTATAAGAAGTATTCTTCTCTCAGCGAAACACCTCCCGCACTCTAAACACGCATAGGGCCGCTCACCCGTGTGAATTCTCTGATGTATGACAAGCGTTCTTTTTTCAGTGAAACATTTCCCGCACTCTGAACATGAATAGGGTCGCTCACCAGTATGAATTCTGTGGTGTTTGATAAGGTCTTCTTTCTGAATGAAACGTTTCCCACACTCGCCACATGGATAGGGACGCTCCCCCGTGTGAGATCTCTGGTGCCTTTGAAGCGTTCTCTTTTCGGCGAAGCCTTTTCCACACTCTGAACATAAAAAGGGACGCTCGCCGGTGTGAATTCTCTGGTGTATGACAAGCTTTTCTTTCCGGACAAAACTTTTCCCGCACTCTGAACATTGGAAAAGACCCTCCCCAGTGTGAATTCTCTGGTGCGCAAGGAGGTTTCTCTTTTTAGTGAACGATTTATTACACACTGAACATGACCATAAAGTCTCTCTTGTGTGAGCTCCTTCATGGTTAGAAGAAGATTCCTTGGGATTAGATGGATCTATTGATCGATTGACACTGTGAGATATTAGATGGGTATTGGAAGTCATAGCATGTGATCGATCAAATGATTCCTCAGGGTGAGAGGGGTCCATTGACATCTGTGAATGGTAAGGTCTATGATGTATATTCTGAGTAATGGGATTTTCTCCCGGAAAGGGTTGTGTGATTCCAGTTTCTTCGGCATTAAAATCCGAGGAGAAAAACTGAGGAACCTCAGAGGTATTCTGGACATAATGTCCACCTGTTGGAAAGACATTGTAAAACCAACGTTACACCTTCTCTTCATCCCTCACACTCATAAGTCATATATGTTGGTACATAACTCAACAGATTCATAAAGCTCTGGCATAATATTGGTTACATCGATGAAGATTGTTGGGAACATGACATCATAGTGAGGAATGGAGATGGACCTTTCATATGGTGTACAGTATCTCCTCCTCATTTGTTGGGAACATGACGTTATATTGAGGAACGGAGATGGACCTTTCATATGGTGTACAGTATCTCCTCCTCATTTGTTGGGAACATGACATTATATTGAGGAATGGAGATGGACCTTTCATATGGTGTACAGTATCTCCTCCTCATTTGTTGGGAACATGACGTTATATTGAAGAATGGCGATGGACCTTTCATATGGTGTACATTATCTCCTCCTCATTTGTTGGGAACATGACGTTATATTGAGGAATGGAGATGGACCTTTCATATGGTGTACAGTATCATCTCCTCATTTGTTGGGAACATGACGTTATATTGAAGAATGGAGATGGACCTTTCATATGGTGTACATTATCTCCTCCTCATTTGTTGGGAACATGACGTTATATTGAGGAATGGAGATGGACCTTTCATATGGTGTACAGTATCTCCTCCTCATTTGTTGGGAACATGACGTTATATTGAGGAATGGAGATGGACCTTTCATATGGTGTACAGTATCTCCTCCTCATTTGTTGGGATCATGACGTTATATTGAGGAATGGAAATGGACCTTTCATATGGTGTACATTATCTCCTCCTCATTTGTTGGGAACATGACGTTATATTGAGGAATGGAGATGGACCTTTCATATGGTGTACATTATCTCCTCCTCATTTGTTGGGAACATGACGTTATATTGAGGAATGGAGATGGACCTTTCATATGGTGTACAGTATCTCCTCCTCATTTGTTGGGAACATGACGTTATATTGAGGAATGGAGATGGACCTTTCATATGGTGTCCAGTATCTCCTCCTCATTTGTTGGGGACATGACATTATATTGAGGAATGGAGATGGACGTTTCATATGGTGTACAGTATCTCCTCCTCATTTGTTGGGGACATGACATTATATTGAGGAATGGAGATGGACGTTTCATATGGTGTACAGTATCAGTGTTTCTAAATACAACATTTATAAATGGCTAATAATATTTGTAGGAAAGATTATTGTAGACGGTTAACCTGGGGAGATCTCTGATAACCTTTTGAGATCCCTTCCCATGGATCAAATGCCAATATTTTGGTTGGGTGAATTTGATGGACATGATTTTTTTAAAAACCCATTTAACAGTCAGAATTTGAGTTATTTGGTTGATTTGTGGAAATACGTGGAAATCTCCTAAATCATAGATTCTTACTTATTTCCGCAAAAATAATACTGTTTAATATTTCGGTATAAATACCCTGACAACAGTTTAACATACTTTATACTTAATGTTAACTGTTCATGCGTTTAGTGCTTATTACTTACGTGTGTTAATATAAAGAGAAGATTCCTCTCGTTTACTTTTCTTAATCATCTCCTCTTCCTCCATAGACTGCTGATCTCCACTCACCAACGTCTCTTCTTCTTCCTCTTTAACCTCAACTTTGATGTCCTTTAGTTCTTCAGCCTGAACCCCAAAATAAGATAATATAGATTTGGAGAAAGAAAAAAAAGATTACATATAAAACTGTTATCTTAAAGTTTAGAATAACTTATTAGGTCTACATGGTCAGTACCACCTACTCCATCCTGGTGAGGGATGGTGTGATCTTCCTGTGTGGAATCCCGGGAATACAGAGGACGGGGACATCTCTCTGGTGGGTTCCCATTACTGGATCCATCTGTAGGAAACACACACACTGACTGAATACATTGTTTCTATGTGTTTATCAGATGATGGGGGATCTAGGTGGAGCCTCCGTACTGCTCTCTCCTTTACAATAAAGTCTCCTCTTACCCGGTGATGTGAGGGGCGGCTGATTCTCCATCATGACGTCCTTGTAGAGATCCTTGTGTCCTTCTAAATACTCCCACTCCTCCATGGAGAAATAGACAGTGACATCTTGACACCTTATAGGAACCTGACACACACAATGATACAGTCACCATCCAGACACATCCCTTGTCTGTTACTGGATAATGTCCCAGAATTCCCGGCACCGCTCACCTCTCCTGTCAGCAGATCAGTGATCTTCTTGGTGATTTCTAGAATCTTCTTGGCACTGGTTACCTCTGTTGTCAGGCAGTGAGGTGGAGGCACTGTGATGGGTGATGTCCTGGGAAGACGGCTGTTGGGTGTTAATGGATCACCAGATGTTTTCTGAACTACTTTATAATCCTGTTTACAGAGAAAAAGTAACAATTATTATTATTATTATTACAGGTTCCCAGAATCCTCCTCACCTCTCCGGTCAGGTTTGTGTTTTATTAATAGAGATAAGAGTGATGTCATGTGACCTCCCAGAATCCTCCTCACCTCTCCGGTCAACAGGTAGATGATCTCCAGGGTGAGGTCCAATATCCTCTGAGTCATGTGACTTTGATCTTTGTCCATTCCTCTTCATGTGGTCATGTGATCTATACAGGACTCTCCTCTCTGTAGACGGATAATAAACTGAGAATTATCTGGATGAATAATGTCGGCACATATATATATGACGGCTTGTAAATATCAAACCGGAAGTGACTACATCCTCGTTGTTTGCGGTTTCTTGCATCACAGAGGGGAGGTGGGTAAAGATGTACCTTCTTCCCCTTCGAGTGCACTGGGGTTCCAAATCGGCGGCGGTACAGGGCTCCCCAATTGTACAGGAGAGCTCGGTAAAAGCGGTGCGTGGAAGGGGGGGGGGCTTCTTCTGTGTCCTGTAGAAGTGATCATTTCTTTGGCAATCCCTTGCCCATTAGCCTAGACCAGTGGTCTTCAAACTGCGGCCCTTTGCTTGTCTTTATCTGGCCCTTGGGGTACTTTTCCTTCCACTAATACAAGACACTATTCCTCCCACTGACACCAACAATGGGGCATAATTCTTGATACTAACACCAATAATGGGGATCTATTCCTTCCACTGACACCAACAATGGGGGTATAATTCCTGCTACTGACACCAATGATGGGGCTTTATTCCTCCTACTGACACCACAGATGGGGCGCTATTCCTCCCACTGACACCAACAATGGGGGCATAATTTCTGCTACTGACACCAATGATGTGGCTTTATTCCTCCTACTGACACCAACAATGAGGCACTATTCCTCCCACTGACACCAGAACAATGTCCACTCCCAATGGCCAAAGACTGGCCTTCCTAAAGCTTGAAGGACAGTAAACTGGCCCTTTGTTTAGAAAGTCTGGAGACCCCTGATCTAAACCATTCCATTGCCAATCCCTTCACTGGCTTCCCCTACCCCACAGTGTAAAATTCAAAATGCTAACCATAACATACAAAGCCATCCACTACATCGCCCCCATCTACATCACCAACCTCATCTGCAGATATCGCCCAAATCGTCCCCTCCGCTCCTCCCAGGACCTCCTGTTCTCTAGCTCCCTTGTTACCTCCTCTCATGCTCGCCTTCAAGACTTCTCCAGAGCCTCTCCCATCCTCTGGAACTCAGTCTGTCCACTCAGCCCCTACCCTGTCCACCTTTAGGAGTTCCCTGAAAACTCATTTATTCAGGGAAGCCTATCCCACACCCACCTAACTGTCCCCGAGCCACCCCCATCAAATCATTCTCTGCAGCTATTACCTTTTGTACCACCACCCCCTCCCTTTAGAATGTAAGCTCTATGAGCAGGGCCCTCCTGTACCTTCTGTATTGTACTGTAATTGTGTTGTCCCCCCTATACATTGTAAAGCTCTGCGTAAACTGTTGGCGCTATATAAATCGTGAATAATAATAACAACAGTAATAATTGTATCTCTGGCTGTAGGTTTAAGGTCGTTGTCCTGCTGGAAGGTGAACCTCCGCCCCAGTCTTAAGTCTCAAGTCAACAATGGGGCAGGCACTGTTCCATCCCCTAATAATGAAGATGCATTGTTTACTTCCACTGATGGCAGGACAATTTGTACTCCCACTGGCCACAGTCTGGCCCCTCTAAAGTCTGAAGGACAGTAAACTGGCCCTTTGTTTATAAAGTTTGGAGACCCCTGATCTAAACCATTCCTTTGAAGCTCTGGCTGTATGTTTAGGGTCGTTGTTCTGCTGGAAGGTGAACCTCCGCCCCAGTCTTAAGTCTCAAGTCAACAATGGGGCAGGCAGTACTCCTTCCCCTAACCATTCCATTGCAGCTCTGGCTATACGTTTAGGGTCGTTGTTCTGATGGAAGGTAAACCTCCCCCCAGTCTTAAGTCTCAAGTCAATGATGGGGGAGACCCCTGGCCTAGACAGTGGCCATTCTGGTCCTTTTACATCAGGC
This sequence comes from Lithobates pipiens, assembly GCF_037356315.1. Taxonomy (NCBI): domain Eukaryota; kingdom Metazoa; phylum Chordata; class Amphibia; order Anura; family Ranidae; genus Lithobates; species Lithobates pipiens. The sequence continues at coordinate 21,619,513 of NW_027507811.1, forward strand.
CTCCATTGACTTCAGTGGAGTTCACAATCGTCACCCAAATATATCTCATGTTTTGTGAACCTGCCTCAAGCTGACCCCAAGTATGTTCAGCTCATCCTTAAGCCCAGTACACATTATATGAAAACACCTGTATTCAGAATAGGGATGAGCTCGGGCGTGTTCGCAGACTCCACGTGCAGAGCCGGAAGCAGGCACAGCGCTGTGCTAATCACAGGCAGTGAGACATTTCCCGATCTCCGCAGCCGCACGTCGGGGCAATGTCTCACTGCCTGTGATTAGCGCAGCGCTGCGCCGACTTCCTGGTGGGCTCTGCTTATGGACCATGCGAACACGCCCGAGCTCATCCCTAATTCAGAACCATCCTTTGATGTTCCATCACTGCTTTGGAGAGCCAATATGGACTGTTCAGGTGAAAGTTTCCGAAGGGACATGTTGGAAAAATTTTCTCGTTAGTTATTATAATGTCCAAATTTCATTTAGTTAGTACAGTAATCGTTAGGGATGAGCTCAGGCGTGTTTGCATGGTCCACGTGCAGAGCCCGCCAGGAAGCTGGCGCAGCGCTGCGCTAATCACAGGCAGTGAGACATTGTCCGATCTCTGCAGCCGCACATCGGGGCAATGTCTCACTGCCTGTGATTAGTGCAGTGCTACGCCAACTTCCTGGCGGGCTCTGCATGTGGACCATGCAAACACGCCTGAGCTCATCCTTAGTTATCGTCCCATAAGAATCGAACGAGTAAGCCCGGGGCATGATCGAAAAACAAAGTGCGTGACCGCAGACTGGACATAGACCGGGGCTACCTACGTGGGAGGTTGTCCTCTGTCATTCAAGAATTTTCATACCATTAATGGCATTCTCCATTTTCAAACATGGGAAGAGGAAACGGGGACAAATCATAGGATTGTTCTTCGACTTTGGAATAGCGTGCGCTAGGCTTTACTTATTATCTTGTGTGTAACATTGCCGATGAATAAAAAGAGCTGCAACTATCTGATCCTTTCTTCTAAGTATATCTGTGTGCACCGAAATGCTGGAGATAAAAGGATATGGAGGAAGAGGACGGACATGACGGGGGGGGGGGGGGTTATTGGGTGTAAATATAAAATAATATCTTATTACCTCCTCTGCTGCCACTTCCAGCAATGTCTCCTCTCTACTTCCTCCCAACTCACCTCTCACCCGGAACTTCCTGTTTGTATAATACATCCCTTCCTGTGCGTGTGTCCCAATTAGGATCTCTTTCTTGTGTATATAAAATTTGCAGCCTACTTCGACTAAGCCTATTTTTGACATTTGGTGTTTACAAGTTAAAATCCATATTTTTTGCTAGAAAATTACTTAGAATCCCCCAAACATTACGTATATTTTTTTAGCAGAGAATCTAGAGAATAAAATTGCGATTGTTTCAATATTTTACGTTCGGCGGGAAGGGGTTAAAGTGCAACTTCAGTGAGCAAGATGATAAAAAAGCTGAATCCATCTTTGGGGGAAAAAAAATTAACAACGATTGCGTACTGTCTGTGATACTTTTTTGATTTTATTTGCACTAACATATCATTTTTCATGGACGAAACTTTCGGGGTGTGTGTCCTCTTCTTCAAGGTCCAAGCAGTACTCTACAATACGGCTACAATCACCTCAAATATTTTATGTATTTGTGCAGCGGTCTTTTAAACACAACTTTTTGGGAAAAAGACACTTACATGAATTTAAAAAAACAAAAACGAAACAGTAAAGTTAGCCCAATTTTTTTGCATAATGTCAAAGATGATGTTACTCTGAGTAAATAGATAAAAACACGTCACGCTTTAAAATTGCGCACACTCGTGGAATGGCGACAAACTACGGTACATAAAAATCTCCATAGGCGACATTTAAAAAAAAAAATAACAGTTACCAGTTTAGAGTTACAGAGGAGGTCTAGTGCTAGAATTATTGCTTTCGCTCTGACGGTCGCGGTGATACCTCGCATGTGTGATTTTAACACCGTTTACATATGCGGGTGCGACTTCCGTAGGCGTTTTCTTTGCTGCGCGAGCTCGCGGGGACGGGGGGCGCTTGAAGATTTTTTAATTTTTAATTTAATTTATTTTTATTTTTAAAAAAAATACATTTTTGATCACTTTTATTGGTGTCACAAGGAATGTAAACATCCCTTGTGACAGTAATAGGTGGTGACAGGTCCTCTTTATGGAGGGATCTAAAAAAAAAAAAAATCCCTCCTTTGCACTTCAACATATTCAGATCGCTGAAAACGGTGATTTTGAGTACTGTATATTTTTTTAAAACCGGCGCCATTGGCAGCCGAGTAAACAGGAAGTGACGTTGTGACGTCACGTCGTCGCTTCCGTGTTTACAGAGAGAAGGCTGGAACAAAGCCGTTTCCGGCCTCGTGCCAGTCTGTCTCTAGCCGCCAGAAGTGGCGGATCAAAGATCGGGTCTCCCGGTGGGACGGTGGGTGAGACGGTGAGATGTCCCCTCCCGCTCCTCCGGGATAACAACCGAGTGACTTTGAGACGCATTGGTTGTTATCCCTGGAATGTCGATCGCCTGCTCTAAAAAAGGGTACCAGGATGATGCCTGCAGCTGCGGGCATCATCCTGGGAAAAAAACCCCGAAAGCCGAGGCCATATATCTGCATACGTTCGGCGGGAAGGGGTTAAAGTGCAACTTCAGTGAGCAAGATGATAAAAAAGCTGAGTCCATCTTTGGGGGGGAAAAAAATGAACAACGATTGTGTACTGTCCATCACACTTTATTCATTTGCACAAACTTTGTTATTATTAACCACTCGACTTAACGCCCCCCCCCCCCCACCCTATAACCAGGCCTTTTTTTTTTTTTGGCGATACGGCACTGTGTTACTTTACTCGGTTGTGCGACGCTGTACCCAATTGAAATGTATATGTCTTCGTGGGAAACGTTTGGGGACGGCCCCTTCCTGTTCCAGACATGGATGAGCGAGTTTGGGGTGGAGGAACGCGAGTCCTGAACTCAACCCGATAGAACACCTTCGGGATGAATTAGAGGGGAGGCTACGAGCCAGGCCTTCTCGTTCCAACATCAGTGCCTGACCTCACAAATGCGCTTCTGGAAGAATTGTCAAACATTCCCATAGACTCACTCCTAAACCTTGTGGACGGCCTTCCCAGAAGAGTTGAAGCTGTTATAGCTGCAAAGGGTGGGCCAACTCAATATTGAACCCTACGGACTAAGATTGGGATATCATTAAAGTTCATGTGTGTAAAGGCAGGTGTCCCAAAACTTTTTGACTTTAGTGTATATCCATTTGGAATAAAGATCCACCAGATAGAGAAACTGACGCGTTTCAGCCTTGAAATGACTGACTAAAGGCTGAAACACGTCAGATTATTCTTTGTGGTGGATCTTTACTCCCAGTGGATATTTTTTTACTTTTTTTTTTTTTATTCTTTTTATGACAAAATAAAACATATTGAAAAGTAAACCAGTTGTCCACATATTGTCAAATCTGCCCACCTATTGCTACAGTTTTGGGCAAAGGTATCCTCTTTCTCAGGACTTCTTAGAATCCCTCTATTTTCATACTATTTACAGTTGTGCTCATAAGTTTACACACCCCAGCAGAATTTATGATTTCTTGGCCATTTTTCAGAGAATATGAATAACACAAAAACTTTTCTCTCACTCATGGTTAGTGTTTGGCTGAAGCCATTTATCATCAATCAACGGTGTTTACTCTTTTTAAATCATATTGGCAACAGAAACTACCCAAATGACCCTGATCAAAAGTTTACATACCCCAGTTCTTAATGCCGTGTATTGCCTCCTTTAACACCAATGACAGCTTGAAGTCTCTTGTGGTATTTGTGGACGAGGCTCTTTATCTTTTCAGATGGTAAAGCTGCCCATTCCTCTGGGCAAAAAGCCTCCAGTTCCTGTAAATTCTTGGGCCGTCTTGCATGAACGGCACATTTGAGATCTCCCCAGAGTGACTCAATGATATTGAGGTCAGGAGACTGAGATGGCCACTCCAGAGCCTTCACTTTATTCTGCTGTAGCCAAAGACAGGTGGACTTGGCCTTGTGTTTTGGATCATTGTCATGTTGGCATGTCCAAGTACATCCCATGCACAGCTTCCTGACTGATGAATGCAAATGTTCCTCCAGTATTTTTTGATAACATACTGCATTCATCTTGCCATCAATTTTGACCGAATTTCCTGTGCCTTTGTAGCTCACACATCCCCAAAACATCAGCGTTCCACCTCCGTGTTTCACAGTAGGAATGGTGTACCTTTCATCGTAGGCCTTGTTGACGCCTCTCCAAATGAAGTGTTTATGGTTGTGGCCAAAAAGCTAAATTTTGGTCCCATCGCTCTAAATGACTTTGTGCCAGAAGGTTTGAGGCTTGTCTCTGTGCTGTTTGGCGTATTGTAAGCGGGATACTTTGTGGCAATTGCGTAGTAATGACTTTCTTCTAACGACTCGACCATGCAGCCCATCTTTCTTCAAGTGCCTCCTTATTGTCAGGGGCGGACTGACAACTCATGGGGCCCCCGGGCAATAGGAGAAGATTATGGGGCCCCAGGGCAATAGGAGATTATGGGGCCTCCAGGCAATAAGAGATTATGGGGCCCAAAGGCAATAGATTATGGAGGCCACACAGTATACACACACACACACATACAGTATACACACAGACACACAATATACACACACAGAATACACATACATACACTGAAAAGGTACAGGAGAGACGGGGCAGCTAGAATCTTGGGATTTTTAAACAAAACACAGATTTTTACATACTGTCCCTGGTTTTATTGAGGCTGGCAACCCTGATGGGGCCCCTTAGTGGCATGGGGCCATTGGGCAGTGCCCGAGTGCCTGAATGGTCAGTCCGCCCCTGCTTATTGTGCCTCTTGAAACAGCCACACCACATGTTTTCAGAGAGTCCTGTATTGCACCTGAAGTTACTTGTGTTTTTTTTTTGCATCCCAAAGAATCTTCCTGGCAGTTGTGGATGAAATTTTAGTTGGTCTACCTGACCGTGGTTTGGTTTCAACAGAACCCCTCATTTTCCACTTCTTGATTAGAGTTTGAAAACTGCTGATTGGCATTCTCAATTCCTTGGATATCTTTTTATATCCCGTTTCTGTTTTATACAGTTCAACTACCTTTTCCCGCAGATCTTTTGACAATTCTTTTGCTTTCCCCATGACCCCATGGGTGGCACAATGGTGTAGTGGTTAGCACTCTCACCTAGCAGTAGAAAGGGTCGCTGGCTTGAATCCCAACCACAACACTACCTGCCTGGAGTTTGCATGTTCTCCCTGTGCCTGCGTGGGTTTCCTCCAGGCACTCCAGTTTCCTCCCACACTCCAAAGACATGCAGGTAGGTTAATTGGTTTCTGTCCAAAATTGGCCCTAGTATATGAATGGGGACCTTAGATTGTGAGCTCCTTGAGGGTAGGGACCAATGTGAGTGTGCAATGTACAGGGATAGGGGTAGACACTCACTCAGGTTGAACTGGATGGACTGGTGTCTTTATTCAACCTTACTAACTATGAAACTATGACGCAGAATCCAGAAACATTAATGCAGCACTGGATAAGAGATGCAAGGGTCTGTCAGGAGTCCAGAAACTCATTGACCTTTTTATACACACAAACTAATTACAAGCAAACAGATCACAGGTGAGGATGGTTATCATTATTAGCCACTCAAACCCCTTTGTGTCAACTTGCGTGCATATTATCAGGCCAAAATCACCGGGGTGTGTAAACTTTTGATCAGGGTCATTTGAGTCATTTCTGTTGCCATTATGATTTTAAAAAAATTAAACACAGTTGGTTGATAATAAAAGGCTTCAGCAAAAACACTAACCATGAGTGAAAGAAACATTTTTGTGTTATCATTCATATTCTCTATAAAATGGCCAAGAAATCATTAAATTCCGCCAGGGTATGTAAACTTATGAGCACAACTGTATTTCCTTTTTTTTAAAGATAGATAATAAAAATATCACTTGGGGATAAAAACAAAACAACAAAAAAAAACATTTATTGTATCACATTTAAAAAAAACAACATTAAGAACATACACAACCCTTCTTTAGATTAACTTTTACATTTTTTTTATTAAGTATTGTATTGTATTGTATTGTATTGTATTAAGTATTGTGAGTCTTCCGACTTTATATAAGAGTATACAATATGTAACAGCACTATCCCCTTACAGTATGTACTTTCACTTTGTTTACCAAGGAATTCTCATTAAATTCAACAGTTAAGCCTCCATTACAACAAACTCGGTGGAGGCCCCTAGGCAGTCGAAAACTTGGGCCACCCTCACAGGTTTCTGAAGGTCTCTTGAGCTCTAGTGGGATACCATTGAACCAAGTAGTGAGCACGTTGGGCGCTAGATATGGGGGTGACCATCACTACTGTACATTACACAAATGTAGGTTGTGCCAATTTTTTTTTTACTGACACCTGAAAGAAGATGAATTTAAAATTCCCAAACTGTAATGTGAACTCGATAGCTATTTGGTTTATGGACTTTACGTTTTTATTGGGTACATTACATTAATACGGTATTTTCTCTATAGAGTCTTCAGTGTAAAGTTTTTGTTTCTTCGAATTGATCTTTTGTAAGCAATTTAAGAAATCTTCATCGTCGTTTTCTTTCAAGGTCCAATCAATATTATTTTGATTAGTTGACGTGGGGCCCATAGGGCTGGTGCCTACACCAACTTGGTCATCCGGCACCGTAGGCCCCTGATGTATGTCATATGGAGGTGTGTTGCACAGATCCACGTTCTCCTCCCAGCTAATGCATGGAGTCCATCATCAGCTCCCGAGACATGTCTGCCTACGGTGTGGCCTTCATTTCCTCCAGAAGTCAAGCCATCGAGGAGTTGGTTCCATATTCACTCTTTCCTCCGAAAAACAAAATACAAGAACGGCAAGTATACCAAAGTAACTCCAGAGATGAGTCGTGCCGTATCGGAGTCCGTATCTTCCAAATGTAACGCTCAACATTTCTACAATGCAAAAAGTATGGTGCCGCTACCCTTAAACTCAAAATAAGGGTGTAGGACAGTGGTCTCCAAACTGGTGTTCAGGTGCGCCCTTTTACTTGGCTGTATCTGGCCTTTGGGACACTATTCCACCAAGTGACGCCCATGATGGAGCACCATTCCCCCTAATGACATCAATGGGGCACTATCCTTCTCATTGATATTGACAATACGGTACTATACCTCCATGCTGAGGTATTTTCTACTGCCATTGGCCACAGTCCACCCCCTCAAGCCTGAAAGATAGTAAACTGGCCCTTTGCTTAGAAAGTTTGGAGACCCCTGATCTAAACCATCCCATTGTAGCTCTGGCTGTATGTTTAGGGTCGTAGTCCTGCTGGAAGGTGAACCTCCGCCCCGGTCTTGAGTCTCAAGTCAACAAGGGGGGAGACCCATGGCCTAGACCAGTGATGGCGAACCTTGGCACCCCAGATGTTTTGGAACTACATTTCCCATGATGCTCATGCACTCTGAAGTGTAATGGAGCATCATGGGAAATGTAGTTCCAAAACATCTGGGGTGCCAAGGTTCGCCATCACTGGCCTAGACAGTGGCCATTCCGGTCCTTTAACCTCGGTAGGGAATTCCCACCTGTGCCAAGAGCACAGCCGCACCACAAGCTGTTCAATCAGACATTCCATTTGGGAAAGGTCGGCAAGTTGGCGTTCAAAGCTCTAAAATCTTCTTTATTAAATATCCGTTGGGAGTAAAGATCCACTACGAAGAGAACGCCGACGTGTCTCAGCCCTTCCAGGCTTTAGGCGGTCACTCACTGTAAGGGCTTAAACGCGTCAGCATTCACTTTTCGCATTTTAGGTCGGCAAGTGGGTGTTCAAAGCTCTAAAATCTTCTTTATTATATATCCTTTACAGGCTTTAATCAGCCATTCACCGCAAGGGCCGAAACGCGCCGGGTCTTTACTACCAATGGATATATAATAAAGAAGATTTTAGAGCTTTGAACACCCACTTGCCGCCCTAAAATCGTCTTTATTATATATCCATTGGGAGTAAATATCCACCACAAAGAGAAAATTCGGACAAGTTTCAACCCTGACAGGCTTTAGTCAGTCATTCGCCGCAAGGCTGAAATGCATTTGTTTTCTCTTTGTGGTGGATTTTTACGCCCTCTACTGTCCCTCCTCTACACTGAATCTGGGGTAAAGGAGAGGCAGCGACAACAGCTGCAGAGCCTGCGTGATGATGTTACCCATAGGCTTACTATGGGGCAGTTGTTGTTGGCTGTCCCTGCTCTATACTGAAACTGGGGTAAAGGAGAAGCAGAGACAACAGCTGCAGAGCCTGCGTGATGACGTCACCCATAGGCTTACTATGGGGCATCCAAGTTTAAAACTACAATCTATAAAGTATTAAAACAAAAACCATTGCCGTCTTGAGAAAACTCTAAACATGGAAAATAACCCTTTTGTAATGTGTGTTTTTTTTCTGCCATCTGACAAGGCTTTCTTCCTCATTGAAAAGGTTTCCCGCACTCTGAACATGAGAAAAAGATGTTACCGCGTGTGAATTTTCTGGTGCCTTACGAGTTGTTTCCTGTAAATGAAACCTTTCCCGCACTCTGAACATGCGTAAGGACGCTCCCCCGTGTGGATTCTCTGGTGTTTAAGAAGGTTTCCTTTGTCGGTGAAAGATTTCCCACACTCCGAACATGGATACGGGCGCTCGCCTGTGTGGATTCTTTGGTGCCGAAGAAGGCTTACTTTATGGCTGAAAGATTTCCCACACTCCGAACATGGATACGGGCGCTCGCATGTGTGGATTCTTTGGTGCCGAAGAAGGCTTACTTTATGGCTGAAAGATTTCCCGCACACCAAACATGACAAAGGACGCTCGCCTGTGTGAATTCTCTGGTGGGAGAGAAGGTTTCCTTTTTGAAGGAAACCTTTCCCGCATTCTGAGCATGAGTAAGGACGATCAGTTGAGTGAATCTGTTGGTGTTTAACCACTTTCAGACCGGACCATTTTGCTGGTAAATGACCAGAGGTCTTTTTACACTTTGGCACTGCGCTGCTTTAACTGGTAATTGCGCGGTCATGCAATGTTGTACCCAAACAAAATTTGCGTCCTTTTCTTCCCACAAATAGAGCTTTTTTTTTTTTTTTTTTTTTTTTTTTTGTTGCTACTTCAGCGAATTTATCAGCGAGGTGCCAATCACCTTGGCGTTCATTTTAGTTTGCCTCGTCTTAACTTCACATCATTGTAGCTCTCCTTATCATTCAAAGACTTTATTCATTTATTCATTAAAAAGAACACATAAACAAAAACCAAGAAAGGGAACGCCGTCGAGTCATCTTTAACTTTCCCTTTAAATTTATCCCTTATCCTCCTTCGCCCAAATTCTTCACTTTAATTACTCCCCACCCCCCCCCTCCCTCTCTTTTTCACGCTCATTATGGGTAGGAAGAGAGAGGTAAGCATCCCGTATCCTAAAACGATACGTCGAATATCTATTCTCGTTTGTGCCTCCTCTTCTCTTTGTCCCTTTATACTCTTTTCTACCCCCTCCCTCCCACCTCCCTGTTCCTGGTTACTTTTCCTCAGAGTTCTACTTAAAACCTCACTTCCAGTTTGCCTTTCCCGTAGTTATTCCTGCGTTATTTCCTCCACATATCGCCATGATTTTTTAAATTTCTCCCAGGGATCCCATTTCCGATCCCTCTTCTCCTTTATGGCTGGTTCCTCCTCTCCACCCTCCCCACTTTCCATATGTTGTATTTCGGTAACCTGACGAATCCAATCCTGGATTTTAGGGCTTTCTTTCTCTCGCCATTTTCTCGGGATAAGATTTTTTGCGATGTCTAATAATATAGGGACTAATGATGCTTTATATTGGTTAATTGTCTGCTCTGTCCCATGGAATAAGACCATCCATGGGTCTTCTCTGACCACTTTTCCCGTTACCACCTTTACTAATTCAATTATCTTCTTCCAGAATTCTTTAATTTTGGGGCAATCCCACCATATATGGCTCATACTCCCGATAGATTTGCAACCTCGCCAGCACTCCGGTGATTGATCGTTTCTAAACCTACTTAGTTTGTCAGGGGTAGCATACCATCTTGCTATACATTTGTAATTTGTTTCTATCATTTTACTCCCTCCCCCCGCAAAGTGAATTAAAGTTAATATTTTCTTTCTAATTTGAATATTACATTGAACCCCCAATTCTTTTTCCCACTTTTTAAAAAATGTCGGTTCCTCCAGCTCGTCCCCCTCTGATATTACTTTCTTTTGATGGTATTTGATTGCCTCTGCGATTTTTATTTTTTGCGATATAAACGTAAAAAGACCGCAAATTTTGAAAAAAAATGATATTTTCTACTTTTTGTTATTAGAAAAATCCAATAAACTCAATTTTAGTCATACATTTAGGCCAAAATGTATTCAGCCACATGTCTTTGGTAAAAAAAAAGTCAATAATTGTATATTTATTGGTTTGCGCAAAAGTTGTCACATCTACAAACTAAGGTACGTTTTCTGGAATTTACGCAGCTTTTAGTTTACGACTGCCTATCTCATTTCTTGAGGTGCTAAAATGGCAGGGCAGTACAAAACCCCCCCAAATGACCCCATTTTGGAAAGTAGACCCCCTAAGGAAATTGATAAGAGGCATGTTGAGCCCATTGAATATTTTATTTTTTTGCCTCAAGCGATTGAATAATGACAAAAAAAAAAATTTTTTTTTTTTTTACACAAAGTTGTCACTAAATGATATATTGCTCACACATGCTATGGGCGTATGTGAAATGACACCCCAAAATAAATTCTGCTGCTTCTCCTGAGTACGGGGATACCACATATGTGGGACTTTTTGGGAGCCTAGCCGCGTACGGGGCCCCGAAAACCAATCACCGCCTTCAGGCTTTCTAAGGGCGTAAATTTTTGAGTTCACTTCTCACTACCTATTACAGTTTTGAAGGCCATAAAATGCCAAGATGGCACAAAACCCCCACAAATGACCCCATTTTAGAAAGTAGACACCCCAAGCTATTTGCTGAGAGGCATGTTGAGTCCATGGAATATTTTATATTTTGCCACAAGTTGCGGGAAAATTACAAACTTTTTTTTTTTTTTTTTTTCACAAAGTTGTCACTAAATGATATATTGCTCACGCATGCCATAGGCATATGTGAAATGACACCCCAAAATAAATTCTGCTGCTTCTCCTGAGTACGGGGATACCACATATGTGGGACTTTTTGGGAGCCTAGCCGCGTACGGGGCCCCGAAAACCAAGCACCGCCTTCAGGCTTTCTAAGGGCGTTACAGTTTTGAAGGCCATAAAATGCCAAGATGGCACAAACCCCCCCAAATGACCCCATTTTGGGAAGTAGACACCCCTAAATTTAGGGGTACACTAGTGAGACTAGGTAATAAATGGCGGGTGCCCTGAAACTATAAAAAAATAACTAACCAACCAGCGTCACCTGTAACAGTTATATGGTGATCACTGGTGAAAGGGTTAACTAGGGGGCAATCAGGGGGCTTTATGCGGTAGTATATGGGGGTCCCTGGCGCTATAAAAAGCTGCAGCGAACCTAAATACCTACCTGCCTAACTAGCGTCACCTGTGACACTAATACGGCGATCAGAAAAATGATCGCTTATTAGGCTGGGTTCACACTGGAGCGATGCGGAAACGCCGCGAATCCGCGGCGGGTTCCCGCATCGCATGCCTCCCGGCAGCAGTTCACACTGCCCTATGCGAACTGCTGGGAGTGTCAGTGAAATGTTACTGACACCCCCAGATCAGTTCGCATATCGCAGTGCGATCTGCAAACTCGGATCGCATGGTGTGAACACCCATGCGATCCGATTCTGCTGTGGGCCAAAAAAAGGGTCCCGTGCGAATTTGCGGCGGGTGTGGCGGGTGCGGCGAATGGCTGAACTCGAATCGCACAGAGATCGGATGTGATTTGCACTGCAGTGCGGTGCGAATCACATCCGTTCTCATAAACCGCTGCAATGTGAACCCAGCCTTAGTGACACTGGCGACGGGGGGTGATCACAGGGTTAAACCTTTATTGGGGGGGTTAGGGGGGTACCTTAGAACTAAAGGGGGCTAACCCTAACTGCCCTAACAGTTATTAGTCACAAATGACACCCGCCGGGTGATCAGGGGGTTAAACCTTTATTAGGTAATAAATGGCGGGTGCCCTGAAACTATAAAAAAATAACTAACCAACCAGCGTCACCTGTAACAGTTATATGGTGATCACTGGTGAAAGGGTTAACTAGGGGGCAATCAGGGGGCTTTATGCGGTAGTATATGGGGGTCCCTGGCGCTATAAAAAGCTGCGGCGAACCTAAATACCTACCTGCCTAACTAGCGTCACCTGTGACACTAATACGGCGATCAGAAAAATGATCGCTTATTAGGCTGGGTTCACACTGGAGCGATGCGGGAACGCCATGAATCCGCGGCGGGTTCCCGCATCGCATGCCTCCCGGCGGCAGTTCACACTGCCCTATGCGAACTGCTGGGAGTGTCAGTGAAATGTTACTGACACCCCCAGATCAGTTCGCATATCGCAGTGCGATCTGCAAACTCGGATCGCATGGTGTGAACACCCATGCGATCCGATTCTGCTGCGGGCCAAAAAAAGGGTCCCGTGCGAATTTGCGGCGGGTGTGGCGGGTGCGGCGGGTGCAGCGAATGGCTGAACTCGAATCGCACAGAGATCGGATGTGATTTGCACTGCAGTGCGGTGCGAATCACATTCGTTCTCATAAACCGCTGCAATGTGAACCCAGCCTTAGTGACACTGGTGACGGGGGTGATCACGGGGTTAAACCTTTATTGGGGGGGTTAGGGGGGTACATTAGAACTAAAGGGGGCTAACCCTAACTGCCCTAACAGTTACTACAGTCACAAATGACACCAATGCAAAAAAAAAAAAAAAAAAATGACATTGGTGTCACTGTGACTGGGGGGCAGGGGTAATTGGGGGGGGTGATCGGGGGGTAAAGGGGGGGTGTGAGTGTGCCTGGCATGTTCTACTGTGTGTGTAGAGTGTTGGTGCAACTCACCGATCCGCTCTCCTCCGTGTCGGAACGGAAAATACCGACACGGAGGAGAGAATACATCACTTCCTCTCCTGTGTTTACATTACAGGAGAGGAAGTGATGTCACGGGGGATTTCTATTCGTCGGGAGCGATCGCGAGGGGGTGGCCATGAATGAATGGCCGCCCCCTCGTCCCGGATCGCTCCCGGACGAAAACCAAACGCCGCAGGCACCGGGCGGGGGCCCGATCGGGCCCCAGACCCGCGGGAGGCAAGGGACGTACATGTAAGCCCTTATGCCTGCCCGTGCCATTCTGCCGACGTACATCGGCGTGCGGCGGTCGGCAACTGGTTAAGGAGGTGACTTCCCTGATGCTGAAGATCTCCGGTTTGTACTAAACCTTCCCCACACTGTTGATACGAAGGGCAACCACAAGTATGACTTTTCTGGTGTTTAAGAAGTGATCTTTTCTCAGTGAAACCTTTCCCACACTCTAGACACGAAAAAGGACGCTCGCCAGTGTGAATTTTCTGATGCATGATAAGATTTCTTTTTTCAGTGAAACATTTCCCGCACTCCAAGCATGGAAAGGGACGCTCACCCGTGTGGCTTCGCTGATGTATAAGAAGTATTCTTCTCTCAGCGAAACACCTCCCGCACTCTAAACACGCATAGGGCCGCTCACCCGTGTGAATTCTCTGATGTATGACAAGCGTTCTTTTTTCAGTGAAACATTTCCCGCACTCTGAACATGAATAGGGTCGCTCACCAGTATGAATTCTGTGGTGTTTGATAAGGTCTTCTTTCTGAATGAAACGTTTCCCACACTCGCCACATGGATAGGGACGCTCCCCCGTGTGAGATCTCTGGTGCCTTTGAAGCGTTCTCTTTTCGGCGAAGCCTTTTCCACACTCTGAACATAAAAAGGGACGCTCGCCGGTGTGAATTCTCTGGTGTATGACAAGCTTTTCTTTCCGGACAAAACTTTTCCCGCACTCTGAACATTGGAAAAGACCCTCCCCAGTGTGAATTCTCTGGTGCGCAAGGAGGTTTCTCTTTTTAGTGAACGATTTATTACACACTGAACATGACCATAAAGTCTCTCTTGTGTGAGCTCCTTCATGGTTAGAAGAAGATTCCTTGGGATTAGATGGATCTATTGATCGATTGACACTGTGAGATATTAGATGGGTATTGGAAGTCATAGCATGTGATCGATCAAATGATTCCTCAGGGTGAGAGGGGTCCATTGACATCTGTGAATGGTAAGGTCTATGATGTATATTCTGAGTAATGGGATTTTCTCCCGGAAAGGGTTGTGTGATTCCAGTTTCTTCGGCATTAAAATCTGAGGAGAAAAACTGAGGAACCTCAGAGGTATTCTGGACATAATGTCCACCTGTTGGAAAGACATTGTAAAACCAACGTTACACCTTCTCTTCATCCCTCACATTCATAATATATATAATATATGTTGGTACATAACTCAACAGATTCATAAATCTCTGGCATAATATTGGTTACATCGATGAAGATTGTTGGGAACATGACATCATAGTGAGGAATGGAGATGGACCTTTCATATGGTGTACAGTATCTCCTCCTCATTTGTTGGGAACATGACATTATATTGAGGAATGGAGATGGACCTTTCATATGGTGTACAGTATCTCCTCCTCATTTGTTGGGAACATGACGTAATAGTGAGGAATGGAGATGGACGTTTCATATGGTGTACAGTATCAGTGTTTCTAAATACAACATTTATAAATGGCTAATAATATTTGTAGGAAAGATTATTGTAGACGGTTAACCTGGGGAGATCTCCGATAACCTTTTGAGATCCCTTCCCATGGATCAAATGCCAATATTTTGGTTGGGTGAATTTGATGGACATGATTTTTTTAAAAACCCATTTAACAGTCAGAATTTGAGTTATTTGGTTGATTTGTGGAAATACGCGGAAATCTCCTAAATCATAGATTCTTACTTATTTCCGCAAATATAATACTGTTTAATATTTCGGTATAAATACCCTGACAACAGTTTAACATACTTTATACTTAATGTTAACTGTTCATGCGTTTAGTGCTTATTACTTACGTGTGTTAATATAAAGAGACGATTCCTCTCGTTTACTTTTCTTAATCATCTCCTCTTCCTCCATAGACTGCTGATCTCCACTCACCAACATCTCTTCTTCTTCCTCTTTAACCTCAACTTTGATGTCCTTTAGTTCTTCAGCCTGAACCCCAAAATAAGATAATATAGATTTGGAGAAAGAAAAAAAAGATTACATATAAAACTGTTATCTTAAAGTTTAGAATAACTTATTAGGTCTACATGGTCAGTACCACCTACTCCATCCTGGTGAGGGATGGAGTGATCTTCCTGTGTGGAATCCCGGGAATACAGAGGACGGGGACATCTCTCTGGTGGGTTCCCATTACTGGATCCATCTGTAGGAAACACACACACTGACTGAATACATTGTTTCTATGTGTTTATCAGATGATGGGGGATCTAGGTGGACCCTCCGTACTGCTCTCTCCTTTACAATAAAGTCTCCTCTTACCCGGTGATGTGAGGGGCGGCTGATTCTCCATCATGACGTCCTTGTAGAGATCCTTGTGTCCTTCTAAATACTCCCACTCCTCCATGGAGAAATAGACAGTGACATCCTGACACCTTATAGGAACCTGACACACACAATGATACAGTCACCATCCAGACACATCCCTTGTCTGTTACTGGATAATGTCCCAGAATTCCCGGCACCGCTCACCTCTCCTGTCAGCAGATCAGTGATCTTCTTGGTGATTTCTAGAATCTTCTTGGCACTGGTTACCTCTGTTGTCAGGCAGTGAGGTGGAGGCACTGTGATGGGTGATGTCCTGGGAAGACGGCTGTTGGGTGTTAATGGATCACCAGATGTTTTCTGAACTACTTTATAATCCTGTTTACAGAGAAAAAGTAACAATTATTATTATTATTATTACAGGTTCCCAGAATCCTCCTCACCTCTCCGGTCAGGTTTGTGTTTTATTAATAGAGATAAGAGTGATGTCATGTGACCTCCCAGAATCCTCCTCACCTCTCCGGTCAACAGGTAGATGATCTCCAGGGTGAGGTCCAATATCCTCTGAGTCATGTGACTTTGATCTTTGTCCATTCCTCTTCATGTGGTCATGTGATCTATACAGGACTCTCCTCTCTGTAGACGGATAATAAACTGAGAATTATCTGGATGAATAATGTCGGCACATATATATATGACGGCTTGTAAATATCAAACCGGAAGTGACTACATCCTCGTTGTTTGCGGTTTCTTGCATCACAGAGGGGAGGTGGGTAAAGATGTACCTTCTTCCCCTTTGAGTGCACTGGGGTTCCAAATCGGCGGCGGTACAGGGCTCCCCAATTGTACAGGAGAGCTCGGTAAAAGCGGTGCGTGGAAGGGGGGGGGCTTCTTCTGTGTCCTGTAGAAGTGATCATTTCTTTGGCAATCCCTTGCCCATTAGCATAGACCAGTGGTCTTCAAACTGCGGCCCTTTGCTTGTCTTTATCTGGCCCTTGGGGTACTTTTCCTTCCACTAATACAAGACACTATTCCTCCCACTGACACCAACAATGGGGCATAATTCTTGATACTAACACCAATAATGGGGATCTATTCCTTCCACTGACACCAACAATGGGGGTATAATTTCTGCTACTGACACCAATGATGGGGCTTTATTCCTCCTACTGACACCACGGATGGGGCGCTATTCCTCCCACTGACACCAACAATGGGGGCATAATTTCTGCTACTGACACCAATGATGTGGCTTTATTCCTCCTACTGACACCAACAATGAGGCACTATTCCTCCCACTGACACCAGAACAATGTCCACTCCCAATGGCCAAAGACTGGCCTTCCTAAAGCTTGAAGGACAGTAAACTGGCCCTTTGTTTAGAAAGTCTGGAGACCCCTGATCTAAACCATTCCATTGCCAATCCCTTCACTGGCTTCCCCTACCCCACAGTGTAAAATTCAAAATGCTAACCATAACATACAAAGCCATCCACTACATCGCCCCCATCTACATCACCAACCTCATCTGCAGATATCGCCCAAATCGTCCCCTCCGCTCCTCCCAGGACCTCCTGTTCTCTAGCTCCCTTGTTACCTCCTCTCATGCTCGCCTTCAAGACTTCTCCAGAGCCTCTCCCATCCTCTGGAACTCAGTCTGTCCACTCAGCCCCTACCCTGTCCACCTTTAGGAGTTCCCTGAAAACTCATTTATTCAGGGAAGCCTATCCCACACCCACCTAACTGTCCCCGAGCCACCCCCATCAAATCATTCTCTGCAGCTATTACCTTTTGTACCACCACCCCCTCCCTTTAGAATGTAAGCTCTATGAGCAGGGCCCTCCTGTACCTTCTGTATTGTACTGTAATTGTGTTGTCCCCCCTATACATTGTAAAGCTCTGCGTAAACTGTTGGCGCTATATAAATCGTGAATAATAATAACAACAGTAATAATTGTATCTCTGGCTGTAGGTTTAAGGTCGTTGTCCTGCTGGAAGGTGAACCTCCGCCCCAGTCTTAAGTCTCAAGTCAACAATGGGGCAGGCACTGTTCCATCCCCTAATAATGAAGATGCATTGTTTACTTCCACTGATGGCAGGACAATTTGTACTCCCACTGGCCACAGTCTGGCCCCTCTAAAGTCTGAAGGACAGTAAACTGGCCCTTTGTTTATAAAGTTTGGAGACCCCTGATCTAAACCATTCCTTTGAAGCTCTGGCTGTATGTTTAGGGTCGTTGTTCTGCTGGAAGGTGAACCTCCGCCCCAGTCTTAAGTCTCAAGTCAACAATGGGGCAGGCAGTACTCCTTCCCCTAACCATTCCATTGCAGCTCTGGCTATACGTTTAGGGTCGTTGTTCTGATGGAAGGTAAACCTCCCCCCAGTCTTAAGTCTCAAGTCAATGATGGGGGAGACCCCTGGCCTAGACAGTGGCCATTCTGGTCCTTTTACATCAGGCCTCCATTGACTTCAGTGGAGTTCACAATCGTCACCCAAATATATCTCATGTTTTGTGAACCTGCCTCAAGCTGACCCCAAGTATGTTCAGCTCATCCTTAAGCCCAGTACACATTATATGAAAACACCTGTATTCAGAATAGGGATGAGCTCGGGCGTGTTCGCAGACTCCACGTGCAGAGCCGGAAGCAGGCACAGCGCTGTGCTAATCACAGGCAGTGAGACATTTCCCGATCTCCGCAGCCGCACGTCGGGGCAATGTCTCACTGCCTGTGATTAGCGCAGCGCTGCGCCGACTTCCTGGTGGGCTCTGCTTATGGACCATGCGAACACGCCCGAGCTCATCCCTAATTCAGAACCATCCTTTGATGTTCCATCACTGCTTTGGAGAGCCAATATGGACTGTTCAGGTGAAAGTTTCCGAAGGGACATGTTGGAAAAATTTTCTCGTTAGTTATTATAATGTCCAAATTTCATTTAGTTAGTACAGTAATCGTTAGGGATGAGCTCAGGCGTGTTTGCATGGTCCACGTGCAGAGCCCGCCAGGAAGCTGGCGCAGCGCTGCGCTAATCACAGGCAGTGAGACATTGTCCGATCTCTGCAGCCGCACATCGGGGCAATGTCTCACTGCCTGTGATTAGTGCAGTGCTACGCCAACTTCCTGGCGGGCTCTGCATGTGGACCATGCAAACACGCCTGAGCTCATCCTTAGTTATCGTCCCATAAGAATCGAACGAGTAAGCCCGGGGCATGATCGAAAAACAAAGTGCGTGACCGCAGACTGGACATAGACCGGGGCTACCTACGTGGGAGGTTGTCCTCTGTCATTCAAGAATTTTCCTACCATTAATGGCATTCTCCATTTTCAAACATGGGAAGAGGAAACGGGGACAAATCATAGGATTGTTCTTCGACTTTGGAATAGCGTGCGCTAGGCTTTACTTATTATCTTGTGTGTAACATTGCCGATGAATAAAAAGAGCTGCAACTATCTGATCCTTTCTTCTAAGTATATCTGTGTGCACCGAAATGCTGGAGATAAAAGGATATGGAGGAAGAGGACGGACATGACGGGGGGGGGGGGGGTTATTGGGTGTAAATATAAAATAATATCTTATTACCTCCTCTGCTGCCACTTCCAGCAATGTCTCCTCTCTACTTCCTCCCAACTCACCTCTCACCCGGAACTTCCTGTTTGTATAATACATCCCTTCCTGTGCGCGTGTCCCAACTAGGATCTCTTTCTTGTGTATATAAAATTTGCAGCCTACTTCGACTAAGCCTATTTTTGACATTTGGTGTTTACAAGTTAAAATGCATATTTTTTGCTAGAAAATTACTTAGAATCCCCCAAACATTACGTATATTTTTTTAGCAGAGAATCTAGAGAATAAAATTGCGATTGTTTCAATATTTTACATTCGGCGGGAAGGGGTTAAAGTGCAACTTCAGTGAGCAAGATGATAAAAAAGCTGAATCCATCTTTGGGGGAAAAAAAATTAACAACGATTGCGTACTGTCTGTGATACTTTTTTGATTTTATTTGCACTAACATATCATTTTTCATGGACGAAACTTTCGGGGTGTGTGTCCTCTTCTTCAAGGTCCAAGCAGTACTCTACAATACGGCTACAATCACCTCAAATATTTTATGTATTTGTGCAGCGGTCTTTTAAACACAACTTTTTGGGAAAAAGACACTTACATGAATTTAAAAAAACAAAAACGAAACAGTAAAGTTAGCCCAATTTTTTTGCATAATGTCAAAGATGATGTTACTCTGAGTAAATAGATAAAAACACGTCACGCTTTAAAATTGCGCACACTCGTGGAATGGCGACAAACTACGGTACATAAAAATCTCCATAGGCGACATTTAAAAAAAAAAATAACAGTTACCAGTTTAGAGTTACAGAGGAGGTCTAGTGCTAGAATTATTGCTTTCGCTCTGACGATCGCGGTGATACCTCGCATGTGTGATTTTAACACCGTTTACATATGCGGGTGCGACTTCCGTAGGCGTTTTCTTTGCTGCGCGAGCTCGCGGGGACGGGGGGCGCTTGAAGATTTTTTAATTTTTAATTTAATTTATTTTTATTTTTAAAAAAAATACATTTTTGATCACTTTTATTGGTGTCACAAGGAATGTAAACATCCCTTGTGACAGTAATAGGTGGTGACAGGTCCTCTTTATGGAGGGATCTAAAAAAAAAAAATCCCTCCTTTGCACTTCAACATATTCAGATCGCTGAAAACGGTGATTTTGAGTACTGTATATTTTTTTAAAACCGGCGCCATTGGCAGCCGAGTAAACAGGAAGTGACGTTGTGACGTCACGTCGTCGCTTCCGTGTTTACAGAGAGAAGGCTGGAACAAAGCCGTTTCCGGCCTCGTGCCAGTCTGTCTCTAGCCGCCAGAAGTGGCGGATCAAAGATCGGGTCTCCCGGTGGGACGGTGGGTGAGACGGTGAGATGTCCCCTCCCGCTCCTCCGGGATAACAACCGAGTGACTTTGAGCCGCATTGGTTGTTATCCCTGGAATGTCGATCGCCTGCTCTAAAAAAGGGTACCAGGATGATGCCTGCAGCTGCGGGCATCATCCTGGGAAAAAAACCCCGAAAGCCGAGGCCATATATCTGCATACGTTCGGCGGGAAGGGGTTAAAGTGCAACTTCAGTGAGCAAGATGATAAAAAAAGCTGAGTCCATCTTTGGGGGGGAAAAAAATGAACAACGATTGTGTACTGTCCATCACACTTTATTCATTTGCACAAACTTTGTTATTATTAACCACTCGACTTAACGCCCCCCCCCCCCACCCTATAACCAGGCCTTTTTTTTTTTTTGGCGATACGGCACTGTGTTACTTTACTCGGTTGTGCGACGCTGTACCCAATTGAAATGTATATGTCTTCGTGGGAAACGTTTGGGGACGGCCCCTTCCTGTTCCAGACATGGATGAGCGAGTTTGGGGTGGAGGAACGCGAGTCCTGAACTCAACCCGATAGAACACCTTCGGGATGAATTAGAGGGGAGGCTACGAGCCAGGCCTTCTCGTTCCAACATCAGTGCCTGACCTCACAAATGCGCTTCTGGAAGAATTGTCAAACATTCCCATAGACTCACTCCTAAACCTTGTGGACGGCCTTCCCAGAAGAGTTGAAGCTGTTATAGCTGCAAAGGGTGGGCCAACTCAATATTGAACCCTACGGACTAAGATTGGGATATCATTAAAGTTCATGTGTGTAAAGGCAGGTGTCCCAATACTTTTTGACTTTAGTGTATATCCATTTGGAATAAAGATCCACCAGATAGAGAAACTGACGCGTTTCAGCCTTGAAATGACTGACTAAAGGCTGAAACACGTCAGATTATTCTTTGTGGTGGATCTTTACTCCCAGTGGATATTTTTTTACTTTTTTTTTTTTTATTCTTTTTATGACAAAATAAAACATATTGAAAAGTAAACCAGTTGTCCACATATTGTCAAATCTGCCCACCTATTGCTACAGTTTTGGGCAAAGGTATCCTCTTTCTCAGGACTTCTTAGAATCCCTCTATTTTCATACTATTTACAGTTGTGCTCATAAGTTTACACACCCCAGCAGAATTTATGATTTCTTGGCCATTTTTCAGAGAATATGAATAACACAAAAACTTTTCTCTCACTCATGGTTAGTGTTTGGCTGAAGCCATTTATCATCAATCAACGGTGTTTACTCTTTTTAAATCATATTGGCAACAGAAACTACCCAAATGACCCTGATCAAAAGTTTACATACCCCAGTTCTTAATGCCGTGTATTGCCTCCTTTAACACCAATGACAGCTTGAAGTCTCTTGTGGTATTTGTGGACGAGGCTCTTTATCTTTTCAGATGGTAAAGCTGCCCATTCCTCTGGGCAAAAAGCCTCCAGTTCCTGTAAATTCTTGGGCCGTCTTGCATGAACGGCACATTTGAGATCTCCCCAGAGTGACTCAATGATATTGAGGTCAGGAGACTGAGATGGCCACTCCAGAGCCTTCACTTTATTCTGCTGTAGCCAAAGACAGGTGGACTTGGCCTTGTGTTTTGGATCATTGTCATGTTGGCATGTCCAAGTACTTCCCATGCACAGCTTCCTGACTGATGAATGCAAATGTTCCTCCAGTATTTTTTGATAACATACTGCATTCATCTTGCCATCAATTTTGACCGAATTTCCTGTGCCTTTGTAGCTCACACATCCCCAAAACATCAGTGTTCCACCTCCGTGTTTCACAGTAGGAATGGTGTACCTTTCATCGTAGGCCTTGTTGACGCCTCTCCAAATGAAGTGTTTATGGTTGTGGCCAAAAAGCTAAATTTTGGTCCCATCGCTCTAAATGACTTTGTGCCAGAAGGTTTGAGGCTTGTCTCTGTGCTGCTTGGCGTATTGTAAGCGGGATACTTTGTGGCAATTGCGTAGTAATGACTTTCTTCTAACGACTCGACCATGCAGCCCATCTTTCTTCAAGTGCCTCCTTATTGTCAGGGGCGGACTGACAACTCATGGGGCCCCCGGGCAATAGGAGAAGATTATGGGGCCCCAGGGCAATAGGAGATTATGGGGCCTCCAGGCAATAAGAGATTATGGGGCCCAAAGGCAATAGATTATGGAGGCCACACAGTATACACACACACACACATACAGTATACACACAGACACACAATATACACACACAGAATACACATACATACACTGAAAAGGTACAGGAGAGACGGGGCAGCTAGAATCTTGGGATTTTTAAACAAAACACAGATTTTTACATACTGTCCCTGGTTTTATTGAGGCTGGCAACCCTGATGGGGCCCCTTAGTGGCATGGGGCCATTGGGCAGTGCCCGAGTGCCTGAATGGTCAGTCCGCCCCTGCTTATTGTGCCTCTTGAAACAGCCACACCACATGTTTTCAGAGAGTCCTGTATTGCACCTGAAGTTACTTGTGTTTTTTTTTTGCATCCCAAAGAATCTTCCTGGCAGTTGTGGATGAAATTTTAGTTGGTCTACCTGACCGTGGTTTGGTTTCAACAGAACCCCTCATTTTCCACTTCTTGATTAGAGTTTGAAAACTGCTGATTGGCATTCTCAATTCCTTGGATATCTTTTTATATCCCGTTTCTGTTTTATACAGTTCAACTACCTTTTCCCGCAGATCTTTTGACAATTCTTTTGCTTTCCCCATGACCCCATGGGTGGCACAATGGTGTAGTGGTTAGCACTCTCACCTAGCAGTAGAAAGGGTCGCTGGCTTGAATCCCAACCACAACACTACCTGCCTGGAGTTTGCATGTTCTCCCTGTGCCTGCGTGGGTTTCCTCCAGGCACTCAAGTTTCCTCCCACACTCCAAAGACACGCAGGTAGGTTAATTGGTTTCTGTCCAAAATTGGCCCTAGTATATGAATGGGGACCTTAGATTGTGAGCTCCTTGAGGGTAGGGACCAATGTGAGTGTGCAATGTACAGGGATAGGGGTAGACACTCACTCAGGTTGAACTGGATGGACTGGTGTCTTTATTCAACCTTACTAACTATGAAACTATGACGCAGAATCCAGAAACATTAATGCAGCACTGGATGAGAGATGCAAGGGTCTGTCAGGAGTCCAGAAACTCATTGACCTTTTTATACACACACACTAATTACAAGCAAACAGATCACAGGTGAGGATGGTTATCATTATTAGCCACTCAAACCCCTTTGTGTCAACTTGCGTGCATATTATCAGGCCAAAATCACCGGGGTGTGTAAACTTTTGATCAGGGTCATTTGAGTCATTTCTGTTGCCATTATGATTTTAAAAAAATTAAACACAGTTGGTTGATAATAAAAGGCTTCAGCAAAAACACTAACCATGAGTGAAAGAAACATTTTTGTGTTATCATTCATATTCTCTATAAAATGGCCAAGAAATCATTAAATTCCGCCAGGGTATGTAAACTTATAAGCACAACTGTATTTCCTTTTTTTAAAAGATAGATAATAAAAATATCACTTGGGGATAAAAACAAAACAACAAAAAAAACATTTATTGTATCACATTTAAAAAAAACAACATTAAGAACATACACAACCCTTCTTTAGATTAACTTTTACATTTTTTTTTATTAAGTATTGTATTGTATTGTATTAAGTATTGTGAGTCTTCCGACTTTATATAAGAGTATACAATATGTAACAGCACTATCCCCTTACAGTATGTACTTTCACTTTGTTTACCAAGGAATTCTCATTAAATTCAACAGTTAAGCCTTCATTACAACAAACTCGGTGGAGGCCCCTAGGCAGTGGAAAACTTGGGCCATCCTCACAGGTTTCTGAAGGTCTCTTGAGCTCTAGTGGGATACCATTGAACCAAGTAGTGAGCACGTTGGGCGCTAGATATGGGGGTGACCATCACTACTGTACATTACACAAATGTAGGTTGTGCCAATTTTTTTTACAAACTGACAGCTGAAAGACGATGAATTAAAAATTTCCAAAATGTAATGTGAACTCGAGAGCTATGGTTTATGGACTTTACGTTTTTATTGGGTACATTACATTAATACGGTATTTTCTCTATTGAGTCTTCAGTGTAAAGTTTTTGTTTCTTCGAGTTGATTAATTTTTTTCTACCTTTTGTAAGCAATTTAAGAAATCTTCATCGTCGTTTTCTTTCAAGGTCCAATGAATATTATTTTGATTACATGACGTGGGGCCCATAAGGCTGGTGCCTACACCAACTTGGTCATCCGGCACCGTAGGCCCCTGATGTATGTCATTTGGAGGTGTGTTGCACAGATCCACGTTCTCCTCCCAGCTAATGCATGTAGTCCATCATCAGCTCCCGAGACGTGTCTGCCTACGGTGTGGCCTTCATTTCCTCCAGAAGTCAAGCCATCGAGGAGTTGGTTCCATATTCACTCTTTGCTCCGAAAAACAAAATAGAAGAACGGCAAGTATACCAAAGTAACTCCAGAGATGAGTCGTGCCGTATCGGAGTCCGTATCTTCCAAATGTAAAGCTCAACATTTCTACAATCCAAAAAGTATGGTGCTGCCACCCTTACACTCAAAATAAGGGTGTAGGACAGTGGTCTCCAAACTGGTGCTCAGGTGCGCCCTTTTACTTGGCTGTATCTGGCCTTTGGGACACTATTCCACCAAGTGACGCCCATGATGGAGCACCATTCCCCCTAATGACATCAATGGGGCACTATCCTTCTCATTGATATTGACAATACGGTACTATACCTCCATGCTGAGGCATTTTCTACTGCCATTGGCCACAGTCCACCCCCTCAAGCCTGAAAGATAGTAAACTGGCCCTTTGCTTAGAAAGTTTGGAGACCCCTGATCTAAACCATCCCATTGTAGCTCTGGCTGTATGTTTAGGGTCGTAGTCCTGCTGGAAGGTGAACCTCCGCCCCGGTCTTGAGTCTCAAGTCAACAAGGGGGGAGACCCATGGCCTAGACCAGTGATTGCGAACCTTGGCACCCCAGATGTTTTGGAACTACATTTCCCATGATGCTCATGCACTCTGCAGTGTAGTGGAGCATCATGGGAAATGTAGTTCCAAAACATCTGGGGTGCCAAGGTTCGCCATCACTGGCCTAGACAGTGGCCATTCCGGTCCTTTAACCTCGGTAGGGAATTCCCACCTGTGCCAAGAGCACAGCCGCACCACAAGCTGTTCACTCAGACATTCCATTTGGGAAAGGTCGGCAAGTTGGCGTTCAAAGCTCTAAAATCTTCTTTATTAAATATCCGTTGGGAGTAAAGATCCACTACGAAGAGAACGCCGACGTGTCTCAGCCCTTCCAGGCTTTAGGCGGTCACTCACTGTAAGGGCTTAAACGCATCAGCATTCACTTTTCGCATTTTAGGTCGGCAAGTGGGTGTTCAAAGCTCTAAAATCTTCTTTATTATATATCTTTTACAGGCTTTGATCAGCCATTCACCGCAAGGGCCGAAACGCGTCAGTTTCTCTTTGTGGTGGATCTTTACTACCAATGGATATATAATAAAGAAGATTTTAGAGCTTTGAACACCCACTTGCCGCCCTAAAATCGTCTTTATTATATATCCATTGGGAGTAAATATCCACCACAAAGAGAAAATTCAGACAAGTTTCAACCCTGACAGGCTTTAGTCAGTCATTCGCCGCAAGGTTGAAATGCATTTGTTTTCTCTTTGTGGTGGATTTTTACGCCCTTTACTGTCCCTCCTCTACACTGAATCTGGGGTAAAGGAGAGGCAGCGACAACAGCTGCAGAGCCTGCGTGATGACGTCACCCATAGGCTTACTATGGGGAAGCTGTTGTTGGCTGTCCCTCCTCTACACTGAAGCTGGGGTAAAGGAGAGGCAACAATAACACCTGCAGAGCCTGCGTGATGACGTCACCCATAGGCTTACTATGGGGCATCCAAGTTTAAAACTACAATCTATAAAGTATTAAAACAAAAACCATTGCCGTCTTGAGGAAACTCTAAACATGGAAAATAACCCTTTTGTAATGTGTGTTTTTTTCTGCCATCTGACAAGGCTTTCTTCCTCATGGAAAAGGTTTCCCGCACTCTGAACATGAGAAAAAGATGTTACCGCGTGTGAATTTTCTGGTGCCTTATGAGTTTTTTCCTGTAAATGAAACCTTTCCCGCACTCAGAACATGCGTAAGGACGCTCCCCCGTGTGGATTCTCTGGTGTTTAAGAAGGTTTCCTTTGTCGGTGAAAGATTTCCCACACTCCGAACATGGATACGGGCGCTCGCCTGTGTGGATTCTTTGATGCCGAAGAAGGCTTACTTTATGACTGAAAGATTTCCCGCACACCGAACATGAGAAAGGACGCTCGCCTGTGTGAATTCTCTGGTGGGAGAGAAGGTTTCCTTTTTGAACGAAACCTTTCCCGCATTCTGAGCATGAGTAAGGACGATTGGTTGAGTGAATCCGTTGGTGTTTAAGGAGGTTTTCTTTATGAATGAAACCTTTCCCGCACTCGGGACATAAAAAGGGGCGCTCGCATGAGTGACTTCCCTGATGCTGAAGATCTCCGGTTTGTAGGAAACCTTCCCCACATTGTGGATACGAAGGGCAACCACAGGTATGACTTTTCTGGTGTTTAAGAAGTGATCTTTTCTCAGTGAAACCTTTCCCACACTCTAGACACGAAAAAGGACGCTCGCCAGTGTGAATTTTCTGATGCATGATAAGATTTCTTTTTTCAGTGAAACATTTCCCGCACTCCAAGCATGGAAAGGGACGCTCACCCGTGTGGCTTCGCTGATGTATAAGAAGTATTCTTCTCTCAGCGAAACACCTCCCGCACTCTAAACACGCATAGGGCCGCTCACCCGTGTGAATTCTCTGATGTATGACAAGCGTTCTTTTTTCAGTAAAACATTTCCCACACTCTGAACATGAATAGGGTCGCTCACCAGTATGAATTCTGTGGTGTTTGATAAGGTCTTCTTTCTGAATGAAACGTTTCCCGCACTCACCACATGGATAGGGGCGCTCCCCCGTGTGAGATCTCTGGTGCCTTTGAAGCGTTCTCTTTTCGGCAAAGCCTTTTCCACACTCTGAACATAAAAAGGGACGCTCGCCGGTGTGAATTCTCTGGTGTATGACAAGCTTTTCTTTCCGGACAAAACTTTTCCCGCACTCTGAACATTGGAAAAGGCCCTCCCCGGTGTGAATTCTCTGGTGCGCAAGGAGGTTTCTCTTTTTAGTGAACGATTTATTACACACTGAACATGACCATAAAGTCTCTCTTGTGTGAGCTCCTTCATGGTTAGAAGAAGATTCCTTGGGATTAGATGGATCTATTGATCGATTGACACTGTGAGATATTAGATGGGTATTGGAAGTCCCAGCATGTGATCGATCAAATGATTCCTCAGGGTGAGAGGGGTCCATTGACATCTGTGAATGGTAAGGTCTATGATGTATATTCTGAGTAATGGGATTTTCTCCCGGAAAGGGTTGTGTGATTCCAGTTTCTTCGGCATTAAAATCTGAGGAGAAAAACTGAGGAACCTCAGAGGTATTCTGGACATAATGTCCACCTGTTGGAAAGACATTGTAAAACCAACGTTACACCTTCTCTTCATCCCTCACATTCATAATATATATAATATATGTTGGTACATAACTCAACAGATTCATAAATCTCTGGCATAATATTGGTTACATCGATGAAGATTGTTGGGAACATGACATCATAGTGAGGAATGGAGATGGACCTTTCATATGGTGTACAGTATCTCCTCCTCATTTGTTGGGAACATGACGTTATATTGAGGAATGGAGATGGACCTTTCATATGGTGTACAGTATCTCCTCCTCATTTGTTGGGAACATGACGTAATAGTGAGGAATGGAGATGGACCTTTCATATGATGTACAGTATCTCCTCCTCATTTGTTGGGAACATGACATTATATTGAGGAATGGAGATGGACCTTTCATATGGTGTACAGTATCTCCTCCTCATTTGTTGGGAACATGACGTTATATTGAGGAATGGAGATGGACTTTTCATATGGAGTACAGTATCTCCTCCTCATTTGTTGGGAACATGACATCATAGTGAGGAATGGAGATGGATCTTTCATATGGTGTACAGTATCTCCTCCTCATTTGTTGGGAACATGACGTTATATTGAGGAATGGAGATGGACCTTTCATATGGTGTACAGTATCTCCTCCTCATTTGTTGGGAACATGACATTATATTGAGGAATGGAGATGGACCTTTCATATGATGTACATTATCTCCTCCTCATTTGTTGGGAACATGACATCATAGTGAGGAATGGAGATGGATCTTTCATATGGTGTACAGTATCTCCTCCTCATTTGTTGGGAACATGACATCATAGTGAGGAATGGAGATGGATCTTTCATATGGTGTACAGTATCTCCTCCTCATTTGTTGGGAACCTGACGTTATATTGAGGAATGGAGATGGACCTTTCATATGGTGTACAGTATCTTCTCCTCATTTGTTGGGAACATGACGTTATATTGAGGAATGGAGATGGACCTTTCATATGGTGTACAGTATCTCCTCCTCATTTGTTGGGAACATGACGTTATATTGAGGAATGGAGATGGATCTTTCATATGGTGTACAGTATCTCCTCCTCATTTGTTGGGAACATGACGTTATATTGGGGAATGGAGATGGACCTTTCATATGGTGTACAGTATCTCCTCCTCATTTGTTGGGAACATGACGTTATATTGGGGAATGGAGATGGACCTTTCATATGGTGTACAGTATCTCCTCATTTGTTGGGAACATGACGTTATATTGAGGAATGGAGATGGACCTTTCATATGATGTATAGACATGTGCAGACTAGAATATTTCGTTTAGTTTTTTCGTTTTCGTCCGTAAATTTTATTTATTTAGTTACTCCCGAAATTCGTTTTTATTTATTTCGTTTTTCGTGCAAAAATTGCATTCGTCCGAAAATCCACATGAATTACGGTCGAATCTGTCTTGGAAGGCTTATGGTGTCTGTCGAATGGATAAAGAAGATTCGATGGAGCTGCTAAACTATATAGCCTATAGGCGGAGCATTCGATTGCCGAAATATACGATTGCAGTGTCGTATAGTTGCGACGATCCCGTCGAATATTATTATAAACGTGCAACGATCCCGTCGAATATTATTAAACGTGCAACGATCCCGTCGAATATTATTATAAACGTGCAACGATCCCGTCGAATATTATCATTTTTTTTTAATTTACTTCCCCCACCCAATTCCAGTATCGTTTCTCTCTGTCGATTCTGTTCTCTCTATGTCGAATATTTACTCTCTGTCGAAGCTTTTCTATATAATAGGACTAATAGAGGTAAACGAAACTTAGGCACATTCGACCACAGGTTCAATAGACATATGGAGTCACGTCGAATCTCCTATTCTATATCGAACGGTCACTTCGAATCTCCTATTCTATATCGAACTGTTGTAACAACGAAAACGAAAAAAAACATTTATTTATGTCGGATCTTTCGTTTTTCGGAATCTGCACTTTCGTTATCGTTTGTCAAAACGAAAATACCTGAAATTCGGACGAAAATGCATTCGGACGAAAACGAATGCACATGTCTAATGATGTACAGTATCTCCTCCTCATTTGTTGGGAACATGACGTTATATTGAAGAATGGAGATGGACCTTTCATATGGTGTACATTATCTCCTCCTCATTTGTTGGGAACATGACATCATAGTGAGGAATGGAGATGGATCTTTCATATGGTGTACAGTATCTCCTCCTCATTTGTTGGGAACATGATGTTATATTGAGGAATGGAGATGGACCTTTCATATGGTGTACAGTATCTCCTCCTCATTTGTTGGGAACATGACGTTATATTGAGGAATGAAGATGGACCTTTTATATGGTGAACTTTTCCTGCATTTGGTGATTATTACTTACTTGTGTTGATATAGAGAGAATATTTCTCTTGTTCATGTTTAATCATCTCCTCCTCCTCTATAGACTGATGCTGACCTCCATTCACCAACGTCTCTTCTTCTTCCTCTTTAATCTCAATTTTGATGTCTTTCAGCTCTTCACCCTAAACCCCACAAATGACAAAATATAAGATCTGGAAAAAAACTGCAGAAAAGTGATAACGCAGAAGAACTTTGTCTCCTGATTTTGAAATATTTTCATTCCCATCTACCTGATCATGGTGTGAATATAAAGAACCGCTCTCCTCTATAGACTGCTGAGCTCCCCCCACCATTTTCTCATCTTCTTCTTCTTTAACCTCAACTTTGATGTCTTTCAGTTCTTCAAGCTAAACCCCAAAGATGACAGAAAACATTTATAAAATGGAACAAGAGATTACATAGAAGACCTCTCATAGCTTAAAAGTAATTTTGAGTTCTAGTTGATCAGTCCCTTCTACCTGATGGTGAAGGATTGTATAATCTTCCTGTGTGGAATTCCGGGAATACAGAGGAGGACATCTCTCTGGTGGGTTCCCATTACTGGATCCATCTGTAAGAAACACACACACTGACTGAATACATTGTTTCTATGTGTTTATCAGATGATGGGGGATCTAGGTGGAGCCTCCGTACTGCTCTCTCCTTTACAACAAAGTCTCCTCTTACCCGGTGATGTGAGGGGCAGCTGATCCTCCACCATGACGTCCTTGTAGAGATCCTTGTGTCCTTCTATATACTCCCACTCCTCCATGGATAAATAGAGAGTGACATCCTGACACCTTATAGGAACCTGACACACACAATGATACAGTCACCATCCAGACACATCCCTTGTCTGTTACTGGATAATGTCCCAGAATTCCCACCACCGCTCACCTCTCCTGTCAGCAGATCAATGATCTTCTTGTTGACTTCTAGAATCTTCTTGGCACTGGTTACCTCTGTTGTCAGGCAGTGAGGTGGAGGGACTGTGATGGGTGATGTCCTCTGAAAATGGCTGCTGGGTGTTATTGGATCTCTAGATATTTTCTTCACTACTTTATAATCCTGTGTATAGAGAAAAAGTAACAATTGCCGATACAGACTTCCCAAAATCCTCCTCCCGCCAGGTCATTTTTTTAAGCACAACTCCAACTAAAACCTTTTATTATTAGGCTTGAAATCCCTCGAGAAGCAGTAGACATGCTGTTGAGTGTGCACAGAATTAGATGTAATAGAAGTCCCATCGTCACTAGGATTAAAAAAAGCATGACATCATTAGTGTCGATGAGATTAAATAAGCCCTATTTCAGGTCTCCGTGGGATAAAATAAGTCTCATCGTTGGTGTTAGTGAGATTAAAAAAGACCCATTGTTGGTCTTAGTGGGATAAAATATCGTTGGTGTCAGTGGGATAAACTAAGGCCCATCGTCGGTGTCGGTGGGATAAACGAAGGCACATCGTTGGTGTCGGTGGGATAAACGAAGGCCCATCGTTGGTGTCGGTGGGATAAACGAAGGCCCATCGTTGGTGTCGGTGGGATAAACGAAGGCACATCGTTGGTGTCGGTGGGATAAACTAAGGCCCATCATTGGTGTTAGTACGATAAAATAAGCCCCATCGTTGGTGCCATTGAGATAAAATAAGGCCCATTGTTGGTGTCGGTGGGATAAACTAAGGCCCATCGTTGGTGTCGGTGGGATAAACTAAGGCCCATCATTGGTGTTAGTACAATAAAATAAGCCCCATCGTTGGTGCCATTGAGATAAAATAAGGCCCATTGTTGGTGTCGGTGGGATAAACTAAGGCCCATCGTTGATGTTGGTGGGATAAACTAAGGCCCATCGATGTTGGTGGGATAAACTAAGGCCCATCGTTGGTGTCGGTGGGATAAACTAAGGCCCATCGTTGGTGTCGGTGGGATAAACTAAGGCCCATCGTTGGTGTCGGTGGGATAAACTAAGGCCCATTGTTGGTGTCGGTGGGATAAACTAAGGCCCATCATTGGTGTCGGTGGGATAAACTAAGGCCCATTGTTGGTGTCGGTGGGATAAACTAAGGCCCATCGTTGGTATCGGTGGGATAAACTAAGGCCCATCGTTGGTATCGGTGGGATAAACTAAGGCCCATCGTTGGTGTCGGTGGGATAAACTAAGGCCCATCCTTGGTGTCGGTGGGATAAACTAAGGCCCATCGTTGGTGTCGGTGGGATAAACTAAGGCCCATCGTTGGTGCCATTGAGATAAAATAAGGCCCATCGTTGGTGTTGGTGGGATAAACTAAGGCCCATCGTTGGTGTCGGTGGGATAAACTAAGGCCCATCGTTGGTGTCGGTGGGATAAACTAAGGCCCATCATTGGTGTCCTGGGATAAACTAAGGCCCATCGTTGGTGTCGGTGGGATAAACTAAGGCCCGTTGTTGGTGCCATTGAGATAAAATAAGGCCCATCGTTGATGTCGGTGGGATAAACTAAGGCCCATCGTTGGTGTCGGTGGGATAAACTAAGGCCCATCGTTGGTGTTAGTACGATAAAATAAGCCCCATCCTTGGTGCCATTGAGATAAAATAAGTCCCATCGTTGGTGTCGGAGGGATAAAATAAGCCTCATCGTTGGTGTCGGAGTGATAAAATAAGCCTCATCGTTGGTGTCGGAGGGATAAAGTAAGCCTCATCGTTGGTGTCAGTGGGATAACATATGTGCCATCGTTGGTGTCGGTGGAATAAAGTAAGCCTGGTCATTGGTGTCGGTAGTATAACATAAGCCCGATCGTTGGTGCCGGAGGGATAAAGTAAGCCTCATCGTTGGTGTTGGTGGGATAAAATAAACGTGTTTGGAGAAAGCAACAGTTTAGACTAACATCAGTCCTTCCTCAGGTCAATAGACTTCCCGTTTCCATCAAATAGGGATAAAGAAACACAGAAGTCTTACATTGCAACAAGGAAGAACTCCATTGGAGTGTAACAATGTGATCTGCAGTCATTCTCCGACTTACCTTGTATCTTTGTACCTAGATGTGTTTCCAGTTATGTTACTTTGTGTGCAAGTTTTTCAGCTTCAAGTTCCGCAACCCCTCAATCCTTTTTCCTAAATATATTTGTGCTTGTAGCAGCGGAGGGGGGTTAATGGGTGTAAATATAAAACAAGATCTTATTACCTCCTCTACTGCCAGTTCCAGCAATGTCTCCTCTCTACTTCCTCTCGACTCACCTCTAACCCGGAAATTCTTCTTTATACTCCTACATCACTTCCTGTCTGGATATGACATCGCTTCCTGTTTGTAGGTTCCACTGACAATAAGCAACCTTGTGGAGAGTCTAAAAAATGCACCCTACATTTTTATTCCATACTTTGACCAATGCTTCCTGACGATTTCTTCCCTTTTCCTGCATTTATTATATATACACATACACGCTATATTGCCAAAAGTATTGGGACACCCTTCCAAATCATTGCATTTAGGCGTTTCAGTCGCCTCCGTGGCCACAGGCAAAATCAAGCACCTAGTCTGCAGACTGCTTCTACAAACATTTGTGAAATAATGGGTCGTGCTCAGAAGCTCAGTGAATCCAAACGTAGTAACTTGATAGGTTGCCACCTGTGTAATAAGTCCATCTGTGAAATTTCCCCTCTACTAAATATTCCACAGGCAACTGGTAGTGGTATTATAATAAAGTGGAAGCAACTGGGAGCAACAGCAACTCAGCCACGAAGTGGTAGTTCATGTAAAATGATGGAGCGGGGTCAGTGCTAGCTGAAGTTCACAGTGCACAGAAGCCACCAACTGGCTGCAGATTCAATAGCTACAGACCTCCAAACGTTGTTAGGCCTTCAGCTTAGCACAACAGTACATAGAGATCTTCATGGAATGGGTTTCCGTGGCGGAGCAGCTGCATCCAAACATTATATCACCAAGTGTAATGCAAAGCACCGGATGCAGTGGTGTAAAGCACACCGCCACTGGACTCTAGAGCAGTGGAGATGTGTTCTCTGGAGTGACCAGTCACGCTCCTCTGTCTGGCAATCTGATGGACCTGTCTGGGTTTTTCAGCTGCCAAAAGAACGGTACTTGCCTGGATGCATTGTGCCAAGTGTAAAGTTTGGTGGAGCGGGGATGATGGTGGGTTGGGCTTGGCCCCTTAATTCCAGTGAAGGGAACTCTTAAGTTATCAACATACGAAGACATTTTGGACAGTTTCATGCTCCCAACTTTGTGGGAACAGTTTGGGGATGGCCCCTTTCTGTTCCAACATGACTGAGCACCAGTGCACAAAGCAAGGTCCAAAAAGTCATTGATGAGTGGGTTTGGGGTAGGGGAACTTGACTGACCTGTCAGTGGTGAGCAGTCATGTACGAGCCATCCCCAAACTTTTCCCACAAAGTTGGGAGAATGAAATTGTCCAAAATGTCTTGGTATGCTGATGCCTTAAAAGTTCCCTTCGCTGAAACTAAGGGGCCAAGCCCAATCCATGAAGAACAACCCCCACTCAACATTATCCCCCCCTCCACCAAATGATTTGGACTAGCGCACAAAGAAAGGTCCATAAAGACATGGATGAGCGAGTTCTGGAAGAGCTTCTGGAAGAATGGTCCAACATTCCCATAGACACACTCCTAAACCTTGTGGACAGACTTCCCAGAAGAGTTGAAGCTGTTATAGCTGCAAAGGGAGGGCCAACTCAATATTGAACCCTACGGACTAATGGCCCATACACACGATCCGAAAATCGGACGAAAAATACAGGATTTCGACACAATCCTACGACACAATCCTACGACACAATCCTACGACACAATCCTACGATAATCGTATCTTTAGTACAGAGCTTTCGAGAGCCGATCATGATAGTTCATCCGATATTATTAGATTTACTTGGCAATATTTTAAATGTTTTTTTATGTATTAAGATGTTTTTTTTTTTTTTTTATTATTTTTATTAAAGGTATTTAGAAATAAACATAAAAATTGACAAAGGAGTGACACTGACATTCCGCCAGGTCTCTCCGCGACCAACATGGTCATCACTGACACAACAGTTCAATCTACCTAACATAGGCATCTAACTATGTGTGGAACCCTTACCCCACCTCCCCACCCCCCTCCCCCCCAACAACCCATAACTCAGTTCACCACAAACCTCGAATAGAAAAATTACCCTACACCTTCAAGGGAGTACCCGGGATTGATACAACAGTTATATTATAGTGGCTGAAGCAATGGCCAGTTACTGTACATCTAGTATGGACAGGCTAATTTAAAACCCAGAGAACATAGTCGCCATTATGTAGACTCAGCTCTAACATAAGAGGAAGACATTAAAGGACTTTAAAAAGTTTTCAATTGTTAAATACCGGAGACGAGACAGTAAACATTTCTTTTTTTTTTTTCTTTTTTTTTTAATACTGAAATTTTTATTATATAAAGGTATGTACAGAACAGCATTACAAGCAAAAGAAAAAGCGAAAGGAAATGACAAAATTCCTTATTAATATTTACTTTCTTACAGAGTACATTCCTTCACCTGCTACAATATAATTATATGTAACTTAGTACATTCAGTTGTAAGAACAAGTAATGCGGAACAATTCAATTGAAAACATATATATCTTAACAATAATGTTATTCTCAGTAACCACTGCAATGCTTTTTTTAGGGAATGTAGGTCTGCAATATTACCTGCAGTCATAGTGATAAATTCGATACCGGATCCGGGATGTATCGGACTATTTTCTGGATGGCGGTTGCTTGACCTTTCCTTACTCCCACCCTCAAGGGGTAAAAGCAATACTAGCAGTGGGATTTACAATTCCCATATGCGGGTAAGAGGAGCGTTTTTCCGGAATGTGCATTATTGCGCGGCCCGATTAACCATGTATTGAGACCTAGCTAACGTCTTGTCAGTTCTTGTCATCTCCTTAACAGGTATGATCATGAAGAAGAAATAGCATTTTTCAAAACTTTTAGGGTGGGGGGGACTAAAAGGTGAAGTATGGGGGTGAAGTAAGGGGATGAATGAGGAATTGGCCCAAAGGAACAATACGACGGTGTCTCTGTACACTAATAAGACCTTAAAAAGTCGATAGATGTGTCCCTTAGGTCAAGCTATGAGTTATTGAGCAATCTTTTGTATTCTACAGACTCTTGGAAATGTAACCAACAGGCCCATGTGTTGGTAAATTTGGGTGACGTGTCATGAAGTTGGTGGGTAATTTCTTCCATTTCCATTATCCGTCTCACTCTTCGTATCCAATCACTTATATTGGGCGTTGTGGTTGATTTCCACAGAGTAGGGATACACATTTTGGCTGCATTGATCAGGTGTATTACAATGGATTTCTTATAGTGGCTCTGAGGCATTAAGGTATGATGGAGTAAGTATTGTGCTGGTGTAAAATCCGGTGTAAAGGTTGTTATTTTAGAAATTAATTGGTGTATGGCTATCCAGTACGGTCTAAGAATGGGACATTCCCACCAAATGTGCAGTAGTGTTCCTTCTGCTTCCCCACATCTCCAACAAAGAGAGGGGGTCCTGGGGTAGCATTTGTGTAAAATGTCAGGGGTTCTATACCACTGGGAATAGAGTTTAAAACCATTTTCTTGGACTGACACATTCTTAGAGCCTTTGTGTATATTTGTCAGGATGTTGTCCCAATTTTCCTGTGATAGTTCCATCTTTAGTTCTGCTATCCACCTTTTGATTGCTGAGTCATCTAGGCAGTTTGTTTTAGGGAAGAGGAGAGCATAAAGTTCTGAAATTAAATGTCTCTGTGGTGTTTTCCTAGTGCAGAGTGTTTCAAAAGGGCGGCACAGTGGTGTAGTGGTTAGCACTCTCACCTAGCAGTAAGAAGGGTCGCTGGTTCAAATCCCAACCACGACACTACCTGCCTGGAGTTTGCATGTTCTCCCTGTGCCTGCATGGGTTTCCTCCGGGTACTCCGGTTTCCTCCCACACTCCAAAGACATGCAGGTAGGTTAATTGGCTTCTGTCTAAAATTGACCCTGGTATAGGAATGGGGACCTTGGATTGTGGGCTCCTTGAGGGTAGGGATGTGTGATGTGAGTGTGCAATGTACAGGGATAGGGGCAATTGTAGACACTCAGGTTGAACTGGATGGACAGGTATCTTTATTCAACCTTACTAACTATGAAACTATGAAACTATGAAAAGTAGTCAGTTCTCTACACCAGGTACTTATGGGATATGTATTGAGTAAAAAGTGTCTGATTTGGAGAAAATTAAAGAAGTATCTTCCTATCAGGGAATTTAGTCTGAAGGGATTGAAAGGTGAGCAATTGTCCTTTATCAAAAAAGGACCCCGTTCTCATGAATTCCCTGTTTGAATCTGCAATGGGATGTCTGGCTTGAATGCCTGGAGGGAAATCTGGGTTATGTTCTAACGCGGTGAGTGGGCTGGGTGTAGAAGAGATTTTTATTTTGTGGCATACTATTTTCCATGAGTGGAGTGTAGGGCCTATCAGTGGATGGGATGTGAGTGTAGTTGGGGCAGAGTTGGTGTTTATCCAAGGGAGGAGGTGTATGGGGGTGTGAGCGAATGCCTCCTCGATGTCAACCCATGCTTTTTCCTGTCGATGGACATGTCAGTCCACTATTCTGGTCAACTGGCATGCCCATTGATATTTTTGTAAATCTGGTATTCCCATTCCTCCTTGCAATTTTGGAAGAGTTAATTTCTCCCATCTTATACGCGCGTGTTTGTTAGCCCACACGAATTGGGAGCAAATAGCTTTAAAAGTAGCGAAAAAAGTGGAAGGAAGGGCAATTGGTATTGTCTGTAAGAGATATAGGAATTTTGGGAGAACATTTATTTTCAAAATTGCGGCTCTCCCGAACCAGGAGAAGGTTGGTTTGTTCCATTTTTGTAGATCTTGCCTAATGGAGTTTAATAATGGTAAGTAATTTCGGGGATAGAGATCTGACAATTTGGTTGGTAATTGGATTCCTAAATATGTGATGGCCTGCTTTTCCTAACTAAATGGAAAGTTTGTTTGACATTGATTTATAACAGTATCAGGTAGGGTAACATTGAGGGCCTTAGACTTATTGAAATTAATTTGGAAGTTAGCTATCGTATTAAACAAGGCGAAATCTTGGAGTAAATTGGGTATAGTGGTTATCGGATCCGAGAGAAACAAAAGGATATCGTCGGCATATGCCGCCACTTTGTATATTGTGTCTTTTATTTGGATCCCTTTAACAGCCGCATTTGTTCTGAGTTTTTGAAGCATGGGTTCTAGCGTTAGAATAAAAATAATTGGGGATAAGGGGCATCCCTGTCTAGTTCCGTTCGACAGGGAGAAGGCATCCGACAGGTGACCATTTACCTTAATTCTGGCTGTGGGGGACGAATAAAGTGCCATAATGTATTGTAAGGCGCGTTCTCTAAAGCCCAGTTTACTAAGTGTTGCCAGCATGTAGTCCCACGCCACCCTGTCGAATGCCTTCTCCACGTCCAACGAAAGAAAGAAGCCCGGGGTGTTAGATGTGAACAGCCATTGATGGATACTAATCGCCTTCAGCGTGTTATCACGAGCCTCTCGGCCCAGAAGAAAGTCTACCTGGTCTAGGGACAGCAAAGAGGGGAGTAAAGGGAGAATGCGATTTGCTAGAATTTTTTCATAGTGCTTCATATCTACGTTTATAAGTGAAATGGGCCTATAATTGGGGACTAGAGATTCGTCCTTCCCTGGTTTCGGTATCATTGTGATGTTGGCTACGTGAATTTCTGTGTGAGTCGTGGGAGAATTGGGAAGGCTGTTGAATGTGTCAATGATATGTGGGATCAAAGTGTCAGAAAATGTTTTATAATAAAGTGTCGATAGGCCATCTGGGCCTCGGCTTTTGCCCGGTTTTAGCTGTTTAACCACTACAGATCTGCGCTATTGCCAAATGACGGCATCAGCGCGGACCTACATTTCCGGGACGACGTCTATTGACGTCGTCCCGGATACGAGCGGCCTGCGCGCCCCCTGAGGGGCGCGCGCGGCGCGCTCTGTGATCGGCGAGTCCGTGAGACTCGCCTGATCACCGATCCGTGCAAGGGGTCGATCCCGACCCCTTATCACGTGATCAGCTGTCAGCCAATGACAGCTGATCATGTGATAGAATGGAGCCGGTAATCGGCTATTATTCCTCCTCGCGCTGACAGCGCGAGGAGAGAAAAAAAAAGCCGATCACCGGCGGCCGTGTTCGGGACATCAGTCCCGATCACGGCCAGCAATACAGCTGACCATCTGCCCCCTGCCAGTGCCCACCTGCCCACCGCCGTGCCATCCTGAATAAAAGTAAGTGCCCCCCATCAGTGCCCATAGTGCCCACAGTGCCACCTACAGTGCCACCCACAATGCCACCCACAGTGCCATCCAGCAGTGCCACCAACAGTGCCACCCACAGTGCCCACAATCTGCCTCAAAGGTGCTGCGACCCAGTGCCGCCCATCAGTGCCCAGCAGTGCCGCCCATCAGTGCCGCCCATCAGTGCCCAGCAGTGCCACCTATCAGAGCCACCTATCAGTGCCACCTATCAGTGCCCATCAGTCCCATCTATCAGTGGTACCTATCAGTGCCCATCCGTGCCACCCATCCGTGCCACTTATCCGTGCCACCCATCCATGCCATCTTATCTGTGCCCATCTTTGTCCATCAGTGCCGCCTTATCTGTGCCCATCGGTGCCGCCTTATCTGTGCCTATTAGTGCCGCCTTAACTATGCCTATCAGTGCCCACCAGTGCAGCCCATCAGTGCCCACCAATGCAGCCCATCAGTGCCCACCAATGCAGCCCATCAGTGCCCACCAATGCAGCCATCAGTGCCGCCTAATCAGCGCACTTCAATGAAGGAGAAAAATGACCCGTTTGCAAAATTTTATAACAAACTATTAAAACATGATTTATTTTTTTTTATTTTTTTGCATCTTTTTTTGTTTGTTTAGCAAAAAATAAAACTCCGAGCTGTAACTAAATACCACCAAAAGAAAGCTCTATTTGTGGGAAAAAAATGATAAAAATGTCATTTGGGTACAGTGTTGTATGCCCGCGCAATTGTCATTCAAAGTGCATCAGCGCTGAAAGCTGAAAATTGGTCTGGGACTGAGGGGGGTTTAAGTGCCCAGTAAGCAAGTGGTTAAGGGCAGCTAGGACCTCCTCCCCTGTTATCGATTTCTCTAAGTCTATGGCCGCTTCTTCGGAGATACTCCTTGGACAATTGTCTTCCAAAAAATCTGTGATCTTTTTAAGTCTATCTTGGTGTGTCCCTGATGAGGGGTGGTGTGGAAGATTATAGAGGTTAGAATAGAAATTTTTAAACTGTTCCACTATGCCAGATGGAGTTTCTATTTTGTTACCCTTGGGATCGACAATGTGATGTATCGTTGTCATTGCTTTCTTTTTTTGAATTGCCCTGGCTAAAAATTTTCCTGCTTTGTTGCCGAATTCATAATAATTTCGTTGCGTAAGTATATATTTCCTTCTAATTGGTATCCCTAATTCTTCAAGGAGGTCTGCTCTGGCCTTCTGTCAGTCAAGCAGAGTGATTTCAGCTAACCGCTCACTTAAGAAGCTAGTTCCGTATTTCAGCATTGCTCAGGGAAACAAGACCCAAGTATGAAAAAAAAAAGTTGACCAATGTATCTCCAAAAGATTAGCCATGCTGTATCAGAGTCGGCATCTTCCACACGTAACGTTGGATGTTTCCCCAACTGAACCGGCTTTCAACCACTTGACCTCCAGAAGGATTTACCTCCTTCATGATCAAAGCATGTTTTGCCATTCGGCACTGCGCTACTTCAACTGACAATGGTGCGGTCATGCCACACTTTACCCAAATGAAATCGATATCCTTTTTTTCCACACAAATAGAGATTTCTTTTGGTGGTATTTTATCACATCTGGGGTTTTTATTAACCATTTAAGGACCGTCCCACATACATTTACTGCAGCAGGGCGGTCCTTAAGCACAAACTCACGTACCTGTACGTAATTCCTGTTGTCGGCTCTGGGGCACGAGCTGCACTCACGCTTTGGCCAACTAATCAGTGGGTCCCGTGGCCTTGCTGGCTGCCAGAACCTGCCGATCGTTCATAGGAGAGACAGAACGGCGGTCTGCTTATGTAAACAAGGCAGACCACTGTTCTGTCACAGAGGGAGAGAGAGATCTTGTGTTCCTGTTAGGAACACAGATCTCCCTCTTGCTCCAGTAAGTCCACCCCCGACACTGTAAAGCCTCGTACACACGATCGGATTTTCCTGCAGACAAAACCTCTGACTTTTGTCCGAAGGTGTGTGCCTGGATTTTGTCTTGCATACAAACGGCAAGGAATTGCCAGCCAACAAATACAAACATAGTGACGTACTACATTGTTTTTCAGCTCTTTAGCACCACCCTTTGGGCTCCTTCTGCTAATTTTATGTTAGTAGAAGTTTGGGGAGTGTTGATTCGCGCTTTTCATTTCACGCTTTTCATTTAGCGCTTTTCATTTTGTTTCTGAACGGACGTTCGTCAACCAGACATGTTACGGAATTGGAGGAGATAATGTGATATTTATTATTGGCCTTGGAGTTATTGCTTTGACCCGAGTCCAGTCCAGGAACAGGAGGAGGAGGATTTCTTGGACCAAAAATTGGTTGTTTTATTAATCGTGACCAATTATGTCATATGCCTTTGCTGCGGGAACTCCAGAAGAATAATCCAGATGATTTTCGAAATTATCTCCAGATGAAGGACCCCTGCTTTCACCAACTCTTGGCATTGTTGACCCCCTATATTAAGAAGCAGGACACATGCATGAGGCTTTTATTTTATTTTTTGGTTGAAAAATAATGTTTTTATATGTTATATTTTCGATATTTTTGGATGCATAGAATGCACTTTTTGGTTAAGTTCTATTGTCAGATAGCATGTCTAATTGTATTTGTTTTCTTTTTTTAATGCACAATAAAAACAATTGTGGAGAATAATACTTGGCGATGTGTTTCACTTCAAGTGACAGTTTGGGAGTAGGCAGTTACATTGACAAGGGACACCAACATAGTTGTATCTTTGATCTTATAAACTACGGGATAATGGTGTTGTGGTAAAAAAAAAACTTGCCCCCCCCCCCATGTGGACGCCCATGCTGCCAACACTGCTCTGCAAAATCCCCAGCTGAATCGGGGACATGGTCAGAAAGGGGAAACAGAGAGTAAAAGGATCAAGCAGTTTTTTTTTTTGCAGAATACAGAAAACAAATCTCATAGTGAGTATGAACAGTATGTAATACACCATTTATTGATTGTTAACACCCGAGAACAAGGTTGTTTCTTAAAGACACTTCCATATACACAAAGCACAGCTACTCTTTCTTTATCAGCATGTACAAATACAAATATGATCATGATACACTATATTACCAAAAGTATTGGGACACCTGCTGTTACACACACATGAATTTTAATGGCATCCCATTTTCTGACAACCAATGTTCAATGTGAGCTTGTTGTCGGAAATTCCAACCGTGTGTATGCTCCATTGGACATAAGCTGTCAGAATTTCTGACAACAAATGTTTGAGAGCTGGTTCTCCAATTTTCCGACAACGAAACTTGTCGGAAATTCCGAGTGTGTGTACACGATTCCGACGCGCAAAAGTTCATGCATGCCTGAAATCAAGCAGAAGAGCCGCCCCGGCTATTGAACTTCATTTTTCTCGGCTTGTTGTACGTGTTGGACGTCACTGCGTTCTTGGCGTTCGGAATTTCCGACAAAATTTGTGCGACTGTGTGTATGCAAGACAAGTTTGAGCCAACATCCGTCGAAAAAAAAAACACGGTTTTGTTGTCGGAAAATCCTCTCGTCTGTATGCGACATTAGTCCGTAGGGTTCAATATTGAGTTGGCCCACCTTTTGCAGCTATAACAGCTTCAACTCTTCTGGGAAGGCCGTCCACAAGGTTTAGGAGTGTGTCTATGGCAGTAATGGCGAACCTTGGCACCCCTGATGTTTTGATACTACATTTCCCATGATGCTCCACTACACAGCAGAGTGCCAGAGCATCCTGGGAAATGTAGTTCCAAAACATCTGGGGTGCCAAGGTTCGCCATCAATGGTCTATGGTAATGTTTGACCATTCTTCCAGAATCATCTTCATCAAATGATTTGGAGGGGTGGCCCAATACTTTGTGTAGGCCAGTCAAGTTCATCCATATCTTTATGGACCTTGCTTTGTGCACTGGTCCAAATCATTTGGTGGAGGGGGGATTATGGTGTGGGGTTGTTTTTCAGGGGTTGGGCTTGGCCCCTTAGTTCCAGTGAAGGAAACTCTTAAGGCGTCAGCATACCAAGATATTTTGGACAATTTCATGCTCCAAACTTAGTGGGAACAGTTTGGGGATGGTCCCTTCCTGTTCCAACATGACTGCCCACCAGTGCACAAAGTAAGGTCCATAAAGACATGGATGAGCGAGTTTGGGGTGGAGGAACTTGACTGACCTGCACAGAGTCCTGACCTCAACCCGATAGAACACCTTTGGGGTAGACTGCGAGCCAGGCCTTCTCGTTCCAACATCAGTGCCTGACCCATATGAGCTTCTGGAAGAATGGTCAAACATTCCCATAGACACTCCTAAACCTTGTGGACGGCCTTCCCAGCAGAGGTAAAGCTGTTATAGCTGCAAAGGGTGGGCCAACTCAATGTTGAACCCTCCGGACTAAGACTGGGATGCCATTAAAGTTCATGTGCGTGTAAAGGCAGGTTTTTACGAAACCTTTGGTAATGTAGGGTGTAATAATGATTGTATGGAGAGGAACGATGAGGGTGCTCAGCCATTGGACAGGTCTAGATATGGATTCGTTATTTATTATGGGCCGGCAGACCTTCCAACTACAATCTCTACAAAACCAAAGTGACGCCATCTTGTTTTCTTGTAGAACCTCTGACCATGAAACAGAACCCTCCCGAGTCCGACTTTTCCTTTTTTTTTCTTTTTTTTCTCTGCAAAATGTTTCCACGAGAAAGGCCATCAGCCCGTGTGAATTCTCTGGTGTCTTAAAAGTTTTTTCCTGTAAATAAAACCTTTCCCGCACTCTGAACATGAATAAGGACGCTCCCCCGTGTGAATTCTCTGGTGCTCAAGAAGGCTTCCCTTATCACTGAAATATCTTCCGCACTCCGAACATGAAAACGGACGCTCGCCCGTGTGAACTCTCTGGTGTCTAAGAAGGCTTGCTTTACGGCCAAAACATTTCCCGCACGCCGAGCATGGGAAGGGACGCTCGCCCGTGTG
Organism: Lithobates pipiens; assembly: GCF_037356315.1. Taxonomy (NCBI): domain Eukaryota; kingdom Metazoa; phylum Chordata; class Amphibia; order Anura; family Ranidae; genus Lithobates; species Lithobates pipiens. Next base: position 21,664,368 of record NW_027507811.1, read on the forward strand.
AATTCTCTGGTGTGAAAGAAGGTTTCCTTTCTGAATGAAACACTTCCCGCACTCCGAGCATGAGAAAGGGCGGTCGCTCGTGTGAATTTTCTGATGCGTAAGAAGGCTTTGTTTCTGGTTGAAACCTTTTCCGCACTCGGAGCATGAATAGGGACGCTCGCGCGTGTGAATGATCTGATGCGTGAGAAGGTTTCTTTTCTCGGTAAAACATTTCCCGCACTCTGAGCATGAATAGGGGCGTTCGCCCGTGTGGCTTCGCTGGTGTATAAGAAGTATTCTTTTCTCAGCAAAACATTTCCCGCACTCTGAACACGAATAGGGACGCTCCCCCGTGTGAATTCTGTGGTGTATAACGAGCGTCCTTTTTTTAGTAAAAGATTTCCCGCACTCTGAGCATGTATAAGGGCGTTCACCAGTGTGAACTCTCTGGTGTTTTAGAAGGTCTTCTTTCCGAACAAAACATTTTCCGCACTTAGGACAAGAATGTGGGCGCTCACCTGTGTGGATTTTCTGGTGTCTAAAAAGGCTTACTTTATGACTGAAACACCTCCCGCACACTGAACATGAGAAAGGACGTTCACCGGTATGAATTCTCTGGTGTATAACTAGCGTTCTTTTTTCTTTAAAACATTTTCCGCACTCTGAGCATGGAAAAGGGCGCTCACCAGTGTGAATTCTCTGGTGTTTTAGAAGGTCTTCTTTGCTAATGAAACCTTTCCCACACTCGGAGCATGAATAGGGGCGCTCCCCCGTGTGAGATTTCTGGTGTCTATGAAGAGTTCCTCTCTCAGCGAAACACTTCCCGCACTCTGAACACGAAAAAGGACGCTCACCAGTGTGGATCCTCTGGTGGATGACAAGTTTTTCCTTCCGAACGTAACTTTTCCCGCACACTGAGCATTGGAAAAGACGCTGACCCGTGTGAATTCTCTGGTGTGCGAGAAGGTTTCTCTTTTCAGTGAAAGATTTTGCGCACACTGGACAGGACGATGAACCCTCTCCTGTGCGAGCACCTTCATGGTTTATGGAAGATTCTTCAGGATTGGAAGGGTCTGTAGATGTGTCTACACTGTGAGGACTTAGATGGACACCTGAAGTCCTAGTATGTGATTGGTGAGATGGTTCCTCAGGATTGGAAGGGTCTGTAGATGTGTCTACACTGTGAGGACTTAGATGGACATCTGAAGTCATGGTACGTGATTGGTGGGATGGTTCCTCGGGATTGGAAGGGTCTGTAGATGTGTCTACACTGTGAGGACTTAGATGGACATCTGAAGTCATGGTACGTGATTGGTGAGATGGTTCCTCAGGATTGGAAGGGTCTGTAGATGTGTCTACACTGTGAGGACTTAGATGGACATCTGAAGTCATGGTACGTGATTGGTGGGATGGTTCCTCGGGATTGGAAGGTTCTGTAGATGTGTCTACACTGTGTGGACTTAGATGGACATCTGAAGTCATGGTACGTGATTGGTGGGATGGTTCCTCAGGATTGGAAGGTTCTGTAGATGTGTCTACACTGTGAGGACTTAGATGGACATCTGAAGTCATGGTACGTGATTGGTGGGATGGTTCCTCAGGATTGGAAGGGTCTGTAGATGTGTCTACACTGTGAGGACTTAGATGGACATCTGAAGTCATAATATGTGATTGGTGAGATGGTTCCTCAGGATCGGAAGGGTCTGTAGATGTGTCTACACTGTGAGGACTTAGAAGGACATCTGAAGTCATAATATGTGATTGGTGAGATGGTTCCTCAGGATTGGAAGGGTCTGTAGATGTGTCTACACTGTGAGGACTTAGATGGACATCTGAAGTCCTAGTATGTGATTGGTGGGATGGTTCCTCGGGATTGGAAGGGTCTGTAGATGTGTCTACACTGTGAGGACTTAGATGGACATCTGACGTCATGGTACGTGATTGGTGGGATGGTTCCTCAGGATTGGAGGGGTCTGTAGATGTGTCTACACTGTGAGGACTTAGATGGACATCTGAAGTCATGGTATGTATTTGGTGAGATGGTTCCTCGGGATTGGAAGGTTCTGTAGATGTGTCTACACTGTGAGGACTTAGATGGACATCTGACGTCATGGTATGTGATTGGTGAGATGGTTCCTCAGGATTGGAAGGATCCATGGATGGTTGGAGGTGTTGAGGTGTGTGAAGTATAATGTCAGTAATGGGGACCTTCTGTGTGATTCCATCATCTTCTGTATCATCTGGAGATAAATGCCGATCTCCCTCCGAGGTTCTCCGACCCTCGCCTCCATCTGATTCAAAACAATGAAATACAATATTACTGGTTATAAGTTTTCTTCAAGCCTTATGCCCCATACACACGATCGAAAATTCGGCCAGCAAAAGACCGATGAGAGCTTTTGGTCGGAAAATGCGACCGTGTGTATGCTCCATCTGACTTTTGCTGGCCGAATTCCCTCCAGCAAAAGATTGAGAGCAGGTTCTCGATTTTTTGGTTGGAAAAAGTTTCAATCGGAAATTCCGATCGTCTGTAGCAATTCCGACGCGCAAAATTCCTACGCATGCTCGGAAACAATTCAACGTAAGATCGGAAGCAATGAACTTCATCTTCTTGGCTGGTCGTAGTGTTGTCACCGCGTTCTTGGCGGTGGAAAGTTCCGAGAATTTTTGTGTGACCGTTGTGTATGCAAGCCAAGCTTGAGCGGAATTCCGTCGGAAAAATCATGGATGAAAATCCGCTCGTGTGTACCGGACATTAGAGTCATCAGACAAATGTATTGATACAGCTAGACGTGTGCAGAAGGAAAATTTATTCGCTTTTCACCTGATTTAAATATTTCCACTGCATTCAAATCGAATTAAATTAGAAAATATCGGACCGATTTTCGGAAAACAGTTATATTCTATTGTATTCTATTCTGTTTTACTCTATTTTCTATTTTATTCTATTCTATTACTTCCACTGATGGGGCACTATTCTTTCCACTGATACCAATAATGGGGCACTATTCTTTCCACTGATACCAATAATGGGGCACTATTCTTTTCACTGATACCAATAATGGGGCACTATTCCCCCCACTGATATCAATGATGGGGCACTATTCTTTCCACTGACACCAATGATGGGCCACTATTCCTCCCACTGATACAAATGATGGGGCACTATTCTTTCCACTGATACCAATGATGGGCCACTATTCCTCCCACTGATACAAATGATGGGGCACTATTCTTTCCACTGATACCAACGATGGGCCACTATTCCTCCCACTGATACAAATGATGGGGCACTATTCCTCCCACTGACACCAATGATGGGGCACGATTCCTCCCACTGATACCAATGATGGGACACTATTCTTCCCACTGATACAAATGATGAGGCACTATTCCTCCCACTGATACAAATGATGGGGCACTATTCCTCCCACTGATACCAATGATGGGGCACTATTCCTCCCACTGATACCAATGATGGGGCACTATTCCTCCCACTGATACCAATGATGGGGCACTATTCCGCCCATTGATACTAATGATGGGGCACTATTCCTTCCACTGACACCAACCATGGGGCACTATTAATTTCACTGATACCAATGATGAGGCACTGTTCCTCCCCCTGACATCAACAATGGGGCACTATTCCTCCCACTAATACTAATTATGGGGCACTATTTCTCCTACTGACCAACAAACCTGAGACATTATTTACATGGAGTCTACTCTCAGTGGCCACAGTCACCCACCCTTCTAAAGTCTGAAAACTGGCTCTTTGTTTAAAAAGTTTGGAGACCCCTGCTCTAGGACAAAAATGAGTTGAATGATGCTGGATGTCTGACTGAGGCTTTTTAGTGGTGGAAAAGTACTGTGGGTAACAGCTCTGGGTTGAAGGTGACTATTGCTGCCCAACTTACATTATATATATATATATATATATATATATATATATATATATATATATAAAACACACATAAAAGTAATAAAATGTCTCACCTTCCGCCATAGACTGCTGAGCTCCTCTCACCAACATCTCTTCATTTTCCTCTTTAGCTTCAACTTTTATGTCTTTCAGATCTTCACCCTGAACCCCAGAATTGAAAAAAAGTAACTGCCAATAAAAGATTTCATAGAAGAATATCATCGCTTAGAAATATTTTGAGTTCTTTTTTCTACCTGATCATGGTGGGTATAGCTCCCGAGTATCCCGGGATTCTGTGTGGAATCCCAGGAATAATGATCACCCTCCCTCACACATTGTCCATCCAACTTTCCTTGTTCCTCCATAAACTCTACTTTGATGTCTTTCAGTTCTTCACTCTAAACCCCAAAGATGACAAAATACATTTATAAAAAGGAACGAGAAGTTACATAGAAGAATGTTCTCTCATAGCTTAGAAGGCATTTGTAGGTCTACAACATCAGCCCCACCTACCTGATGATGGTGGTGGATGGTGTGATCTTCCTGTGTGGAATCCCGGGAATACAGAGGACGGGAACATCTCTCTGGTGGGTTCCCATTACTGGATCCATCTGTAGGAAACACACACACTGACTGAATACATTGTTTCTATGTGTTTATCAGATGATGGGGGATCTAGGTGGAGCCTCCGTACTGCTCTCTCCTTTACAATAAAGTCTCCTCTTACCCGGTGATGTGAGGGGCGGCTGATTCTCCATCATGACGTCCTTGTAGAGATCCTTGTGTCCTTCTAAATACTCCCACTCCTCCATGGAGAAATAGACAGTGACATCCTGACACCTTATAGGAACCTGACACACACAATGATACAGTCACCATCCAGACACATCCCTTGTCTGTTACTGGATAATGTCCCAGAATTCCCAGAATCCTCCTCACCTCTCCTGTCAGCAGATCAATGATCTTGTTGATGACTTCTAGAATCTTCTTGGCACTGGTTACCTCTGTTGTCAGGCAGTGAGGTGGAGGATCTCCAGATATTTTCTTCACTACTTTATAATCCTGTGAAGCAAGAGAAAATTACATTTATCACTACAAAGTTCCCAGAATCCGCCTCATATTTCTAGTCCGCTCATTACACGGATAAGACTGATGTCATGTGACCTCCCAGAATCCCCCTCACCTATCCGGTCAGGTCTGTATTTTATTAATAGAGATACGAGTGATGTCATGTGACCTCCCAAAATCCTCCTCACCTCTCCGGTCAGCAGGTAGATGATCTCCAGGGTGAGGTCCAATATCCTCTCAGTCATGTGACTTTGGATCTCCTCCATCCTCACTGATGTGATCTATACAGGACTCTCCTCTCTGTAGACGGATAATAAACTGAGAATTATCTGGACTGTACTGGGATGAATAATATCTGCACAGAGTTCTGACATCTCAGATTGCTTCTTATATTATATTACAGGACTCGTTAACCTCACTGAAAGTGAAAAACCCTTTTATTGTAATCTTAGATTGATTGGAGAAATGTTAGATCCTCCGTTGAGGTCTTCTTCTGTCTGTTCTTCTCTTCTTCTTTGTCGGGGTGTCTCTTTTCCTTTTTTCTGTGTTTTCCTGTTTCTTTTGGTTTTTGATTTACATATATATTTTTATTATTTATTTTTGTTTTCATCAGCAGTGATAAAATTATATAAAATTAATAAAATACAATTGATAAAAATGTATATATATATATATATATATATATATATACATATATATATACATACATATATATATATATATATATATATATATACATACACACACACACATTTTTATAAATGTTATTTTATAAAAAAAAAAATTTTAATTTGATAGATTTTTTTTTTGTATATATATATATATATATATATATATATATAAAACTTTTTGCTCTCTTTTTGAATTTTTGTGTATTCCTACTTGTCTTGTTTATTATTTTGTTTATATACTGTTTGGTTTGTTATGTCTGTCGGGTCTCAGCTAATGACATTTCTAGATTTTTATTTATTTTTGCTTATTTTTTTATAATAACATATATACCTGTGATATCTAAATAAATATATTCCGCTGACAGCGTCCCAAATGGGGATACAGGCAGAGACAATCTTACAGAGGTTCTAATCCTTTATTTCTCTATATAAAATAAATTATTTATATTTTAGTTGGAGTTAGGCTTTAACTACTTCCCGACCGGCGCACGCCGATGTACGTCGGCAGAATGGCGAGGGCAGGCAAATGGGCGTACAGGTATGTCCCTTTAAATTTGCCGTCGTGCCATCGCATGCGTGCCGCCACCTCCGTGAGTCGGGTCGCGGGTCCTGTGGGGGATACCCGCAATCGTCTCACGGAGAGGAAGAACGGGGAGATGCTAAAGTAAACAAGCATCTCCCCGTTCTGCCTAGTGACAGTGTCACTGATCTCGGCTCCGTGTGATCGGGAGCGGTGATCAGTGACGTGTCACACGTAGCCACGCCCCCCACAGTTAGAAACACGCCCCTAGGACACACTTAACCCCCACACTGCCCCCCTAGTGGTTAATCTCTTCACTGCCAGGGTCATTTACACAGGAATTAGTGCATTTATATAGCGCTGATCGCTGTATGAATGACAATGGTCCCAAAAAATGTGTCAGAAATGTCCGACGTGTCCGCCATAATGTTGCGATAAAAATTGTCAGCTGGCATTGCAGTCTTGCTCCTTTCCCTTATTCCTTGGTTAATGGAATAAAATAAGCCCATTTGCTTTGTCAGTAAGATAAAGTAAGCCCCATCATTTGTGTCAGTGGTGGGGGGGTTACTGGGTATAAATATAAAGTAATATCTTATTACCTCCTCTACTGCCAGTTCCAGTAATGTCTCCTCTCTACTTCCTCCCGACTCACCTCTCACCTGGAACTTCCTATTTTTATCATACACCACTTCCTGTGAGCCGTACTATCACTTCCTGTTTCTGCGTTCCAACCACAAAACGTAGGATCACCTTCTGTGGAGAATCTAAAAAATGACCAGTTACAATTACCGGTAACGGGTTTTCTAGGAAATCTTCCAGGACGGCATACCTGAGAGATGACTGGTCCACCTGACAGGAAACACAATCAACAACAAAGTTAAAAGTCCCCACCCCTCCCTCAGTTATGGCAAAGGATAGACCCACACCAGTGTCAGAGGGAAAATTCTGTGAGGAGTGAAGACACCACACCAACATAAAGGGTAGGGAAGTAGGCCTGCCGTCCTGGAAGATTTCCTAGAAAACCCGTTACCGGTAAGTGTAAGGCCCCTTTCACACTAACGTCCCGTTCAGGCCCGCCTGTCAGTTTTTCAGGCGGACCTGAACGGGTGCTCCATAGAGCTCTATGGAGCGTCGGATGTCAGCGGTGACATGTCCGCTGACATCCGACCCGCTCCGATCCGAAAAAGTGTGACGGAGGAAAAAGCTATTTTTCCATCCGTCTGCGGATCGGATCGGATGACGACGGGCACTGCGGTCCGTCGTCATCCGATCTCCCATAGGGGAGAGCGGCGCTGTGACAGGTCCGTCCCTGCACAGTGTGCGGAGACAGACCTGTCATCTCCCTGCTCAGCGGGGATCGGCGGAGTGATCCCCGCTGAGCAAACGGACATCCACGGGGCGGATCAGAACTGATCCGCCCCGTGTGAAAGGACCCTAACTGGTAATTTTCTCCAGTCATCTTCCAGGACGGCACACCTGAGACGATGACCAAGAAGTTCAGGCCTACCTTCGGGTGGGACCACCGCCTGTAGGACCTTCCTGCCAAATGCCAAATCCTGAGAGGACAACAGCTCCACTCTGTAGTGCTTCAGAAATGTCTTATGGCTCATCCACGTTGCTGCCCTGCAGATCTGGTCGATTGAGGCGCCAGCCCTTTCTGCCCAGGAGGTCGCCAGGGATCTGGTTGAGTGTGCCTTAAGGTGGGTTGGCACCTGTTTACCTGCCAGCCTATGAGCTATAGTTATGGTCTGTCTGATCCACCTAGCTATTGTTGGCTTAGAAGCTTGCAGACCCTTTCTCTTCCCTGAGAAGGTGATCAGTAAGTGACTGGATCTCCTATAGTCTCTCACTCTTTCGAAATACACGAGGAGACAGCGCCTGACATGGAACCTTTCCTCCTTCTCGTTCTTAGGATTCTGGCAGAGGACGGGAGAATAATCTCTTGTGTTCTGTGAAATACAGAGGCTACTTTTGGCAAATAAAGGGGATCCTGACTGAGGATTACCCTATCCTCTAGGATATGCAGAAACGGCTCTTTAATCGAAAGAGCTTGTATATCACTAACCCTTCTGGCCATGGTAATGGCCAGAAGGAAGGCTAACTTAAATGATAATAACCTAACAGAAGTCTGAGCTACCTGCTTAAAGGGCCATTTTGTCAGGGCATCTAACACCAGAGATAGGTCCCAAGGAGGGCACCTGACTGGGACTACCCTTTCCCTGGCCAACAGAAATCTTTTTATCAGGGGTTCCTGTCCTAGCCTCCTGTCAGAAAACACCGACAGGGCTGCCACCTGGACCTTAAGGGTGCTAACTGCCAACCCCTGATCCACCCCTTCTTGAAGAAACTCTAGGATGGTAGGTATCATCTGGAGAGCCCCCTCCTTAGCCTGTAACCAATGGGAGAAAACTTTCCAGACTTTTGCATAAATCTTTCTGGTAACTCCCTTTCTACTGAGGAGGAGAGTATCTATCACTCACCCCTGTCCTGGAGGATTTCCCTCTCAAGAGCCATGCTGTCAGAGAGAGACGGTCCAGGTCGAGGTGAAAGACTGGACCTTGACTGAGCAGGTCTCGTTGTACCGGCAGACGCAGCGGGAGAGCCACTGAGCAGTTTTGAATGGTGGGGAACCAAACCCTCTTCGGCCATCAAGGTGCTATCAACACCAGGTCTGTCCTTGACTGAGCCAACTTCTGTAGTACTCTGGGTACGAGTGCTAGTGGGGGAAAGGCATATGCTAGCCTGAAACTCCACATCTGCACAAAGGCGTCTACCCCCTCTCCCCCCTGTTCCTTGTAGAGGGAGAAAAATCTGCTGACTTGCATTTTTCCGGGAAGCAAATAAATCTGCTTCTGGCCTGCCGAAATGCCTGCACACCAGGGCAAAAATATCTTTGTTCAACCCCCATTCTCCCTGAAGGATGAGTTGTCTGCTTAGAAAATCTGCCTGAAGGTTGAGCGACCCTCTTATATGTACCGCCGAGAGTGAAAGGACCTTCCCTTCCGCCTCTTCTAGGATCTCTTGTGCTAACTTCCTCAGTCTGCCTGACCTTGTTCCTCCCTGGCGGTTCAGGTAGGATACCGTAACCAGGTTGTCCGAGAGGACCTGTACCTCTCTGCCCTGAAGCTGCTGTTGGAAAAAGTCTAGCGCTTTGCCTACTGCCAGAAGTTCCCTGAAATTGGAGGACTCTCTGGTTTGGCTGCGGTTCCAGGACCCTTGGGTATACTGGTCTCCCAAGTGAGCACCCCAAGCACTGGCGTCCGTGGTTAAGACCAGCGGGTCTATCTGGGACCAGGGGCGAACCCTCGATAGATTGTCTGAGTTGAGCCACCATCGTAGAGAAAGGGTGACCTCTTCTGTGAGAGACAACCTTTCCTCCAGAGCTTCTCTTCTTCCCCCCAAGAGGCAAGAAGGAAGGCTTGGAGTTGTGAACAAGTCATCGCTGGTATACAGGCGGTCATGAGTCCCAGAAGTCTCATAATATACCTGAGAGAGGCTTCTCCCCCTTTGAGGAGAGTTGATACTGCACCCTGGACTTTCTCCACCTTCTCTGCTGGTAGGAAAATCTTCTGTGCCCGTGAGTCTATCAGGTAACCCAGGTAAAGCTTGGACTGTGATGGAGTCAGTGAGGACTTTTCCCGGCTGACCATCCAACCCAAGGTCTCCAGGGTGAGTAGGTCCCTGTCTATCAAAGCCTGCGCCTGATCCACACTGTAGATTAGTAAATCGTCCAGGTAGGGTATCAAGCCTATTCCCTGGAGATGCAGGTATGTCACCACTTCGGCCACTACTTTGGTGAAAATCCTTGGACTGGCAGCTAGTCCAAAGGGAAGTGCCCTGAATTGCCAGTGTTCTATCCTCTGCTTTGTGCGTATTGCAAAGCGTAGGTATTTCTGGTGTTCGGGAGCAATGGGTATATGTAAACATGCATCTTTCAGGTCTAGAGTGACCATGAAAACTCCTGCCTGAAGATGCTTCCTTACAGAATAGATACTTTCCATCCTGAATTTCTTGTGTAACAAGTAACAATTGAGTCCTTTTAAATTTATTATCAATCGAAACTTGCCCGAGGGTTTCAGGACCACGAAAACGTGGGAATAAAACCCCTGGGTTAATTGACTGGCTGGCACCGGAGCAATAACGTCTTGCTGTGCCAGCTCTCGTATACTTCCCAGCAGACCCTCCGCCTTGGCAGGGTCCCTGGGAAGAAAGGTGACAAGAAAATTCTGAGGAGAGTACAGCTGAAATTCTAGTCTGTACCCCTCTCTTAAGAGACTTAAAATATAAGGACTCTGCGTAACTTTCTCCCACTCCGAAAGGAACCTGCAGAGCCTTGCGCCTACCTTTACGGTGGCGTCATTTGGTTTCTTTATGGGAAGAACCGGAACCGGAAAAAAGGATTGCACTCTTTTCCTTTCCCTTCTCAAGACCCCACTTCTTCCTCTGGTCACTTCTCCCCTTGTGTTGACCTTTTGACGGGGGACCACGAAAAAATCTCTTGCCCTTTTCTTTCTTAGGCTTCAAAGGGAATTTCTTTCCCTTCTCTGTGGACCGGGAGAGGACCTGATCCAGACCCGAACCAAAGAGCAGGGAGCCCTCAAAGGGGATCCCACACAGACGAGACTTAGAGGTGAAGTTCCCGACCCAGGTTTTTACCCATAGGGCCCTCCTAGCAGAGTTTAGAAGTGCCGCTGATTTGGCTGTGGTTCTGACAGTCTCCACTGCTGCATCCGCCACATATGCTACTGCTCTGCTAATTACCTCTAGAGAGTCTACTATTTCCTTAGTCTCTCTCTTACGTGAGACGCGGTCCATTAATCTACTAAGCCAAGCGTCCGCATTTCTGGCTACACAAGCCGAGGCTAGGGCGGGGGCCATTGCCGTCGTGTTTGCCTCCCAGGCCCTCCTGAGCAAAGTCTCAGACTTCTTGTCCATCTGGTCTTGAATACTTCTTGAATCCTCAAAGGACAGATCAGACCTTTTGGACACCTGTGCTAGGGCTGCGTCTAGGCGAGGAGTTTTAAAAAAAATGTCTTCCTCCTCATCCTTAAAAGGACATCTTCTCTTCCAGGCCTTTAGCCTAAGAAGTTTACGCTCAGGTTCCCTCCATTCCCTGAGGATGATATCCTTCAGGGTCTGGTGAACAGGAAATGTTCTGGCCTGCAGCTTTCCTAGGCCCCTATACACCCTATCTTGGGCTGATACCTGGGCAGAGGGTACCTGTATATCCTCTGAGGCATAAATGGCCTTTAATAAACCCTCCATGTCGTCTGCTAAGAACAGGAGACCCCCAGGCTTAGCCTCCCCCTGGCTATCCTGGTCCGAATCCTCTTCCCCAGAACTCAAGTCTGGAACCTGACCTTCCTCCACCTCAGATAGATAGGAGACCTGGTCTTGGGACCCTCCTGTATATGACGTGGACAGGTCTTCCTGTGAAAGGGGGGTATCTCTACCAGAGGGACCCTCTTCCTGATTTTTCTCAAATGTGGTCCGGACACTCCTTTACTACCTGAGCGGTCTCCTTGCCTGCAAGCTTAAAAATGCACTTATCGCAAAAAGGCTTGATGTGGGCTTGTGGCAGCTTGCCGTTACAATACCCACAGCGCTGGGACTTAGAAGTAGCCTTTCCCTTGGACCTACTGGCCGACCCCTGGGCAGAGCCCTCGGTCCCTGGAAACAGTAAAAGGGTACAGTTAACTACTCATGTCCTAAGGGGAAGGGGATCTGCCTCAGAGTACCCTGCCCCTTCATTATACAGCCGGTTCACTCACCCCCTGTGGCGACCTCACTGGCTGTCTGCTCAGACGCACCTTCCTTGACCATGACGTCTTCACTGCCCCGCAGGATCGCTGTATCTGGACGTAGGTGTTGTTCTGAGCGTCCCCTCCTGTTTAGCTGCTGGATTCAGCCCGCTTATTGCGCCTCTGAATCTGATATTGCTGTCTGGGTGCTTTCCACTGCACCTCTCCACAGCGTCTATCCTGGTAATCGGCACCATTTTCAAGAAGTCCGTCGCCCGGAAATGACGTCGGACGGCCGCGATGGACTTCCGGTCATGCGCAGTAACGCTGGAACGCACGCCGTTCGGCCGAGCGTCCAGCCACCGCGGCCCTCGGTGGAGGAAAGAGGATGCTCACCACCCTCCACCACGGGTTAGTAAAGAAGGCTCCAGCGGTCCCCCACTCTGAGGCAATTGGGAGCAACAGTACGAACGGGGAGCAGTGCTATTTAAGACAACTCCCCTGTCTTAAAAGCCTGTGTAGTGTCACAGTTTGCTGCCTATCACAGGATGCTGCGGAAGTGACGTTGTTGCGTACTGCGCATGCGCGATGCGTTCCAAACACTCGCGCCGTGCGTTCCAACATAGTTTCGGCAATACAGTTCAGCGAAACCATCACATAATGTTACGGAAGTGATGTTACACACAACACAAACACTGGGCCGTGCGTTACAACACTAATACTTCCCTTGTTACCTAGTAGGTTTTGCATTGCTGGGACTTGTAGTGCCTATCCTGAGCTACATGCTTCAATGTTCAGTGTCCTCATCCTTATCCCCGAGCTTCAATGTTCAGTGTCCATCCTTATCCCCCCAGCTTCAATGTTCAGTGTCCATCCTTATCCCCGTGCTTCAATGTTCAGTGTCCTCATCCCTATCCGCGAGCTTCAATGTTCAGTGTCCTCATCCCTATCCCCCTGCTTCAATGTTCAGTGTCCTCATCCTTATCCCCGAACTTCAATGTTCAGTGTCCTCATCCCTATCCCCATGCTTCAATGTTCAGTGTCCTCATCCCTATCCGCAAGCTTCAATGTTCAGTGTCCTCATCCTTATCCCTGTGCTTCAATGTTCAGTGTCCTCATCCCTATCCGCAAGCTTCAATGTTCAGTGTCCTCATCCTTATCCCTGTGCTTCAATGTTCAGTGTCCTCATCCCTATCCCCATGCTTCAATGTTCAGTGTCCTCATCCCTATCCGCAAGCTTCAATGTTCAGTGTCCTCATCCCTATCCCCGAGCTTCAATGTTCAGTGTCCTCATCCCTATCCCCCTGCTTCAATGTTCAGTGTCCTCATCCCTATCCGCGAGCTTCAATGTTCAGTGTCCTCATCCTTATCCCCCTGCTTCGATGAGGACACTGAACATCGAAGCATGGGGATAAGGATGAGGACACTGAACATTGAAGATCGGGGATAAGGATGAGGACACTGAACATTGAAGCACAGGGATAAGGATGAGGACACTGAACATTGAAGCTCGGGGATAAGGATGAGGACACTGAACATTGAAGCATGTAGCTCAGGATAGGCACTACAAGTCCCAGCAATGCAAAACCTACTAGGTAACAAGGGAAGTATTAGTGTTGTAACGAACGGCCCAGTGTTTGTGTTGTGTGTAACATCACTTCCGTAACATTATGTGATGGTTTCGCTGAACTGTATTGCCGAAACTATGTTGGAACGCACGGCGCGAGTGTTTGAAACGCATCGCGCATGCGCAGTACGCAACAACGTGGCCCAGTGTTTGTGTTGTGTGTAACATCACTTCCGTAACATTATGTGATGGTTTCGCTGAACTGTATTGCCGAAACTATGTTGGAACGCACGGCGCGAGTGTTTGGAACGCATCGCGCATGCGCAGTACGCAACAACGTCACTTCCGCAGCATCCTGTGATAGGCAGCAAACTGTGACACTACACCTGCAGATAGGAGTTTCCTGGTAATAGGAAAGGATCACCCCCTGGAGGCCTCCGTTGGAGTCAGACCTCTCCTGAGACTACCGCAGACCCCCTGCCTGCTCAGAGCCTGGGGAATCTCTCAGGTGTGCCGTCCTGGAAGATGACTGGAGAAACTGCAGTTTAGGGTGTATTTTAGTACGCCAACAGATTCTTCCTGAGGGCGTTCTTCAAATTTTTAGTATAAAGCCTCGTGCACACAATGAGAATATCGGACAAATGATAGTCTGTCTTTTTTTTTTTTTGCACGCTAGTCTCATATCGAAAATGAAGAGGTTACTAAAGTTATGAAAATTCTCGCACTACAGAATACATAATATACGATATAATGTAATCTTTCATTTCCGAGCATGTGTGGCCTTCGTCTTCCGATTATTTTTTTTATTTTTTTTACGAATAGCATGTTATTATTATTATTATTATTATTATACAGGATTTATATAGTGCCAACAGTTTAGGCAGTGCTTTACAATATAAACGGGGACAGTATAATTACAATACAATTCAATACAGAAGCATAGCTCCCAACTGTCCCAGATTTTGAGGGACTGTCCCAGAGTTGCAACAGTCCCTCTGTCCCTCATTCGGAACAATGTCCCTCTTTCCTCCTCATGTTGGTCTGATCTATATAGTTGCATATAAAATGCACTATTTACCTTTAAAAAAGTGTTTCCCAGTGCTAAACCTTTCATCCAACTTCTAAATTGCTGCATTTATAAATTTCAAAAGCCAATATAAAGGAATAGTATTGGTAAAAAAATAAATAATAATAATCAGTCGTGGGTTTAACAATTTTTTTTTTTTATGGTATAATTCTCCTTTAAGGGGGCATGGCAGGGGGCGTGTCCCTTGTCTACATACTTTTGCTAACAGGTGTCTGTCATTCCCATCATAGGAAGTTGCGAGGTATGCAGAAGGAGAAGAAGGGCCCTGCTCTTGGAGCTTACACTATAAAGGGAGGGGGAGGTGGTACAAAAGGTAATAGCTGTGGGAATGATCTGATGGAGGTGGTTCGGATACAATTCTTAGGTGGAGATGGGATAGGCTTCACTGAATAAGTTTGTTTTCAAGGATCGTCTAAAGGTGGACAGGGTAGGGGCTTTGTGAACATATTGGGGCAGGGAGTTCCAGAGGATGGGAGAGGCTCTGGAGAAGTCCTGGAAGTGGCATTGTAGGAGGTAACAAGGGAGCTAAGAGGTCTTGGGAGGAGCGGAGGGGACGATTTGGCCGATATCTGCAGATGAGGTTGGTGATGTAGCTGGGGCGATGCTGTGGATGGCTTTGTAAGTTGTGGGCAGCATTTTGAATTTTAAACGGTGGGGTAGGGGAAGCCAGTGAAGGGATTGGCAGAGAGGAGCTGCAGTCATCAGTTATAAGGTGTATTAGTCTAGCAGCAGCATTCATAATAACATGAACTATCCCGATTGGCTCCAGAAAGCTGTGTACTAACGATCAGATTATCGTATTATCGCTCCAAAAGCGGTATTTTTCGCCATTCTCCGACAGATCTCCTCCCACCATCCACACTACATTCTCCGACAGATCTCCTCCCACCATCCACACTACATTCTCCGACAACTCTCCCCCACCATCCACACTACATTCTCCGACAGCTCTCCTCCACCATCCACACTACATTCTCCGACAGATCTCCACCATCCACACTACATTCTCTGACAGATCTCCTCCCACCATCCACACTACATTCTCTGACAGATCTCCTCCCACCATCCACACTACATTCTCCGACAGATCTCCTCCCACCATCCACACTACATTCCCTGACAGCTCTCCTCCACCATCCACACTACATTCTCCGACAGCTCTCCTCCACCATCCACACTACATTCTCAGACAGCTCTCCTCCACCATCCACACTACATTCTCAGACAGCTCTCCTCCACCATCCACACTACATTCTCAGACAGCTCTCCTCCACCATCCACACTACTGTAAGGATTAAGGGGTGTCTAAACAAAATGGTTGACCTTATGTCTTACTAAATGCATGTATTCTTCTATCCTTCTTTGTAAAATAAGGATTCGTCATCTATTGTCACGTACTCATCAAGAAGAGGCCGCATCAGCCCTAAAAAGCAGTCTACGCCCAGAAGATTGTCTTATCAGCTGATAACACCCGGAGAATTGTCTTTACTTTGAAAATGTTGTTTTTTTTTTACATTTGCTGATGTTTGCTCTTTTCTGTCTATAAAAGATGTAATAAAGAAGCCTCAGAGCCACAGTCAGTCAGAGACAGTCAGAGTTAACGACGGACTTCTGAGCAGAAATACTGAATAATATCTCCGTGTCTCTTTGCTTGGATAAGAACTCTAACTAACAATTGGGAAACGGTAACATAACCTGACAAATAGGTGACTTGTTGAGGTCACACCTAACATTTCTGGCGCCGCGAACACGGACTCGCTGAAGAAACTACAAGAGGCGAACGAACATAAGGACGGAACGAAATGGTCGGGCACATCAAGAACCACAGACAAATCCTGCGCAGGTAAGAAAAGCTTTATTTTCTTATAAACTCTGTGCTTCTTAGATTTGTGCCCACCTGATCTGTCTGAATTGTTCTTCAGGTAAAAACCAACCTCTGTAGTAAGTGGGTCTTGAACTTAATATTTTGGCTTATGTTACCGTTGTTTCTTGTCTGTCTACTTGTCATCTGTCTGTTGTGAATGAGATAAGCCCTGTTTGTATGGTGTGAATTGAAACATATATCATCCCAATGGGTAACGGAATGCGCCCTTAACTCGTAAGAGTACTTTGGGGGTCCGACACTTAAGTTTGATATACGCTTTTTGATTCATGAGCCTAAAAACGGGTTGAAAGTATAAGTCCTGACTGCCTCAATAAAGCAGGAATAAGAAACGAATGCTGAGAGATTCCATGGTAATGGGAAGGGAATAAGGTCTCCACAAAGTCCCGGAGACCTAGTCATATGTGTTTGGCCACCAAAAGGGAATGCTTGTATATGTTGTAGCTGTCAGTCTGGTCATAATATTTGTCAGTTGGCTAGCATATAAGGTAATTCGATTTCAGAAATCTCATCTAGGAGAGGTTTTTAGTATTTTGGCACCCTAGGAGGAGAAGGCAACGAGACACTTAGTAAGTGATCCAAACGCCACCTAGGCAGGACTGTCAAAATGGGCCAGACACATGGTAAACCCCAGGAGGAATCTCAGAAATGTTATGCTGTTAAAGACATAATTACAATGTTGTATGGGAAGGATAAGGCACAGGGCACGAATAGGATTCTCAAGAAATTGGGGATGGATGGAGAAAATGGATTAAGTGTAGAAGGTTGGGAAGAAATAAAGAAAGACAGACAGGGAGAGATATTGCAGAACAGATGGGTATCACAAATACAATGTTTAATTAAGGTTTCCAACAGGGCTAAAGAGGAGGGATGGGAGTATTGTCAGGAAAAGGGTGGATGGGATATGAAGGTCCGACACAAAAGTCTTCCTTCTGCTCCCGGCGATAGGGTAAATACGGGAGATACTCCACCTCCTTATAACATCACCACACCAGGTAATGAAAGACCAAAACTTTATCCTTCCTTAAGAGGAAGAGGATGGGTATGCCGAGTATGCGGTATCCAGAACCCAGACTGGGCACAGGAATGTGTGCATTGCGGCGCTCAAAGACCAGAGCCCGTAGCTCCAGTCCATAGTCGGACTAGGGTAATACAAGTAAATAATCAAAATGCGGGTCAAGCAGGACAGCCACCTACAGTGACCCGACAAGTCGTTCTGAGGACATGGACACCTTGGTCGGCTGACACTCTTATGGCATTAATACAGAATGCTCCTGATCCCGTAGCAAAACCTGCCGCATTCTGTAGATTCGTGACACAATTACTAGACACACATGAAGCAACTTGGCAAGATGGGGAAGATTTGTGTAGACATAAAATGACACTAACGATGTTTAATCAATTCATGACTAAACTTACCCCACTTAGACCGAATGGGGATCCTACCACAGATCCACCAGGAGTACACCCTCGTCATATAGACTCTAGACCCCTGTTTATTGCTCAGTTACGAGAATTTTGCCAAGGGAAACAGCAGGAAAGGGGTTCGACAGCGCCCATAAAACAGGCCCCAGGTCAGACTGTTACAGAATTTTACCTCAACATGGAAAGCATGATGGCTGACGAAGGTCTAGATTTAGCCTTACCCGTCACCATTAGGGCTTTCAATCGACAGTTTATGGAAGGACTAGTACCCCAAATAGGTGACAAACTGAAAGCATGTACTCCCGAATGGAGAGCCATACGGGACAGAGGAACATTGTTGCAGAAAGCACAAGGCATAGAGGCTGATTTAGCAGAAACTAAACCCAGAAGGACACCGGGAGTTAACACTGTTGCCCGGGTCAATGAAGGAGGGAATTCCTCCCGTAAACCTCTTACCTGTTATTACTGCAACAAGGTGGGACATATAAAAAGAGACTGTAGGAAAAGGATAAAAGACGAACAGGAAGGAAACACGGACAGAGACACGAGGGACTACAGACAGAGGCGTACCAATGATAGGGACGATCCGACCGCATGACTTGCCCCAGTCCTAGCTGAATCAGAGAACAAAATGCTCCACATGTTGATGAAGGTGGAAGGTAAACATATTCCTTGTTTGGTTGACACAGGAGCATCACGCAGCTTATTATCTGATTCAGTAGTCCCTCCACACATGACATCCCGTGACACCATACCCATAAGTGGTTATGACGGACTCCTGACTGATGCCCCACTGACTAAACCTTAAAAGGTAAAAATAGGGAGAATGGCAACCGCCTGACACTTGTGTATTGTTGCAATATGTAGATGACCTATTGTTATGTTGTCCGGATAACGATACTTGTTTAAAAGCCACTCTATCATTGTTACAATTCCTGGCTGAAAAAGGGTGCAAGGTGAATAGAACTAAGTTACAGGTATGTCAGAAAAAGGTTGTCTTTTTGGGCCACTGTATATCCCAGGGTACTCGACACCTCACTGAAGACCGAGTCCAGGCCATAAGACAAATGAATATCCCACGCAACTTTAAGCAACTTCGTATGTTTCTGGGAATGGTATCATATTGTAGACAATGGATACCACATGCCAGTTCTCTGATGCAGCCATTATATGATTGCTTGAAAATAGTACCCTATGTACTCACAGAAGCAGGTCATGAATCTTTTAGCACCTTAAAAAGGT
Source organism: Lithobates pipiens (assembly GCF_037356315.1). Taxonomy (NCBI): domain Eukaryota; kingdom Metazoa; phylum Chordata; class Amphibia; order Anura; family Ranidae; genus Lithobates; species Lithobates pipiens. Next base: position 21,683,475 of record NW_027507811.1, read on the forward strand.
TACTAATTTCGGCACCTGCGATCGGGATCCCTGATTATACCAAAACATTTCATTTGTACATTGCTGAAATCACGGGACACGCAACAGGGGTGTTGACACAACAACACATCAAACAAAGGCCGGTAGCATACTTCTCGGCGGCTCTCGATCCTGTCTCTAGAGGATCACCGTCCTGTGTACGAGCAGTTGCAGCAGTGTCAATTATCATTGACAAATCCTCAGAAATTGTCTTAGACAATCCTGTAGTGGTACATACCACACATGACATACACGCCATCTTGTCACAGGTCCAACCAAAACACATATCAATGGCAAGGCAGCTGCGTCTACAATGCACTTTGCTCCTACCCCCCAATGTTACCTTTCAGCGATGCACTTCTTTTAACTTAGCACAGCTTTTACCATTACAGACAGATTTGACAGGGGGGAGTAATGATGATAATGGTGTAGATACAGCACAAGATACTCAGGATTCTGACACACTTTCATTTCATGACATAACATCTGATGAACACGATTGTTTCCAACTTATGGAACAAGAAACCACGGGGTTCCCACATGTCACAGACATACCCATTGCAAATGCAGAACACACACTGTACATAGATGGTAGTAGATTTGCCGATGACAAAGGTAAATATCACACAGGTTATGCTGTGGTAACGGACACACAGGTAATTGAGGCAAAGTCACTACCAGCACACATGTCGGCACAAGAAGCGGAACTAACCGCTCTAGAGAAAGCCCTAGAACACTTGGAGGGACAAGAAGGGAACATTTACACTGATTCCGCATACGCCTACGGTGTGGCACATGATTATGGCCACATATGGAAAGCTAGAGGTTACCTTACAGCAGCAGGCACACCTGTTAAACATGGTGAAGGAATCAAAAGAGTCCTGAACAATCTTCAAAAGGTTATAAGAGTAGCCATCATGAAGATAGCGGCACACACGAGCGCAAAAACAACTGAGGCAAAAGGAAACGCATTTGCAGATTTAACTGCAAAGAAGGCAGCTCTAGGGGAAGTAAGCCCTGAGACCTTAGCCACGGTACAGGTGAGTATGCCCGAAACCACATGGCAGCAGCTAATCGAACTACAGGAACAAGCAGGGGCTATTGAGAAGGACCGTTGGGTTAAGGAGGGAGCTGCACCAGGCCTTGACAATGTATGGAGAGAAGGAGACAAAATATGTCTACCCGCTTCTCTATACCCAGCAATGGCAGCGGCTGTTCACTTACCCACTCATGTCAGCTCCAATTCTATGTATAGGATTGTAAGCCAAGGATGGCTAGCCCCTGGATTCAGTAGTACTGCAAGGAACTACTGTGCTGCATGCCAAATCTGTCTGATTAATAACCCAGGACAGAGAGTGAAAACCCCACGTAAACATCAGGTCCGGGCCCAATATCCCTTTCAGAGACTGCAGATTGACTACATACAAATGCCTAAGAGCGGCCCCTTTGAATTTGTTCTCGTGTGCATCTGCCTATTTTCAGGCTGGTCCGAAAGTTATCTTGTGAAATCAGCTACGGCAAAAGCCACCGCCAAGAAACTGATTACTGAGCTGATACCTAGGTTTGGTCTCCCAGAAACAATAGAATCAGATAGGGGGACACATTTCACGGGAGAAATAATGCAAAATGTGATGGCAATGTTAGGGGTTCAACAAAGTTTTCATACTCCTTACCACCCACAGAGTTCAGGATCAGTAGAAAGAGTAAATGGTACAATCAAGCTGAAAATACAAAAAGCTATGCAGGAGTTGAACAAACCATGGCCTGAGTGCCTACCCTTAGCTTTGTTCTCTATTAGGTACACCCCAACAGGAAAAACAGGGTTATCCCCATATAAAATACTGTTTGGAAGTGCACCTAGATTAGGTTTACATTTTCCTCAAAGTATGCAATTACAATGTGATAGTTTAACTACGTATGTAATACAGTTGCAACAGCGTCTGACTAAAATCCACAAGAGTGTGTATTCTTCTCTTCCAGACCCTAATTCTGTCACAGGTACACACGATCTACAACCAGGAGACTATGTGTATGTAAAGAAACATACCAGAAAGACACTGGAACCAAGGTTTGAAGGTCCTTTCCAGGTGCTATTGATTACAGCAACCTCAGTGAAATTGGAAGGGAAACCTACCTGGATCCACGCTTCTCATTGTAAAAAGGAGCCAGTTGGCAAATGACAACATGTATCTTTTTATTGTTTCAGTAATTCTGGCTAATAGTTTGGTTACCTCACAGAATAAAATACACAAGGATGAAGGATTTTCTAAAAAAATGTTATTACTGAAGTTTAAATATGCTTATGCCCAGAAGTCAGGATATGAGAAATGTTGGATTTGTAGCAAATTACACCCCAGCACAGCAAGTATACCACTGATGGCAGTTCCTATAAACTATACTGATCTTGCTAACAGTAGCATTAACAATTAGAATTACATGAATTAGCAATTGAAAGTATGAGTGCAGCATTGACAGGACTCTGTGAAACTACTGAGGACTATGAGTGCTGTACTTGGATACATAACACCAGCATTGAGGTACCTGATTATTATGACATCATTGCACAACACCGTACGGAAGTAAAGAATTTACAAGAGAAGGCCCGAAATATTGGTCGCGACTGGGATCCGTTTGGTGGAACTTTTAGTTTCTCAGGGTTATTCTCTTGGGTTAAGAAGGCAGCAATGACGATTATAGTGGTGCTCTTATTCGTATTTTTCTTTTATGCGTGCTTTAAACTGTTTATGTGCTTTTGCAAGAAAGCCAAGGTAAATGATGTGGAAAAGATGGAACTTTTGTGAAGATAGGTAGATTTAGATCCTTGACATCACCCATCTGTCAGAAAAGCCACTCTTCCTGAATTTTAGATGTTGGTACTGTCCAGGGGGATGGGTGTATACCCCTCTGACAACTCGCGGTCAGGGAGAGTACTCTGGATATAGGCTGACTAGAACTTGTTCAGGTGGACCCAGGGCAAGAGGGAGGGGTGATGTCAAAGGGGGAAATGTAAGGATTAAGGGGTGTCTAAACAAAATGGTTGACCTTATGTCTTACTAAATGCATGTATTCTTCTATCCTTCTTTGTAAAATAAGGATTCGTCATCTATTGTCACGTACTCATCAAGAAGAGGCCGCATCAGCCCTAAAAAGCAGTCTACGCCCAGAAGATTGTCTTATCAGCTGATAACACCCGGAGAATTGTCTTTACTTTGAAAATGTTTTTTTTTTTTTACATTTGCTGATGTTTGCTCTTTTCTGTCTATAAAAGATGTAATAAAGAAGCCTCAGAGCCACAGTCAGTCAGAGACAGTCAGAGTTAACGACGGACTTCTGAGCAGAAATACTGAATAATATCTCCGTGTCTCTTTGCTTGGATAAGAACTCTAACTAACAATTGGGAAACGGTAACATAACCTGACAAATAGGTGACTTGTTGAGGTCACACCTAACACTACATTCTCAGACAGATCTCCTCCCACCATCCACACTACATTCTCCGACAGATCTCCTCCCACCATCCACACTACATTCTCCGACAGATCTCCTCCACCATCAACACTACATTCTCTGACAGCTCTCCTCCACCATCCACACTACATTCTCTGACAGATCTCCTCCCACCATCCACACTACATTCTCCGACAGATCTCCTCCCACCATCCACACTACATTCTCCGACAGATCTCCACCATCCACACTACATTCTCTGACAGATCTCCTCCCACCATCCACACTACATTCTCCGACAGATCTCCTCCCACCATCCACACTACATTCCCTGACAGCTCTCCTCCACCATCCACACTACATTCTCTGACAGATCTCCTCCCACCATCCACACTCCATTCTCCGACAGATCTCCTCCCACCATCCACACTCCATTCTCCGACAGATCTCCTCCCACCATCCACACTCCATTCTCCGACAGATCTCCTCCCACCATCCACACTCCATTCTCCGACAGATCTCCTCCCACCATCCACACTCCATTCTCCGACAGATCTCCTCCCACCATCCACACTCCATTCTCCGACAGATCTCCTCCCACCATCCACACTCCATTCTCCGACAGATCTCCTCCCACCATCCACACTCCATTCTCCGACAGATCTCCTCCCACCATCCACACTCCATTCTCCGACAGATCTCCTCCCACCATCCACACTCCATTCTCCGACAGCTCTCCTCCACCATCCACATTACATTCTCCAACAGATCTCCACCATCCACACTACATTCTCCCACAGCTCTCCTCCACCATCCACACTACATTCTCCGACATATCTCCTCCACCATCCACACTACATTCTCCGACAGCTCTCCTCCACCATCCACACTACATTCTCCGACAGCTCTCCTCCACCATCCACACTACATTCTCCGACAGCTCTCCTCCACCATCCACACTACATTCTCCGACAGCTCTCCTCCACCATCCACACTACATTCTCCGACAGCTCTCCTCCACCATCCACACTACATTCTCCGACAGCTCTCCTCCACCATCCACACTACATTCTCCGACAGCTCTCCTCCACCATCCACACTACATTCTCCGACAGCTCTCCTCCACCATCCACACTACATTCTCAGACAGCTCTCCTCCACCATCCACACTACATTCTCAGACAGCTCTCCTCCACCATCCACACTACATTCTCAGACAGCTCTCCTCCACCATCCACACTACATTCTCAGACAGCTCTCTTCCACCATCCACACTACATTCTCAGACAGATCTCCTCCCACCATCCACATTACATTCTCCGACAGATCTCCTCCACCATCCACACTACATTCTCCGACAGATCTCCTCCACCATCCACACTACATTCTCCGACAGATCTCCCCCCACCATCCACGCTCCATTCTCCGACAGATCTCCTCCCACCATCCACACTCCATTCTCCAACAGATCTCCACCATCCACACTACATTCTCCGACAGCTCTCCTCCACCATCCACATTACATTCTCCGACAGATCTCCTCCACCATTCACAATACATTCTCCGACAGATCTCCTCCACCATCCACATTACATTCTCCGACAGATCTCCTCCACCATCCACATTACATTCTCCGACAGATCTCCTCCACCATCCACACTACATTCTCCGACAGCTCTCCTCCACCATCCACACTACATTCTCCGACAGATCTCCTCCACCATCCACACTACATTCTCCGACAGATCTCCTCCACCATCCACACTACATTCTCCCTCAGCTCTCTTCCCACCATCCACACTACATTCTCCGACAGCTCTCCTCCCACCATCCACACTACATTCTCCGACAGATCTCCTCCACCATCCACACTACATTCTCCGACAGCTCTCCTCCACCATCCACACTACATTCTCCGACAGATCTCCTCCCACCATCCACACTACATTCTCCGACAGATCTCCACCATCCACACTACATTCTCTGACAGATCTCCTCCCACCATCCACACTACATTCTCCGACAGATCTCCTCCCACCATCCACACTACATTCCCTGACAGCTCTCCTCCACCATCCACACTACATTCTCTGACAGATCTCCTCCCACCATCCACACTCCATTCTCCGACAGATCTCCTCCCACCATCCACACTCCATTCTCCGACAGATCTCCTCCCACCATCCACACTCCATTCTCCGACAGATCTCCTCCCACCATCCACACTCCATTCTCCGACAGATCTCCTCCCACCATCCACACTCCATTCTCCGACAGATCTCCTCCCACCATCCACACTCCATTCTCCGACAGATCTCCTCCCACCATCCACACTCCATTCTCCGACAGATCTCCTCCCACCATCCACACTCCATTCTCCGACAGATCTCCTCCCACCATCCACACTCCATTCTCCGACAGATCTCCTCCCACCATCCACACTCCATTCTCCGACAGATCTCCTCCCACCATCCACACTCCATTCTCCGACAGCTCTCCTCCACCATCCACATTACATTCTCCAACAGATCTCCACCATCCACACTACATTCTCCCACAGCTCTCCTCCACCATCCACACTACATTCTCCGACATATCTCCTCCACCATCCACACTACATTCTCCGACAGCTCTCCTCCACCATCCACACTACATTCTCCGACAGCTCTCCTCCACCATCCACACTACATTCTCCGACAGCTCTCCTCCACCATCCACACTACATTCTCCGACAGCTCTCCTCCACCATCCACACTACATTCTCCGACAGCTCTCCTCCACCATCCACACTACATTCTCCGACAGCTCTCCTCCACCATCCACACTACATTCTCCGACAGCTCTCCTCCACCATCCACACTACATTCTCCGACAGCTCTCCTCCACCATCCACACTACATTCTCCGACAGCTCTCCTCCACCATCCACACTACATTCTCAGACAGCTCTCCTCCACCATCCACACTACATTCTCAGACAGCTCTCCTCCACCATCCACACTACATTCTCAGACAGCTCTCCTCCACCATCCACACTACATTCTCAGACAGCTCTCTTCCACCATCCACACTACATTCTCAGACAGATCTCCTCCCACCATCCACATTACATTCTCCGACAGATCTCCTCCACCATCCACACTACATTCTCCGACAGATCTCCTCCACCATCCACACTACATTCTCCGACAGATCTCCCCCCACCATCCACGCTCCATTCTCCGACAGATCTCCTCCCACCATCCACACTCCATTCTCCAACAGATCTCCACCATCCACACTACATTCTCCGACAGCTCTCCTCCACCATCCACATTACATTCTCCGACAGATCTCCTCCACCATTCACAATACATTCTCCGACAGATCTCCTCCACCATCCACATTACATTCTCCGACAGATCTCCTCCACCATTCACAATACATTCTCCGACAGATCTCCTCCACCATCCACATTACATTCTCCGACAGATCTCCTCCACCATCCACACTACATTCTCCGACAGCTCTCCTCCACCATCCACACTACATTCTCCGACAGATCTCCTCCACCATCCACACTACATTCTCCGACAGATCTCCTCCACCATCCACACTACATTCTCCCACAGCTCTCTTCCCACCATCCACACTACATTCTCCGACAGCTCTCCTCCCACCATCCACACTACATTCTCCGACAGATCTCCTCCACCATCCACACTACATTCTCCGACAGCTCTCCTCCACCATCCACACTACATTCTCCGACAGCTCCCCCCCCCCCCCCCCCTCGATCCACACTACATTCTCCGACAGCTCTCCTCCACCATCCACTTGGCATTCTCCACTAACTACTACAGATTGCACCTATAAATGAAATGTTACTATTGATAGGATTTACCACAATCAATTTTTTTTAATGATATTGTTTTTTATTTTTTGGAATGAAAGTTCCAGTTGTTAAATGCCACTGTATATTTTTTCAGCAAAATCATCAGCTGAGTGTACTCCAACAACATTTCTTGTATTCTGAATATGAATAGAAATGCTCAATTGTAGAAATCCTCCGGTGTCTAACAAGTCCATTTTTCCGAAGGAACCATTTCCAAAACACTGAACAAGAATAGTCCCACTTTCTCATATGAATTGTGTGGTATCTATGGTTTATATATAGGTCTCTTTTCTGGTTCCTTTCAGGTGTGACTTTTTTGGTGGCTGAGAAGGTTTTCTTTCTTAGTAAAACATTTCCCGCACTCTGAACATGTATAAGGACGTTCACCCGTGTGAATTCTCTGGTGTCTATGAAGGTCCTTGTTTTCAATGAAAGATTTCCCACACAGCAAGCATGGAAATGGACGTTCACCCGTGTGACTTCTCTGGTGTCTAAGAAGGTTTCCTTTACTTATGAAACACTTCCCACACTCTGAACATGGAAATGGACGCTCGCCAGTATGAATTTTCTGATGTTTATGAAGGTTTCCTTTGTCATTGAAATTTTTCCCACACTCTGAACAGGAATAAGGACATTCACCAGTGTGGGTTCTCTGGTGTCGATGAAGGTCTGATCTGTGAAAGAAACATTTCCCGCACTCCGCACATAAAAAAGGACGCTCGCCGGTGTGGATTTTCTGGTGTTTATATAGGTCTTCTTTCTGAAGGAAACATTTCTCACACTCTGAACATTTAAAAGGATACTCGCTCCTGTGACTTCTCAGGTGCGTAAGAAGTGTTTTTTTCTCAATGAAACGTTTTCCGCACTCCGAACATGGGAAAGGACGCTCACCTGTGTGACTTCTCTGGTGTGTAAGGAGATTGCTTTTTACAGTAAAACATTTCCCACACTCTGAACATGGGAACGGACGCTCACCCTTGTGATTTTTCTGGTGTCTAAGAAGGTTTCTCTTTGCAGTAAAGCTTTTTCCGCACTCTGAACATGAATACGGAGGCCCACTCGATCGACTTCTCTGATGTTCAAAAAGTGTTCCGTTTTCAGTTAGAGTATTCTTAACTACAAAACCTATCAATGAACTCTCCATTGTGCGAACTACTTCATGGCCTACAGAACCTTCAGTACATGATATATGTGATTTATCAGAGGAGTCCTCAGGATTAGAGGGATCCATTAATCTCTTCACATAGTAAGCCGTGTGATGAGTAATTTGATTAACGAGATTTTCTTCTGGGGAATATTGTGCAACGTCATTATCTTCTGCATTACAATCTGAAGATAAAATATGATGTCTCTCAGGGGTATTGCAGCCATAGTGCCCATCTGTTGGAAAACAATTTTGATATAAATGTTATGAAGCAGAGATGGACCTTTCATATGGTGTACAGTATCTCCTCCTCATTGGTTGGGAACATGACGTTATATTGAGGAATAGATATGGACCTTTCATATGGTGTACAGTATCTCCTCCTCATTTGTTGGGAACATGACGTTATATTGAGGAATGAAGATGGACCTTTCATATGGTGTACAGTATCTCCTCCTCATTGGTTGGGAACATGACGTTATATTGAGGAATGGAGATGGACCTTTCATATGGTGTACAGTATCTCCTCCTCATTTGTTGGGAACATTGTGTAGTGAGGTAAATACAAAGATTATATTCTTCTGGCAAGGACTGGAATTTGTATATTATATGGTGTACAATACCGCTGTATCATTTTTGTGAGTAGTAGGTACATCGGTTACTACCAGTGGTTATCTTGATACTTCTCTTACTGCATTTAGTGTATGTTACTTACCAATGTTTATAGGCAGAGCAGATTTCTCCGGTTTACTTTTCATAATCATCTCCTCCTCCTCCTCCATAGACTGCTGCTCTCCACTCACCAACATTTCTTCATCTTCCTCTTTAAACTCAACTTTTATGATTTTCAATTCTTCACCCTGAACCCCAAAGACAGAATAAACAGAATACATTTGTTTAAAGAAACAAGAGATTACATCTAAGAATAGCCTCTCATAAGGTTTATTGGATCTACATGCTCAGTCCCATCTACCTGATAATGGTGGGGGATGGTGTGATCTTCCTGTGTGGAATCCCGGGAATACAGAGGACGGGGACTTCTCTCTGGTGGGTTCCCATTACTGGATCCATCTGTAGGAAACACACACACTGACTGAATACATTGTTTCAATTTTTTTCAATGAACTGGATTGACATTTGCTTTTAACTCATGTAATAATGTAAACACATTTCATTTGTTGGGAACATGACGTTATATTGAGGAATGTAGATGGACCTTTCATATGATGTACAGTATCTCCTCCTCATTTGTTGGGAACATGGCGTTATATTGAGGAATGGAGATGGACCTTTCATATGGTGTACAGTATCTCCTCCTCATTTGTTGGGAACATGACGTTATATTGAGGAATGGAGATGGACCATTCATATGGTATATAGTATGTAAATTGAAAACTGTCTCTGTATTTAGTGTTTATGACTTACTTGTGTCCATATGTAGAGAAGATTTCTTCTGTTTTCTTTCCATAATCATCTCCCCATCCTCCATAGACTGCTGATCTCCACTCACCAACCTCTCTTCTTCTTCCTCTTTAACCGTGACTTTGATTTCTTTCAGTTCTTCACCCTAAACCCCAAAGATGACAGAACACATTCTTAAAAAGGAACAAGAGACTATACAGAAGACTATGAATCCATAGCTTGGAACCATTATTGAGTTCTAGTTGCTCAGTCCCACCTACCTGATGATGGTGGGGGATGGTGTGATCTTCCTGTGTAGAATCCCAGGAATACAGAGGACGGGGACATCTCTCTGGTGGGTTCCCATTACTGGATCCATCTGTAGGAAACACACACACTGACTGAATACATTGTTTCTATGTGTTTATCAGATGATGGGGGATCTAGGTGGAGCCTCCGTACTGCTCTCTCCTTTACAATAAAGTCTCCTCTTACCCGGTGATGTGAGGGGTGGCTGATTGTCCATCATGACGTCCTTGTAGAGATCCTTGTGTCCTTCTAAATACTCCCACTCCTCCATGGAGAAATAGACAGTGATATCCTGACACCTTATAGGAACCTGACACACAATGATACAGTCACCATCCAGACACATCCCTTGTCTGTTACTGGATAATGTCCCAGAATTCCCGGCACCGCTCACCTCTCCTGTCAGCAGCTCAGTGATCTTCTTGATGACTTCTAGAATCTTCTTGGCACTGGTTACCTCTGTTGTCAGGCAGTGAGGTGGAGGATCTCCAGATTTTTTCTTCACTACTTTATAATCCTGTGTGAAGAAATCAAGTGACAATAATTATGAACTTCACTTCAGGATTTTATAGAGATAAGAGTGATATATGATCGTCCCAGAATTCTCCTCACCTCTCCGGTCAGCAGGTAGATGATCTTTAGGGTGAGATTTAGTATCGTCTCAGTCACATGGCTTTGGTCTTTACCCATTTTTCCAATGGTCATGTCTATGCAAGGAGGGTCCTCTCTGTAGATGGATAAAAAAAAAAAAAACTGAGAATTATCTGGACTGTATTAGGATGAATAATGTCTGCACAGAGTTCCTCTATAGTTCTACCAATTCAGACTGCTTTTTATAGTATATACCAGTGGTGGCGAACCTTGGCACCCCAGATGTTTTGGAACTACATTTCCCATGATGCTCAACTACACTGCAGAGTGCAGGCCCATCATGGGAAATGTAGTTCCAAAACATCTGGGGTGCCAAGGTTCGCCATCACTGGTATACACAGACCTTTAAAGCATAACTCTAACCAGAAACTAGGCTTAGATTGACTGGAGAAATGTTAGATCTTCTGTGGAGTTATTCTTCTGTCTGTGGCCTGGTTGGGGAAATTTATCTTCATGTCTTGTCCAGGTGATAGAGATCGAACAGAACAAGATGAGAGTGACAATCAGCTAAATTGGGATGTAGACAACTAGTCTTACAGAGGTCCTAAATCGTCCTTTCACGATTCAAGACGAGTACATTTTAGATGGAGTTGGGCTTTTAAAAAGGAGTTGATTGGTATATATTGGATCATGGTTGTTAGCATTTGGAAAAAAATTTAAGGGGACATCTTAAAGGGTTCAAGAAGAAAAATGTCATCTGACATTGTAGTGTCACACTTTTCCTTTAATGGTTTTCCCTGTTTTAGGAAATTAAGAACTGTATAATGCTTTTTGATTCTTTCTTATGGGACTATCTGCGATACGTGCTACAGTGTTGGGTTTTGGGGACTCAATTCCGTCATGGTTGATAGTCCTTTATTTGACCCCTTCAGCTGCTGTTCGCCTGCTGGATGCTTCTCACCCTCATTTCCCATCTTCAGAGGAACGAGGCAATGGTGCCCCATGTCCCCGTCCTGTTTATTCTTGCCCTTGAACCTCTGACCATTTCTCTTAGGGCAGACCCCATTGTCAACGGCATCCCTTACTGGCAAATGCTATAAACTAAATATCCTTGCTCTTCTGACCCTCACCAACCCAACTGTCACCTTACCCAAATGTCAGGCTCTCTTGGCCGGCTTTGCTGCTATTTATGGACTCCAAATGAATCAACACAAAAACGACTGCCCTGGACATCACTCTACCTGGGCCAGCTCCTCTTTGGGCTATTTGGGAATTAAGCCGACATCCTCTTACTCTTCCCTCTTCTCCACCAACTTTTATCCTCTTCTACGCACCATCACTGCTCTTATGGCATCTTGGGGATTTCTCACTGTCGTGCATTGGTCGTATTCACGCAGCCAAGGTGACTATCCCAAAGATTCTATATTTCTTCCAGACCCTGCCTGTCTGGGTCCCCGACATTCCTCTCTGGGTCTTTTTAGAGGTCCCTAACTGCGCATCGGTCCCCATCTCTGCCCTACTGTGACTCCCTCCTAAACTACATCCCTCCTCTGTTAGCCCCCCTAATGGCACATAGTCTGAAAATTTGGAACTGTACGTTACTCCGGCAAGCTAATTTCTCCGTTTCTTCCACTACTCCCTCTCTTGAACAACCCCATGTTTCCACCTGGCTTGGAACAACCACACATATTTTCAAGATGGGTATAAATAAATAGTGATCAGCTCAACTTCCTATATCTAAATAAAGAAATGACTGTAACAAATAAAATACGCAAGCCCTTCCTTCTCAGAGCTGGCCGCTCAGCTGTCATCTAACTGCCAGCTCCTATCTCTCCACAGTTACTCAGTTGTCGATGATCCTGTTTGTCAGTCCTGCCTACTTAAGCCGTCCAGTCCAGAGGAGCTCTTCCTTCGCCTTGGTCAACATCACAGAAATTCTCCTGCGATCCGTTTCAGTGACTGAACCTTGGCTACGTTTTGACTACATTTGTTATTTTATTATTAAACAAGTGTGATTTAACTGGTCCCCGACCAGCACACGCAGATGTACGTCGGCAGAATGGCAAGGCTGCGCAAATGGGTGTACCTGTTCTCCTTGCGACACGTCTAGGGGATGTCCCGTGGTAGATGGCCCAGTAACCTGAGACTGACAACAGATCCACTTGAACACCTGCGCGCCGATATACATCGGCAGAATGGCATGGACAGGCAAATGGGCGTACAGGTACGTCCCTTTAAATTTGCCGCCACGCCATCGCGTGCGCACGCCGGTCGGGACCTCCGTGAGTCCAATCATGAGTCCCACGGTCTCAATCGTCGTGGGGATACCCGCGATCGTCTCACCTGGAGGAAGAGCCGGAAGATGCTAATGTAAACAAGCATCTCCCCGTTCTGCCTAGTGACAGTGTCACTGATCTCTGCTCCCTGTAGTCGGAGCAGAGATCAGTGATGTGTCATACACACCCACGCCCCCCCCCCCCCCACAGTTAGAAACACTCCCCAGGGCTCACTTAACCCCTATACTGCCACCTAGTGGTTAACCCCATCACTGCCAGTGTCATTTACACAGGAATCAGCGCCTTTGTATAGCACTGATTGCTGAATAAATGGCAATGGTCCCGAAAATGGGTCAAAATGTCGCAGTCACGATAGAAAAATCGCTGATCGCCGCCATTACTAGTAAAAAAAAAAGAATAAAAATGCCATAAAATTTTCCCCTATTTTGTAAACGCTATAACTTTTGCGCAAACCAATCAATAATCGCTTATTGCAATTTGTTTTACCAAAAACATGTAGAAGAATACATATCGGACTAAACTGAGGAAAAAAAAATTGTTTTTTTATATATTTTTGGGGATATTTATTATAGCAAAATGGCGCTCTTTTTTTGTTTATAGCGCAAAAAATAAAAACGACAGGGGTGATCAAATACCACCATGAGAAGGCTCTATTTGTGGGGGATAAAAAAAGGACGTCAATTTTGTTTGGGAGCCACGTCGCATGACCGTGCAATTGTTAGTTAAAGTGACGCAGTACCGAATCGCAAAAAGTGCTTTGGTCTTCGGCCTGCAAAATGGTCTGGGGCTTAAGTGGTTAAGGTAAGTATTTGATATTTTCCCTTTTCCTGACTGCCTCATGGAAGCATACATGTAGGCTAAGCTTGCTCTCCGAGCTCCAATAGGTCCTCCTACTGAAAAATGAAAGTCCTACCCAGCTGGTCCCATTCTTGGAAGAAGTCGTTACACTTTCTGGGGAGAGAAGCATGATGCCATGGAGGTAATTCATGAAAGAAAAATTAAGGTAAGCATTTGATACATTTTTTTCTGGTTTTCCTGACTACCTCATGGAAGCATACATGTAGGCTAGGCTTGCCCTCCAAGCTCCAATAGGATCTCCTACTGAAAAATGAAAGTCCTACCCAGCTGGTCCCATTCCTATAAGAAGTTGTTACACTTTCTGGGGAGGGAAGAATGATGCCATGGAGGCAATTCATGAAAGGAAATTAAGGTAAGTATTTGATGCCAATTTTGCGTTTTCCCGACTATCTCATGGCAGCATACATGTGGGCTAGGCTTGGTCTCCAATGTCCCATAGGACCCTCTACTAAAAAACGAAAGTCCTACCCCGCTGGTCCTATTCTTGTAAGAAGTCATTACACTTTCTGGGGAGGGAAGCCTGCTACCATAGAGGGAAGTCAGAGAAGGAAAATTACGGTAAGTATTTGATATCAGTTTTCCATCCCAAGACTGTATATACATGGGGAAAAGAACTCTGTGAAAAACTGGGTAGGTTGCCAGAAAGAAATGGCCGTAGCTGATGTGGAAGGGCTCAGATGAGCACAAAGCGATCCTCACAGCGTCCATTAGATGGTCCAAGGACTTCACACAACCGACGCAACCTGGTGGAAATTGCAATGGATTAACCTACGGTACCTAAGGTTATGATCCTAAGTAGCGAGGACAAAAAGAGAATGGAGCCACCCAGGTGGAACTTCAGTTTATTATTGAGTCCCTATGGGAGTTCGAGGAACGGAACCTAACACTAACTAATGTGTGTGCTGCTGTGGAGATAAGTTGGGAAAAATAATTAAAATAATAATATCTCATTACCTCTGCTGCCAGTTCCAGCAATGTGTCCTCCCGATTTCCTCCTGAACTCACCTTTCACCCGGAACTTCCTTTTTATACCTGACATCGCTTCCTGTCTGTGCCACGCATCACTTCCTGTCTGTGTGCGTTCCATTTGACAAGTCGTAGGAACGCCTTCTTGTGGAGACTATAAAAACTGCAGCCTACGTTATTTTTCAATTCTATGACAGACAATTTATTGATATTATTTATTATTATAAGGGATTTCTAAAGCACCAACACGATTTCTATAGCGCCAACAGTTTGCGTAGCGCTTTACAATATAAAGAGGGGACAGTACAATTACAATACAGAAGGGACGGGCCGATGTGTTCTTATTTTTATTAGCATATATTACATCAGTGTTAAAAACAAAACAAAAAAAGCCAATGTCTGGAAACTTGATTGATTGTATATGAAAAGGTTACTAAAGGCTCACATTTTTTTTTCTTGAAAAATGACAAACATTTTATACTTACCTGCTCTGTGTTATGGTTTTGCACAGAGCAGCTCTGACCCTCCTCTTCTCAGGTCTCCTGCTGCCTACGCGGGCAGTCATGCTTGCCCCAGAACCCTGTTCTGTGTGTCGGGTAAGTATTAGGGGGATGCACACGGAACGTTTTTTATCCTTCATTAAACAATAAAGTTGTATTGAAGATTGTGGCATGTAGACAATAAATGTAAAATTAGCATAGTACTGCAGTGACAATGTTACAGTAAGTGAAAACAGTAATAATACATTAAGAATAACAAATAACACAAATGCGGGACCTGAGACAATTGTGCGAAAAAGCGGTATGAAAAGCTGCCAACTATGGGCTCACTTGGCCGGCTTCTCCTTTGGAATCTAGAAAATAAAGTCCCATCCGGTGCCATACACAGACTCTATGTGAACTATGGAGGAAACGATTCACGGTAGAAAAGCACCTGCAGAGGTCTGGCATGGTAGTACGTTAACAGACACTTTTTCCAAATTGAGGAGATTAGAAGAAATTTGAAGAAGAAAGAAAGGGAAAAGTCAAGTTCTCATTGTCTGGCCAATAACTCCTTCATTCACATTATATCATTTACCATCCACACTACATTCTCCGACAGCTCTCCCCCCACGATCCACACTACATTCTCCGACAGCTCTCCTCCACCATCCACACTACATTCTCCGACAGATATCCTCCACCATCCACACTACATTCTCCGACAGATCTCCTCCACCATCCACACTACATTCTCCGACAGATCTCCTCCACCATGAACACTACATTCTCCGACAGCTCTCCTCCACCATCCACACTACATTCTCCGACAGATCTCCTCCACCATCCACACTACATTCTCCGACAGCTCTCCTCCACCATCCACACTACATTCTCTGACAGATCTCCTCCCACCATCCACACTACATTCTCCGACAGATCTCCTCCCACCAATCACACTACATTCTCCGACAGCTCTCCTCCTCCATCCACACTACATTCTCCCACAGCTCTCCTCCACCATCCACACTACATTCTCCCACAGCTCTCCTCCACCATCCACACTACATTCTCCGACAGCTCTCCCCTCACGATCCACACTACATTCTCCGACAGCTCTCCTCCACCATCCACACTACATTCTCCGACAGCTCTCCTCCACCATCCACACTACATTCTCCGACAGATCTCCTCCCACCATCCACACTACATTCTCCGACAGCTCTCCTCCACCATCCACACTACATTCTCCGACAGCTCTCCTCCACCATCCACACTACATTCTCCGACAGCTCTCCTCCACCATTCACACTACATACCCGGACAGCTCTCCTCCACCATCCACACTACATTCTCCGACAGCTCTCCTCCACCATCCACACTACATTCTCCGACAGCTCTCCTCCACCATCCACACTACATTCTCCGACAGCTCTCCTCCACCATTCACACTACATACCCGGACAGCTCTCCTCCACCATCCACACTACATTCTCCGACAGCTCTCCTCCACCATCCACACTACATTCTCCGACAGCTCTCCTCCACCATCCACACTACATTCTCCGACAGCTCTCCCCCACCATCCACACTACATTCTCCAACAGCTCTCCCCCACCATCCGCACTACATTCTCCAAAAGCTCTCCTCCACCCTCCGCACTACATTCTCCGACAGCTCTCCTCCACCCTACGCACTACATTCTCCAACAGCTCTCCTCCACCTTCCACACTACATTCTCCGACAGCTCTCCTCCACCATCCACACTACATACCCGGACAGCTCTCCTCCACCATCCACACTACATTCTCCGACAGCTCTCCTCCACCATCCACACTACATTCTCCGACAGCTCTCCTCCACCATCCACACTACATTCTCCGACATCTCTCCTCCACCATCCACACTACATTCTCCGACAGCTCTCCCCCACCATCCACACTACATTCTCCAACAGCTCTCCCCCACCCTCCGCACTACATTCTCCAAAAGCTCTCCTCCACCATCCACACTACATTCTCCGACCGCTCTCCTCCACCATCCACACTACATTCTCTGACAGCTCTCCTCCACCAACCACACTACATTCTCCGACAGCTCTCCTCCACCATCCACACTACATTCTCCGACAGCTCTCCCCCCACCATCGACATTACATTCTCCGACAGATCTCCTCCCACCATCCACACTACATTCTCCGACAGCTCTCCTCCACCATCCACACTACATTCTCCGACAGCTCTCCTCCACCATCCACACTACATTCTCCGACAGCTCTCCTCCACCAACCACACTACATTCTCCGACAGCTTTCCCCCCACGATCCACACTACATTCTCCGACAGATCTCCTCCCACCATCCACACTACATTCTCCGACAGCTCTCCTCCACCATCCACACTACATTCTCCGACAGCTCTCCTCCACCATCCACACTACATTCTCTAACAGCTCTCCTCCACCATCCACACTACATACTCCGGCAGCTCTCCTCCACCATCCACACTACATTCTCCGACAGCTCTCCTCCACCATCCACACTACATTCTCCGACAGCTCTCCCCCACCATCCACACTACATTCTCCAACAGCTCTCCCCCACCATCCACACTACATTCTCCGACAGCTCTCCTCCACCCTCCGCACTACATTCGCCGACAGCTCTCCTCCACCATCCACACTACATTCTCCGACAGCTCTCCTCCACCATCCACACTGCATTCTCCGACAGCTCTCCTCCACCATCCACACTGCATTCTCCGATAGCTCTCCTCCCCCATCCACACTACATTCTCTGACATCTCTCCTCCACCATCCACACTACATTCTCCGACATTTCTACTCCAACATCCACACTACATTCTCCGACAGCTCTCCTCCACCGTCCACACTACATTCTCCGACAGCTCTCCTCCACCATCCACACTACATTCTCCGACAGATCTCCTCCACCATCCACACTACATTCTCCGACAGCTCTCCTCCACCATCCACACTACATTCTCTGACAGATCTCCTCCCACCATCCACACTACATTCTCCGACAGATCTCCTCCCACCAATCACACTACATTCTCCGACAGCTCTCCTCCCACCATCCACACTACATTCTCCCACAGCTCTCCTCCACCATCCACACTACATTCTCCGACAGCTCTCCCCTCACGATCCACACTACATTCTCCGACAGCTCTCCTCCACCATCCACACTACATTCTCCGACAGCTCTCCTCCACCATCCACACTACATTCTCCGACAGCTCTCCTCCCACCATCCACACTACATTCTCCGACAGATCTCCCCCACCATCCACACTACATTCTCCGACAGATCTCCTCCACCATCCACACTACATTCTCCGTTAGCTCTCCTCCACCAACCACACTACATTCTCCGACAGCTTTCCCCCCACGATCCACACTACATTCTCCGACAGATCTCCTCCCACCATCCACACTACATTCTCCGACAGCTCTCCTCCACCATCCACACTACATTCTCCGACAGCTCTCCTCCACCATCCACACTACATTCTCCGACAGCTCTCCTCCACCATTCACACTACATACCCGGACAGCTCTCCTCCACCATCCACACTACATTCTCCGACAGCTCTCCTCCACCATCCACACTACATTCTCCGACAGCTCTCCTCCACCATCCACACTACATTCTCCGACAGCTCTCCCCCACCATCCACACTACATTCTCCAACAGCTCTCCCCCACCATCCGCACTACATTCTCCAAAAGCTCTCCTCCACCCTCCGCACTACATTCTCCGACAGCTCTCCTCCACCCTACGCACTACATTCTCCGACAGCTCTCCTCCACCATCCACACTACATTCTCCGACAGCTCTCCTCCACCATCCACACTACATTCTCCGACAGCTCTCCTCCACCATCCACACTACATTCTCCGACAGCTCTCCTCCACCATCCACACTACATACCCGGACAGCTCTCCTCCACCATCCACACTTCATTCTCCGACAGCTCTCCTCCACCATCCACACTACATTCTCCGACATCTCTCCTCCACCATCCACACTACATTCTCCGACAGCTCTCCCCCACCATCCGCACTACATTCTCCAAAAGCTCTCCTCCACCATCCACACTACATTCTCCGACATCTCTCCTCCACCATCCACACTACATTCTCCAACAGCTCTCCCCCACCATCCGCACTACATTCTCCAAAAGCTCTCCTCCACCCTCCGCACTACATTCTCCGACAGCTCTCCTCCACCAACCACACTACATTCTCCGACCGCTCTCCTCCACCATCCACACTACATTCTCCGACAGCTCTCCTCCACCATCCACACTACATTCTCCGACAGCTCTCCTCCACCAACCACACTACATTCTCCGACAGCTCTCCTCCACCATCCACACTACATTCTCCGACAGCTCTCCCCCCACCATCGACATTACATTCTCCGACAGATCTCCTCCCACCATCCACACTACATTCTCCGACAGCTCTCCTCCACCATCCACACTACATTCTCCGACAGCTCTCCTCCACCATCCACACTACATTCTCCGACAGCTCTCCTCCACCAACCACACTACATTCTCCGACAGCTTTCCCCCCACGATCCACACTACATTCTCCGACAGATCTCCTCCCACCATCCACACTACATTCTCCGACAGCTCTCCTCCACCATCCACACTACATTCTCCGACAGCTCTCCTCCACCATCCACACTACATTCTCTAACAGCTCTCCTCCACCATCCACACTACATACTCCGGCAGCTCTCCTCCACCATCCACACTACATTCTCCGACAGCTCTCCTCCACCATCCACACTACATTCTCCGACAGCTCTCCCCCACCATCCACACTACA
Source organism: Lithobates pipiens (assembly GCF_037356315.1). NCBI lineage: Eukaryota > Metazoa > Chordata > Amphibia > Anura > Ranidae > Lithobates > Lithobates pipiens. Next base: position 21,703,724 of record NW_027507811.1, read on the forward strand.
TTCTCCAACAGCTCTCCCCCACCATCCACACTACATTCTCCGACAGCTCTCCTCCACCCTCCGCACTACATTCTCCGACAGCTCTCCTCCACCATCCACACTGCATTCTCCGACAGCTCTCCTCCACCATCCACACTGCATTCTCCGATAGCTCTCCTCCCCCATCCACACTACATTCTCTGACATCTCTCCTCCACCATCCACACTACATTCTCCGACATTTCTACTCCAACATCCACACTACATTCTCCGACAGCTCTCCTCCACCGTCCACACTACATTCTCCGACAGCTCTCCCCCCACCATCCACATTACATTCTCCGACAGATCTCCTCCCACCATCCACACTACATTCTCCGACAGCTCTCCTCCACCATCCACACTACATTCTCCGACAGATCTCCTCCACCATCCACACTACATTCTCCGACAGCTCTCCTCCCACCATCCACACTACATTCTCCGACAGCTCTCCTCCCACCATCCACACTACATTCTCCGACAGCTCTCCTCCACCATCCACACTACATTCTCCGACAGCTCTCACCCACCATCCACACTACATTCTCCGACATTTCTACTCCAACATCCACACTACATTCTCCGACAGCTCTCCTCCACCGTCCACACTACATTCTCCGACAGCTCTCCTCCACCGTCCACACTACATTCTCCGACAGCTCTCCTCCACCATCCACACTACATTCTCCGACAGCTCTCCTCCACCATCCACACTACATTCTCCGACAGATCTCCTCCACCATCCACACTACATTCTCCGACAGCTCTCCTCCACCATCCACACTACATTCTCCGACAGATCTCCCCCCACCATCCACATTACATTCTCCGACAGCTCTCCTCCACCATCCACACTACATTCTCCGACAGCTCTCCTCCACCATCCACACTACATTCTCCGACAGCTCTCCTCCACCATCCACACTACATTCTCCAACAGATCTCCTCCACCATCCACACTACATTCTCCAACAGATCTCCACCATCCACACTACATTCTCCGACAGCTCTCCTCCACCATCCACACTACATTCTCCAACAGATCTCCTCCACCATCCACACTACATTCTCCGACAGATCTCCTCCACCATCCACACTACATTCTCCAACAGATCTCCTCCACCATCCACACTACATTCTCAGACAGCTCTTTTCCCACCATCCACACTACATTTTCTGACAGATCTCCCCCCTACCATTCACACTACATTCTCCGACAGCTCTCCTCCACCATCCACACTACATTCTCCACATACTACCACAGACTCCACCTATCAAGAAATGTCACCAGGATGTACTAAAAAAAATTTTTTTTAATGATACAGTTCTCTGGACTGAACAGTTCCATTTGGTAACTTCCACTGTACATTTATCAGCAGTTTTCTCCAATGTCTATTTAGATTTCCTTTATGTGTAAAGCATTTCTGCAGCCTGATCATAAAAATAAGCATTTCAAGTGTGTTTTTCCTGGTGTCTGACCAGGCTTTCTTTCTTCCTGAAACATCTCCCACACTCTGGACAAGAAAAAGGACGCTCACCGGTGTGAATTCTCTGATGCCTCAGAAGTTTTGCTTTCTCAGCAAAAGATTTCCCGCACTCTGAACATAAAAATGGACGCTCACCCGTGTGAATTCTCTTATGCTTAACAAGGTTTCCTTTGTCATTGAAATGTTTCCCGCATTCAGAACAGGAATAGGGGCGTTCACCTGTGTGAGTTCTCTTGTGTCTCTGAAGGTCTGATTTTTGAATGAAAGATTTCCCGCACTCTGAACATAAGAAAGGACGCTCACCCGTGTGAATTCTCTGGTGTTTAAGAAGGTCTATCTTCTGAATGAAACATTTCCCACACTCTAAACATGGAAATGGACGCTCACCCGTGTGAGTTCTCTGATGTTTAAGAAGACTTCCTTTGTCATTGAAATATTTTCCACACTCTGAACATGAATAAAGATACTTGCATGTGTGACTTTTCTGATGTTTGAGAAGTGTTTTTTTCTCTGTGAAACATTTCCCGCACTCTAAACATAAGAAAGAGCTCACACCCGTGTGACTTATCTGTTCTTTATAAAGTGCTCCGTTTTTATTGAGAAATTTCCTACATACCGAACACATCAATGAATTCTCTGCTGTGTTCCTCAGGATGTCTAATGTAGTTCCCAATGATTTCATAGGAGAGGGATCCACTGATCTCTCCACGGAGTAAGCTATATGATGAGCATTATGATTAATGTGATTTACTATGGAAGAATATTGTGCAATATTATTATCTTCTGCATTACAATCTGAAGATAAAATAAGATGTCCCTCTGAGGTATTCCAGACATAGTGTTCACCTGTTGGAAGCAATTTTAAATAAAAGTTATAAGTATTCTTCGTGTTTTGCATTGAGTTATCATATTGTAAAAAAAATCAACAATGCCCCAGAAATTTGGCTTGGAATTGGGTGCAATTATGACACCAAACTATGAATACAAACCTGAAATCGAATACAGTACACCCAAACGACACTGGGTAACAGTCTTCGTGAAATAATTATATTACTGTAAGAATGGAGATGGATCCTTCTTATGTCTTGGAAACATGATGCCATATTGAAGAATGAGGAGAAGTAAAGCAGCGGTGGACAATTTATCAATAATGGTGGCCTCAAGAACCATCCCTGACATCACAAATGGACCTCAAATTGAGCGTTTGCAATTTTACAAAAACCTTCGGATAAAAACACTTTGGACAAACTACAGTAGAAGTTCAGAGACTGTGAATATTCTATAAGAGATGGTCAGAAAGTGAAAACATGTTGCAAGAGGAGTTGAAGAGTGAGGACATGCTGCAGGAGACAGTCAGAGGAGCCTTTCATATGATGTACAGTATCTCCTCCTCATTTGTTGGGAACATGACGTTATATTGAGGAATGGAGATGGACCTTTCATATGGTGTACAGTATCTTCTCCTCATTTGTTGGGAACATGATGTTATATTGAGGAATGGAGATGGACCTTTCATATGGTGTACAGTATCTCCTCCTCATTTGTTGGGAACATGACGTTATATTGAGGAATGGAGATGGACCTTTCATATGGTGTACAGTATCTTCTCCTCATTTGTTGGGAACATGACGTTATATTGAGGAATGAAGATGGACCTTTCATATGGTGTACAGTATCTCCTCCTCATTTGTTGGGAACATGACATTATATTGAGGAATGGAGATGGACCTTTCATATGGTGTACAGTATCTCCTCTTCATTTGTTGGGAACATGACGTTATATTGAGGAATGGAGGTGGACCTTTCATATGGTGTACAGTATCTTCTCCTCATTTGTTGGGAACATGACGTTATATTGAGGAATGGAGATGGACCTTTCATATGGTGTACAGTATCTCCTCCTCATTTGTTGGGAACATGATGCTATATTGAGGAATGGAGATGGACCTTTCATATGGTGTACAGTATCTCCTCCTCATTTGTTGGGAACATGACGTTATATTGAGGAATGGAGATGGACCTTTCATATGGTGTACAGTATCTCCTCCTCATTTGTTGGGAACATGACGTTATATTGAGGAATGGAGATGGACCTTTCATATGGTGTACAGTATCTCCTCCTCATTTGTTGGGAACATGACGTTATATTGAGGAATGGAGATGGACCTTTCATATGGTGTACAGTATGTAAAATGTGATTTTTTTCTGTATTTAGTGTTCATTACTTACTTGTTTCCATAAGTAGAGATTTCGCCTGTTTACTTTCCATAATCATCTCCCCCTGCTCCATTGAATGCTGATCTCCACTCGCCAACATCTCTTGTTTTTTCTCCTTAATCTCAACTTTCATTTCTTCCAGTTCTTCATCCTGAACCCCAACAATGATAGAATACATTTGTAAAAAGAAACAGGAGATTACATAGAAGAATGTCATCTCATAATGTTTGAATTTTAGGTCTACCTGATCAAGTTGTGCATAGCTGGAATATACAGGAAAGGAACATCTCTCTGGTGGGTTCCCATTACTGGATCCATCTGTAGGAAACACACACACTGACTGAATACATTGTTTCTATGTGTTTATCAGATGATGGGGGATCTAGGTGGACCCTCCGTACTGCTCTCTCCTTTACAATAAAGTCTCCTCTTACCCGGTGATGTGAGGGGCGGCTGATTGTCCATCATGACGTCCTTGTAGAGATCCTTGTGTCCTTCTAAATACTCCCACTCCTCCATGGAGAAATAGACAGTGACATCCTGACACCTTATAGGAACCTGACACACACAATGATACAGTCACCATCCAGACACATCCCTTGTCTGTTACTGGATAATGTCCCAGAATTCCCGGCACCGCTCACCTCTCCTGTCAGCAGCTCCATCATCTTCTTGGTGACGTCTAGAATCTTCTTGGCACTGGTTACCTCTGCTGTCAGGCAGTGAGGTGGAGGCACTGTGATGGGTGATGTCCTGTGCAGACGGCTGCTGGATGTTAATGGATCTCCAGATGTTTTCTTCACTACTTTATAATTCTGTGTAAAGAGAGCATGTGGCAGTTCTTACTACAGACTTCCCACCACCTCTTTAGTCAGGTCATTACAAAGACCTCCCAGAATCCTCCTCACCTCTCCGGTCAGCAGGTAGATGATCTCCAGGGTGAGGTTTAGTAGCCTCTCGGCCATGTGACTTTGGTCTTTATCCATTCCTTTTGATGTGGTCATCAGATCTATACAGGACTCTCCTCTCTGTAGATGGATAATAAATTATCTGGATTGTACTGGGATTAATAATATCTGCACAGTTCTGACACCTCAGACTGTATCTTATACTGTATGTCAGATCTTTAAATTTAACCTCACTAAGCCTTTTCACACCAGAACATGGTGCAGGAAACCCGCATTCTGTCTGTGTTTCTTTTACCGCCCTTGCGATCTGATTAAAGGGGTGTACTGGATGGAGAAAATAAATGTACAGTTGTTAGATGGGGCAGGATAGGCTTCTCTGAAGAGATGAGTTTCCAGCGATCGTCTGAAAATGGACAGAGTAGGAGATAGTCTTACAGATTGGGGTAGAGAGTTCCAGAGGATGGGAGTGGTTCCGGGGAAGTCCTGGAGGTGGTGTAAGAGGAGGTGAGGAGGGAGCTCAAGAGCAGGAGGTCTTGGGAGGAGCGTACAGATTGATGTGGTTGGTATTGTCAGACTAGGTCAGTGATGTAGCTGGGGGGCAGAGTTGTGGATGGCTTTCTAAGTTATTGTTAGTATTTTGAATTTAATTTGTTGAGTGAACGGAGGCCAGTGAAGATATTGTCAGAGAGGAGTAGCAAACATGGAGCAGTTTGTATGGTAGATGAGTCTGGCAGCAGCATTCATGACGAATTGAAGAGGGGATAGCCTATGGAGAGGTAAGCCAATGGTGAAGGAGTTGCAGTTGTCGAGGTGAGAGATGACCAGGGAGTTAATTAAAAGCTTTGTGGTGTCATTGGTTAGAAAGGGATGCATTTTGGAGATGTGGAGGATGAGGTGTCAAGGTTTGAACAGGGATTGGACGTGGGACCGAAAGGATAGTTCAGAGTCTAGGATAACACCTAGCACCCTGACATGCGCGGATGGGTTAGAGTTGCCACCTCATCCCTTTAAAGCCGAACACATATGAATTACATAGGTTCTGAGGCTGATTGCAGGTAAGACGCCAAGTGAGTTTAGTTTCCACCTTAACCACTTTCAGACCGGACCATTTTGCTGGTAAATGACCAGAGGTCTTTTTACACTTTGGCACTGCGCTGCTTTAACTGGTAATTGCGCGGTCATGCAATGTTGTACCCAAACAAAATTTGCGTCCTTTTCTTCCCACAAATAGAGCTTTCTTTTGATGGTATTTGATTGCCTCTGCGATTTTTATTTTTTGCGATATAAACGTAAAAAGACCGCAAATTTTGAAAAAAAATGATATTTTCTACTTTTTGTTATTAGAAAAATCCAATAAACTCAATTTTAGTCATACATTTAGGCCAAAATGTATTCAGCCACATGTCTTTGGTAAAAAAAAAGTCAATAATTGTATATTTATTGGTTTGCGCAAAAGTTGTCACATCTACAAACTAAGGTACGTTTTCTGCAATTTACGCAGCTTTTAGTATACGACTGCCTATCTCATTTCTTGAGGTGCTAAAATGGCAGGGCAGTACAAAACCCCCCCAAATGACCCCATTTTGGAAAGTAGACCCCCTAAGGAAATTGATAAGAGGCATGTTGAGCCCATTGAATATTTTATTTTTTTGCCTCAAGCGATTGAATAATGACAAAAAAAAAAATTTTTTTTTTTTTTACACAAAGTTGTCACTAAATGATATATTGCTCACACATGCTATGGGCGTATGTGAAATAACACCCCAAAATAAATTCTGCTGCTTCTCCTGAGTACGGGGATACCACATATGTGGGACTTTTTGGGAGCCTAGCCGCGTACGGGGCCCCGAAAACCAAGCACCGCCTTCAGGCTTTCTAAGGGCGTACATTTTTGAGTTCACTTCTCACTACCTATTACAGTTTTGAAGGCCATAAAATGCCAAGATGGCACAAAACCCCCACAAATGACCCCATTTTAGAAAGTAGACACCCCAAGCTATTTGCTGAGAGGCATGTTGAGTTCATGGAATATTTTATATTTTGCCACAAGTTGCGGGAAAATTACAAACTTTTTTTTTTTTTTTTTTTTTTCACAAAGTTGTCACTAAATGATATATTGCTCACACATGCCATGGGCATATGTGAAATGACACCCCAAAATAAATTCTGCTGCTTCTCCTGAGTACGGGGATACCACATATGTGGGACTTTTTGGGAGCCTAGCCGCGTACGGGGCCCCGAAAACCAAGCACCGCCTTCAGGCTTTCTAAGGGCGTAAATTTTTGAGTTCACTTCTCACTACCTATTACAGTTTTGAAGGCCATAAAATGCCAAGATGGCACAAAACCCCCACAAATGACCCCATTTTAGAAAGTAGACACCCCAAGCTATTTGCTGAGAGGCATGTTGAGTCCATGGAATATTTTATATTTTGCCACAAGTTGCGGGAAAATTACAAACTTTTTTTTTTTTTCACAAAGTTGTCACTAAATGATATATTGCTCACGCATGCCATGGGCATATGTGAAATGACACCCCAAAATAAATTCTGCTGCTTCTCCTGAGTACGGGGATACCACATATGTGGGACTTTTTGGGAGCCTAGCCGCGTACGGGGCCCCGAAAACCAAGCACCGCCTTCAGGCTTTCTAAGGGCGTTACAGTTTTGAAGGCCATAAAATGCCAAGATGGCACAAACCCCCCCCAAATGACCCCATTTTGGAAAGTAGACACCCCTAAATTTAGGGGTACACTAGTGAGACTAGGTAATAAATGGCGGGTGCCCTGAAACTATAAAAAAATAACTAACCAACCAGCGTCACCTGTAACAGTTATATGGTGATCACTGGTGAAAGGGTTAACTAGGGGGCAATCAGGGGGCTTTATGCGGTAGTATATGGGGGTCCCTGGCGCTATAAAAAGCTGCGGTGAACCTAAATACCTACCTGCCTAACTAGCGTCACCTGTGACACTAATACAGCGATCAGAAAAACGATCGCTTATTAGGCTGGGTTCACACTGGAGCGATGCGGGAACGCCACGAATGCGCGGCGGGTTCCCGCATCGCATGCCTCCCGGCGGCAGTTCACACTGCCCTATGCGAACTGCTGGGAGTGTCAGTGAAATGTTACTGACACCCCCAGATCAGTTCGCATATCGCAGTGCGATCTGCAAACTCGGATCGCATGGTGTGAACACCCATGCGATCCGATTCTGCTGCGGGCCAAAAAAAGGGTCCCGTGCGAATTTGCGGCGGGTGCGGCGGGTGTGGCGGGTGCGGCGGGTGCGGCGAATGGCTGAACTCGAATCGCACAGAGATCGGATGTGATTTGCACTGCAGTGCGGTGCGAATCACATCCGTTCTCATAAACCGCTGCAATGTGAACCCAGCCTTAGTGACACTGGCGACGGGGGGTGATCACGGGGTTAAACCTTTATTGGGGGGGGTTAGGGGGGTACCTTAGAACTAAAGGGGGCTAACCCTAACTGCCCTAACAGTTATTAGTCACAAATGACACCCGCCGGGTGATCAGGGGGTTAAACCTTTATTAGGTAATAAATGGCGGGTGCCCTGAAACTATAAAAAATAACTAACCAACCAGCGTCACCTGTAACAGTTATATGGTGATCACTGGTGAAAGGGTTAACTAGGGGGCAATCAGGGGGCTTTATGCGGTAGTATATGGGGGTCCCTGGCGCTATAAAAAGCTGCGGCGAACCTAAATACCTACCTGCCTAACTAGCGTCACCTGTGACACTAATACGGCGATCAGAAAAATGATCGCTTATTAGGCTGGGTTCACACTGGAGCGATGCGGAAACGCCGCAAATCCGCGGCGGGTTCCCGCATCGCATGCCTCCCGGCGGCAGTTCACACTGCCCTATGCGAACTGCTGGGAGTGTCAGTGAAATGTTACTGACACCCCCAGATCAGTTCGCATATCGCAGTGCGATCTGCAAACTCGGATCGCATGGTGTGAACACCCATGCGATCCGATTCTGCTGCGGGCCAAAAAAAGGGTCCCGTGCGAATTTGCGGTGGGTGCGGCGGGTGCGGCGGGTGTGGCGGGTGCGGCGAATGGCTGAACTCGAATCGCACAGAGATCGGATGTGATTTGCACTGCAGTGCGGTGCGAATCACATTCGTTCTCATAAACCGCTGAAATGTGAACCCAGCCTTAGTGACACTGGCGACCGGGGGTGATCACGGGGTTAAACCTTTATTGGGGGGGTTAGGGGGGTACATTAGAACTAAAGGGGGCTAACTCTAACTGCCCTAACAGTTATTACAGTCACAAATGACACCAATGCAAAAAAAAAATGACATTGGTGTCACTGTGACTGGGGGGCAGGGGTAATTGGGGGGGTGATCGGGGGGTAAAGGGGGGGTGTGAGTGTGCCTGGCATGTTCTACTGTGTGTGTAGAGTGTTGGTGCAACTCACCGATCCGCTCTCCTCCGTGTCGGAACGAAAAATACCGACACGGAGGAGAGAATACATCACTTCCTCTCCTGTGTTTACATTACAGGAGAGGAAGTGATGTCACGGGGGATTCCTATTCGTCGGGAGCGATCGCGAGGGGGTGGCCATGAACGAATGGCCGTCCCCTCGTCCGGGATCGCTCCCGCACGAATACCGACCGCCGCAGGCACCGGGCGGGGGCCCGATCGGGCCCCCGACCCGCGGGAGGCAAGGGACGTACATGTACGCCAATATGCCTGCCCGTGCCATGCTATCGACGTACATCGTCGTGCGGCGGTCGGCAACTGGTTAATTAGCCACAAAACCCGTGTAATCAATATGTGTTTGGGTTTAAAAGGATAGGTGGCAACCCTAGGATGGGTTGATAGTTGAGCCATTGATTTTGACAGAGAAGTCAGGGGAAGAGGCACGCGGGGGGAGGAAATGTGAGTTCGGTTTTGAAGGTTGAATATATATATTATTCTTTTAAAGACAAATAAAATACAAAAATACAAAAGTATGTCTAAGCCACATGCATAACATCATATAACAAAATATATCCATATATTGGGATGAGGTAGACTGAGTGGGAGATCGGGGGGGGGGGGATTAATAGAAGTCGCCCCACTTCATAATTTATCCGCAGGTAATAACAACAACCCTTAGGCCCTTAATCCCTGATCAGCAACCATGCCATGCATCAGACGCCTTGTGGCGCGCTACCACTTTTTGGACTCTGCCCAAGATGTCGACCACCCAACAGTGCTCTGTCTTCGGGTGGGGGGGTAACAGGTGGGTAGGGGGGAATATGTGGAAGAGTTTATAGCATGCGAAGGCAGAGAAAACCAGCCATCCTGCCTGCTGTACACCGTGAACTGTATAATATAAACCACCGCCACTTGCTTCAAGACCGCAAACCGCCCAGAAAACGTTCAGAGGTGGAGTGGTGGCGCCAGAGGGACCACAATGCGACAAATTTGTCATATCTGTCATCGACCTTCGCCTGTAGCTCCTCCATAACCATCATATCATTAAGGATGTCAACCCACCCTGATACAGAAGGGGTGCTGTCCTTCTTCCAGTAAAGTAATATTGTGACGGGCAGCAGAAAGAAGGAATTTAAAGAAGAAAATTTTTGTGCGACTTAATTGAGCCTGGGATGATGGATAACAGGGCAACCAAAGGCGAAGGGGACAGAGAGGTCTGGTACATAGCATGTGAGTTCGGTTTTGGATAGGCTGAGTTTGAGGAAGTGGTGTGACATCCAGGTTGATATGTTTGTTAGTAAATTAGTGATATGTAAGGAGACTGATGGAGTGAGCTGAGGGGTAGAGAGTAGGGATGAGCTCAGGTGTGTTCGCATGGAACACGTGCAGAGCCCGCCAGGAAGTGGGCACAGTGCTGCGCTAATCACAGGCAGCGAGACATTGCCCGATCTCTGCAGCCGCACATCGGGGCAATGTCTTACTGCCTGTAATTAGCGCAGCGCTGCACCGACTTCTTGGCGGGCTCTACACGTGTTCCATGCGAACACGCCTGAGCTCATCCCTAGTAGAGAGAAAGATAGATAGATTTGGGTGTCATCAGCATAGAAACGGTATTGGATGTGATGGGAGGCAATCAACTGACTCAGGGAGGAGGTGTAGATTGAGACTAGGAGAGGTCCAAGAACAGAACCTTGGGCGGCCCCGATGGAGAAAGCAAGAGGAGAGGAGGAAGTAGAATTCTCCGACCAGGAGATGTCCAGTTTCCATTAGGAAAATCGGAAATGATGTATGCCTCTATAGTAACCCTTTGTGTTGGCTATAAAATCAATACTGTATCCATCCACTCCAATATGAGACAAAAGTAAGAAAGTTACAAACTACTCTGATATTATAACTAGGGTTGCCACCTCATCCCCTTAAACCCAAACACATATGAATTATGCAGGTTCTGTGGCCGATTAAGGTGGTAATTAAATTCAATTGATGCCTTATCTGCATTTAATTATCCTCAGAACCCGTGTAATTCAAAGGTGTTCGGGTTTAAAGGGATGAGGTGGCAACTCTAATTGTAACAACAAAAAAAGAGTTCAGAGTGTAACAACGTGATCCATAATCATTCTCCGACTTACCTTGTTTTTGTACCCAAGTGTGTTTTCTGAAGTTTCCAAACTCGTTACATTGCGTGCAACTTAAAAAAAATTACAGCTACTGAAACCCCGCAATTCTTTACCCTAAATGTATTCATGTGTGCACCAATTTCTGGAGATGACAAAAAGTATGGAGGAAGAGGACGGACATGACGGGGGGGTTATTGGATGTAATTATAAAATAATATCTCATTACCTCCTCTGCTGCCAGTTCCAGCAATGTCTCCTCTCGACTTCCTGTTTATACCTCTACGTCACTTCCTGTCTCTACAGTACATCACTTCCTGTTTCTGCCTTACTTCCCGTTTGCGCCTCCTATCATTCTCTGTCTGTGCGTTCCACTCACAATATGTAGGATTGTCTCCTTGTGGAGAACATAAAAACCGCACCCTATATTGATCTTCAGTTGAATGTGTTTATTGAATATTTCAAGGTTTAAGGACAGTACCTTAGATCAGGGGTCTCCAAACTTTCTAAACAAAGGGCCAATTTACTGTCCTCCAGACTTTAGGGGGGCCGGACTGTGGCCATTGGGAGTACAAAATGTCCCAGCATCAGTGGGAATAAACAATCCCCCATCGTTGGTGTCAGTGGGAGGAATTATGCCCCATTGTTGGTGTTATTGGTAGGAATTGTGCCTAATCATTGGTGTCATTGGGAGGAATTGTGCCCCATCATTAGTGTCATTGGGTCCCATTGTTGGTGTCATTGGGAGGAATTGTGCCCCATCATTGGTGTCATTGGGTCCCATTGTTGGTGTCATTGGGAGGAATTGTGCCCCATCATTGGTGTCCTTGGGTCCCATTGTTGGTGTCATTGGGAGGAATTGTGCCCCATCATTGGTGTCATTGGGTCCCATTGTTGGTGTCATTGGGAGGAATTGTGCCCCATCATTGGTGTTATCGGGCCCCATTATTGGTGTCCTTGGGAGGAACTGTACTCCATTGTTGATGTCACTGGTAGGAAGTGTTCCCTTCATTGTTAGTGAATAAAATGGTACCCCCTAAGGGTCACCTAAAAGCAAGCAAAGGGCCGCACCCAGCCCCCTGGTTTTGAGACCACTGTCTTAGACAGATGTTTCAGTACATAGCTCCCGAGTGTAGTAAACAATTCAATATCCGTCATTAACAGTGTCCTGTCCTCATTCAAAACATTTTCAACCATAAAAACTGAAAAAGCCAACAATCTGCTGCTCAACATCTACATTCTCCTTCAGTGCTTTGACAGTTGCTTGCTTGATGCCACTCTTGATGTATTCTCGAAAAATAGTTTGCATATATTACACCAAAACATATAAATGGAAACATATAAGGAAAAGAATTCCTACCAGGAACTGCTGCTATGTCTTGCTGTCATAAGGCCTCCGGTGGACGAAGTGAGGGCCTGGATGCTGAGACCCTTGCGTTAAAGAGAGCTGACTTGGGGGGCTGTCCGCAGAAGAACTAGTCTGGTATCACCGGAGTAAGGTGCCATGTGGAAGATGGAAGGAGCCAACCAGCTCCTCCTTGGGCCTTGTTTGAGTACTGAGATTATGAAAGATATTCGGGAGGTTTGTGCTTTTGCCACCCCTCTGCTGCCTGAGAAAGTCAGCTGTGGGTCTACTTAAAGGGGATACCGGCTGATGACCTGAAGAGCTTTGTCCAGTTAATCTCTACTTAAAGGAACTCTGCTCTTGTGGCTCTAAGCCCTTGTACACACGGTCGGAGAATCCGTCGGAATGTGTCCTATCGGACCGTGTCGTCGGATAATCCGACTGTGTGTGGTATGCATCGGACTGATTCTGTCGGACCCAATTTTCTAACATGTTGGAAATATTTCCTGACCAACTGGTTCGATCGGACATACTCCGATCATGTGTAGAGAATTTTGATCGGACCAAGTGCCACACATGGTTCTTGTCTTGGAGTATCCTACTTACTTCACTTAACCCTATCCAAAAATAAAAACAACATCCCCCCTCATCCCCTAACATCAACCACTTTCCAAATAGAAGATGGGAGCTCTTTATTGGCATATCACCCAAACCTTTATTAAACAAATATAAAGAAAAGGTTCCAATGATATAGTAGATTGCGTGGAACAGAAGCAGCTGTGTGGAGTGGATAAAACTTGGCATGGGATCCACCATACCAAGAAGATGAGGTCTCAGTAGATCGGAAAAAACCTTCCTCTAGCCACCAGACACAAGGTGGTCATTTTACATCATCAGGTCTCTGCTGAGCAGGTTTCCAGATGTTCTTTCCAAGCTCTGTAGCACAAAACTAGCATAGTTGGGGACCCCAATGTAACATTCATCCAAGGAAACGGAGTGCAGCAAAAGCTCACTTCTGCACCCCTCACGTCTTCAACCCTCATCCACAACTCATCAATTGATGCTGGCTGCTGGGGGATCTATTGTCACATGTGAGGATATATTTTTGTGTAAGTCTATTGTTGCTGGTGGGGGGTCTATTGTTGCTGGGGACTCTTAGGTTGCTGATAGTAATCTACTATTGAGGGAGAGGTTGATTGTTGCTGTATACTGGGGGGTATATTGATGCCTGCTGCTGGGAGATCTGTTGTTTCTGCTGGGGGGTGAAGAAGGGTTCTAATGTTGCTAGGGTGGATCTTTTGTTGCTGGGAGTGGTATTTTGTTGCGGGTGGTCCATTGTTGCTGTGTATGGGGGAGCTATTGTTGCTGAGGTGGGTGTCTATTGTTGTTGGGGGGACCTTTTGTTGCTGGAATGGTGTCTATTGTTGCTGGGGAGTCTACTGTTGTGTATGGGATCTATTGTTGCTGTGGTGAGGTTTATTTTTGCTGGGGGGAGCTATTGTTGGAGTGGGGTCCATTGTTGCTAGGGGGAGTCTATTGTTGTGTGGGGGGGGGGCTACTGTTGTTGGGGGACCTATTGTTGCCTGGGTATGGTCCATTGTTGCTGGGGGAGTCTATTGTTGTGTGAGGGATCTATTGTTGCTAGGGTGGGTCTATTGTTGGGGAGGGGACCTATTATTGCTGGAGTGGGGTCTATTGTTTCTGGGGGGAGTCTATTGTTGTGTGAGGGATCTATTGTTGCTGAGGTGAGGTCTATTTTCGCTGGGGGGCTATTTTTGCTAGGGTGGGGTCCATTGTTGCTGGGGGACTCTATATTTTTGTGTCAGGGAATTATTGTTGCTGGGGTGGGGTCTATTGTTCCTGGGGAGAGTCTATTGTTGTGTGAGGGAACTATTGTTGTGTGAGGGATCTATTGTTGCTGAGGGGACCTACTTTTGCTCGGTGGGGTCTATTGTTGTGTGAAGGATCTATTGTTGCTGGGGTGAGATCTATTGTTGCTGAGGATACCTATTGTTGCTGGGGTGTGGCCAATTGTTGCACCACAAAACGATACTTGGGGCAGTACTGGGATGTGGGTAGGGGGTGGAACCAAGGGACGGTACTTAGAGGAGCGTATGGCATGTAGACAAGGGGGAACTCAGAAGAGGGGAGTTCCTGTGAGAAAAAAACCCTTTTCCCAGATATACTTCAATTCCTGATATACCCAATATGAGGGGCTCTCACTTTCCTTGTTGGGTTTCTACTGTACAGTGGGGAAAAGAAGTATTTAATCCCCTTAAGGTGTAATTAAAATGATAGAGACAAAATATCAACCAAAAATCTAGAAACCCAGCTATACAAATGTTATCAATTGAGTTGCAGTTCAGTGAGTAAAATAAATATTTGATCCCCAAGCAAAACATGTCTTAGTACTTGGTGGAGAAACCCTTGTTGGCAAGCACAGAGGTAAGACGTTTCTTGTAGTTGGTGGCCAGGTTTGCACACATCTCAGGAGGCATTTTGGTCCACTCTTCTTTACAGATCTTCTCTAAATCCTTAAGCTTTCTTAGCAACTCAAAGTTTCAGCTCCCTCCATACATTTTCTATACGATTAAGGTCTGTAGACTGCCTAAGCCATTCCATGACCTTAATTTTCTTCTTCTTCTTGAGCCACTCCTTTTTTGCCTTGTTTTGGGCCTTTGTCATGTTGGAAGACCCACCCATGACCCATCTTCCGTGTTCTGGCTGAGAGAAGAAGGTTCTCATCCAAGATTTTACAACACATGGCCACGTCCATTGGCCCCTCAATGCGGCAAAGTCGGTCTGTACCTTTAGGAGAGAAACAGCCCCAAAGCATCATGTTTCCACCTTTGTGCGTGGCTGTAGGGATGGTGTTCTTAGGGTCGTAGACAGCATTTTTCTTCCTCCAAACACGGCGAGTCGAAAAGCTCACTTTTGGTCTCGTATGACCACAGCACTTTTCCCCAAACCTTCCCTGAACCATTTAGACGTTCATCTGCAAAAAACAGATGGGCCGGTGCATGGACCTTGCCGATTTCGATCCATGGTGGATATTTTGTATGCCAATGGTTTGTCTGGTGACTGTAGTCCCCAACTTCCTTGAGATCATTCACAAGCCCCTACCGTGTAATTCTGGGCTGTTCCCTCACTTTTCTCAGGATCATCCTTACCCCGTGAGGTGAAATCTTGGAGCTCCAGACCGAGGCCGATGGATGGTTATTTTGTATTTCTTCCATTCACGAATAGTCGCTCCAACGGTTGTCTCCTTTTCACCAAGCTTCTTGCTGGTGGTCTTGTAGCCTTTTCTCAGGATCATCCTTACCCCATGAGGTGAAATTTTGCTTGGAGCTCCAGACCGAGGCCGATGGATGGTTATTTTGTATTTCTTCCATTCGCGAATAATAGCTCAAACGGTTGTCTCCTTTTCACCAAGCTTCTTGCTGGTGGACTTGTAGCCCATTCCAGCCTTGTGCAGGTCTACAGTCTTGTCCATGACGTCCTTTGACTTGCCCATTAAGGTGAGGTTTGAATAGAAGAAAGATTCTGTGGACAGGTGCCTTTTATACACATAACGAGTTGTCTCTAGGAGCTCCTTCTTAAATTGACAGGACTAATCTGTGTTTTTTCTGGATTTTTGGTTGATGTTGTCTCCATTGGCCCCTCAATGCGGCAAAGTCGGTCTGTACCTTTAGGAGAGAAACAGCCCCAAAGCATCATGTTTCCACCTTTGTGTGTGGCTGTAGGGATGGTGTTCTTAGGGTTGTAGACAGCATTTTTCTTCCTCCAAACACGGCGAGTCGAAAAGCTCAATTTTGGTCTCGTATGACCACAGCACTTTTCCTCAAACCTTCCCTCAATCATTTAGACCTTCATTAGCAAAAATCAGATGGGCCGGTGCATGGACCTTGCCGATTTCAATCCATGGTGGAGTATTGTGTATGCCAATGGTTTGTCTGGTGACTGTAGTCCCCAACTGCCTTGAGATCATTCTCAAGCCCCTCCCGTGTAATTCTGGGCTGTTCCCTCACTTTTCTCAGGATCATCCTTACCCCGTGAGGTGAAATCTTGCATGGAGCTCCAGACCAAGGCCGATGGATGGTTATTTTGTATTTCTTCCATTCACGAATAGTCGCTCCAACGGTTGTCTCCCTTTCACCAAGCTTCTTGCTGGTGGTCTTGTAGCCTTTTCTCAGGATCATCCTTACCCCATGAGGTGAAATTTTGCTTGGAGCTCCAGACCGAGGCCGATGGATGGTTATTTTGTATTTCTTCCATTCGCGAATAGTCGCTCCAAAGGTTGTCTCCTTTTCTCCAAGCTTCTTGCTGGTGGTCTTGTAGACTTTTCTCAGGATCATCCTTACTCCATGAGGTGAAATCTTGCATGGAGCTCCAGACCGAGGCCGGTGGATAGTTATTTTGTATTTCTTCCATTCGCGAATAATCTCTCAAACGGTTGTCTCCTTTTCTCCAAGCTTCTTGCTGGTGGTCTTGTAGCCCATTCCAGCCTTGTGCAAGTCTAAAGTCTTGTCCATGACATCCTTTGACTTGCCCGTTAAGGTGAGGTTTGAATAGAAGAAAGAGATTCTGTGGACAGGTGTCTTTTATACACATAACGAGTTGTCTCTAGGAGCTCCTTCTTAAATTGACAGGACTAATCCGTGTTTTTTCTGGATTTTTGGTTGATGTTCTGTCTCCATTGGCCCCTCAATGCGGCCAAGTTGGTCTGTACCTTTAGGAAAGAAACAGCCCCAAAGCATGATGTTTCCACCTTTGTGCGTGGCTGTAGGGATGGTGTTCTTAGGGTCGTAGTCAGCATTGTTTCTTCCTCCAAACACGGCGAGTCGAAAAGCTCAATTTTGGTCTGGTATGACCACAACGCTTTTCCCCAAACCTTCCCTGAATCATTTAGACGTTCATTGGCAAAAATCAGATGGGCCGGTGCATGAACCTTGCCGATTTCGATCCATGGTGGAGCATTGTGTATGCCAATGGTTTGTCTGGTGAGTGTAGTCCCCAACTGCCTTGAGATCATTCACAAGCCCCTCCCATGTAATTATGGGCTGTTCCCTCACTTTTCTCAGGATCATCCTTACCCCGTGAGGTGAAATCTTGCATGGAGCTCCAGACCGAAGACGATGGATGGTTACTTTGTATTTCTTCCATTCACAAATAATAGCTCCAACAGCTGTCTCCTTTTCACCAAGCTTCTTGCTGGTGGACTTGTAGCCCATTCCAGCCTTGTGCAGGTCTTGTCCATGACGTCCTTTGACTTGCCCATTAAGCTGAGGTTTGAATAGAAGAAAGATTCTGTGGACAGGTGTCTTTTATACACATAACGAGTTGTTTCTAGGAGCCCCTTCTTAAATTGACAGGACTAAACCTATAACTCAATAACACTATTGCCAGGTTGTACCCTTTAAAAAAAATCAAATTGGTTTTATTATACACTTCTATGGACTGGATAGTTCAGCTTATTAAAAGGACCCTTAACATAATTATCAGCAATGTGTAATTCAATGTCCAATTAGATCTCCTCCAGGTGTAAAACATTTCCCGCACTTTCAAATGTGACTTTTCTGATGTTTGAGAAGGCTTTCTTTCTTCGTGAACGATTTCCCGCAGTCCGAACACAAGTACGGTCGCTCTCCTGTGTGACTTCGCTGATGTCTAATAAGTTTCGCTTTGTCGTTAAAACATTTCCCGCACTCCGAGCACGAGAAAGGACGCTCCCCCGTGTGAATTCTCTTATGTTTAAGGAGGTTTCCCTTATCGGTAAACAATTTCCCGCACTCCGAGCAAGAAAACGGGCGCTCCCCCGTGTGAGTTCTCTGATGTTTAAGAAGGTTTCCTTTGTTACCAAAAAATTTACCGCACTCCA
The DNA here is from genome assembly GCF_037356315.1 of Lithobates pipiens. Classification (NCBI taxonomy): domain Eukaryota; kingdom Metazoa; phylum Chordata; class Amphibia; order Anura; family Ranidae; genus Lithobates; species Lithobates pipiens. The sequence continues at coordinate 21,722,142 of NW_027507811.1, forward strand.
AACACGAATAGGGGCGCTCGCCCGTGTGAGTCCTCTTGTGGCGAAGGAGATCCGATTTCTGAATGAAACCTTTCCCGCACTCTGAACAGGCGAAAGGACGCTCACCGGTGTGAATCCTCTGGTGTTTAAGAAGGTCTCCTTTCTGAATGAAACATTTGCCGCACTCGGAACATAAACAGGAAACCTCGCACGTGTGGCTTTTCTGGTGTGTAAGAAGCGTTCTTTTCTCAGCAAAGCATTTCCCGCACTCTGGGCATGAGAAAGGACGCTCACCGGTGTGACTTCTCTGGTGTACAAGAAGGCTTCTTTTTACAGCGAAACTTTTCCCACACTCCGCGCATGAGAAAGGACGCTCACTCGTGTGATTTTTCTGTTGTTTGAAGAGTGCTTCGTTTTCAGTGAGAGATTTCCAACACAGCGAACATGTCAATGTTCTCTCCACTGAGTTACCTCCTACAAAATCTGAAGAAGATTCTGTGGGATTAGATGGATTTGTTGATTCATACGGACGATGAGGTCCAAGGGGAAGATCTGAAGTAAAAATATGTGACCTGTCAGGGTTTGATAGATCCATGGATCTCTCCAAATGATAAGGTCTGTGACGAATATTTTGAGTAAGCAGATTTACTCCTGGAGAATCCTGTGTGATGCCATTATGTTCTGCATTATAACCTGGAGATAACATGAGATGTCCTTCTGGGGTGTTCCGGATATAGCGCCCACCTGTTGGGAAAAAATTCTAAATTAATAAGAATTATTCAAGTCCTACATTCAGGAATCACATTAATCACACTAAACCTCATTTGTTGGGAACATGACGTTATATTGAGGAATGGAGATGGACCTTTCATATGATGTACAGTATCTCCTCCTCATTTGGTGGGAACATGACATTATATTGAGGAATGGAGATGGACCTTTCATATGATGTACAGTATCTCCTCCTCATTTGTTGGGAACATGACGTTATATTGAGGAATGGAGATGGACCTTTCATATGGTGTACAGTATCTCCTCCTCATTTGTTGGGAACATGACGTTATATTGAGGAATGGAGATGGACCTTTCATATGGTGTACAGTATCTCCTCCTCATTTGTTGGGAACATGACGTTATATTGAGGAATGGAGATGGACCTTTCATATGGTGTACAGTATCTCCTCCTCATTTGTTGGGAACATGACGTTATATTGAGGAATGGAGATGGACCTTTCATATGGTGTACAGTATACTTTATATACATAGAAGTTGATTACTTACTTGTGTCTATATGTAGAGAAGATTCCTCCTGTCTACTTTTCATAATCATCTTCCCCTCCTCCATAGACTGCTGATCTCCACTCACCAACATCTCTTCTTCTTCCTCTTTAACCTCAACTTTGATGTATTTCAGTTCTTCACCCTGAAACCCCAAAGTTGATACAATGCATTTTAAAAAAGGAACAAGAGATTACATGGAAAAATTTAATTTCACAGCTTAAATTGTTTAAGTCTACATGCTCAGTCCCACCTACCTGATGATGGTGGGGGATGATGTGACCTTCCTGTGTGGAATCCCGGGAATACAGAGGACGGGGACATCTCTCTGGTGGGTTCCCATTACTGGATCCATCTGTAGGAAACACACACACTGACTGAATACATTGTTTCTATGTGTTTATCAGATGATGGGGGATCTAGGTGGAGCCTCCGTACTGCTCTCTCCTTTACAATAAAGTCTCCTCTTACCCGGTGATGTGAGGGGCGGCTGATCGTCCATCATGACGTCCTTGTAGAGATCCTTGTGTCCTTCTAAATACTCCCACTCCTCCATGGAGAAATAGACAGTGACATCCTGACACCTTATAGGAACCTGACACACACAATGATACAGTCACCATCCAGACATATCCCTTGTCTGTTACCGGATAATGTCCCAGAATTCCCAGAATCCTCCTCACCTCTCCTGTCAGCAGCTCCATCATCTTCTGGGTGACTTCTAGAATCTTCTTGGCACTGGTTACCTCAGTTGTCAGGCAGTGAGGTGGAGGCACTGTGATGGGGGATGTCCTCCGAAGACGACTGCTGGGTGTTAATGGATCACCAGATATTTTCTTCACTACTTTATAATCCTGTGTAAAGAGAGAAAGTAATAATTATCACAACAGACCTCCCAGAATCCTCCTCACCTCTCCGGTCAGTTCTGAGTTTTATTAATAGGAGATAAGAGTGATGTCATGTGACCTCCCAGAATCCTCCTCACCTCTCCGGTCAGTTCTGAGTTTTATTAATAGAGATAAGAGTGATGTCATGTGACCTCCCAGAATCCTCCTCACCTCTCCGGTCAGCAGGTAGATGATCTCAAGAGTGAGGTCCAATATCCTCCTCGTCATGTGACTTTGGTCCTCCTCCATCTTCATTGATGTGGTCATGCGATCTGTACAGGACTCTCCTCTCTGTAGACTTTGCTTCTCAGATCATTTAAAAAAAATAGGTTTTGGGGCCACACTGAAGAAAAAAAAAAGCCCCATGATTGGTGTCAGTGGGATAAAACAGGCCACATCGTTTGTGTCAATTGCATAATTGCGCAAACTGAATAATTCAGAAAAAAAAACATCAATCGCAGCCTCTGTGCCCATCAAATGTAGCCAATGTGCCCATCAAACGCAGCCACTGTGCCCATCAAACGCAGCCACTGTGCTCATCAAACGCAACCACTGTGTCCATCCAAAGCAGCCCCAATGGATGGGCTGCCACTGGTCAGTGGTATAAAATACGCCCCATCTTTGGTGTCACTTGGATAAAATAAACCCCCATCATTGGTGTGGTTGAATAAAACAAGCCCCAACTTTGTGACTGGCTACCTACATGGACGCCCGTTCCCGCACTGCTGCTCTGCGAATGTCAGGATTATACGGTGATTGCTGACCGCTTCACCTGACATTTACAACTGTGGTGCCAGGTGATGAAATGCAGAGTCCCAGCACCCCACCGCCACTCTGTCAAGTCTCCTGGATCCTGTGGGGTGCGGACATTGTGGGATGTGTCTTCTAACCAGAGGAAGCACTGCTGTTAGCCGAAACTGTTGCTTTCCATGTTTATAGAAATATTCTCACTAATCGAATCACATTGGGGAATTGTCCGGGATTAGGGATGAGCTCAGGCGTGTTCGCATGGAACACGTGCAGAGCCCGCCAGGAAGTCGGCGCAGCACTGCGCTAATCACAGGCAGTGAGACATTGTCCAATCTCAGCAGCCGCACATCGGGACAATGTCTCACTGCCTGTGATTAGCGCAGCGCTGCGCCGACTTCCTAGTGGGCTCTGCACGTGTTCCATACGAACACGCCTGAGCTCATCCCTATCCAGGGATCCTTAGATTAGTGAGAATATTTCTACGAACGTGGAAAGCAACAGTTTCGGCTAACATCAGTGCTTCCTCAGGAGGCAGACACATCTAGTTACGAAGAAACAAAGTATATATCAGAGGCCAAAAATTACGGGTGTCTCCACTTTAACCATTTACATGATCAATACAAAATGTGATTTGTGATCCTTTTGAGACTTACCTTGTAACTTTGTAACTAGATGTGTTTCCTAACGTTTCCAAACTCCTCGTATAAAACGTTTTCAATAGATTACCAATTCTGCAACCACCCGATCATTTCTCCTAAATGTATTTGTATGTGTAGCAGTTACTGGGTGTAAATCTAAAATAATATCTCATTACCTCCTCTGCTGCCAGTTCCAGCAATGTCTCCTCTCTACTTCCTCCAGGCCCACCTCTCACCCGGAACTTCCTGTCTGACTATTACGCCACTTCCTGTTCCTGATTTATATCACTTCCTGTGTCTTTGTGTTCCACTAACAATGCCTTTGACCGTCTCCTTGTGGAGATGGAGAATATAAAAAACTACAGCCTGTGTTGTTTTTCAGTTTGGCTGTATACAGTACATGCCTGAATTGAAGGCCAAAAAAGAAAAAAATATCAGGAAAAAAACCTTAGATTAGATATCAAAATTCAAAAAAACTTGCAAAACTCATAAATGGAGAATGGGAAGTGAAAATGAAACAGTCAAGGCGGGACTATTTACTGGGACATTGTAGTGTCTCCATGTACACTTAAAGATTTTCCCAGCCAGGGTTTCTCCAGAGGTGGCTAGGGGTTCCTTAAGCAATGATCAGTGGTGGGCCGACCCCTGCCTGATGGTGCCTGCACTGTTACAGCCCCGAATTCCCTTGGCTGAGCCATCGACCAGTAGACCCTTCTAACACTAACCACCAATCTAAACAGTTTCTTCTCCCAGTGACCACCAAAATAACCACCAATGTAAGAAGACGTTTTCTTTACTGACCACCAATGTATTGTAAGAAGACGTTTTCTTTACTGACCACCAATTTAAGAGGACATTTTCTTTACTGACCACCAAAGTAAGAGGATATTTTCTTTACTGACCACCAAAGTAAGAGGACATTTTCTTTACTGACCACCAAAGTAAGAGGATATTTTCTTTACTGACCACCAAAGTAAGAGGACATTTTCTTTACTGATCACCAAAGTAAGAGGATATTTTCTTTACTGACCACCAAAGTAAGAGGACATTTTCTTTACTGATCACCAAAGTAAGAGGATATTTTCTTTACTGACCACCAAAGTAAGAGGATATTTTCTTTACTGACCACCAAAGTAAGAGGACATTTTCTTTACTGACCACCAAAGTAAGAAGATATTTTCTTTACTGACCACCAAAGTAAAGGGATGTTTTCTTTTCTGACCGCCATTGTAAGGGGACGTTTTCTATACTGACCAGTAAGGGGGCACTTTCTTACTGACCAGCAATGGTTGCAGATATCATTTGGACAGGTGTTCCCTAAGACCAGAAAATTATTTTAAGCGTTCCCGGAGTGGGGTCAGTAGATCCTTTCCTCTCATCTTTTGAGGTAAGCATACCTCCTAACTTTTTGAGATGGGAATGAGCGGCACCTATCAGCAAAAGTATGCAGGCATAAGACACACCCCTTGCCACGCCTCCTTAAAGGAAAAAAAAACAAGATTGGTTAAACCTACAAGTCCTTTTTTTACCACTACTATTCCTTTATATTGGCTTTTGGAATTTACAAAAGCAGTAATTTAGAAATCAGGCGAAAGGTTTAGCACTGGAAAACACTTTTTGATAGATAAAAAGTGCATTTTATATACAAATATATAGATGGGACCAAAATGAGGGACAAATGAGGAGGAATGAGGGACAGAAGGACATTGCTCCAAATGAGGGACAATCCCTCGAAATCAGGGACAGTTGGGAGTTATGAGGTAAATGGTACCATTGATGTTTTTAGCTGTCTATAAGGAGGATCTTCTACCACTAACCACAATAATAATAATGTTTTTAGCTGTCTGTAAGGAGGCCCTTCTACTAGAAGCCACCAATTTAAAGCGTTTCTTCTACCAATGACTACCAAAATAACAGGACACTACATCATTGACCACCAGTGCAAAGGGACATTTCTTTACTGACCACCATCGTAAGGAGGGATTTCCCTACTGACCAATAATGGTTGCAGATATACTATAATTTGGGCAGAAGTTCATGAAAATTATTTCAAGGGTTCCTTGGGAGCGGGACCAGTAGATCCTTTTTTCTTATCTTTTCAGATATACAAATGATGTTTATAGATGTCTGTAAGGGAACCCTTCTACCAATAACCACTAATCAAAGTAGTTTCTTCTCACAATGACCATCAAAATAACAGGTCACTTCTTCACTGTCAACTGGTGTAAGGGGACATTTTCTTTACTGACCACCAATGTAAGGGGACATTTTCTTTACTGACCACCAATGTAAGGGGACATTTTCTTTACTGACCAATGTAAGGACATGTTTCCTTACCGAACACCAGGGGAAGGGGTCATTTTCTTACTGGCTAGCAATGGTTGCAAATATACAGTAATTTATACAGGTGTTGACCGAGATCGGAAAACTGTTTTAAGGGTTCCTTCTTGGGAGTGGGGCCAGCAGATCCTTTCCTCTCATCCTTTCAGGTGAGTAAGTGATACCAATTAGGTTTTTAGCTGCCTCTTAGCCCTTGTACACATGGTCGGAGATTCCGACTACCAAATCCGTCGGAGTAATTCCGACTGATTAATTCCGGAAGAGGTCCGGAAGTGATGTTGCATACACGCGGTCGGACTAAGTTGTCGGAAAATCCGATTGTACATAACGTGACGACGTTATTTCATTAGACGGGACTACGTTCAGGCTAGTAGCCAATAGCTTTGGTCTAGGAATTTGATCTGAGCATGCGTGGCACTTTGTCCGTCGGAGTAGGCTACACATGATCGAAGTATGTCCGATAGGAGCATTTTTTCGGAAAATTTTACCGGCAAGTTGGAAAACTTGGTCCGTCGGATATTCAGACGGAAACAGTCCGATGCAGACCACACACAGTCGGCATATCCGACAAAACGGTCCGATAGGACACATTCCGTCGGAATCTCCGACCGTGTGTACAAGGGCTAAGGGGGGTCTTCTACCACTAACCACCAATATAAGGAGTTTCTTCTCCCAATGACTATCAAAGTAACAGGGCACTTCTTCATTGACCATCAATGTAAGAGAATGTTTCCTTCACCAATGCAAAGAGATGTCTTCTTACCGAACACCGGGGTAATGGGGCACTTGCTTCCTGGCCAACATTGCTTGTAGAGATACTTTAGACAGGTGTTCCCTAAGACCAGAAAATTACTTTAAAGGGGTTGTAAAAGTTTGTTTTTTATTTTCTAAATAGGTTCCTTTAAGCTAGTGCATTGTTGGTTCACTTACCTTTTCCTTCGATTTCCCTTCTAAATGTTTTTTTTCTTTGTCTGAATTTCTCACTTCCTGTTCCTCCTCAGTAAGCTGTTCAGTAAGCTGTTCTGGCTGACTAACCACCGCTTGGATGATGGTGTGAAGTTTACTGAGGAGAAACAGGAAGTGAGAGATTCAGACAAAGAAAAAAAACATTTAGAAGGGAAATCGAAGGAAAAGGTAAGTGAACCAACAATGCACTAGCTTAAAGGAACCTATGTAGAAAATAAAAAACGAACCTTTACAACCCCTTTAAGGGTTCCTTTTTGGCAGTGGAACCAGTAGATCCTTTCCTCTCATCTTTTCAGGTGAGTAACTGATTCCAACTAGTTTCTTCTCCCAAAGACCCCACCAAAGTAACAGGTCACTTCTTCATTGACCATCGATGTAAGGGGACATTTCCTTACTGACCACCAATATAAAAAGATGACTTTTCCTTCCTAACCACTAATGTACAAAAATTGCAGATCACACTAATGTTCCGTGAGTAGAAGATATAATTTAAGCAGAGGTTCCTCAGACCTTAAATTATTATTATTTTAAGGGTTCCATCTTGGTAGTGGGACCTGTAGATATTTTCCTTTTATCCTTTTAGGTAAGTAGCTGGTACCACTGATATGTTTAGCTGTCTGTAAGGGGGCTTTTCTACAACGTACCACTAATAACCACCAATCTAAAAAGTTTCTTCTCCCAATGGCCACCAAAATAGTAGGGCACTTCTTTATTGACTACCAATGAAAGGGGAAATCTTCTTTACCGACCTCCCATATAAGAGGATGTTTTCTTATTGACTGTCAATATTAGAGGACACTTCCTTATTGACCAGCAATGGTTGCAGATATGATTTAGGCAGGCGTTCTTCTCCAAGGGATAACCAAAATATATGGGCACTTCTTCATTGACCACTAATAAACAAAGATGTTTTCTTTACTGACCACCCATGCAAAAGGACATTTCCTTACTGACCACTTATGTAATGGGACATTTCCTTATTGACCAGCAATGGTTGCAGATATCATTTAGGCAGGTGTTCTTTGACTTATGACCACCAAAGTAATTGAGCACTTCTTTACTCACCACCAATGTAACGGGACATTTTCTTTACTCACCACCAATGTAAGGGGACGTTTCCTTACTGACCTCTAAAGGTAAGGTGATGTTTCCTTATTGACCAGAAATGTAGGGGGACACTTCGTTACCGACTAACAATGGTTTTAGGTATAATTTATGCAGATGTTAGGCAAAGGTAAGGTGATGTTTCCTTATTGACCAACAAAGTAACTGGACACTTCTTTATTGGCCACCAATTGAAGGGGACATTTTCTTTACTGACCTCTAATCTTAGGGGACATTTCTTTATTGATCACCAATATAAAGGGACACTGCCTTATTGACCAACAATGGTTGTAGATATAATTAAAGCAGGGGTTCTTCTCCCAGTGACCAACAAAGTAACTGGGGACTGCTTCATTGACCACCAAAGGAAGAGGAAATTTTCTTTACTCACCACCAATGTAAGGGGACATTTCCTTACTGACCACCAATAGAAGGGGACACCTTCTATTGGTGGACCTTATTGACCTAACCAACAATGGTTGCAGTTACAATTTAGGCAGGGGTTCTCCCAGTGACCAACAAACTAACTGGGCACGTCTTCATTGACCACCAATGGAAGGGGACATTTTCTTTACTCACCCCCAATGTAAGGGGACATTCCTCACTGACCACCAATAGAAGGAGACACCTCCTTATTGACCTGACCAACAATGGTTGCAGTTACAATTTAGGCAGGGGTTCATCTCCCAGTGACCATCAAAGTGACTGGGTACTTCTTCACTGACCACCAATAAACAGGCATGTTTTCTTTAGTTAACACCAATGTAAGAGGATATTTGCTTATTGACTATCAATATAAGGAGACACTTATTGGGCAGTAATGGTGTTGTCAAATATAATTTAGGCAGGTGCTATTCTCCCAGTGACCACCAAAGTAATTGGGCATTTCTTCTTTGGCCATCAACGTAAGGGGATGTTTGTTTACTGACCACCAACGTAAGGGGATGTTTGTTTATAGAACACCAACGTAAGGGGATGTTTGTTTATAGACCACCAACATAAGGGGATGTTTGTTTACTGACCACCAACGTAAGGGGATGTTTGTTTATAGAACACCAACGTAAGGGGATGTTTGTTTATAGAACACCAACGTAAGGGGATGTTTGTTTATAGAACACCAACGTAAGGGGATGTTTGTTTATAGAACACCAACGTAAGGGGATGTTTGTTTATAGAACACCAACGTAAGGGGATGTTTGTTTATAGACCACCAACATAAGGGGATGTTTGTTTATAGACCACCAACATAAGGGGATGTTTGTTTACTGACCACCAACTTAAGGAGGCATTGCCTTGTTGGCCAACAATGTACAAATTATTGATCATGTACTGAGTTGAAGTTATAATTTGGGCAGGGGTTCCCCAAGACCTAAAAAACAGTTCATGTGTTCCTCCTTGGTAAAAAAAGATGAGAATGGCCACCCTAGAACATCACGACTGGACCTTCTGGACTCTTTTTATCACCAATAAAGCACCAACGCTCTAAAAACTAAAAATAATTCATGTATTATTTTATTTATTTATTATTACAAATAGTATGAGAACTATGAAGAAGAAATAAATAAAGGACTCGGGACAGAATGCCGTCAAGCGTGGAGTTTTTCTGTTTAGAGAATAATTAAGACAAAATAAAACCAAGCTTTAATCTAAATCGAATGCTGTACGTTCAAGTTAAAATATAAAATTATATAAAATCTATGAAATCCCTTGGGTGGTCCAATGACAAGCCATCTTCTTCGGTAAAGCAAAACAAAGAGCATTGTTGAGTAACAGCCAAACAATAGGTTTTCCTAACAAATAGCAATGTGCTTGCCATCATCTTGGTAACGCTTAACAATGAAACGCACTGGGCAGATGATGACATGCTCTTATCTTTAGGCATCTTGGCAAGTTGACACGTGGAATTTAATAACGTTTTTTCCTATATCCTTTTAACTTTATGACTAATTTGTTGGTTGGCATTGTAACCAAGGACCTAAGTGAACATGCTGTAGTCACCAAATGAAAATGGCGGTGGTGAAAGATGGCTACATTTTCCTTCCCAGTATATAAAAGGAAACAGCAGAGGGCGCCAACTAAATGCAGAATACTCAGTTGGCACCCTCTGCTGCTTCCTTTATATACTGGGAAGCAAAATGTAGCCATCTTTCTGTGTAGGCATTGAAACACATGGCAGGTTGTGACTTTTGAGAATGGATTAGTGTACAGTACATGCAGATACAGAGGTTACTGAGGGTTTGTCTTTTTTTTACCGTGTGGTAGGAAAGCAAACTGCATGTCCATTGACTAGTTACAGGTATAAACCCCAACAATGAACTTCTCTTATTCTCTTATTTGCACCTTTCTGGTCTGTTAAATTCCATTAACCACTTGCCGACCAGCCGCCATCATTATACTGCGGCAGGTTGGCTGGTTCCTGCAAATCACCGTCGGTGTACGTCAGCCCCTTTAAAACCCATAGCAGATGCACGTGTGCCCGGTGCACTGCGGGGGGACCCGATGCGCGTGGCGGGTGGCCACGATGTATTGCCGGCCACCCGCAATAGCGGAAACGAGAGCCGGAACTGGGATCTGTCAATGTTAAACAGAGAGATCCTCATTATGACAGGGGGAATAGAGAGAGATCATCTGTTCCTAGTGATTAGAAACAGCGATCTCTCTCCTCCTCCAGTCTGTCCCCTCCCCCCAAAGTTAGAAACACCTCCCTAGAGAACACATTTAGCCCCTTGATCGCCCCCTAGTGTTTACTGTATAAATGTCACTGTCAGGGAAGGGGTTAACACTAGTTGGTGATCAATGGGCTAAATGTGTTCCCTGGGAGGTGTTTCTAACTGGGGGGAATGGGACGGACTGGATGAGGAGAGAGAGATCGCTGTTCCTAATCACTAGAAACAGACAACCTCTCTCCTCCTCCACAGTTAGAAACCCCCCCCCCACAGTTACAAACACCTCCCAGGGAACACATTTAGCTCCTTGAACGCCACCTAGTGTTAACCCCTTCCCTGACAGTGACATTTCTACAGTAAACACTAGGTAGCGATCAAGTGGCTAAATGTATTCCCTGGGAGGTGTTTCTAACTGGGGGGTGTTCCCTGACAGTGACATTTATACAGTAATCCGTGCATTATTTTAGCACTGATCGCTGTATAAATGTCATCGGTCCCCAAAAAAAAAAAAAGTTTCCAATCTGTCCACCGCAATGTCCCAGTCTCGCTTTAAATCACAGATCGCTGCCATTACTAGTAAAAACAAAAAATAATAAAAATGTCACAAATCTGTCCCCTGTTTTGTAGACGCTATAACTTTTGTGCAAACCAATCAATACGCTTAGTGTGATTTTCTTTACCAAAAATATGTCGAAAAATACATATCTAAAAAATCGATGAAGAAATTTGCTTCTTTACGTATTTTTTTTTTTTTTTTAAATTATAGTAAAAAAAAATGTATTTTTTTTTCAAAATAGTTTTTTGTTTATAGTGCAAAAAATAAAAACCGCAGAGGTGATCAAATACCAACAAAAGAAAGCTCTATTTGTGGTAAAAAAAAAAAAAGGATGTCAATTTTGTTTGGGTACAGCGTCGCACGACCACGCAATTGTCAGTTAAAGTGACGCAGTGCCGTATAGCAAAAAATGGCCTTAAAGTGGGGGGCCCCTAAAAAAAAAAAATATTAAAAGTCAGCAGCTACAAATACTGCAGCTGCTGACTTTTAATAATCAGGCACTTACATGCCCCAGGGTCCAGCAATGCAGGGGGAATGAAGCCCCCCCCCCATTCCCCGCTCCGCGGCGCCGTCATTCTCACTGTGCGCATGCGCGAACGGCGCTGGGTGCCGTGATACGCCGCACAGTCATCTGGGACACGTGACAGGTCCCAGATGACGGCGCCGAGGGGAAGTGATGTCACCAGCCCGGGTAATGAAGGAGGCAGACTAGGAGGGACCCCCTAGCAACAGGCATTTAGAGGAGAGTTTTTTTTTTTTTAAGAATTTTAAACTATTTTTTATTTTTTGGTGGCAACACCACTTTAAGGGGGCAAATCCTTCCGGTCTGCAAATGGTTAAAAGGGTTTTGTTATATCTCTTTGATAAGTGCCAAAGAAATATTGATCGATCCTGCCAGAGATCTAGAGAATTTCCTGTGCTTTTTGCCACTGCCAACAATGAAAGCCCAAGCAGTGTTATCATCCCTGCCCAGCTATGTTGGTGAACTACGCAACCTCTGCCCACACTCTAGAGGATTAGAGGGGTTCTGTAGTCCAAACCAAAACCTAGGGTATGAAGTTGCCTCTCCAGAGATACAGTACAATAAGTGACTAGCGGAAGGCTGTCTCCCAGGGGCCATTCTTCATCTTTCCCTTTTGGAGACCTTGCCATGTATTTTTGGACAACTTTATAGTACTCGGTCTAGGTTCCCCCGTTTCCCTGAAAATAAGACCTAGTGTGATTGTCGGTGATGGCTGCAATTTAAGCCCTACCCCCCAAATAAGCCCTAGTTAAAGTCCTTGTAGGACTTATTTTCAGGGTAGTGCTTATTTTTGGGGAAACAGGGTAGGGCTTATTTGGGGGGTAGGGCTTATATTGCAGCTGTCCCAGACAATCCTGCTAGGTCTTATTTTCAGGGAAACAGGGTACATGAGTCTTTGTCCACTTATTACTATGGATGATGGGCTTTAATGCCTTAACTCCCTCTACCTGTGGTCTATGGTACTGGGTTACCACTGATGCCATCATCGTGCCCATTTTTGGAACCATTTGTCCACTTTGCTAATCTGGCTGGTTCTACCTACTCATGTACAGACTACGGTGAACCAGTCCTTGTGGGGACGGTCTTTTTGACCAGTCCTTGTGGGGACGGTCTTTGAAGATGTTCATCTGGATATCTCTATTTGAGATTTATTTCCCTGCAAGACCGCGAGATCCGTTTTCTCTATTGCTATCTGTAAAACCTTCAATGTGTCCTGAAGAAGCCAAACGGTGAAATGCGTTGATGCACAAGGGCTCACTGTATATATTATGTATCATTATACATTATTTTTAATTCTTTGAATGCTCTATTCATTCTCTGTATTTTTCAATACACATTGCTATTTTTTCTATACTTCGTTGTCGTTCCCTATGCCTTTAAAGTCCGACCTAGGTTTACTGTCTTAGTATCCTTTCCCCTTCTGTGTACTCCTCTAAACTACGGATGTGGCAATGTGAGTGCTTTCTTCCCTTTTTTCACATATTATAAGTGAGCGTTCTCAGCCTAAGGCAGGAACTACCCTGTTTCTCCCCGAAAATAAGACCTAGCGTGATTTTCAGTGATGGCTAATATAATATAATGTTGGGAACATGATGTTATATTGAGGAATGAAGATGGACCTTTCATATGGTGTACAGTATCTCCTCCTCATTTGTTGGGAACATGATGTTATATTGAGGAATGGAGATGGACCTTTCATATGGTGTACAGTATCTCCTCCTCATTTGTTGGGAACATGACGTTATATTGAGGAATGGAGATGGACCTTTCATATGATGTACAGTATCTCCTCCTCATTTGTTGGGAACATGACGTTATATTGAGGAATGGAGATGGACCTTTCATATGGTGTACAGTATCTCCTCCTCATTTGTTGGGAACATGACGTTATATTGAGGAATGGAGATGGACCTTTCATATGGTGTACAGTATCTCCTCCTCATTTGTTGGGAACATGACATTATATTGAGGAATGGAGATGGACCTTTCATATGGTGTACAGTATCTCCTCCTCATTTGTTGGGAACATGACGTTATATTGAGGAACAGAGATGGACCTTTCATATGGTGTACAGTATCTCCTCCTCATTTGTTGGGAACATGACATTATATTGAGGAATGGAGATGGACCTTTCATATGGTGTACAGTATCTCCTCCTCATTTGTTGGGAACATGACGTTATATTGAGGAACGGAGATGGACCTTTCATATGGTGTACAGTATCTCCTCCTCATTTGTTGGGAACATGACATTATATTGAGGAATGGAGATGGACCTTTCATATGGTGTACAGTATCTCCTCCTCATTTGTTGGGAACATGACGTTATATTGAGGAATGGAGATGGACCTTTCATATGGTCTACAATATAAGCCCCACCCCCCAACTAAGCCCTAGTTAAAGTCCTTATAGGTCTTATTTTCAGGATAGGGCTTATTTGGGGGGTAGGGCTTATATTGCAGCCATCACCGACAATCACGCTAGGTCTTTTTTTTGGGGGAAACAGGGTATGTTACTGGCAGGATCACCAGGGGATGATAAAAGGAAAACAAAGACGAAAAAAGAAAACGAATGCAGCCGTCACATCTTAGGACTGGTAAAAGCTGCCAGGGAAGGACTTTTCCAGGGATAACCCCCTTTAAATAAAAATTTCTATCATACAGTTCTTTGGACTGATCAAAACCTCCCGTTACACATTTCTACACAATAGTGAACAGTATCAATGAGTGCTCTGATGTCTAATTAAATTTCCCTTATGTGTAAAACATTTCCCACACTCTGAACACGAATAAGGACGCTCGCCCATGTGAATCCTCTGGTGATAAAGAAGGCTTCCTTTCTGAGTGAAACTTTTCCCGCACTCCACACAGGAAAAAGGGCGCTCGCCTGTGTGACTTCTCCGGTGTGCAAGTAGTTTGCCCTTGACGGTGAAAGATTTCCCGCAGTCCGAACATGAATAAGGGCATTCGCCCGTGTGGCTTCTCTGGTGTGTAAGAAGGCTTCCTTTCTGAGTGAAACCTTTCCCGCACTCTGGGCACGAAAAGGGACGTTCACCCGTGTGACTTCTCTGATGGGCAACGAGGGCTCTCTTCTCAGTGAAACATTTCCCGCACTCTGAACATGGATAAGAATTCTCCTTCCTGTGAGCTCTCCTGTGCGCGTCAAGTTCGCACTTTTTAGAGAAAGTCTCCCCGCACTCCGAACACGTAAAGGTCACACTGGTGTGAGATCTGAGATGGGTGAAAAGTTCAGACCTCTTGGTGAAAGATTTCCCGCACCCCAAACAAGACAACGAGCTCTCATCTTTGGGGGCCAAAGCTGATTCCTTGGGATTAGAAGGATCTGTTGATGTATCCGCACTGCGAGATCCCCAATGGATATCTGACGTCATATTCGATGATTGACCAGAAGATGTTTCAGGATTAGAGGCCTCTATTGATTTCTCCAAATAATAAGGTCTGCCGTGTAAATTTTGAGTAACTGAATTTAAAGACATTGAAGTCTTTCTTAAGCCATTATCTTCTGATTTACAACCAGCAGAGAATATTGGATGTTTCTCCAGAGTTTTCCTGACTTGGAGTCCATCTGCGAAAAAATCTGATTAAAATAAATGTTAAAAGTGTCATGTAAGTTGGTCAAGCAGTCAACAGATTCAGAGAGTCCTGACATCAAAAGATAACAAAAAAAAAACAGATAAAGGATGCAAAACATGGAGATGGACCTTCCATATGGTGTACAGTATCTCCTCCTCATTTGTTGGGAATATGACATCATAGTGAGGAACGGAGATAGGACCTTTCATATGGTGTACAGTATCTCCTCCTCATTTGTTGGGAACATGACGTTATATAGAGGAATGGAGATGGACCTTTCATATGATGTACAGTATCTCCTCCTCATTTGTTGGGAACATGACGTTATATTGAGGAATGGAGATGGATCTTTCATATGATGTACAGTATCTCCTCCTCATTTGTTGGGAATATGACATCATAGTGAGGAACGGAGATAGGACCTTTCATATGGTGTACAGTATCTCCTCCTCATTTGTTGGGAACATGACGGTATATTGAGGAATGGAGATGGACCTTTCATATGGTGTACAGTATCTCCTCCTCATTTGTTGGGAACATGACGTTATATTGAGGAATGGAGATGGACCTTTCATATGATGTACAGTATCTCCTCCTCATTTGTTGGGAACATGACGTTATATTGAGGAATGGAGATGGACCTTTCATATGGTGTACAGTATCTCCTCTTCATTTGTTGGGAACATGACGTTATATTGAGGAATGGAGATGGACCTTTCATATGGTGTACAGTATCTCCTCCTCATTTGTTGGGAATATGACATCATAGTGAGGAACGGAGATAGGACCTTTCATATGGTGTACAGTATCTCCTCCTCATTTGTTGGGAACATGACATTATATTGAGGAATGGAGATGGACCTTTCATATGGTGTACAGTATCTCCTCCTCATTTGTTGGGAATATGACATCATAGTGAGGAACGGAGATAGGACCTTTCATATGGTGTACAGTATCTCCTCCTCATTTGTTGGGAACATGACGTTATATTGAGGAATGAAGATGGACCTTTCATATGGTGTACAGTATCTCCTCCTCATTTGTTGGGAACATGACGTTATATTGAGGAATGGAGATGGACCTTTCATATGGTGTACAGTATCTCCTCCTCATTTGTTGGGAACATGACTTTATATTGAGGAATGGAGATGGACCTTTCATATGGTGTACAGTATCTCCTCCTCATTTGTTGGGAACATGACATTATATTGAGAGGTGAAGATGGACCTTTAATAGGGTGTATGTATAGTACCTCAACTTCATTTGTTGGGAGCTCCATCCATTCTAACACTAATTGGGGAAATGGAGACCCCTTCATCTTACAATAGGGGATGTCAAGAAGGACGTTCTGATCACCCGACTGTTCCCAGAAATCTTACCTGCAGAATCCCCAGCAGAAGAGCCAACTGGCGCACATCAGTGCACGTTAACGCAGGTGGGTGCGTGAGGGCGCATATGGACGCACGCGGGTGCGTGCTGGCACTTTCGGACGCGCGCTAACGCTGATGGGCGCACACGTGTGCACGAGGGCACTAATAATGATAATGATGTGAGCTTGCGAACGCGCACGGGTATGCGCGCGAGCACGGACGCGCAGTATGACGGGTCTTAGCGCCAAAGGGGCTATTTAAATAGGAAGTAAAGGCACTTAAAAAAAAAATGCAACCTGCAAGGCAAAGGCATAGTGAGCTAGTATGCATAGCATACTAGCTCATTATGAATAACTTACCTGAGAACGAAGCCCCCCAAAGCGGTCCTCCGTCTTCATGTTCGCCGCTGCCATGTATCCCGGAGTGACTTCCGTGTCTCGCTGCTCCGGGGCTGTGATTCGCCGGAGCCGTGATGACGTCACTCCCGCGCATGCGCACGGGAGCCAACACGAGCGGCATATCGCCGCGATCTGCGGCCTGCCCAGTGCGCCTCCGTGCTGCTGTCTACGGCGCATGCACCGTAGACAGCGGTGCCTGTCTTTTTGTAAATATCTCCTAAACCGTGTAGGTTTAGGAGATATTGCTTGGACCTACAGGTAAGCCTTAATCTAGGCTTACATGTAGGTCAAAGTGGTTTGTAAAGGTTTACAACCACTTTAAAGGGACCTGTCACCTTGCCTCCCTGCTGTCCGGTCTACAGCGTTCCTGAGAGACCCCTCTGCTATACCTTACTTGTTACCTGATACCTGTTACCCGACTTGCCTCTGACTATCCTCTTTTTCCTGCCTGCCACCGACCCCGGCTTGTCTTGACGATTCTTCTGCCTGCTGCCTTGGTACCTTTCCAGTCCGCCTGTGTATGACCCGGCTTGTCTCCGACTACGCCTTACCTGCCACATTGGCGCTGTTCCTGCCTACCAGCATTCAACCTGACCCGTTTGAAGATCTGCTAGTGTCCTGATCTACAAGACACCTTCCTCTCTGTTCTGGTGTTCCTGCTGCTCCTGCTCTCCGCTGTTCCTGGTTCTAGCCTGCATCTGGTTCTCCGTCTGCTACTCGGAATCTGGATCAGCCCCTGCATCTGTGACCTGCCAGGCACTTGCGCCCCTTCTGTGCTCCTGAACATCTGTCTGCTCTACCAGGAGTTCTTGATCCAGAGGAACACGAGAAGCCGCTCCCTGCATCCGTGGGCTCAACCATCAGGTACGTGACAGGGGAGATGACTTCCCAATGTTGCTGATCTACCATGTATAACGCAGTCTCATCATATCTGATAATATCAAAATCTTTTAATGCTCCAAAACATTTGGTTAAACGCCATACTTTATTCTAGTAGAAATAAAGTTGAACCCCGGAGCAACAGTTTTTTTTATAGTTTCATAGTGTCCGTTACTAACCTGTGTTGATACCTAGAGAAGGTTCATCCTGTTCACTTTTCATTGTCATCCCAACCTCCTCCATAGACTGCTCAGCTCCCCTCACATACATCTCCTGTTCTTCCTCTTTAACTTCAACTTTCATACTAATCAAGTCTTCGCCCTAAACCCCAAAAATGAAAGAAAATAACATCTTTTAAAAGTAAACGTTAAAACAAGAGGCACGGTAGAAGAACTTATACAGACTTTAGACTATTTGGTCCCACCTACCTGATGATGGTGGGGGATGGTGTGACCTTCCTGTGTGGAATCCCGGGAATACAGAGGACGGGGACATCTCTCTGGTGGGTTCCCATTACTGGATCCATCTGTAGGAAACACACACACTGACTGAATACATTGTTTCTATGTGTTTATCAGATGATGGGGGATCTAGGTGGAGCCTCCGTACTGCTCTCTTCTTTACAATAAAGTCTCCTCTTACCCGGTGATGTGAGGGGCGGCTGATTGTCCATCATGACGTCCTTGTAGAGATCCTTGTGGCCTTCTAAATACTCCCACTCCTCCATGGAGAAATAGACAGTGACATCCTGACACCTTATAGGAACCTGACACACACAATGATACAGTCACCATCCAGACACATCCCTTGTCTGTTACTGGATAATGTCCCAGAATTCCCGACACCGCTCACCTCTCCTGTCAGCAGATCAATGATCTTGTTGGTGACTTCTAGGATCTTCTCATCGTTTCTCTTGGGTTTTAGGGAATGAGGTGGAGGCACTGTGATGGTTAGATGGTCACCAGACTTCACAGGAGGAAAACTCTGTTTTGAAAGAGCAACAATAATGTCATGTGACCTCCCAGAATCCTCCTCACCTCTCCGGTCAGGTCTGTGTTTTATTAATAGAGATAAGAGTGATGTCATGTGACCTCCCAGAATCCTCCTCACCTCTCCGGTCAGCAGGTAGATGATCTCCAGGGTGAGGTTCAATATCCTCTCAGTCATGTGACTCAAGTCCTCATCCATCCTCATTGATGTGATCCATACAAGACTCTGATCGCTATAGACTGATCATATCGCGGCCTCGCTGGTCATCATAACTCATAGACAAGTGGAGATTCCTGGTAATGGTGGCCACACAAAATATTGACACTTTGGGCCCAATTTGGACGTTTACACTTAGGGGTGTACTCACTTTTGTGAGATACTGTATCATACTAAAGTCATTTACATATATTCATGCACCCTACACGTTTCTGGGGAGGGGGGATTTTCAATGTATTTATTATACTTTTGACTATATTTTAACTTGTTTTTATACTAAAAATGGCTACTAGGGGAGTGATATTGGGGTGTATATATAGTGCATGTGACCTCTGTTGGAGATAAAAGACATCACAGTGACTACAGAGGAAGAGGACGGACATGACGGGGGGTTACTGAGTGTAAATATAAAATAATATCTTATTACCTCCTCTGCTGCCAGTTTCAGCAATGTCTCCTCTCTACTTCCTCACGACTCACCTCTGACCCGGAACTTCCTGTTTATAACCCAACATCACTTCCTGTCTTCCATAGAGACTTCCTGTCTGGGTAGAAGTGAGATCACCACCTTTTGGAGCTCAGAGGAACTGCAGTCCCAAGAAACGTCTTGTAGTGTGAACACGGCCTTGTGCTTGGCCTGCGTGTTTGTATCGTATATATCCTTATAGATGGAATCACCTCTACTCCCATCCTATCTCCTATATCTCAATTAAAATTCAAGGAGGGAAAAAAAAATTGAGTAAAAGCAATTTGATAGTATTTAAATATTCATGAAGGGGACACTAAATAAAAATGATGATTGATATATATATATATATATATATATATATATACCTGTATATCTACATACACACTTGGCCACTTTATTAGTTACACCTGTTCAATTGCTTGGTATCACAAATTGTTAATCAGCCAATCACGTGGCATCAACTCAATGCATGTAGGCATCTAGACGCGGTGAAGATGAACTTGCTGAAGTTCAAACCGAGCCTCACAATGGGGAAGAAAGGGGATTTAGGTGACTTTGAACGTGGCATGGTCGTTGGGGCCAAACCAGATGGTCTGAGAATTTCAAAATTTCAAATAATGCTGCCCTAGTGGGATTTTCACACAGAACCATCTCTCGGAGTTTACAGAGAAAAGTCTGAAAAAGAGAAAATATCCAGTGAGCGGCAGTTGTGTGGAGGAAAATGTTTTGTTAGTGTCAAAGGAGAATGGGCAGACTGGTTCCAGATGAGAGAAAGGCAACAGTAACTCGAATAACCCGTTACATCCAAGGTATGCAGAATACAATCTCTGAATCCACAACTCATCGAACCTTGAAGCAGATGGGCTGCAGCAGCAGAAGACCACGCCGGGTGCCACTCCTGTCAGCTAAGAACAGGAAACTGAGGCTACAATTCACACAGGCTCAAAAAAATTGGACAATAGAAAATTGGAAAAAAGGTTGCCTGGTCTGATGAGTCTGGATTTCAGCTGCGACATTCAGATGGTGGGGGTCAGAATTTGTCGTATACAACATGAAAGCATGGATCCATCCTGCCTTGTATCACCAGTTCAGGCTGGTGGTGGTGGTGTAATGGTGTGGGGGATATTTTCTTGGCACACTTTGGGCCCCTTAGTACCAACTGAGCATTGTTTAAATGCCACGGTCTACCTGAGTATTGTTGCTGACCATGTCCATCCCTTTATGACTACAGTGTCCCCATCTTCTGATGGCTCCTTCCAGCAGGATAATGCACCATGTCACAAAGCTCCGATCATCTCACCACTCGACAATGAGGTCCCTGTCCTCCAATGGCCTCCACACTCACCAAATCTCATCCAATACCTTTGGTATGATTGGCATCACGGATGTGCAGCCGACAAATCTGCAGCAACTGCGTGATGCTATCATGTCACTATAGACCAAAATCTCTGAGGAACATTTTCAACACCTTGTATCTATGCCACGAAAAATTAAGGCAAAAGGGGGTCCAACCCGGTACTAGCACAAGGTGTAAAGTGGCCCATGAGTATACATAGAAAAGTGCTGCGTAATTTCACAGCACTATATAAGTACCTGTAATAGATAAATATATTTAGGATGTATCTGGTCTATAAACCAGAGGCTCTGGATGGACAGTTAGATAAATGGTGCTATATTTAGGATGCATCTGCTCTATAAACTAGAAGCTCTGGGTGGACAGTTGGATAAATGGTTCTATATTTAGGATGTATCCGGTCTATAAACCAGAGGCTCTGGATGGACAGTTGGATAAATGGTTCTATATTTAGGATGTATCCGGTCTATAAACCAGAGGCTCTGGATGGACAGTTGGATAAATGGCTCTATATTTAGGATGTATCCGGTCTATAAACCAGAGGCTCTGGATGGACAGTTGGATAAATGTTTCTATATTTAGGATGGATTCGGTCTATAAACCAGAGGCTCTGGATGGAGTTGAATAAATCTCTCCTCTACTTCCTTCGAACTCACCTCTAACCCCAGACTTCCCGTTTCTACTTCTACATCATTAGAAGTTTTTGGGCTTCAACTGACGTCACCACCTTGTATGGAAAACAAGCACCATATTTTCTTTTATAATTCAACATTCAGCTCGCTGGCTTGTGGTCCATCCCTCGAATGAATATAATAACGATCGAGCACAACCCAGAGAAGCTGTGCGCTAATAATTTACGAATCAATTGATCAGGAAATATCACTCAGTATAAACACAACTGTGTAGCGATTTTCCACCGGTAACAACATTAGTTTCACTTTCTCTTTCCTCTATTGTATTACATCCATGCAGTACACATGAAGATTATGCCTCAGATAAAATCCCCACATTACAAAAGAAACGACAAAACAAACATTTTATAGGGTTTTAATATTTATTAATGAGAAACTAAACGAAAATCAAACAAAATATTGAAATACACGATGTTAGGCTCAATTTACAGAACTTTAATACCAGGCAAAGGAACGTTATCTTAGCCATGAGCATTCTTCTAATTGTGGACGGTGTGTAGGTATCACCTCGGTTTCTCACACATAGTGAGGGGCTCCCGGGTTTTCCAACTGGGGAAAAAAACGTAACTCCTGTCCTGAGTACTCCGGGTGCATTGAGGGGCTTTGAGTAGGAATAGGACTCCATTCCTAGGTCCACATCATACCTAGTAGTCAGTGCTTATCATCAGCATTAGCTGTGCATAGGCCTTAATATACTTGAGCTATCTGAGGCTCAAGTCTCACTTTCCTATGAGAGTTTAGTCAGGGGTCTCAAACTTGTGGCCCTCCAGCTGTTGCAAAACTACAAGTCCCATGAGCCATTGTAAGGCTGACAGTTAAAAGCATGACTCCATCAGGCAGAGGCATGATGGGACTTGTAGTTTTGCAACAGCTGGAGGGCCGCTAGTTTGAGACCCCTGGTTTAGGTGAAAAGGCTGAGTGCTGACATAACACTAAAAAAGGTATAAGATCCATCTCTGTTTTGGGGAACCCATGGGGGTGTAGGCAACCTGTTAGGAAATGGAACGAGCACCAGACGAAAGAATAATATCTGGGATGGATCAGCGTGATCCTCTGTGCCCGTGGTGGCCAATCAGAATCGCCCTGATTTAGCCCAAATGTTCTGCAGAAAGAAGGGGAGATGAAAAGGGGATTTCAAATCACTGGACCAGCACACTGGCTGAGTGGGCACTGACAGCTGACTGAGGTTCAGGGCTTTCTTTCTCCTTCCTATGAGCACTAGGTGAAAAAGCTGAGTGCGAACAGAACACAAAAAAAAAAAAGGTACAGGAGCTGCCAGTTTGCTTTGGGGAACCCATTGGAGGTGGGCATCCTGTTATACCCCATACACACGGTCGGACATTCCCACCACAAAATCCGTCAGATTTTGCCCGAAACTTGTGTTGCATACACACGGTCGCACAAAGTCGTCGGAAATTACGATCGTTCAGAACGAGGGGGGCGTCAAACACGTACGTCGGGACTATAAACAGGCCGGTAGCCAATAGCTTTTCGTCTTAGTTTATTCTGAGCATGCGTGGCACTTTGTCCGTCGGAATTGTCTACACACGATCGGAATTTATGCGATCGGATTTTGTTGTAAATTCTGTTTGAAATCTTAGATCCTGCTCTCAAACTTTGTGCGTCGGAAAATCCGATGGAAAAAGTCAGATGGAGCCCACACACGGAGGGATTTTCCGACAACATGATCAGATTGCACATTTTCCGTCGGAAAGTCCGACCGTGTGTATGGGGCATTAGATATGGAAGGAGCACCAGACTGAAGAAGAAACCTGGGATAGATCAGAGTGATGGTAGACTTGCAGATTTTTTTTGTATCCTAGTTTGTTGTCATTCACCAGGGACCGAGTGGAGCTTCTGATTCTTGGTGCTGATCAATTACAACCGCTCTGATCCATCCCAGATTTTATTCTTTGGTCTGGTGCACCTTCCATCTCCTGACTAACAGGTTTCCCACCCCCAATGGCTTCCCGGAAACAAACAGACAGCTCTTATAGCTTTTTTAGTGTTCTGTCAGCACTCAGCCTTTTCACCTAGCATTCATAACACTAAAAAGGTATAAGAGCTGCCTATTTGTTTCGGAGAAACCATTGGGGGCGAGCAACCTGTTAGTTGGGAAATGGAAGGAGCCCCAGACCAAAATAATAAAATCTGGGATGGATCAGACATTTTCTGTGCCGGTGCTGACCAATCAGAATCACTTTGATCCATCCCAGAAGTTGTGCAGTAAAAAGAATGCGGATTTCAAATCTCCAGAATGCCACACTGGCTGGGTGGGCACTGACAGCTGACTGTGGCTCAGGGTTTTCCTTAGAGAGCTAGGTGAAAAGGCTGAGTGCTGACAGAACACAAAAAATAAAAAATTCAAGAGCTGGTGGTTTGTTTTTGGGAACCCATTGAGGTTGGACACCCTGTTAGTCAGGAAAAGGAAGGAGCGCCACACCAAACAATAAAATCTGGGATGGATCAGAGTGGTTATAATTGGTCAGCACCAGCACCGAGAATCAGAAGATCCATTCGGTCCCTGCTGAATGGCAACAACCTAGGATACAAAAATAATCTGCATAGTCGACACTTAACATTTTTTTTCCAGGTTACCTGTTTAAAGTTACAGAGGAGGTCTAGTGCTAGAATTATTGCTCTCGCTCCAACGTTCATGGTGTTACCTCACATGTGTGGTCCGAACACCGTTTACATATGCATGCGCGACTTACGTATGCATTCGCTTCAGCGCGCTTTAAATTTTTTTTTTTTTACACAGTCCCTTTAATTTTTCTTTTACCATTTTTATATATATTACAAGGAATGTAAACATCCCTATAAGGGATGACAGGTCCTCTTTATGGAGAGATTTATAAGACCCCAAATTTCTTCTCTACCTTTGAAAGCAAAAACTCAAAAACATTGATCATATGCTTTAAAGAAAAAAAAAGTCCACTTCCGCCTTAGACGGGAAGTGACATGATCATAGGGGGTGGTCCTCCTAGATCATAAAGGTGGGGAGATACGATTTGGTCTCAGCTCACCTCTGTGACCAGCCCATTTCCCGGGCTTGCCAAGTACAAGAAAAACACAGTTCAGCGATCTAGCAGCAAATCAGCTGCTTGGATTGGTTTTATTAGAAAGTCATCAACTGAAAAAAAACCCCAAAAAAAAAAAAAAACAGAGTTATGGCTGATACCTTTAGCCATAACTCCGATAAACCACTTCAAAGCTGCAATGTATATATATACGTATTGCGGTCTTTAAGTGGGTTTATACTGTGTCCCCAATGTACTGTAATGAGCTTTGTGCACCCTCTGAAAATCTTAGACTTATGGGGTTATAAATTGTTTTTTGGCATGCCTATATCTTTGCGTTCCCGGGTCTACATATCTACATAGCCCATTACGAGAAGGCTTCATGGCCCATTATGAAAAGGCTTCATGGCCCATTATGAAAAGGCTTCATGGCCCATTATGAAAAGGCTTCATGGCCCATTATGAAAAGGCTTCATGGCCCATTACGAGAAGACTTCATGGCCCATTACGAGAAGACTTCATGGCCCATTACGAGAAGACTTCATGGCCCATTACGAGAAGACTTCATGGCCCATTACGAGAAGACTTCATGGCCCATTACGAGAAGACTTCATGGCCCATTACGAGAAGACTTCATGGCCCATTACGAGAAGACTTCATGGCCCATTGCGAGAAGGCTTCATGGCCCATTGCGAAAAGGCTTCATGGCCCATTACGAAAAGGCTTCATGGCCCATTACGAAAAGGCTTCATGGCCCATTGCGAAAAGGCTTCATGGCCCATTACGAAAAGGCTTCATGGCCCATTACGAAAAGGCTTCATGGCCCATTACGAAAAGGCTTCATGGCCCATTACGAAAAGGCTTCATGGCCCATTACGAGAAGGCTTCATAGCCCGATATGAGAAGACTTCATAGCCCGATATGAGAAGGCTTCATGGCCCATTATGAGAAGGCTTCATGGCCCATTATGAGAAGGCTTCATGGCCCATTATGAGAAAGCGTCATGGCCCATTAAGAGAAAGCGCCACGGCCCATTAAGAGAAAGCGCCACGGCCCATTATGAGAAAGCGCCACGGCCCATTATGAGAAAGCGCCACGGCCCATTATGAGAAAGCGCCACGGCCCATTATGAGAAAGCTTCATGGTCCATTATGAAAAAGCTTTATAGCCCATTATGAGAAGGCTTTATAGCCCATTATGAGAAGGCTTCTACTATCCGTGCCATATTTTTATTTTATCGTATGCAGATATAGGAAGGAATGAGGATACCACATAGTGGGGGGCAGACTGTAGCTGGCACATCTCACCATTGGGAGTCTACAAGAAATATAGGAAGCCAAGAGAAATCTTGGCCCCATCAATCTTTAGCAAAAAAAAAAAAAAAGGCAGTTTGTAATGTGATCATATTTGAAGGCCCTGAGGAAGCGGGAGGCATTTGCCCCAAAACGAGTTGTCTTTAATTGATGCTCTTAACCAGGGATCTCTAAAATTTGGCCCTCCAGCTGTTGCGGAACTACACATCCCATGAGGGATTGTAATACTCTGACATTCACAGACATGACTAGGCATGATGGGAACTGTAGTTCCTGAACAACTGGAGGGCCATAGTTTGGAGACCCCTGCTCTAAACCAAGAAACATTTCAAATAGACCAACCGAGTCAACATTAAGAAACGTTGTACTGGGTGCTCCTCAATAACCACCCCTTGGAAAGAAATATCAATTTTGCCAGGGTGCACCCCAGTTGTTATATAGACTAAACAGTTCGCACCTGTTGAAACCTGTAAAGGTAGGTAAAAAAGGAGCACCCAATATCCAAGGAAATGCAAGCTCTATTAAGTTGGGCAGGAATCATTGGGGGGAGATCTCTTCCAACTCACCCCCACCATCACCTACCCATTGACCTACAACCAAGTCAGTCAGTCCAGCGTGATCTCCAACCCTAAAGAGCTACATGTTGAAACCCATCCAAAAAGAATCAGCAGGTGCTTTCTCTTCGATGTTGAATCAGAATTCTTTTATCTGTCATCTGAACACAACAAGGACGTTCCATCATGTGTTTAACAAGATTTACCTTCTGAGTAAAGGGTTTCCCGCAGTTTGGACACGAATCCAGAAACTCACCCGTATGAATTCACCTGTGTCCAAGAATTTTTTTTGGGTGGGAAAAGATCCCTCACAATCTAAATAATAAAACGGAAGCTCAGATGTGACTTCTCTGGTGTGTAAGAAGGGTGACCTTCTGTGTAAAACATTTCCCGCACTCCGAACAGGAAAAAGGCTGCTCGCCCGTGTGACTCCTCTGGTGTATAATCAGTTTTTCCCTCTTGATGAAACATTTGCCGCACTCCAAACAAGGAAAAGGACGCTCGCCCGTGTGAATTCTTAGGTGCACAATAAGATCTCCTCTCTGAGTGAAGCGTTTTCCGCACTCTGAACACGTATAAGGACGCTCGCCCGTGTGAATCCTCTTGTGTTCAATAAGTGCTCCTTTCTGAGCGAAACATTTCCCGCACTCTGAACACGGATAAGGACGCTCTCCCGTGTGGATCCTCTGGTGTTTAACAAGCTCTCCTTTCCGAATGAAGCATTTTCCGCACTCGGAACACGAAAAAGGACGCTCACCCGTGTGAATCCTCTGGTGGACCATAAGCGCTCCTTTCTGAGTGAAACATTTGCCGCACTCTGAACAGGAAAACGGACGCTCACCCGTGTGAGTTCTCAGGTGTTGAAGAAGGTTTCTGTTATCGGTGAAAGATTTTCCACACGCCAAGCAGGAAAACGAGCGCTCTCCTTTGTTAATTCCCTTATGGGGTAAAGAAGATTTCTGGGGATTAGATGGATCTGTTGATGTGTCCGCGCTGTGAGAACTTAGATGGACATCTGAGGTCGTAGTATGAGATTTATCAGAAGATTCCTCAGGATTAGCAGGAACCACAGATCTTACCAACCAGAAAGAATTGACTTTTGGGAAACGTGAAATGTCATTGTATTCCGTGTTACAATGTGGAGATAAAATAAGATGTCCCTCCAATGTATTTACACTCCAAAAATGTTGCCCACCTGTTGGAAAACAATTGTAAAAATATGTTATGTTTTTGTATATGTCCTACATTCAGAAATCATATATTGGTACAGAATTCAAAACGTTCTCAGAGCTGACGTTGTGGGTGCGACAATAACAGCAAATTACAAACACAAACCAGATCAATAATACAAAACACCCAAAACCACAGTAGGCAACATTTGTTACACGAAATATTGAGGAATGGAGATGGACCTTTCCTATGGTGTACAGTATCTCCTCCTCATTTGTTGGGAACATGACATTATATTGAGGAATGGAGATGGACCTTTCATATGGTGTACAGTATCTCCTCCTCATTTGTTGGGAACATGAAGTTTTATTGAGGAATGGAGATGGACCTTTCATATGGTGTACAGTATCTCCTCCTCATTTGTTGGGAACATGACATTATATTGAGGAATGTAGATGGACCTTTCATATGGTGTACAGTATCTCCTCCTCATTTGTTGGGAACATGACGTTATATTGAGGAATGGAGATGGACCTTTCATATGGTGTACAGTATCTCCTCCTCATTTGTTGGGAACATGACGTTATATTGAGGAATGGAGATGGACCTTTCATATGGTGTACAGTATCTCCTCCTCATTTGTTGGGAACATGACGTTATATTGAGGAATGGAGATGGACCTTTCATATGGTGTACAGTATCTCCTCCTCATTTGTTGGGAACATGACGTTATATTGAGGAATGGAGATGGACCTTTCATATGATGTACAGTATCTCCTCCTCATTTGTTGGGAACATGACGTTATATTGAGGAATGGAGATGGACCTTTCCTATGGTGTACAGTATCTCCTCCTCATTTGTTGGGAACATGACATTATATTGAGGAATGGAGATGGACCTTTCATATGGTGTACAGTATCTCCTCCTCATTTGTTGGGAACATGAAGTTTTATTGAGGAATGGAGATGGACCTTTCATATGGTGTACAGTATCTCCTCCTCATTTGTTGGGAACATGACATTATATTGAGGAATGTAGATGGACCTTTCATATGGTGTACAGTATCTCCTCCTCATTTGTTGGGAACATGACGTTATATTGAGGAATGGAGATGGACCTTTCATATGGTGTACAGTATCTCCTCCTCATTTGTTGGGAACATGACGTTATATTGAGGAATGGAGATGGACCTTTCATATGGTGTACAGTATCTCCTCCTCATTTGTTGGGAACATGACGTTATATTGAGGAATGGAGATGGACCTTTCATATGATGTACAGTATCTCCTCCTCATTTGTTGGGAACATGACGTTATATTGAGGAATAGAGATGGACCTTTCATATGGTGTACAGTATCTCCTCCTCATTTGTTGGGAACATGACGTTATATTGAGGAATGGAGATGGACCTTTCATATGGTGTACAGTATCTCCTCCTCATTTGTTGGGAACATGACGTTATATTGAGGAATAGAGATGGAC
Source organism: Lithobates pipiens (assembly GCF_037356315.1). NCBI lineage: Eukaryota > Metazoa > Chordata > Amphibia > Anura > Ranidae > Lithobates > Lithobates pipiens. The sequence continues at coordinate 21,751,330 of NW_027507811.1, forward strand.
CTTTCATATGGTGTACAGTATCTCCTCCTCATTTGTTGGGAACATGACATTATATTGAGGAATGGAGATGGACCTTTCATATGATGTACAGTATCTCCTCCTCATTTGTTGGGAACATGACATTATATTGAGGAAAGGAGATGGACCTTTCATATGGTGTACAGTATCTCCTCCTCATTTGTTGGGAACATGACGTTATATTGAGGAATGGAGATGGACCTTTCATATGATGTACAGTATCTCCTCCTCATTTGTTGGGAACATGACATTATATTGAGGAATGGAGATGGACGGTCTCTGATGATATGAAGATCTACTAATTGTCTAACAGTTTTGCTGATGCAATCCTTAGACTTGGAAGTAAAATAAGTTGTGAACTATTTCTTCCATGGTGTGTGTACTTACTTGGGTCAATATGTAGAGAATTTCCATCTTTTTCACTCTTCATCCCAACCTCCGCTGTGGACGGCTGATCACCCCCCACATACGTCTCTACTTCTTCCTGCTTTATCTCCGTTTTTATATTAATTTGCTCTTCACCCTAAACATAATAGAAACCTTATATTAAAGCTGAACTCCAGGGAGATATAAAAGAAATACATGGATGCAGAGCTCCATTCAATAATGCATCATTAAATGTTTTTAATACAATAAGTAAGTACCTGAATGTGACCTGGTAACAGTTTCTTGTAGTCCCTGCACAGCACAGCACAGCTCAGACTGGGAAAGGGAGAACCAGAACCAGGACACAATCAGCTCTACTGCAGTGCTAACATGGGACATGCTGATAGGAGGAAATAGCAGAGTGAAAGAGAGGTGGGCTCATCAATCTGCTTGCTCTCCATTCACCGTCCAGTCTCAGCCTGGAGGAGGGACAAGACTGGTACGTATTATTGACCTGCAGCAGAGAAAGATCAGATCTGCTGCCCATTTCTGATCAAGTCTTCTTCCCATTTTTGGTGGGCCCAGGAAGCCACAGTCTTGGTGTGCTGCAGCACACTGGCCTGGACTCACAGGAACAAATAGCACCATGTCATTCAGCACGTTCGAGAAACACAAGAAAGAAGAGGACACATGATCAACAGAAAAAAGGTTACTTATATTGATTTAAAAAAATAAAAATAAAAATGGGAAGTGTCCTAATGGGTAGCTAGAAACAACGAGGGCAGCTAAGACTGCATGTAGAAGTCAACAGTAGAACAAGAGATTACATAGAAGAATGTCATCTCACAAAGTTCAGAATCACTTCTGTGTTCTGTACACCGAGTCCACCTACCTGATGATGGTGGGGGATGGTGTGATCCTCCTGTGTGGAATCCCGGGAATACAGAGGACGGGGACATCTCTCTGGTGGGATTGTGTCACTGAATGGTTCCATCACGATGTCCTTCAAGGGGTCTTTGTTTCCTGAAAACGTCTCCATTACGCCAACCTCACCATTCTCCTCTTTTTTTCTCGTCTTTAAAAACCCATTAACAATCATGGGATTTATACCCTGAATATTTAATAAAAACGGGATTAGATCTAACAATATAGGCAACGAGCAAGTCTAAATGAATGTATCAGCTATTATTTATTATTTTTCCACTTAACCTTATATGAGATGGTGTGATCATCCTTGTAGGAACCAGACATACACAATGATACAGTCACCATCCAAACGTTTAGGCTGTATCTCTATTATAAACCAGAGGCTCTGGATGGACAGTTGGATAAATGGCTCTATATTGAGGATGCATCCGGTCTATAAACCAGAGGCTCTGGATGGACAGTTGGATAAATGGTTCTATATTTAGGATGTATCCGATCTATAAACCAGAGGCTCTGGATGGACAGTTGGATAAATGGCTCTATATTTAGGATGTATCTGGTCTATAAACCAAAGGCGCTGGATGGACAGTTGGATAAATCGTTCTATATTTAGGATGTATCTGGTCTATAAACCAGAGGTTCTGGATGTACAGTTGGATAAATGGTTCTATATTTAGGATGTATCCGGTCTATAAACCAGAGGCTCTGGATGGACAGTTGGATAAATGGTTCTATATTTAGGATGTATCTGGTCTATAAACCAGAGGCTCTGGATGGACAGTTGGATAAATGGTTCTATATTTAGGATGTATCTGGTCTATAAACCAGAGGCTCTGGGTGGACAGTTGGATAAATGGTTCTATATTTAGGATGTATCTGGTCTATAAACCAGAGGCTCTGGGTGGACAGTAGGGATGAGCTCAGGCATGTTCGCATGGAACACATGCCGAGCCTGCTAGGAAGTCGGCGCAGCACTGCTCTAATCACAGGCAGTGAGACATTGCCCCGATCTCTGCAGCCGCACATCGGGGAAATGTCTCACTGCCTGTGATTAGCACAGCGCTGCGCCGACTTCCTGGTGGGCTCTGCACGTGTTCCATGCGAACATGCCTGAGCTCATGCCTAATGGACAGTTGGATAAATGGTTCTATATTTAGGATTAAGGATGGGCTCAGGCTTAAATCTCTGTTAAAAGCATGGGCTTGTTCGAAATCCCATGTGCCCCATCCTGCCAGGAAGCCGACACTGCACACAGATAATCACAGGCAGTGAGAAATTTCTCAGGCCGCAGCAGCACAGATCAGAAATGACTCACTTCCTGCAAGTAGCCGTGTGCAGTGTCGGCTTCCTGGTGGAAACGGGCACGTGGGATTTCGTACACACCTGAGCCCATCTCTATTTAGGATGTATCCGGTCTATAAACCAGAGGCTCTGGATGGACAGTTGGATAAATGGTTCTATATTTAGGATGTATCTGGTCTATAAACCAGAGGCTCTGGATGGACAGTTGGATAAATGGTTCTATATTTAGGATGTATCCGGTCTATAAACCATAGCAGACATCACAGTGACTATGGAGGAAGAGGACGGACATGACGGGGGGATTACTGGGTGTAAGTAAAAAATAATATCTTATTACCTCCTCTACTGCTAGTTCCAGCAATGTCTCCTCTCTACTTCCGTCCACCTCACTTTTCACCCGGAATTTCCTGTTTAAACGACATCACTTCCTGTTCGTACAAACATCACTTCCTGTATGTACTTTCCAAGTGAGATCACCATCTTGTGTTGAATATAAATACTGCATTCTACGTTATGTTTGAAAAATTTTACTTGCTGCCCCGCGTTCCATTCCTCGATTATGTTCCATCCATGGTTTCACCCATGGATTATACTTCAGATAAAATTCAGACAGTAAAAAAAATAAAAAAAATAAACAACAATATGATAGAGTTTTAGTATTTATACATTTAAAAAAAACGAAATATTAAAATACAGGGGGATATGACCTGGAGCGGCATGCAGTAGGACACTGGTATCCGATATCCTTACCGACAAATCCAGGTACCCCATCACCCACAACCCACCTATTTTTGGCCACCTGAACACCCAGTGCTTCCAGAGAGCATGCCCCCCCAAAAAAAAATGCTGAAGCAGCAGCCAAGCGGGACAAATATTGCCAGACAGACCAGGACCCCCCGGAGCAAGATGGCGGCACCACACTGGGAGAGGGGACTGCTGTAGAAGCTGACACAGTGAGAGTGCTCAACGCTATTACTGCCTGCCAAGAAGCCATAACGTCCTGCCAAACCACTTTGACCGACCAGGATTGAGGAAGTGAAGGTGGACATTTCCTTGGTGAGGCAGGACTTCCAGAAGCTAAGGGACAGAGTTAAGGACACAGAAACTCGGCTGAGCACTGTAGAGGATCCCCTCCCCACCCTCCAGATTTCGGAGACAAATGGTACAGTAAATGAAATAGGATATTACTGAGTGTTCTTCCGCTACACTTTTTAAGCATAGATAATAGCTATGGTATTGACGCCGAGAACCCTGGAGCCTCACAATTTTTCTCACCTGGAATGTTTGAGGCATGAACAATAAAATTAAGACATCAGCCATATTCTCTTTCCTTAACCGCTTGCTGACCAGTGCACGACAATATACGTTGGCACAATGGCACGGCTGCGCAAATGGGTGTACAGGTACGTCCCCTGTAAGAAGCGGCATTGTGGGCGCGCACGCGCCCGCTGCATGCTCCGTGACCATGCCAGCAGGACCTGCAGACTCGATGTCTGCCGGTGTCCCGCGATCGTGTCACTGAGCCTCATCTTCAATGGCCTGCTTTAGAGTAGGGGCAAGGATACCATGCCCCCCGAATAGATGTGCCAGGAACTGGATCACCAGCTGTTGGCACTGTGGTTCCCAGATCTAAAGGGTGCTGTCAGAAAGTCCACCTGCAGGTGCCCCCCTGTAGCCAGAAGAACTCAGCAATTAGTCTCCACCTGATGCTGACTACTGGGAGGGTATTTAGCTCCTCCTCTAGCATTCCACAGTGCCTCTGTGTTTTGCCTGTAAGCATATTTGCTCTGGTCCTGTAACCTTGATCCTGATTGTACCTGCTCCCGTGTTCCTTCTCTCTATTCTGCTGGACTTGACTTTACTTGCTATTCCTTGCTCCTCAGCTTAGTTAGTTGAAGTAGTTGAAATTAGTTTGGGTGCACAGTGGTGTAGTGGGTAGCACTCTTGCCTAGCAGTAAAAAGGGTCGCTGGTTCAAATCCAAACCATGACACTACCAGCCTGGAGTTTACATGTCCTTCCTGTGCCTGCGTGGGTTTCCTCTGGGTACTCCGGTTTCCTCCCACCTCCAAAGACATGCTGGTAGGTTAATTGGCTTCTGTCCAAAATTGGCCCTAGTATATGAATGTTGAGTTGGGGATTGGATTGTGGGCTCTATGAGGGTAGCGACTGATGGCAGTGTGTGCGATGTATGTGGGGAGCGCTGCTTAAAAATTTACAGCGCTATATGGGTACCTTAAACAAATAATAATAGATGAGCATCTTAATGAGTTAGTTGTAGACACTCACTCAGGTTGAACTGGATGGACTGGTGTCTTTATTCAACCTTACTATGTAACTATGTAAGTAGGTTTGCTCAGTTGGTTTTACTTCCACTGGTTAGGTTCCCTTTTATAGAAGCACACTGGGGTTTCTGTATTGGTGTGTTTAGATGTTCGTATTGATTGATGTGTTTATATTACTTGTCTTCTGTTCCATTTCCCTAATAAATCACATTTATTAATACTTAAGTTTGGGTTTGTGTTCTTTGTGCCGTTCCACGCATCTAGTCACATCCACTCTAGAGGATACCAGCTGCCAGGACATGGATCACCTCCTGGAGGCCCTGTGGTTCCCAGAGAAGAAGTTTCTAGTTCTGGTGTCCACCAGTGGGTGTCTGCCAGCATCCAGCAGATCTCAGTAATCAGTTTCCACCTGTGCCCATGATGAGGCTAACAAAGATGGTGATGGTGTCAGGACCTGGATCACCTGCTTGTGGCACTGTGGTTCCTGGAGCAGAAGGTTGTAGTTCTGGTGTCCATGAATGGGTGTCTCCCAGCAGATAGCAGTAATCGGTCTCCACCTGATGTTGGCTGCTGGGAGGGTATTTAGTTCCTCCTCTACATTTCCCTTGTGCTTCAGTGTTTTGCCCTGCTAGCCAGTTCCTGCTTGCTAATTTATTCTGACCCGGCTCCTGCTCATGATCTTGCCCTGCATCCTGTACCCTGCTGCCTTGTATCTGCCCCCCTTGTTCCCTATCTTAGTCCTGGTTTCCTCCTTCCCTGCATCCCTGGTATTACCCTATTTTTCTGTGTTCCCCATGTTGTATATATTGTATATACGGTAGGTAATTTTCTAGTTGGACTTTATGTTACTTAGGTTGCTTGTTAGGTATTTTGTCATTTGTTTATGGTTCACTTGTATCTTCACATTTGCTGTGTATCGCTGGTGCTTGGATGTGTTTTGTTTCACTGTTAATAAACTTGCTTAAATTATATATAGTCTGGTTTCCATTTCCAGAGTGCAGCTACGCAGATCTGGCCATCTCTGCTGCTGGATGTCTGCAGTCCGCAGCCCTTGGAATCGTAACAGGAAAAACTACCACTCCAAATGGAACTTTAAGTAAAACCTCACCTTTATTATAAAAATAACAAAGGCACCTACACAAATATTCAGTAATGGCAATCTATAGATACTTATCGATAATTGCAGGTGGTTAGTGACTGCCACACACTCCAGAGTAGGTCTAGATCTGCCTTTCTCAACCTTTTTAATATTGAGGAACCAGGGCCGTCTTTAATATTGATTGGGCCCTGGGCAAACATTTTCTTGCCCCCCCCCCCAGGCAATTTCACTCTCCACCTGCACTGAGACATACAATAAATAGCAGCTGGACTTAAAATCAGTTTACTGTATCAGATCAGGCAGCAATTGTGATTGGTTGCCAGCAGTTACAGCATATCATTACTGTTTACTGACTGGTTGCTAGAGGTTACTAGAGGTTACAGCACATGTTATGGCTCACTGATTACAGCACATGCTAGAGGTTACAGCACATCATCTCCTCACTGCAGGGGAGCATGATATACATATGAATGTCGCCTTTGTTTACATATCAATGCCATCGGCCGCAGCTATTTACTTAGTATTGCAGCTGCTATTTACACATGAATTCCAGTTATTTACATGTAAACACAGGGTCTGCAGGTGAGTCACCTGTACACATCAACAGGGCAGAGCTGGGCAGCATTAGGACCAGCACTTCACACTGAGCTATTGGGACACAGCAAGGGACTAAAACTTCAAGGGACGAGGGAATTTAAACCTGGATAGTTGGCAAGTATGAGGCCGCTGTTTTGGGCCCCACAACAATAACAGGGCCCAGGGCAGCTGCCCCTTTTGCCTCGCCTTAAAGACGGCCCTGGGAGGAACCCTTGAAATACCTTTCTGGTCTCAGGGAACCTCTATGATAATTACTATATCTACAGCTTACGGTACCAATAGTTTGATGGTCAAGAGGAAGAATTCTCGTTAGATTTTGGGTCAGTAGGAAGAATCCCCCTAGATAGCTAAGGAGACCATTGGCATCAGTAGTTACTTAACTGAAAATGCAGAAGTTACTCATTGATCAAGAAATCTCTGGAGGAACCTTAGGATTCCACAAAACCCTAGTTGAGGAAGGCTGGTCTAGATAACGAGGGCACCCTCATTCTCATCAGAACAGAATATTATAACGAGTAGAATAAGTAACACAATATAACCAAGCGTTATTCGAAAACATGTTTTATACATTTAATCAAATACATGAAAATATTTCAAATCTATTAATAATCTTTGATTGTGCTGACCAATGACAGGCCATCTTCTTTAGTAAAAAAAAAGAACAAAGAGCGATGATAAGTAGCAATCAACCAAAAGGTGTTCCTTGTATGAGATATTAGAAATGCTTGTCTCCATCTTGAAAGGAACAATGTGTCATCATCTTCTCTAGTTGTCCCAATGCGTCATCATTGACCACTGTTATTTCCACTTCGTGACTCTAGTATGTCTATTGAAGTCCTCGGGTACAATATCAAACTGATGAATTTGTTATAGAGTAGTTAAGAGTAGTTAAAGCAAACCGACATGAGTCGCCTAACTCCTCTTAGCGTATTATTTAATAAGTTGACTGTATACAACAATGTTTGCACCCAAGTACCAACCTTCCGTGTTGCGTTTCACGTGCAGCACATAATGGCCCGTCTCCACTCTCCATTGAAAGTATGGAAGAATAACAGCCACACTCCGCTTAGCTCCTCCTACCTTAATATTTAATAGTCAATGAGGTGACTGAATTCAGCAGGGTCTCAAACTTTCGTGACGCGTTTCACCCAGATTGTCCCCAGCACCTACCGTGTTTCCCCGAAAGTAAGACATCCTCCGAAAGTAAGACCTCCCACCAGGTTTCCATCTCGCAGAAATATAAGGCATCCCCCGATAATAAGCCCCCCCCCATTAATAAGTCCTCCACCAAACATAAGGCCTCCCCGATAATAAAGCCACCTGAAGCTACTGTACCCTGAGGAGTCTGACTCCTCTGGACCGTAGCGGTGGCGAGTGACGTCACCATCATCAGAGAGCACGTGCCGCAGCCATGACATGCTGATGCCTTCTGCCACCTGACGGAGTCTGCTTCACAAGACAGTGAGTCGTGCGGGGCAGGACTCGGGCACATTGAAGGAGAGAGGGTAAATAATCCACACAGGGGTTGGGGGGCTCACAGTGGATTTGAGGGGGTCAAATGGCATAGGTGGATTAGAGGGGGGAAGTTAAAGATGGCACAGGTGGGTTAGAAGGGGGGATCAAGATGGCACAGGTGGATTAGAAGGGGGGGATCAAAATGGCACAAGAGGATCAGAAGGGGGGAATCAAAATGGCACAGGAGGATCAGAAGGGGGGAATCAAAATGGCACAGGTGGATTAGAAGGGGGGATCAAGATGGCACAGGTGGATTAGACATCCCCTGAAAATAAGACCTAGCACATCTTTAGGAGCAAAAATTATTATAAGACACTGTCTTATTTTCAGGGAAACAGGGTAGATATAGCGTTGTTGAAGCAACATCAGCCACACTCTGCTTAGCTCTTCTTGCCGTATTATTGAATAGTCAATAAGTTGACTGCCTACAGCGATGTCCTCAAAGAAACCATCCTTCCTTGACGTGTTTCATTAGAAACGCATCAAGGAATGTTGGTTCTTGGGTGGAGACATTACTGTAGGCAGTCAACTTATCGATTATTCAATAATATGGCAAGAGGAGCTAAGCAGAGTGTGGCTGATGTTGTTTTGCTTCAACAACGATATAACTGGGTGCTGGGGACAATCCAGGTGAAACGCGTCATGGAAGGTTGCTTCTTGAGTAGAGACATTGCTGAATACAGTCACCTTATTGACTATTAAATATTAAGGTAGGAGGAGCTAAGCAGAGTGCGGATGATATTCTTTCATATTTTCAAAGGAGAGTGAAGACGGGCTATAGTTGCCATCACCCAGATTGTCCATGTATACGAGAGGCCAGTACTGAGCAGAGCTATGGATCTGTACAGTTATCAGCAGAATTGGCCAGTATGTGTAGTCTCATGTCTAAGCAGATTATCTTTACGTGTAAAACATTTCTCGCATTCTGGACACGGAAAAAGACGCTGGCTTGAGTGACTTTTCATATGTCTAATAAGGTTTCTTTTCTTAGAAAAAGGTTTCCCGCACTCTGAACATGAATATGTGTGAATCCTCTGATGAGTAAGTAGTTCGCTTTCCTTTTTAAAAGATTTCCCGCATTCCGAACAAATAAAAGTTACACTGGTGTGAGATCTGAGATGTATTTGAAGTTCAGATTTTGTCCTGAAGGATTTCCCACATCCTAAACATGAGTATAGACCCCCACCCCTGTGATCTCCTTCATGGGGTTCCTCGGGATTAGAAGGATCTGTTGATGGATCTGCAGTGTGAGATCTTATATGGATATTTCCAATCATAGTATGTGATTGATGAGAAGATTCCCCCTGATCAGAGGGATCCATTGATGTCTCCGGACAGGAAGGTCTGTGATGTATATTTTGTGTATTTGGATTTCCTCCTGGAGGATCCTGTGTGATGACATTATCTTCTGACTTACAATCAGCAGATAATAGAAGACGTCTCTCCGAGGAATTCCTGACATCACATCCATCTGTTGGGCAAAAAAAAAAAATATATATATAAAAAGGTCAGTAATAAGAGTCATGTAAATTGTCTGGGTTCTGAGGAAGCCATTTTCTTTTGGCAAAACGTTGACCGTACAGACAACACCAAATTAATTGGTTCAAGCCTTGTACAGTATACTTACCAAACATTGTTTTTATTAAGTATGTTATAGACCCCCATGTGTGTGGGGAGAGGACAACGGTCTTTTTGGTAATTTTATCATTGTACAATAAACGTTATATTTTTTAAACATGTTCCCACTCTATGGCCACTATAGTCCACATTTGTAGGGTTTAGGGCGTTTGTAGCCCAGTATTCACCTTCATTTACAATTCTTGGGTGAGGCCCAACATTTTCTTTTATGTGTACATTATCACCTCCTCATTTATTGGGTACATAACGTTATATTGAGGAATGGAGATGGACCTTTCATATGGTGTACAGTATCTCCTCCGCATTTGTTGGGAACATGACGTTATATTGAGGAACGGAGATGGACCTTTCATATGGTGTACAGTATCTCCTCCTCATTTGTTGGGAACATGACGTTATATTGAGGAATGGAGATGGACCTTTCATATGGTGTACAGTATCTCCTCCTCATTTGTTGGGAACATGACGTTATATTGAGGAATGGAGATGGACCTTTCATATGGTGTACAGTATATCCTCCTCATTTGTTGGGAACATGACGTTATATTGAGGAATGGAGATGGACCTTTCATATGGTGTACAGTATATCCTCCTCATTTGTTGGGAACATGACGTTATATTGAGGAATGGAGATGGACCTTTCATATGGTGTACAGTATCTCCTCCTCATTTGGTGGGAACATGACATCATAGTGAAGAATGGAGATGGACCTTTCATATGGTGTACAGTATCTCCTCCTCATTTGTTGGGAACATGACGTTATATTGAGGAATGGAGATGGACCTTTCATATGGTGTACAGTATCTCCTCATTTGTTGGGAACATGACGTTATATTGAGGAATGGAGATGGACCTTTCATATGGTGTACAGTATCTCCTCCTCATTTGTTGGGAACATGACGTTATATTGAGGAATGGAGATGGACCTTTCATATGGTGTACAGTATCTCCTCCTCATTTGTTGGGAACATGACGTTATATTGAGGAATGGAGATGGACCTTTCATATGGTGTACAGTATCTCCTCCGCATTTGTTGGGAACATGACGTTATATTGAGGAATGGAGATGGACCTTTCATATGGTGTACAGTATATCCTCCTCATTTGTTGGGAACATGACGTTATATTGAGGAATGGAGATGGACCTTTCATATGGTGTACAGTATCTCCTCCTCATTTGTTGGGAACATGACGTTATATTGAGGAATGGAGATGGACCTTTCATATGGTGTACAGTATCTCCTCATTTGTTGGGAACATGACGTTATATTGAGGAATGGAGATGGACCTTTCATATGGTGTACAGTATCTCCTCCTCATTTGTTGAGGACATGACATTACTGGAATTAAATGAAGCTCTGAGGAAGAGGTGACCCTCCTCAAAACTCATCAGCCCTAGCAGACCTGCGTGGCTTCTTCCCATATGAGGTTGTCAAAGCAGCGTTCCTGATGAACTTGTTTCTGGTTTATGCTGATAAGCGTGTACACATATTAGTTTGTGAGTATAATACTTGTTTTATTAAATTAATAAATAATGTATGAAGGTAATGCTCTAGGTTGGGGAGCCCAATTCTTTCCTTCTACAGTGAGGAATCTATTGGGACCACCCCAGTCCTAAAGGGGCAGTAAAGATTAGTGGCCTCTCAAGAATTTGAAGTGCTATAGAAACAAAGGACGTCCACTGACTATGAGCACCATACTTGAGCACAGCAGAGAGTTTATTTTTGTCTTGTGCATGAGGGGAAACATGATTGACAAGACCTCAAAATCATAATTTATGCATAGCAATGGACGAAATATTTAGGTTTAGATCATTAGATTAGATAATATTTGCTGTAAATGACTCCAACCATCCCGACACTATTCAGGATATGTTGACCCCTTCATCACCTTCAATGATAATCTTCATCAACCTTTTCAGTTGCATCTGTCTTCTAAACTTTGATGGTCAACCATAAAAATTCAGTCTTATCTGATGAGATGATCTGAGAAGTATCTAACAATTTTCCTTAAACTACAATCCTTATACGCAGCAGTAAAATTAGACTGTGACCTGATTCTTCCATAGTGCCTATACTTACTGGTGTCAATAAGTAGAGTCATTTCTTCCTGTTCACTCTTCATAATCATCCCAACCTCCTCCGTGGTCAGCTGATCACCCCCCACATACGTCTCTTCTTCTTCCTCTTTAACCTCCGCTTTTATATTAATCTGTTCTTCACCCTAAACCCCGAAATTATAGAAAACATTTATTAAAGTTGAACTCCAGACAGATATAAAAGACCCAAATGACAGCAGCTCTGCATTTATTAATACATTATTGTGCTTTTCTTGTTGTTTTTTAATACAAGCAGTGTGGGTACCTGAATGTGACCTGGTGTCAGGATCCTGCAGTTTGTGTCACTAAATCGCTCCATCATGATGTGCTTGAAGGGATCTTTGTGTCCTGAAGAGTCCTCCATCACACCAACCTCATCCTCTTCTTTTATCTCTTCTTTAACCTTGTGTGAGATGATGTGGCTTTCCTGGGTGGAATCCAATGGACAGGGACATCTCTCTGGTGGGTTCCCATTACTGGATCCATCTGTAGGAAACACACACACTGACTGAATACATTGTTTCTATGTGTTTATCAGATGATGGGGGATCTAGGTGGACCCTCCGTACTGCTCTCTCCTTTACAATAAAGTCTCCTCTTACCCGGTGATGTGAGGGGCGGCTGATTGTCCATCATGACGTCCTTGTAGAGATCCTTGTGTCCTTCTAAACACTCCTCCACAGAGGCCGTGACATCCTGACACCTTATAGGAACCTGACACACACAATGATACAGTCACCATCCCGACACATCCCTTGTCTGTTACTGGATAATGTCCCAGAATTCCCGCCACCGCTCACCTCTCCTGTCAGCAGATCGATGAGCTTGTTGGCGAGTTCTACAATCTTCTTGTCATTGTTCCTCTTGGGTTTCAGGGAATGAGGTGAAGGCACCGTGATGGTTACACGGTCACCAAACTTCACCGGAGGAAAGCTCTGTTTTCAAAAAAACAATAATGTCATGTGACCTCCCAGAATCCTCCTCACCTCCCCGGTCAGGTCTGTGTTTTATTGATAGAGATAAGAGTGATGTCATGTGACCTCCCAGAATCCTCCTCACCTCTCCGGTCAGCAGGTAGATTATCTCCAGGGTGAGGTCTAATATCCTCTCAGTCATGTGACTCGAGTCCTCCTCCATCCTCGTTGATGAGATCATGTGATCCATACAAGACTCTGATCTCTGTAGAAAGATAATATACTCAACAATGGCCCTAAAATGAGCAGGGGTCAAAAGTATATAATGCATATGCTTTTGGGTTCAGGAGCGAATAACATACAGAGTACCAGGGGGTCAGGAGTAGGGTTGTCACCCTATCTTCAAGCCAAACCGAACACTTTAGTGGCACAAGGCACATTTCTTTCCGTAGTATACGCTATAGGATTATAAAAGACCTGGGACATCTTTGGGTGCCCCAAGCAGAGTAGCAATGGGGCAAGTTGCTGGGAATGGTGGGTGTGTCCAAATTACTCTTGCTGACATCATCGCCCTGCCCCCCCCACCAGTAATGCCGAATCTGTCCCCAGACAGCCACCCATAACTCCCAGATGGCAACAGATTTATGTGTGACTATCTCAGTTACTTGGGGAGCCACAGTGCTGTCTGACAAAATGTGTCAGAGTTTCAGTCTGCCTGAAACCCAGACACACGATTCAAAACCTGGACTATCCGGAGGAATCCTGGACAGGTGGCAACCCTAGTCAGGAGTAAATAATACACAGTGCAGGGCTCAGGAATGCATATTGCTCAAAGCGAAAGTATCGGGGGGTGTAATGCATATTGTGCAGGAATAAGGAATGGGCGCAGAGCTAAGGGGTGTAAATGGCACAGAGTGCAGGGGTCACACTTTTGTGAAAAGTGAGTAAAATAGAGCATATAGAGGGGGTCAGGAGTATATAATGTATAGGATGCAGGGTAATGGAGAACATAACACACAGACTTCATAGGTCCAGAATACATAATGCACAGAGTGTAGAGGTAAGGAGTGCATATAGTGCAGTGGTCAGGAATGGGTAATGCACAGTGTGCAAAGTTCTGGAATGCTTACTGCACAAAGTGCAGGGGTCAGGAGTGTGCAACAAACATTCATGCATATGTATGTTCTGGACTAAAACCCAGTGACTCTGGATGGACAGTTGGATAAATGGTTCTATATTTAGGATGTATCTGGTCTATAAACCAGAGGCTCTGGATGGACAGTTGTGTAAACGGTTCTACTGTATATTTAGGATGTATCTATTGATATAAAATACATCACAGTGACTATGGAGGAAGAGGACGGACATGACGGGGGGATTACTGGGTGTAAATATAAAATAATATCTTATTACCTCCTCTGCTGCCAGTTCCAGCAATGTCTCCTCTGGACTACCTCCCAACTGACCTCTCACCTGGAACTTCCTGTTTCTACTCTTACATCACTTCCTGTCTTTGCGGTCCAAGTGAGATCACCACAGTGTGTTGGATATAAATCCTGCAGTCTCTTTGTTTTGTCGGCGACTTTATGGTCCATTCGACTGTTATATAACAACGTAAAAATAGTGAATCCACTAAAAGTGTATACAAGTAAAATAAAAATAAAGTCAACTCATCACAAAATATTACTGTGCAAAAAACAGTGTAAGCAAAACTGGGTAACAAATCTCCAAGTCTAATTGTGTTTATTTAATTTGTCATTCCTTACGTTACATCCTTGGGTATATACGCAGATTATACCTCAGATAAAATCCAGACAATAAAAATTTTTTTGAAAAAAAATGAATATGAAGATCATACAATTGTGTTTTAATAGTTATAAATGAAACTGAACAATGGAAAACAAACTTAAAAACAAATATGACACTCTATGACCATGATGAACATTATGACCACTGACATGTATGTTTTTATTTTTTGTGAAGCACATGATTAAAGCCTGAGGCTCTAATTCGCTTCAAAAAGGCTGGGCTCGGGGAGCTGGGACTAAGGCTGTTGCTTGTCACTTCATGTAATCAACCATTAAAATCACTATATAGACTACAGAGTTTCCGGCTCAATCCTTTTACTTGTTTTATAGCGCTCTGAGCCCACCCACTTGTGACAATTCGCTAATGTCTTCCTGCTTCTCCTCCTGGACAATCAGGACAGGAAGCGTGTCCTGAGACCGGACTGACCCGGGAGGAGAAGGAGAAGCAACCAGAGTGGCTCGGAGGAGAGGCCGGGGAAGCCACCCCGCGACCTGGATGGGGTAAGTGCAGGGCTGGCAGGATTGCGAGCGTGTGGCGGGCAGGCAGGGGTTTGTTTTCCACCACCCCCCCACCCCAAAAATGGAGTACCAGCTGCCACTATCATACACATACTGTACATGGCCTGCAACTTTGGGTCTCACAGGTCAGATCCTAAGTCGCACAAGTGTGAAAGGAGACTAATGCCGCGTACACACGATCATAATATACGGCGGACTTGGTCTGCCGGACAATTCGCCCGTGTGTGGGCTCCGGCGGACTTTTTCTTTCCAAAAGTCAGGCGGACTTAGAAAGAAGTTTTGACTCAAAATTGTCCGTTGGACTGCCCGTCTTTGTGCTAGTCCTCCGGATTTTTGGAATGAACGCACTTGCCCACATGGAGAAAAGTCCATTCATTTTGAATGTGGCTCCAGGTAAACGGGACTAGCGAAGGAAGTCAATGTCGCCGCCTCCATCGGCAAGATTGACACCTCACTGGCCCCATCATGTAGTATGGATTTAAAGGGGAAGCCCTATGCTGAAAAAATGGCGTTATCCGAGCACGCAGCCCGGCCAGTCAGGAAAGGGGGTGGGGACGAGCGAGCGCCCCCCCCCCCCTTCTGAGCTGTACCAAGCTGCGTGCCCTCAACATGTGGGGTTTGGGGAAGGGGGGCCCAGCGGCCCCCCACCCCAAAGCACCTTGTCCCCATGTTGATGAGGACAAGGGCCTCTTTCCGATAACCCTGGCCATTGGTTGTCGGGGTCTGCGGGCGGGGGGCTTATCAGAATCCGGGAGCCCCCTTTAATAAGGGGGCCCCCGGGTACCGCCCCCCCACCCTATGGGGTATGATGTACCCCTACCCATTCACCTGGTGAAAAAAGTGTAAATAAAAAAACACAACACAAGTTTTTAAAATAATTTATTAGACAGCTCCAGTGGTCTTCTCTTCTTTCGTCTTGGGGGTCTTCTCGCCGGACTCCTCTGCTATCTTCTGCTCTTTTGCTAGCTCTTTTACTAGCAGAGGAGCCCGGCTTTCTTCTTCGTCGTCTCTGCTGCCGTCTGGGGGTCTTCTTCCAACTTCGGGGTCTTGTCCCACTCTTCGGGGGTCTTGTCCCGCTCTTCGGTTCTTCTTGCCGGGCCTCCGCTATCTGCTTATAGCTCTTTTACTAGCGGTGACCCGGTCTTCTGTCGCTGTCGCCGCCACCACCTTCTTCTCTTCTTCCTTGCGATGTTGACACGATGCTCTCTCTGGCCGCAATGGCAGGGACGCGTTGTGCGGCGACTTATATAGGGACAAGTAGCGAGGTCACCGGATGATGTCACATGGTGACCCCACCCCTTATGATGTCACAGTCCCGGAGGATCCTGGGCACTAAATGAGCTTCTTCCAGCACTGCATCTGCCTAGCCTTAAACTCCTCCCCCTTTTAATATTTATTTATTTGGATTTTTTTTTCTCTCTTCCTCTGCCTTTCACTCCTTCCCCTTCCCCTTTTCCTTCCAGTCTCTTATATCCTAGCCACTGCACTTTGGAAATGTGTTTGGGTTTCCGAAGCAGCACCCTCCTAGTGCAAATTTAGTTTTTGGCTCCTTCTATAGTCAAGAGAGCAGCATTTGTTTGCTTTGGTCTGTTCAGGGTTTCACAGGGCCCGGGGTTTGATTGCTTTCCTCTGCTGCTGGAAGAAGCTTCTAGAACATAGGGAGGGAGATTCAAATAACCAGTCTGAATATTTATCATGCTCTAACCAATCCCTGGAGAAGGGTGTCCAGAGGGGCCTGGAAAGGTGATAAATAGTCCGAAGCCCTGGGGAGATTCTTTCCTTGGCATGGAGGGTTCCAAAGCCTCTGAGGTTGCCACCCCTTAGACAGCCTGTGGGCTAATCTGCTGTTATTTGAGGTCTCAGCTGTGGCAGAGCTGGGGACCTGAAGTGATCTTCTGAGGAGCCGGCTGTAAGACTTTGCCATAAGGGCTGTAGAAGAATTGCCTCACTCACTGGTTAATGTCCAGAGGAAGCTGGAAGGTGTGCAACTGTCCTGGACTTTTGCATACTGACCCTGAGTTGTGATTTCTGGTGACTGTGTGCTTTTGGGATATACACTTTATTGTCAAAACTATTGTGACACCTGCTTTGTGCACTGGTGCGCAGTCATGTTGGAACAAGAAGGGGCCATCCCCAAACTTTTCCCACAAAGTTGAGATCATGAAATTGTCCAAAATCTCTTGGTATGCTGATGCTTTAAGAGTTTCCTTCACTGGAACTAAGGGGCCAAGCCCAACCCCTGAAAAACAACCCCACACCATAATCCCCCCTCCACCAATTTTCCACTTGGCACAATGCAGTAAGGCAAGTACCATTCTCCTGGCAACTGCCAAACCCAGACACATCCATCAGACTGCCAGACAGAGAAGCGTGATTCATCAATCCAGAGAACACGTTTCCACTGCTCTAGAGTCCAGTGGTGGCGTGCTTTACACCACTGTATCCGACACGTTACATTGCACTTGGTGATGTCAGGCTTGGATGTAGATGCTCGGCCATTGAAACCCATTCCATGAAGCTTTCTATGCACTGTTGTTGTGCTAATCTGAAGGCAACATGAAGTTTGGAGGTCTGTAGCTATTGACTGTGCAGACAGTTGGTGACTTCTGCACACTGTGAGCTTCAGTATGCGCTGACCCCGCTCTGTCATTTTACATGCCCTACTACTTTGTGGCTGAGTTGCTGTTGTTCCCAGTTGCTTCCACTTTTTTATAATACCACTAACAGTTGACCGTGGAATATTTAAAAGCAAGGAAATTTTTTAGATGGATATGACCTGTCACAGTACCATTCTTGAATTCACTGAGCTTCTGAGAGCAACCCATTCTTTCACAACTGTTTGTAGAGGCAGTCTGCATGCCTAGGTGCTTGATTTTTATACACCTAAATCCAATGAATTGGAGGGGTGTCCCAATACTTTTGGCAATATAGTGTAAGTGCCAAAGGTAGCCATGGACTTAGATGGCTCTCACAGGATCTGGGAGTACTGGCCGTGGGCCCTGTCCTCAGTAGAGTCCTGAAATATGTGCCTAGAGAAGCGTGTCCTCTTGTTACTGTGCAGCATTTTCGAGCATTACATGCCCTAATCTCTCTCCTATATAAAAGTTCTTCAAGCAATAATTATCAAAAAGACATCCCCTAGACTGTTATTGGAGCTGGTGTGGATGGACTGGTGCTTGTGGGGATGAGCAGCCTGTGTACTATCTGGGGAGAGACAGCTATTACATGCAGCTCCGATGGGGGCAGGGCTACACCTATGTGGGATTAGTGTTTCCACCACTCCTCATTAAGCGATCACCTTTGATTTTTTTTGAAGAGACGCCCACTGATGTCCGTTGTATCTTGACTGTGCACTGGAAAGGCCCTTTTATATAAAACTTTCAGTACGGTACCTGCCTTACCCATGTATAATTTCATTGTTATTCTTTTGTCAGCACCTGGATCACATGCTGGAGGCACTGTGCCTCCCAGAGCAGAAGGTTGCAGTTCTGGTGTCCACCAACGGGTGTTATCAAGCAGCCAGCAGACCCGCTTAGCAAAAGACCGATGAGAGCTTTTCATTGGAAAATGCGACCGTGTGTATGCTCCATCGGAATTTAGCTGTCCGAATTCCCGCCAGCAAAAAGTTGATAGCATGTTCTCAATTTTCCTGATGGAAAAACTTTCTATCAGAAATTCCGATCGTGTGTATGCAATTCCGACACGCAAAAACTCATGCATGCTCAGATTCAACTACAAGATGGAAGCTATTGGCCACTGGCTATTAAACGTCCTTTTTCTAGTCCCGTCGTACTCGTTGTACGTCACCACGTTCTTGGCGGTCGGAATTTGGTGTGACCATGTGTAGGCAAGACAGTTTGAGCGGAATTCCGTCGGAATTCCGACGGGAAAACCATCAGAGCTTTTTCCGACGAGAATTCTGATCGCGTGTACGTGGCATTAGTTTAAAGTAGTAGTAATTCCGAATGGTAAGTGGTATAGAACAATAATATGCTGCCTAGACTAACCAGGGGTGGTCCAAAGAGAGCTGAGTGGAAAGAAGAGGGTGGAAAGCGCGTGAGCTTACACATGAATCAAAATTATATAGTTTATTCATAAACAAAGTAGATGAGTATAAAGAAATCGCTATGAATTCTTTTTCATTCATGTGTAAGATCACACGACTTCCACCCTCTTCTTTCCACTCAGCAGACCCCATTAATCAGTTTCCATCTAATGCTGGCTGCTGGGAGGGTATTTAGGTCCTCTTGTACCAGTGTTTTATTCCAACCCAAACACAATAAGTAGGAATCATCATCTTATTTCACTTGTATACCTTACTTTATTTATTATTATGTTTCCATTTCCTATGTAGTGCATTTTTTTTATAATGATAAAAAAGTTTAATGCAAAAACAAAATTGCTGATTATCCAAGAGTTAAAGGCTACCGCACCACACTCAAACTGCCTATGCCATTCAAAAACACTTCATTTATTCATGGAATGTTCGCCATAAGCCTTCTGTAGCAGAATTAAAGTTTCACTCGCAGTTTGGCAAATTTTCTTGCACAATTGAATGTTATTCGGCTGCTCCAGATTCCGATCACTCATTTACCACCAACAGCATGACACACACACACGTTATTTCTTTTACTACTCCGTAGTACTACTACTTACTCCTACTACTTACTATTGAAGACTGCGACCCAGGAGAGTGCAAGTTAGAACGTTAGTTCAGGGCTTACTATGCATGCACCAATGGCATGTTGCCGCAAGAGGAAATCCGTGCCAACTTAGCATGCGCCAAAGACGCCCCAGGGCGCCAACCCGCACCTGCGCAGAAAGGGCAGGAAAATGGCCAGGACGTGACATCAACCTGATAAAAAAAGGCGGGAAAATCCCTAGGAGGCGTAAAGGAAGTGACCTCAAACTTCCCTATATAAGCCTAGCCCAGACACTGCCAAATTGCTGGATTATTTTCAGTCCCCCTTGTTCCTGTGATAGTGTGTGATCTGTCTGAACCTGTTGTGACCTGGAAACCTGTTTGACTACTCTTGCTTGCCTTTGACCTCAGATTTGTACCTTAACCATTCAACTTCTTTGCCTCTTTTGTACTCAGCTGCCAGATTGGAACCGCCCCGGCTTGGATCTCAACCATTCTTCTTCTGATTAACCCTTTTATGCTTCGTTGCGCAACTGTACTTGACCTCGGCTCGGATCCCGGACTAAGGCTTGCACAGTGCTCCACAGCCTTGGCACCCCTGCCACTCGGTGTCCCCACCAAGTCTCTGTCTCCATCTCCAGAGACTTTAAAGCGGGGTTCCACCCTAAAGTGGAACCTCCGCTGATTGGAACCCTCCCCCCCTCTGGTGTCACAATTGGCACCTTTCAGGGGGGAGGGGGGTGGAGATACCTGTCAAAGACAGGTATTTACACCCACTTCCGGGCATAGACTCCCGTGGGAGTCTACGCCATTTCCTGTCCTGCCGCGCTGTCTGCTGGGACACACACGGGTCTCAGAGACAGCGCGGACAATTCCTATTGCGCTGCACGACTCGCGCATGCGCAGTAGGGAACCGGGAAGTGAAGCCAATTCGCTTCACTTCCTGATTCCCTCTCCTAAAATGGTGGCGGCAGCAGCCGAGAGCCGAGCGATCGATCGGCCTCGGCTGCCGGCATCGCTGGAACCCGGGACAGGTGAGTGTCCATTTATTAAAAGTCAGCAGCTGTAGTATTTATAGCTGCTGGCTTTTAATATTTTTTTTTGGTGGAATCCCTCTTTAAGGACCCAGGGTGCAAGGGAGGCCTCCCCACTACTTCGGTCTCACATCAGGTACGTGGGCCTCGTGACAATGTCAGAACAGGCTTGAGTGCTTGACCTTGTACTGGGGTGAGGTACACAGCTCGGGCTTATCTACTCCCTACCTTGGCGAATCTGTGGCTTCTGAGTTACAGTTTTTATTGGATATGCTTATATCTTTAGGTTCCCAAGTCTGCATACCTATTATGAGGGGCTACCACTCCATGCTGTTTTATATTTTCATAGTATGATGAATGGGCATTCCATAAAATGGGTGGCCCTGTAGCAGCCACGTTCCATCACCGAGGTCTCCAAAAAATTGAAGCCAAGAGAAGACTTGGACCATCAAACTCAACTTTTAAGTAAAAGATCACTTTTTCCAGCATGTACTCCTTTATAAATGTTTTTATCCTACAGTTGTTCTATGGACTAGTAAAAGCCATCGTACATTTGTCAAAAAAATCAGCAGGTTCGTTCTCTCTAATGTGCAATTGTGCGTCTTTCTTCTGTAGAATGTTTCCTGCACTCTGAGCTCAGCGTGGGTGCTCCTCTGTGTGTCTTCTCTGGTGTGCAGCAAGGTTTCCTTTCCGAGTGAAAGATTTCCCGCACTCTGTACATAAATAGGGACGCTCACCCGTGTGACTTCTATGGTGTTCAATAAGTTTTCCTTTCTCAGTGAAACGTTTCCCGCACTCTGTGCATGAATAGGGACGCTCTCCTGTGTGAATTCTCTGGTGTACAACAAGAGGGGTTTTCTGAGCAAAACATTTCCCACACTCTAAACAGGAAAAAGGGCGCTCACCCGTGTGCGTTCTCTGATGCAGAATAAGTTTCTCTTTTTCGATGAAAGACTTCCCGCACTCTGAACAAGAGAAAAACTGCTCACCGGTGTGAATTCTCTGGTGTAAAATAAGTTTTCCTTTATGAATAAAACTTTTCTCGCACTCCGAACAAGAGAAAGGACGCACACCCGTGTGAACACTCTGGTGTTTAACAAGCGCTCCTTTCCGAGTGAAACGTTTTCCACACTTCATACAGGAATGGGGACGCTCACCAGTGTGAGTTTTCTGGTGTTTTTGAAGGTATCCTTTGGAATTAAAACATTTTCCACAATCTGAACAGAGAAAGGGGCGTTCCCCCGTGTGCATTCTCTGGTGTTCATTAAAATCCCTTTTCTTAGTGAAACATTTCCCACACTCTGAACAATGGAAAATACGCTCACCTGTGTGAAACCTCTGGTGTTCTGTAAGTGCAGCTTTTCGAGTGAAACATTTCTCACACTCTGAACATGAATAAAGACGCTCACCCTTGTGAATTCTCTGGTGTTTAAAAAAGTTTTTTTTTTCAGTGAAACATTTCCCGCACTCTGAACATGAGAATCGATTCTTACTTCGGTGATCTCCTTCATGGGGTGAGGAAGTTTCCTCGGGATTAGAAGGATCTGTTGATGGATCTGCAGTGTGAGATCTTACATGGATATTTCCAATCATAGTATGTGATTGATGAGAAGATTCCCCCTGATCAGAGGGATCCATTGATGTCTCCGGACAGGAAGGTCTGTGATGTATATTTTGTGTATTTGGATTTCCTCCTGGAGGATCCTGTGTGATGACATTATCTTCTGAGTTATGATCAGGTAATGTAAGATGTTTATCCAAAGTATTCCTGACATCAAATCCATCTGCTGGAAATCAATAAAAACAAGTCAGTAATAAAATAATTATTACAGGTTGGTCTAGCAGTCAACAGTTTCACAGAGCTCTGGCATGAGATTGGATACAACTAACACCAAAATATGAAAATAAACCTGATAAAAGATACAAATCACCCAAAACTATGAAGCAAGGACATAACATTGATGACAGCTATGTGGGAACATGACGTTATATTTTCAGGAATGGAGATGGACCTTTCATGTGGTGTACAGTATCTCCTCATTTGTTGGGAACATGACGTTATATTGCGGAATGGAGATGGACCTTTCATATGGTGTACAGTATCTCCTCCTCATTTGTTGGGAACATGACGTTATATTGCGGAATGGAGATGGACCTTTCATATGGTGTACAGTATCTCCTCCTCATTTGTTGGGAACATGACATTATATTGGGGAATGGAGATGGACCTTTCATATGGTGTACAGTATCTCCACCTCATTTGTTGGGAACATGACATTATATTGGGGAATGGAGATGGACCTTTCATATGGTGTACAGTATCTCCTCCTCATTTGTTGGGAACATGACATTATATTGGGGAATGGAGATGGACCTTTCATATGGTGTACAGTATCTCCTCCTCATTTGTTGGGAACATGACGTTATATTGGGGAATGGAGATGGACCTTTCATATGGTGTACAGTATCTCCTCCTCATTTGTTGGGAACATGACGTTATATTGAGGAATGGAGATGGACCTTTCATATGGTGTACAGTATCTCCTCCTCATTTGTTGGGAACATGACATTATATTGGGGAATGGAGATGGACCTTTCATATGGTGTACAGTATCTCCTCCTCATTTGTTGGGAACATGACGTTATATTGAGGAATGGAGATGGACCTTTCATATGGTGTCCAGTATCTCCACCTCATTTGTTGGGGACATGACGTTATATTAAGGAATGGAGATGGACCTTTCATATGGTGTACAGTATCTCCTCCTCATTTGTTGGGAACATGACGTTATATTGAGGAATGGAGATGGACCTTTCATATGGTGTACAGTATCTCCTCCTCATTTGTTGGGAACATGACGTTATATTGAGGAATGGAGATGGACCTTTCATATGGTGTACAGTATCTCCTCCTCATTTGTTGGGAACATGACGTTATAGTGAGGAATGGAGATGGACCTTTCATATGGTATACAGTATCTCCTCCTCATTTGTTGGGAACATGACGTTATATTGAGGAATGGAGATGGACCTTTCATATGGTGTACAGTATCTCCTCCTCATTTGTTGGGAACATGACGTTATATTGAGGGATGCAGATGGACCTTTCATAAAATACAAATCTATTTAGGGTGGCGAAAAGATGGAAGGAAGGAAGCTCTAGGCTGTAAAATGACCTTGTAATACTTGTGAATAACATATAATGGACATATTCTTGTTTTCTCCTTTGGGGTCTACTGACTTTTTTTTTCTGCTTGCTCTTCTAGATGGTCTGCCATTTATAATTCATATAATTCATTCAGACTCATCTGATGTTGTGAAGATCTGATAAGTATCTAACATTTTTGCCTAAACTACAATCCTTATACTCAGAAGTAAAATGGGACTGTGACCTGGGTCTTCCACAGTGTCTGTCACTTACCTGTGTTGATAAGTGGAGAAATGTCCTTCTGTCCACTTTTCGTAATCATCCCAACCTCCTCCGTGGACGGCTGATCACCCCCCACATCCGTCCGCACTTCTTGCTCCTTAACCTCAGCATCTTTATTGATCAACTTTTCACCCTAAACCCAAAATATGGAGTGAACTCCAGGCAGATGTAAAAGACACACATCAATTCAACTCTGTAATTATTAATACAATATTAATTGTGTGCGTGTGTTTTTTTTTGTACGTATGTACCGGAATATGATATGAGACAAATACACATCTGAGGAGGCCTGCAGCAGAGCAAAATCAGATCTCCCAGCCATTTCCTCTAAGTCCAGGTAGCCAGGTACTGATACCCTGGGGGCATGACATTACACCAACCCGGACCCACGGGAGAAAAGAACAGCACCATGTCATTCAGAAAAATGTTGGAGCCAGGGGCGGACTGACAACTCAGGGGGCCCCTGGGCAATAGGAGATTATGGGGCCCCCAGGCAATCAGAGATTATGGGGCCACATAGTATACACAAACACACACACAGTATACAATCACACACACAGTAAACACAGACATGTTTCTATTGGCTGTGAAGGTACTGGAGAGGTGGGGCAGCTATAATCTCGGGATTTACATGCTGTCCCTGGTTTTACTGAGGCTGGCAACCCTGATGGGGCCCCCTAGTGGCATGGGGCCCTCGGGCAGTGCCCGAGTAGCCCAATGGTCAGTCCGCCCCTGGTTGGAGCAATATAAGCTTGAAGAATACCCATGATATCAAGTGACTATAGCCAAGATCCACAGAAGAAGGGTAGGCACAGTTGTATATGGATATTTAAAATACATCAAAAGTTGGAGGATCTCGAAAAGGGGCTGAAAACAAAGAAGTGGACTAAAGACATTAATTCAGACTGCAAATATCCCCCCAAAAAAACAATAAAATACATAGAAGAATGTCCTCCCATAGCTTAGTATACATTATTATATCTACATGCTGATTCCCACCTACCTGATGATGGTGGGGGATGGTGTGATCTTCCTGTGTGGAATCCCAGGAATACAGAGGACGGGGACATCTCTCTGGTGGGTTCCCATTACTGGATCCATCTGTAGGAAACACACACACTGACTGAATACATTGTTTCTATGTGTTTATCAGATGATGGGGGATCTAGGTGGAGCCTCCGTACTGCTCTCTCCTTTACAATAAAGTCTCCTCTTACCCGGTGATGTGAGGGGCGGCTGATTCTCCATCATGACGTCCTTGTAGAGATCCTTGTGTCCTTCTAAATACTCCCACTCCTCCATGGAGAAATAGACAGTGACATCCTGACACCTTATAGGAACCTGACACACACAATGATACAGTCACCATCCAGACACATCCCTTGTCTGTTACTGGATAATGTCCCAAAATTCCCGGCACCGCTCACCTCTCCTGTCAGCAGATCAATGATCTTCATGGTGACTTCTAGAATCTTCTTCTCATTGTTTCTATTGGGTTTCAGGGAATGAAGTGAAGGCACTATGATGGTTAGATGGTTACCAGACTTCAATGGAGGAAGATTCTGCATTGAACGAACAACAATAATGTCATGTCACACTCCCAGAATCCTCCTCACCTCTCCGGTCAGGTCCTTGTTTTATTAATAGAGATAAGAGTGATGTCATGTGACCTTCCAGAATCCTCCTCACCTCTCCGGTCAGCAGGTAGATGATCTCCAGGGTGAGGTTCAAAATCCTCTCAGTCATGTGACTCGGGTCCTCCTCCATCCTCATTGATGACATCATGTGATCCATACAAGACTCTGATCGCTGTAGACAGATAATATAGCGTCCTCGCTGATGATGATCATATGATAACTCATTCACATTCTCTGTAGACAAATCTTCCCGGTCGATGTGTTTTAAATGACAGTGATTAATTCACCACCGGTAAATTAGTTTATACATGGAGGAGGGGTGGTGTCTTTCAATAGGTTTATTTATCTGTGTGTGTTTAGTGGCATCTGTTGGGAGATAAAAGACATCACAGTGACTATGGAGGAAGAGGACGGACATGACAGGGGGGCTTACGAATCGAACGAGTAAGCCTGGGGCATGATCGAAAAACAAAGTGCGCGACCGCAGACTGGAAATAGACCGGGGCTACCTACGTGGAAGGTTGTCCTCTGTCATTCAAGAATTTTCATACCATTAATGGCATTCTCCATTTTCAAACATGGGAAGAGGAAACAAGGACAAAATCATAGGATCGTTCTTCCACTTCCGAATAGCGTGCGCTAGGCTTTACTTATTATCTTGTGTGTAACGTTTCCATTGAACAAAAAGAGCTGCAACTATCTGATCCTTTCTTCTAAGTATATCTGTGTGCACCAAAATGCCGGAGATAAAAGGATATGGAGGAAGAGGACGGACATGACGGGGGGGGGGGGGGGGGGGTTTACTGACCGTAAATATAAAATTATATCTTATTACCTCCTCTGCTGCCAGTTCCAGCAATGTCTCCTCTCTACTTCCTCCCAACTCACCTCTCACCCGCAAATTCCTGTCTGTACCTGACATCACTTCCTGTCTGCAGCTTACATCACTTCCTGTTTGTATGTACTGCGTCTGCTTGCTCGCAATCCTATGCCGTGTACACCCGACGAACTTTCCGAACGAACTGACTTGGCCACACACAATCACACCAAAGTCCGACCGTGATGACGTACGACCGGACTAGAATAAGGAAGTTCATAGCCAGTAGCCAATAGCTGCCCTAGCGTCGGTTTTCGTCCGTCGGACTAGCATACAGACGAACTGATTTTTCGACCGGACTCGAGTCTGTCGGGAAGATATGAAACATGTTCTAAATCTAAAGTCCGTCTGATTTTTCGACAGCAAAGGTCCGAGGAAGCCCAAACACAATCAAATTGTCAGACGGATTCGCTCCATCGGACCTTTGCTGTCGAAAAGTCCGGCCGTGTGTACATGGCATTACTGTCTTTTTTGTTCCACAAAATAAGACAAACACCCCCCCCCTCATTACAGTTAGGACGTTAAAGGGAGGAGGGTACCATCTGTTTTCAGTATGTAACTGCTCCAAGATATAACTGCAGTGTCCGAAAATAACCACAAGAATGTGCACAGAAAGCCCAAATATGTAAAAGAACAATTCCAGGAATAGCTATTTTAAATGCCCGTATGCACGATAAGAAAGTCATACGAAAGTTTCTGTATAAGGAATAGGGATGAGCTTCGAGTTCGAGTCGAACTCATGTTCAACTCGAACATTGCCTGTTCGCCTGTTCAGCGAACAGCGAACAATTTGGGCTGTTCGCAGCAAATTCGAAAAGCCGGAACACCCTAT
The DNA here is from genome assembly GCF_037356315.1 of Lithobates pipiens. Taxonomy (NCBI): domain Eukaryota; kingdom Metazoa; phylum Chordata; class Amphibia; order Anura; family Ranidae; genus Lithobates; species Lithobates pipiens. Next base: position 21,778,867 of record NW_027507811.1, read on the forward strand.
ACAAGTCTATGGGAGAAATCTAAAGTGCTAATTTTAAAGGGTAATATGCAGGTTACTGTCCTAAAAAGTGTTTGGGGACCCGGGTCCTGCCCCAGGGAACATGGATCAATGCAAAAAAAAGTTTTAAAAACGGCCGTTTTTTCAGGAGCAGTGATTTTAATAATGATTAAAGTGAAACAATAAAAGTGTAATATTCCTTTAAATTTCGTAGCTGGGGGGTATCTATAGTATGCCTGTGAAGGGGCGCATGTTTCTGATGCATAGAACTGTCCCTGCACAAAGTGTCATTTGTGCAGGAAAAAAAGTCTTTTAAAATCACTTGCGGCTATATTGTCGGGTCCCGTAATACAGAGAACACTCAATGAGTGTTCTCTGTATTAGCCGACAATTCATTCATTCATTGATAAAAAAAAAAAAAAAGCGTGGGGGTTCCCCTAAATTCAATTGCCAGGCCCTTCAGGTCTGACATGGATATTAAGGGGAACCCCGTGTCAAATTTAAAAAAAAATTGACGTGGGGGTCCCCCTAAATATCCATAGCAGACCCTTCAGGTCTGATATGGATATTAAGGGGAACCCCGCATCAAATTAAAAAAAAAAATTGACCTGGGGGTCCCCCTAAAAATCCATATCAGACCCTTTATCCGAGCATGCAACCTAGCAGGCCGCAGGAAAAGAGGGGGGGACGAGAGAGCGGCCCCCCTCCCTCCTGAACCGTACCAGGCCACATACCCTCAACATTGGGAGGATGCTTTGGGGGTCTGTGACCCCTCAAAGCACCTTGTCCCCATGTTGATGAGGACAAGGGCCTCATCCTCACAACCCTGGCCGGTGGTTGTGAGGGTCTGCGGGCGGGGGGCTTATCAGAATCTGGAAGCCCCCTTTAACAAGGGGACCCCAAGATCCCGGCCCCCCCTGTTTGAAATGGTAAGGGGGTACAAAAGTACCCCTACCATTTCACAAGGAAAGTGTAAAAATGATTAAATAAGACAAACACACTTTTGAAAAATTCCTTTATTAAAAAAAGATTCCAGCGGTGCTAATCCACTCTTACTATCCAGCGACGAATCTCCGGGGTCCAGCGATGGATGATCATATCCAGCGACGGGGGATCTCTCAGTCCAGCGCTGTCCATACATACGTCTTCTGTCTCCACTGCGGAGATCCCAGCGCTGACGTTTCTTATATTAGGAGAGCGGGGCCACCTGACCCCACCCCCTCTGATGCTGGTGAAGGGAGCCAGGGGTTCCCCAGTGACGTATGGGTGACCCCGCCCCCTCTGATGTAACGGAAACCATAAGTCAAATTTCGTCTGATGAACGATCTGCCGATATCCAGATCTTCATTATGGCGCTTTCGACAGCCGATTCTGAATTTTCGTAGAACAAAAACTGGATGTGAAGACTATAAAATTGTAATCATACGTGAACACAACGTCCGATTTTCATTTAATTAGTACAGTTTTCGTCTGACAAAATCGTAAGAGCAAGACTACACATGCTCGGAAACTAAAGAATACATAAAAAATAATTCAATGCATTACATCACTTCTGAAGTTGAATTCTGTCTCTCTCTCGGATCTCTCTCTGTATTCTTGGATGTCTCTCTCTCTCTCTCTGATGTCTCCCTCTCATGTCTCTCTCAGATCTCTTTCTCTAGATTCTCCGATGTCTTTCTCTGTATTCTCGGATCTCTCTTTGATATCGCTCTGATGTCTCTGTATTCTCGGATCTCTCTCTGATATCGCTCTGTCTCCACGGATATCTCTTTGATATCTCTCTCTCTGTATCCTCCGATCTCTCCAATGTCTCTCTTTTTCTGATATTGCTCTCTCTGTATTCTCTATTGTCTCTCTCTCTCTCTGTATTCTCGGATCTCTCGCGGATATCGATTTCTCTGATGTCTCGCTCTTTCTCCGATATTACTCTCTGATGTCTCTCTCTCTCTCTCTATTCTCCAATCTCTCGCAGATATCCCTCTCTTTCTCTGATGTTGCTCTCTCTGAATTCTCGGATCTCTCTCTGATATCGCTTTCTCTGATGTCTCGCTCTTTCTCTGATATCACACTCTCAGATATCCCTCTCTTTCTCTGATGTTGTTCTCTCTGATGTCTCTGTATTCTCGGGTCTCTCTCTATCACTTTCTCCATATTCTTCTCTCTCTAATGTCTCTCTCTGACATCGCTCTCTCCGTATTCTCAGATCTCTCTTTGATACCGCTCTGATGTCTCTGTATTCTCGGATCTCTCTCTATCACTCTCTCCATATTCTTCTCTCTCTAATGTCTCTCTCTGACATCGCTCTCTCCGTATTCTCAGATCTCTCTTTGATACCGCTCTGATGTCTCTGTATTCTCGGATCTCTCTCTATCACTCTCTCCATATTCTTCTCTCTCTAATGTCTCTCTCTGACATCGCTCTCTCTGTATTCTCGGATCTCTCTTTGATATCGCTCTGATGTCTCTGTATTCTCAGATCTCTCTCTCTGATATTGCTCTCTATGTATTCTCGGATCTCTCTCTGATATCGCTCTGTCTCCACGGATCTCTCTCTGATATCGCTCTCTGTATCCTCCGATCTCTCGAATGTCTCTCTTTGTCTGATATCGCTCTCTCTGTATTCTCTATTGTCTCTCTCTCTCTCAGATATCGCTTTCTCTGATGTATCGCTCTTTCTCTGATATCGCTCTGATGTCTCTCTCTCTCTCTCTGTATTCTCCAATCTCTCTCAGATATCCCTCTTTTTCTCTGATGTCACTCTCTGAATTCTCGGATCTCTCTCTGATACCACTTTCTCTGATGTCTCGCTCTTTCTCTGATATCACTCTCTCAGATATCCCTCTCTTTCTCTGATGTTGCTCTCTCTGATGTCTCTATATTCTCAGATCTGTCTCTGATATCGCTCTCTCCGTATTCTTTTCTCTCTTACATCGCTCTCTGTATTCTCCAATGTCTCTCTGTATTCTCAGATCTCTCTTCGATATCGCTTTCTGATATCTCTCTGATATCGCTCTCTGATCTCTCTCTCTGTATTCTCCAATCTCTCTCTGATATTGCTCTCTCCAATGTCTCTCGGATATCGCTCTCTCTGTATTCTGATGTGTGTCTCTCTCTATTCTTCGATCTCTCTCTCTGTATTCTTCGATGTCTCTCTCAGATATCGCTCTCTGATATCTGAGAGAGACATGAGAGAGAGACATGTCTCTCTGTGGATTTTCTGAGGTCTCTCTCTCTCTGGATTCTCTGATATCTCTTTCTGTTATTGCTTTCTCTGGACTTTCTAAGGCATCTTTCTCTCTGAATTTGCCTATTATGTCTCGCTGACGTTTCTCTGTATGCTCCACTGACTCTGAGAGCTTTGTACCTCAATTTCGGGAGGAGAGGAGATAGGAAAGCGAGGTACAGAGCAGCAGCAGACAGGCAGAAGGGTCATTACGCCACCATTTTTTTTCATGGCGTTGTTTGTTTTTTTTAATCGGGGGAGTGAGGAGGATTACAGATAACAGGCTGTTCTTCTATCTGCCATACCATGCACAAACGATTTGTGCCCCTGTTCTTTATTAGATTTAGTGTTTGCTTTGTATTTGAATTTCCAGGTTTACAAACACTTTAATTTCCCCCAACTTCAGTCAAGAACTTTTTGTAGAAACAGAAACCACTGAAGTTGGCCTTGCAGCAGTATTTTTCCAGAGAATTAATGGGGAAGAACATCCAGCAGAATACCGAAGCTGGAAACTCACCCATGCAAAAAAAACTAAAAAAACGTAACCACTTCCAGCCCAAGCCAATTCTAGAAAATTACTCATAACCCCCAACATTATATATATATATATATATATATATATATATATATATATATATTTTTAGCAAAGACCCTAAGGAATAAAATGGCGGCCATTGCAACTTTTTATGTCACATGGTATTTGCGCAGCAATTTTTCAAATGAGTTATTTTTTGGGGGGGGGGAAAAAAAAGTTTCATGAATTAAAAAAAAAACAGTTAAGTTAGCCCAAATTTTGTATAATGTGAAAGATGAGGTTATGCCATGGAAATAGATAACCAACATTGCTTGCTTTAAAATTGCGCACACTCATGGAATGGCACCAAACTTTGATACTTAAAAATCTTCATAGGCAAGGCTTTAACAATTTTTTTTACATGTTACCCATTTAGTTGCAGAGGAGGTCTTGGGCTACAATTATTGCTCTCGCTCTAAACGTTCGTGGCGATACCTCACATGTGTGGTTTAAACGCCCTTTACATATGCTGGCTCAATCTACGTATGCTTCTGGGTGTGAGCACGCGGGGACAGGGGCACTTTAATTTTTTTTTATTATTATTTATTTTATTTTTACAATTTCCTTTTTTTTTCTTTTTTTTTTTTTACACTATCCATTTCATTTATATATATATATTTTTTTATACTTTCCCTTAAATTATTATTATTTATTTTTGCTATTTTTTTTACACTATCCATTTAATATTATATATATATATATATATATATATATATATATATATATATATATATATATATATATATATATAATTTTTATTTTTTAATAGTTTATTTTTACACTTTCCCTTGAATTATTTTTTTTTTAACACTTTTATTCCTATTACAAGCATGGAAAGTAAACACCCCTTGTAATGAGAATAGTGTATAGCATGTCTTTTTTTTTTTTTTTTTTTCCCCCAAGATACTCTTTATTAAGTATTTTGAAGTTAAGGTACAAAACAAAGCCTATTGGGCATACCCAGGCTGATAAGGTAAAACAAGAAGGCATAAAAAACAAACAATAAAACTATCAACTAGTCACTTGGCAACCAAAATGTTGGATTTGAATACAGCTCATTGGTATAGGCCAGGGATATGCAATTAGCATACCTCCAGCTGTTGCAAAACTACAAGTCCCATCATGCCTCTGGGTGTCATGCCTGTGGCTGTCAGAGTCTTGCTATGCCTCATGGGAATTGTAGTTCTGCAATAGCTGGAGGTCCGCTAATTGCATATCCCTGGTATAGGCGTAAAAAAAAAAAAAGGCACCACCTCATCTGCACTACCCTATAGATACTCTCAATAGATCAGTAGAATTAAAACCAGAGGGGTTTGTTCCCACGGAGGTAACCCAGATATCCCATGTTTATCATCCAGACACCTCCACTCAAAGTCCAGGAGGTCATATGATGGCCTTGGATGGGAAGTGGTTAAATTGTTCACCATGAGATCTCACCAGCAAAGGGAGTCTGTTCTCTCCCCCGGGGAGGTGTGGCATTTTGCTTATGTAGAAGGTCTTAAAAAGTGGGGGGCCCTTGGGGGATGGAAGAAGTGGTGTGGTATAGATGTCCTTTATCTAGTTAGAGGTTCCACCTGAGATGGAGCTAGGTGTTGGTAGTCATCAGTAGTGCAACAGTGGCGCCAACAGATCCAAGTAGCTGCAAATTTGGATGGGGAATCTTTCGCAAGACTGAAACGATCTTCAAGTTTTATAGAAGTATCATCAGTATGCGTTAAGTAATCAAGCCAACAAAAACCTCCTCCTCGTGCCCAAAGCCCGGTATAAATCCAAGGGGGATCGGAGATTCGCTGTCCAAGGGCCTCGGCTATGGAATGCTCTACCAATAAACATCCGCCTGGAAGAAAATCACCTGGCTTTTAGGAAAAAACTCAAGACCTTCCTCTTTTAGCAGATGATCAAAGCTCGCCACAGCGCCTAGAGGCGATTCAGTTCGCATTGTGCGCTATATAAGTATTTCATTCATTCATTCATTCAAGGTAACCATTCAACAAAAAAAAAAAAAAACACAAACATCGTGAAGTTGCCTAATCACTGGACAGTACCATTATTTGAAAGAAAAGGTTGCTCTCCTTTCTTTTTGGACTGCAAATTTTTCAATGACCTTCTGGTTGAAATCCGTCATCTCATTCACCAGTCTCTTTTCTATTGACAGCATGGCTAGTGCGTTCAGGCTCTCGTGGGTCATGCTATTTCTCAAAAAAGTCTTCACTCTTTCCAAAGTTGAGAAGCACCTCTCAGGTTCTGCTGTGGTCATGGGTGTGGTGATGAGGATCTTAAGGAGAGCAATAGTCTCTACAAAGACTTCTTCAAGATTGTTCTCCATAAACAGCTGGAGTAAGTCCACAGCACCACGACAGGTTCTGAACTCTTCCGTGCAGTAGATGAGAAAAAGTTCCGTCTTCAACCTACTCGCATTGAGCACTGGATAGGCTTTCAAAGTACTCTTCAGGACATCTTCAGGAAACTCCACCGTGTACTGTTTAAACCTGTCTGCTTGAACCAAGGTGGCACCAACAAGGTGGGTTGTGAAGGAGAACCGTTCCATGGTGTGTCGGAGTATGATATCACAGACCTATAGAGGAGTGAAGGATAAAAACAAAAATGATGTCAATTTCAACTGCAACATTTAAAATGACCAGGTTTAAGTCATAAAACGGAGATCAGTTTCAGTGTTTGAATCCATAATTTCTCAGAACTTCATACACATGGACAAAAAATTCTGAGTAAATGCACTATATTGCCAAAAGTATTGAGACACCTGCCTTTACACACATTGTGACGAATGCGGGTGTCAGATCCCTGCCCTCCTTGCTAACTGGCGACGAAGGACCGGCCAACCTCACACCACGCTGTCACTTACGTAACAATGCCACACTCAGCTGCGCCCAGCACAAAGATTTCCCAGCTTGCGGGACCACAATCTAGGTGCGGGCATGCCTGAGAGCGATTGTCACTGGGCTAATTACACAATTAACCCTTTAATTGCCACCACCCCCGTTTTAAAAGACAGAGCCGGGGGGGGGGGGGGGGGACTCGTAATTTTAGCAATACCAATTATAATTTTAGAATAAGCACCTGCAGCACACACTGCTACCACAGACGGGTCTGCTCAGTAGCCTTAGTCTACCACAGTAGCTCCCTTTTAAGAGACAGGTTCGTTTATAGCTTGCATTAAGAGCTTTAAAGACAAGGTTAACACTTTTCAACATAAGGGTTTATTATAAAAAGGTCAAGGTTGGTGCGAATAAAACATTTACAGAAAAAGGATGTTTCAAAAAATAAAGACAATATACAGCCACAAAGAAATAAGGTAGAATTGGGAAGGAGGAATACTTGCAATTAATGTCCGAGGGTTGATCAGAGTTCGATCGATGAGCAAAGGTAATCGGTTCTCAAACTTGGCAGATGTTCTTGCTTGGATGGTAAAAGGAGAACTGACCATTGCCTTGGCCTCTCCTCTTTTCTATCAAATCAAAGGGGGTGTTGACAGCGACTAGTGACCAATCGTCTGGTCATCTTGTTTAGGGGTTGGTTGCTGGGAGGTGTCTACACTCATGACCCTGTCCCAGGTTCACTTTGTGATACATATCAATATCTCTGCCTCTCTACTGTTTATAGACTGCAGATATCCATTTTAGTGATCAGCATGATATTTGCTTCAAAACAAGTCCACACATGACAGGTTTCCCATTTCAGGGTTACCTAGGAGGAGTAACGGGTTCCAGTGGCTTCCCATATGACCTGACATAGGGGTGTCTGGACTTGAAATCTTACAAATTATCTGAGGAAACTAAATATGTACATATTATGGCTATGCTATTATTGCTTTGGAAGTTATGAAACATGCTGAAGTTTCAGAACTTTACTAATCTGTCTGCACTCTATGTGGTTTGAGGTATTTACGACAGGTATCTGTTGGTTCTCTGAATGGAGAGGGTGACAGTTTTAAGACAGACCTGAATATCCTGCCAGGCAACATGAGCCTTGTTTATTGACCTAGCCTGGTTCTGCTTCCTTTGCTGAGATAACCTTTCTTTCCTTTTTGAAATTTTAAAAGCTTTGGATTCCTAAGACAAGGGAGGAGGAAGGAAGGGGTTCAGATTCTTCTGTAATGTTACAAGGTTAGCCAAGCTGTCATGTCTGCGTTCCAAACAACATGGCAACTAGTTACAACATTTCCTGTCCCGGACGTGATATCATTACACACATGAACTTTAATGGCATCCCTTTCTTAGTCCGTAGGGTTCAATCTTGAGTTGGCCCACCCTTTGCAGCTATAACAGCTTCAACTCTTCTGGGAAGGCTGTCCACAAGGTTTAGGAGTGTGTCTATGGAAATGTTGGACCATTCTTCCAGAAGAGCATTTGTGAGGTCAGGCATTGATATTGGACGAGAAAGCCTGGCTTGCAGTCTCCATCTAATTCATCCCAAAGGTGTTATATTGGGTTGAGGCCAGTCAAGTTCCTCCACCTCAAACCTACTCATCCATGTCTTTATAGACCTTGCTTTGTGCACTGGGGGGGCAGTCATGCTGGAACAGGAGGGGCCCATCCCTAAACTGTTCCCACAAAGTTAGGAGCATGAAACTGTCCAAAATGTCTTGGTGTGGGGCCAAGCCCAACCCCTGAAAAACAACTCCACACAATAATTCCCCCAAATGATTTGGAGTGGTGGCCCAATATAGTGTGGATGAGCAAGTTTGGGGGGGAAGAACTTGACTACTGCGAGCCAGGCCTTCTTGTCCAAAATCAGTGCCTGACCTCACAAATGCTCTTCTGGAAGAATGGTCAAACATTCCCATAGACACACTCCTAAACCTTGTAGACATCCTTCCCAGAAGAGTTGAAGCTGTTATAGCTGCAAAGGGTGGGCCAACTCAATATTGAACCCTACGGACTAAGACCGGGATACCATTAAACTTCATGTGCGTGTAAAAGCAAAAGTCCCAATACTTTTAACTTTTAATCAAGTCAAAAGTCAACGCAGCCCTCTACCAGGAAATTCTAGAGCACTTCATGCTTCCCTCTGCTGTCCAGCTTTATGGAGATGCTGATTTAATTTTCCAACAGAACTTGGCACCTGCCCACACTGCCAAAACCTGGTTTAATGATCATGGTATCACTGTGCTTCATTGGCCAGCAAACTCACCTGACCTAAACACCAGAGAATCTGTGGGGTATTGTCAAGAGGAAGATGAGACACACCAGACCCAACAATGCAGAGGACCTGAAGGCCCCTATCAAAGCAACCTGCAGCAGTGCTAAAGGCTGATCGCCTCCATGCCACGCCACATTGAGTGCAAACTATGCTGTACGTGGACATACTTTTCAGTAAGCCAACATTTCTGTATTAAAAATCCATTGTTTTACTTATTTTATTGGTCTTATGTAATATTCAAAATTTCTGGAGAGACTGAATTTGGGGATTTCACGAGCTGTAAGCCATAATCGTAAAAATTAAAAATGAAAGAAATGTTTAAAATATATCACTCCATGTGTAACGAATATAATGTAGGAGTTTCACTTTTTGAATTAAATTACTGAAATAAATTCACTTTTTGATATTCTAATTTTATCAGATGCACCTGTATTCCTCCCATTAATCCCCTCTTATAGTAAATATATCACAGGGTGTCTACAGAATATAATCAAGTTAAATTTAACCACTTAAGGACCGAGCCTCTTTTTGAAATTTGTTGTTTACAAGTTAAAAAATATTTTTTTTTTTTGCTAGAAAATTACTTAGAACCCCCAAACATTATATTATATATATATATATAAATATATTTATATATATATATTTTCATAGTTTCATAGTTAGTAAGGTTGAATAAAGACACCAGTCCATCCAGTTCAACCTGAGTGAGTGTCTACCCCTATCCCTGTACATTGCACACTCACATTGGTCCCTACCCTCAAGGAGCCCACAATCTAAGGTCCTCATTCATATACTAGGGCCAATTTTGGACAGAAGCCAATTAGCCTACCTGCATGTCTTTGGAGTGTGGGAGGAAACCAGAGCACCCGGAGGAAACCCACGCAGGCACAGGGAGAACATGCAAACTCCAGGCAGGTAGTGTCGTTGTTGGAATTCGAACCAGTGACCCTTTTTACTGCTAGGTGAGAGTGCTAACCACTACATCACTGTGCCGCCCAATATATATATATATATATATATATATATATATATATATATATATATATATATATATATATATATATATATATATATATATATATATATATATATATATATATATATATATTTTTTTTTTTTTTTTTTTTTTTTAAGAACACTCTTTCTGGTAGCCCAAAGTTAGACCATTTTTTTTTATTGTGAAAGATAATGTTATGCAGAGTAAATTGATACCCAACATGTCACGCTTCAAAATTGCGCCTGCTCGTGGAATGGCGACAAACTTTGGCACTTAAAAAAAATCTCCATAGGCCACGTTTAAAAATTTCTACAGGTTACTAGATTTGAGTTACAGAGGAGGTCTAGTGCTAGAATTATTGCTCTCTATCTACCGATCGTGGCGATACCTCACATGTGTGGTTTGAACACCGTTTTCCTATGCGGGTGTGACTTATGTATGTGTCCGCTTCTGCACGTGAGCTCGGAGGGACAGGCGCTCTAAATTTTTTTTTCCTTATTTTTTTTTTTTACTTTTTACACTGTCCCTTTAATAAAAATAAAAAATTTGGATCACTTTTATTCCTATTACAAGGAATGTAAACATCCCTTGTAATAGAATAAAAAGCATGACAGGACCTCTTTAATGTGAGATCTGAGGTCAAAAAGACGTCGCTGTCCAAGGGCCTCGGCTATGGAATGCTCTACCAATCAACATCCACCTGGAAGAAAATCACCTGGCTTTTAGGAAAAAACTCAAGACCTTCCTCTTTTAGCAGATGATCAAAGCTCGCCACAGTGCCTAGAGGCGATTCAGTTCGCATTGTGCGCTATACAAGTATTTCATTCATTCAGATCTCACATTTACAATTAAAAGCAATAAAAAAAATATATAAAATAAAAAAATTAAAATAAAAAAAAGGGCCTTTTGTTTTTCTCAAAAAAATAAATAAAAAATTGTCCCCTTCAGGCTGGAGGGCGGAAGTGATTTTTCACATCGCTCCGGTCTTCCAAGGGCATAGAGTTGAGTGGGGGCCATCGTGCCCTCATCCGACTTCCTGCCCATTAGGCCAACTTACCGGATCATTCCCGCTGCATTCCAGCGGCTCCGGTAAGCGGCAGAGACTCCCATAAAAGTGATCTCGTGGTGAATCCGTATTTAACGTCAAAGTAGCGACGTATAACCACGGTTGGAGGTCCGAAAGTGGTTAAGCAAAATTACTATAAAATCAAAGACGCGAGAAGACATTTACAAGGACCCATAGAGGGTAAATGAATCCATGCAGTTTAACTTGTTGCTAATATTTATTCACTTTTTGATATATTTCTCTGATAGCTTTTCTACGAAATACTCCAGAGAGTAACATGGACTCCAATAAAAACTCACCTCTTGTGCAATCCGTTTATGGACAACTTCTGGATTGGGCGCGGACCTCCTCTTTGGTTGAGAGCCACCTTCACTGCTTTGGTCAACCAGGGAATGGAGAGAACTTCTGCAAAATGTATGAATAATAATAATAATAGTAATAATAACTACAACAACAATAACTGCAACAAGAGGATTACAGCTGCTACCTGATCTTCTGTAGGTCCTGCTGGAACTGCTGGATGCTCCCCTTAATGTGGGCTGAATCTATGTTCTTCTTCTGGAGTTTGACATAGAGGAGGTCCACATGTGGCATGATGTTGTGGAAAAACAGTAGAAAAAACTTAAAATCCTGATCCTCCAGCAGCATGGCAAGGCCTCCCGCTGCTCTGACGGTAACAGGGTCAAAGTCACTCGAGTCTTGTATAGTTTGAAAACAGCGGAGGAGGTCCTCTCTGTGCTTAAACACGGTATAGACGGAATGGCTGTGGAAGGTCCAACTGACACGGCTTGATGTTGGCAGTCTATGGGCGACTACTTTATCAAGCACATCTGTGCACTTGGGCGATTTGGAAAAAAAGCTGGCAAATCCTCCGAGAGTAGCAAAGAAAACTCTCACTTTGGGTATGCGAGAAGTGGCTTGTTCCACTATAAGATTGAGCGGATGGGCATAGCAGTGGATGCAATGGGCCTTTGGGTACACCTCTTGCATCTTCTTTTGAACACCCCACATCACACTGGCACCATCATATGCTTGGGAGATAAATTTACTCCTTTGATCCTCCGGAAGGATGGCAGCAAGTCGCTCCTTTAGTGCCGTAGCAATGGAATCAGTTGTATTGGACTCCAGAGTAATAAATTCAAAAAACCTCTCCCGTACGTTGCTTTTGGCATCGATGTAGCGCAGCACAAGCACAAGTTGACACTGCGTGGTTATATCGCTGGTCTCGTCGACCTGGATTGAGAGGAAATCACTGGTCCGTGCTTCCTGGATAATGTGCTCCCTCATAACAGACAACATACAGTCCAACAGCTCGTTCTGCACGGTTTTCGAAGTTCCGTTAAACACGGTGGCATTCTGGAGGTGGTCTTTCAAAACTCCATCAAGGGAAGCAACAAAATCAACCAAGCCACGGAATATCCCAGGATTATCGGAGCTCTCGTCAGAACCTTGCAAAGCCAGCTCAAACGCGCCACAAAATTTCATGCAGTCTATTATCCTAGACAGGATTTGTCGATTTTTTGTGACCTCTTCATTGTGCCTTCTGATGCCCATCCTGTAGCCTTCATCTAGCTGTTTAGCAATGCTACACTTCCCAAAAAAATGTAACCTCAAAGTGTTCTCAAGATGGCTTCGGGTACTTTCATGCCGCCTGGACTTTTCAGTGAGATGTTTCAAGTCGCAAACCCCCGTCGTGGTCCACACCGTATCGGTGCCAGGAGACTGAATCAGCAAACAGGGAAAACAAAAAAAGGCATGACTCGTCTCGCATCCGGTTAGCCAAGTCCGTGTCTGATAAGTTGTGGTGGAAAAGCTCCGAGTGTAAGCTCGACCGCGATCTGTTGTCTGCTGCTGAATGTTCAAGTTGGGTCGATCTGGTCCAAGCTCCTTTACCCTCTTTTTTTCTTCATCCGATCGCTTTGTGAAGGGGCGTTTTTGCAACGATAAAACCGAATTTTCTTTCATTTCGAGAACCGAGATTTTTCGCTTTTTTCCACGTGGATCAGTACCTGTGAGTCAAAGGAAAATCTGGGTAAGTTTTTTATTTTTTTTCTCAAAAAGGATTTTATTAGCATAGTAGATAATAAACATACTCTAAGCCCTTGTACACACGGTCGGAGAATCCGTCAGAATATGTCCTATCGGACCGTGTTGTCGGATAATCCGACTGTGTGTGGTATGCATCGGACTGATTCCGTCGGAATATCCGTTGGACCCAATTTTCCAACTTGTTGGAAATATTTCCCGACCAACTGGTTCGATCGGACATACTCAGATCATGTGTAGAGAATTTTGATCGGACAAAGTGCCACGCATGCTCAGATCAAATTCCTACATCAAAGCTATTGGCTACTAGCCTGAACGTAGTCCCATCGTAACGAAATTACGTCATCACGTTCTGAATGATCGGATTTTTCGACAACTTAGTCCGACCGTGTGTATGCAACAGTTTCGGACAAGATCCGACGGACAAATTCCGACGGATTTGGTTGTCGAAATCTCCGACTGTGTGTACAGGGGCTAAGAAATACACAAGGAGGGGATTAAAGAAAAAAATAGGCAAAATGTTCTTACATACAGCAGCATGACATTCAATAAGTATAATGCAAGGCAGGCCTTCGACACCTTCCACCTATACAAATCCGGTACAGTTATCCATTGCTATGCAAGGATACAACCCTCTATTAACACAATACCATACGGGTTAAAAAAAAGCAATCTATCCAATACTAATTCTACCAGAGACAATCCTGGGGTATTCAACCAAGGAGCCCACAGCAGATCAAAATTACTTGGTCGGCCTCGGTGTTTAAATATATACTTCTCTAATCTTAGGCTGGATCCCATCTGAGCTATCCATTCCCGTAACTTAGGAGGCTCAGTCGCCTTCCCACGTTGGAGAATAAGCTTACGGCTTGGAAAAGAGCTCTACACCAATAGCCTTTTTTGGGTTGTCTTCAATTGGCAGAAGCCTTCCAATGTTGGAGAATAAGCTTACGGGCTTGGAAAAGAGCTCTACCAATAGCCTTTTTTGGGTTGTCTTCCACTGGCAGAAGCCTTCCAATGTTGGAGATCAAGCTAACGGGCTTGGAAAAGAGCTCTACACCAATAGCCTTTTTTGGGTTCCAATGTTGGAGAATAAGCTTATGGGCTTGGAAAAGAGCTCTACCAATAGCCTTTTTTGGGTTGTCTTCCACTGGGAGATGCCTTCCAATGTTGGAGAATAAGCTTACAGGCTTGGAAAAGAGCTCTACACCAATAGCCTTTTTTGGGTTGTCTTCAATTGGCAGAAGCCTTCCAATATTGGAGAATAAGCTTATGGGCTTGGAAAAGAGCTCTACCAATAGCCTTTTTTGGGTTGTCTTCAATTGGGAGATGCCTTCCAATGTTGGAAAATAAGCTTTCGGGTTTGCAAAAGAGCTCTTCCAATAGCCTTTTTTGCGTTGTCTTCCATTGGGAGTTGCCTTCCAATGTTGGAGAATAAGCTTACGGGCTTGGAAAAGAGCTCTACATCAATAGCCTTTTTTGGGTTGTCTTCCATTGGGTTGTCTTCTATTGGGAGATGCCTTCCAATATTGGAGAATAAGCTTACAGGCTTGGAAAAGAGCTCTACACCAATAGCCTTTTTTTGGGTTGTCTTCAATTGGGAGATCATCAGGAATACCAAGGATACATGTTTAGGGGTCTCATGGTACATTGACCAGGAATACTTTGTTAATGGTTGTGAGAACTCCTTTCCAGTATAGGTGTAGCTTTGGGCATCACCACAATGGATGAATGAGATCCCCATGGTCTCTAGAACACCTTGTACATTCAGCGGCATATGCCCAATCCTGTGTAGCCTCGCAGGTGTGAGGTGGACCCCTCAGCACAATGTACAACTGTGATAGTCGTCGTGCTGCGTTAAGCGGGCACCCATGTATTGCCTGTAGCACCTCCTCACACTGGTCCTCCTCAAAAGCACCCACGTCTCTCTTCCAGCAGTCCATCACTTTAGTAGGAAAGCCAGTTAAGAAAATAGATAGTAACATAGCAGCATATGACCTGGATATAAAACCTTTGAAATGAGACACCTCAGTCATATAATGGAAGACAGTGGCCGGGCATTGTGCCCATAAATCACTACCTGCTTGTGTCTTAACAGCATGTAGTAGCTGTAAGTAAGGGATGTACATTGATTGGGGCAACCCAAATTTTCCTTGCAATTCTGCAAAGGAGAGCTGTCTACCATTAGAAAAACAATGATGAACCAGACGGGTAACCCCATGAGGCTTCCATCGCTCTGCACAAGTCAGAAGTAGCAATTTCCCATAATACTTGTTGTTCCATATAGGGCTATGCCCTGTAAAGCCATTAATAGCCTGTAACTGTTGAACTTTATTCTAAACATTTTGGATCAGGACATACACGGGGGAAGAGTTTGTTTGATTTGGCAAAGGATAAAGCCTCACATCCTCCCCCTGCATCAGGCCCACCAGGTATAGCTCGGGCAATATGTTGTAGCCGGCCAGCCAGGTAGTAGAGCCATGGATTGGGAAGGGCCAATCCCCCCCCCGACCTCCTTAGGTTTCTGTAGCTGTTCCAATCTAATCCTTGGGGGTTTATTAAGCCAGAGAAAGGCACGAAGTAGGGAATTAACCACTTACAGACCACCGCAAGCCAATATACGTCCTAAATTTGAAGGGGGATATTGTTGTTATGTTCTTCATAGAATCAGGACCATGTGTGTATATACACGAGCACATATGCATGGGCATTAGTCTGCGCCGCATGCTCATGAGCATGCATTTTTTAATGGACTTTGGCGTCCAGAGGCCTATTTAAAGCCCTACACAATGCAGGACGATTGCTGACTGAGCATCGGTTCATACTGCTTGTAACCTGATCCTGTGTGTACCCATATCCTGACCCGGCTTGTTGATCCTGCTTGTTTCTGAACCTCTGTTGCTGACCCTGGCTTGTGACCCAACCTTGCTTCCTGTACCTCTTTTGCTCGCTCATACCTCCCCTCAATGGGAATGAGGGACACCCATTGGCAAAAGTATGTAGGCATAGGACACACACCCTGCCAAGCCCACTTTAACACTGGGAAACACTTTTTTAATGATAAATAGTATGTTTTATATATAACTATATATAGATAGAGAAGACCAAAAGGAGGGACAAATGAGGAAAGAGACAAATCAGGGACAGTCCCTTGAAATCAGGGGCAATTTGGAGCTAGGCTTGCTGGATACTGACCTAGACTCTGCTCCTGCTTCCTGACTCTGTAATCCTGCTGCCCAATTATTGCCAACTCCTGCCCATCTAGCCACGCATCCAAGATCTTGCATCTGCCTGCTTGCTTGTTGAACCTTCATCAGCTTTGCATCTGCTACCAGATTCCCTGGCCCGGATCTCCTGCACGCACCCGTGCCCCACTGTGCCCTGTTATACCCGGTCATCATCCCCTGGGATAACAGGACAAGAGTTGTAAAGAGAAGGCCTCTCGTCAACTTGGTCTCAACCAGGCACGTGACAATAGTGGATTGGCTAAGCAGATGATGTTTTTTCCACTTCCAGATTATGGACCCAACAGTGCTCACTGGGACATTCAGAAGTTTATAAATCCTTCTGTAACCAATGCCATCAGTATGTTTTACAGCAATAAGGTTGTGAAGGTCTTGAGAGAGCTCTTTGCTTTTACCCATCATGAGATGTGTGATACTTTGGTAATGAGACACCTTTTTATAGGTCATCAGTTGAGACTGAACCAGCTGATATTAAATTTGCACTGACAAGGGACAGGATTTCTTTCTAATTACTGATAGATTCCAGCTGATGTCTTGGCTTTCCATGCCCTTTTTCACCTCCCTTTCTTCTTGTGTTCAATAGTTTTTCCCTGTGTCATTCCATTTTATTAATGGAAATGGTGCAGCTCTTAGCTAAAGTTTGTATGGACCAAATATAGGTTTATAAGTAATCAAAGTGTTGATCCTGGAGTGAGTAATGGTAGATAGAATAAGCCGTCACCAACACCCGATCACACCGACTCTTACCCCAAGGTAAAGATGTATGGACAGTAGGTAAACCCAATAATAATCCCAGCGATCCTCAGCTGCAAGGGAATTCATTCATCCAAAGCAGAGTATGCTGATCCCAGTACAGAGATATGGATGTCAATTCTGAAGTGAGCTCCACCAAAGGCCACCAGAAAAACCAATAGAAGGTCCTCACCACAGCAATGGTACTCTCAAATATGAAGAGAAGAATACACATTGCGCAGACATCCAAAAGTTTTAATCTATTTTAGGTAAAAGAGTAAAAAAAACTCACACGCTCTTGGTAAAAGACATGCATAAGGAAACGAACCGGCGTTTCCAACCAACAAAATGGCCACTGCGTCCCAGCTGGCGTTTCGCGTCACGGGAGGAGCTGGAACCTGTGACGCGAATGTGAGCTGGGGCGCAGAGGCCATTTTGTTGGCTGAAAACACCGGCTGCTACACGTTAGGTTTTTATATAGCTCAATAGATTTGTGCTTTTAATTTAATTACAAAATAACTTAATTTCTGAATGTATTTGTTTCGGTGTCTTTGTATGTATGGATTGCATGGGTTGTTGCCGACATGTGGTGGAAATGTCATGTCAATAGCACCTTTAGAAATACATTTACCTAGAAAAATGGTGACGTGTTACATACTGTGCATACACTATGTTACCAAAAGTATTGGGACACCTGCCTTTACACGCACATAAACTTTAATGGCATCCCAGTCTTAGTCCGTAGGGTTCAATATTGAGTTGGCCCGCCCTTCGCAGCTATAACAGCTTCAACTCTTCTCGGAAGGCCGTCCACAAGGTTTAGGAGTGTGTCTATGGGAATGTTTGACCATTCTTCCAGAAGCGCATTTGTGAAGTCAGGCACCGACATTGGACAAGAAGGCCTGGCTTGCAGTCTCCGCTCTAATTCATCACAAAGGTGTTCCATCAGGTCGAGGTCAGGACTACACCCCAAATTGTTCCCACAAAGTTGGGAGCATGAAATTGTACAAAATGTCTCAATAGGCTGACGCTTTAAGAGTTCCCTTCACTGGAACTAAGGGGCCAAGCCCAACCCCTGAAAAACAACCCTACACCAAAGGTGTTCTATCGGGTTGAGGTAAGGACTCTGTGCAGGCCAGTCAAGTTCCTCCACCCCCAAACTCGCTCATCCATGTCTTTATGGACCTTGCTTTGTGCACTGATATGTTGGAACAGGAAGGGGCCATCCCCAAACTGTTCCCACAAAGTTGGGAGCATGAAATTGTCCAAAATGTCTTAGTATACCAACGCCTTAAGAGTTCCCTTCACAGGAACTAAGGGGCCAAGCCCAATACATGAAACACAACCCCCACACACCATAATCCCCCCTCCACCAAACAACCCCCACACCATAATCCCCCCTCCACCAAATGATTTGGACCAGTGCACAAAGCAAGGTCCATAAAGACATGGATGAGTGAGTTTGGCATGGGATGGAGGAACCCTATAGAATGAATTAAAGCATAGACCAGGCCTTCTCATCCAATATCAACGCCTGACCTCACAAATGTGATTCTGGAAGAATGGTCAAACATTCCCATAGACACACTCCTAAACCTTGTGGACGGCCTTCCCAGAAGAGTTGAAGCTGTTATAGCTGCAAAGGACGGGGGGCAACTCAATATTGAACCCTACAGACTAAGACTGGGATGCCATTAAAGTTCATGTGTGTAAAGACAGGTGCCTAGGGGGCATGCTCAGTACTGGTGCCATTTATCTAGGTAGGTACCTACTCTAATCCATCACTGACAAAAAAAAAAAAAAAAAAAATTGCCCACGCCTGTAGATTGTGATTTCTTTTTAATAAACTTTGCATATATACATGTACTGTATAAGATGTATTTCAGTGATGTAATATTTATGAGAGGCTGGAACTACAACAAGTAACATGAACTCCATTTTACTTTCCGCGTTTCCCTTTTACAAGAATTATGGGATTGATATCATCTACAATATACAACGGACCCATTTCTTTCGTATCACACAGATTATGTCTCAGTTAACATACAAAAAAAAAAAAAAAAAAAAAAAATCGACTCTACAAGAACAGTTCTTTTTACTGAAAAGTGGGCAAAAAAAAGCCCTCAAAAAGTCAAGGAAGGCAAGTGGACTAGGTCCGTAAAGTTCTACATCTGTAGCTAAATCCCACAGCCCCCATTGTACTATGATGAGCTTCCTACACCAATTAGGGCTAGCCTTCCCCTCCCTCTAAGACGTTGAGGCTCTTGGGGTTAAACCTGTTCAATGGCATGCTTATACACTATATTCCCAAAGATTTGGGATGCTCAACTTTACACGCAAATTAACTTTAATGACATCCCAGTCTTAGTCCGTAGGGTTCAATATTGGGTTGGCCCACCCTTTAAAGCTATAACAGCTTCAACTCTTCTCGGAAGGCCGTCCACAAGGTTTAGGAGTGTGTCTATGGGAATGTTTAACCATTCTTCCAGAAGAGCATTTGTGAGGTCAGGCACGAGAAGGCCTGGCTTGCCGTCTCCGCTCTAATTCATCCCAAAGGTGTTCTATCGGGCCAAGGCCAGTCAAGTTCCTCCACCCCAAACTCGCTCATTCATGCCTATATGGACCTTGCTTTGTGCACTGGTGCAAATCATTTGGTGGAGGGGTTTATGGTGTGGGGTTTTTCCTTCAGCGGTTGAGCTTGGCTCATTTTGTCAAAATAGTGACAAAAAAAAAAAAATCAACCAAGACATTTTGGACCATTTCATGCTCCCAACTTTGTGGGAACAATTTGGGGATGGCCCCTTCCTTTTCCAACATGACTGCCCACCAGTGCACAAAGCAAAGCCCATAAAGACATGAATGAGCAAGTTGGTGTGGAAGAACTTGACTGCCCTCAGCCCAATAGAACACCTTTGTGATGAATTAGAGTGGAGACTGCAAGCCAGGCCTTCTCGTCCAACATCAGTGCCTGACCTCACAAATGCGCTTCTGGAAGAATGGTCAAACATTCCCATAGACACACTCCTAAACCTTGTGGACAGCCTTCCCAGAAGAGTTAAAGCTGTTATAGCTGCAAAGGGTGGGCCAGCTCAATATTGAACCCTACGGACGAAGACATTAAAATTCATGTGCATGTAAAAGCAGGCGTCCCAATACTTTTGGTAACACAGTGTAGCTTCCTGGGTGTCAGAAGCATCTAGCACACCTGTTCCTCATTCCAGCATCTGGGTTTTGGCTGTGGCCTTCTCCAAGTCTGTCTGTCCACCTGCAAGGTGATTAATGTGGCCAGTCTCTGGGTGGAGACTAAACCTGATTTAAGCCAGCCAAGCCTGCAATCTCATGCTTGTGATATCATGTGTAATAACTTATCCAGCTGTCGGTTTGTATGCCCTGCTCTGCTAGATTGGATTACCTCGTTGATGACCTCGGATAGGATATAGACTGTTTCTGAACTCTGCCTGTTTTTTTTTTTACTTTGGATTTTGACCTTGACTATTCCGAACTGTGCCTATCTGCCAACAGCAAGTACCCGTTTGCTTTTCTCAGCTCGCGCCTGCCCTGGCATGGTGGCCAGGCACTATAGCATAGTGTATAAGTCCTGGGGGCAACCGAGTACAGGTAAGCCTCCTTGCCCTATGGGAAAGGGGGCTGCTATAGGTGAAGAACACAGAAGCCAGCTGTAGTGTCCGATTACCTGCGTTAGGGGTAATTGAGACACTGGATCTGCATACCTGTGTAGCCTACAGTCAGAGGCAACCACTCTCAGCTCTGTATCAGAGTCTCCAAGAAATAGAAGCAGCCAAGAAAAACTTCATTTTCTTGAGCCAGAACGCACCCCCTTTATAAGCTAATTTTTTTATCCTACAGTTTCTCTATGGACCAAACCATTCCACCTAATAAAATCCATTGCATATTTGTCAAAATAATCAACGGCAACATTCTATATGATCTATATGACTAAGCTCTGGAGGTGGGACGAAACACATCGGTTGGGACGGTCTTAGGAGGAGCCGAGGTTGAGGCCACTTCCCAGTTTTCACACACTGAGCTGTTGGAGTGCGGCGCCCTCACATGGCATAACATTCTCTATGATGTCTTATTAGTCTTTTTTGGTAAAAACCTTTCCCGCAGTCTGAGGACGCTCAACCGTGTGTCTTTTCTGGTGTTCAACAAGGTTTCCTTTCTTAGTGAACGCTCTTCCGCACTCTGAACATGAAAAAGGACGCTCGCCTGTGTGTATTCTTTTGTGTACAATAAGATCTCCTTTCTGAGTGAAACTTTTCCCGCACTCCGAACACGAATAAGGACGCTCCCCCGTGTGAACTCTCTTGTGTACATGAAGTTTTCCTTTTTCAGTGAAACGTTTCCCACACTCTGAACATGAATAGGGACGCTCACCCGTGTGACTTCTCTGGTGTACAAGAAGGGCGATTTTCTGCGTGAAGCATTTTCCGCACTCTGAACAGGAAAAGGGACGCTCACCTGTGTGACATCTATGGTGTTTTAAAAGGTTTCCTTTCTCAGAAAAACATTTTCCGCACTCCAAACAACAGAAAGTCCGCTCACCCGTATGGCTTCTCTGGTGTTCCACAAGTTTACCTTTATAAAGGAAACATTTTCCGCACTCTGAACAAGAGAATGGACCCTCACCCGAGTGGATAGTCTGGTGTTCAATAAGTGCTCCTTTCCGAGTGAAACATTTTCCGCAGTCTGAACATGAATAGGGACGCTCACCCGTGTGAGTTCTCTGGTGTTTAAGGAGGTTTCCTTTATCTGAAAAACATTTCCCGCACTCTGAACAGGAAAATGGCCGCTCACCGGTGTGAATTCGCTTGTGTATAAGAAGAGCGAATTTCTGTGCAAAACATTTTCCACACTCTGAACAGGAAAAGGGACGCTCACCCGTGTGACTCCTCTGATGTATAAGAAGTTTGATTTTCTGTGTAAAACATTTCCCACACTCCAAACAGGAAAACGAACGGTCGCCTTTGTGAATTCTTTGATGTACATTAAGATCTCCTTTCTGAGTGAAACATTTCCCGCACTCTGAACATAAAAAAGGTCGTTCACCTGTGTGAAATTTTTGGTGTACAAGAAGTTTTCCTTTCCCATTGAAACAATGCCCGCACTCTGAACATGAGAATAGATTGTCACCTCGGTGATCTCCTTCATGGGGTGAGGAAGTTTCCTCGGGATTAGAAGGATCTGTTGATGGATCTGCAGTGTGAGATCTTACATGGATATTTCCAATCATAGTATGTGATTGATGAGAAGATTCCCCCTGATCAGAGGGATCCATTGATGTCTCCGGACAGGAAGGTCTGTGATGTATATTTTGTGTATTTGGATTTCCTCCTGGAGGATCCTGTGTGATGACATTATCTTCTGACTTACAATCAGCAGATAATAGAAGACGTCTCTCCGAGGAATTCCCAACATCACATCCATCTGTTGGAAGGCAATTTTAAATAAATGTAAAAAGGTCAATTATAAATAAAGAGACATGTACGTTGGTCTAGCAGCCAACAGTTTCGCAGAGCTCTGGAATAAAACTGAATACAACCAACACCAAAATGTAAAAAACAAAACCAGAAGAAGATACAAAACACCCAAAACTACGGCAAACGGTCTACATTTCTTTGTGCAATTATGACAGCTATGGGACGTCATGGAGTTAGATGTTTTGCCACGTTATTTTGTGGAGGTATGCCATTATACAGATGAATGGAGATGGACCTTTCATATGGTGTACAGTATCTCCTCCTCATTTGTTGGGAACATGACGTTATATTGAGGAGTGGAGATGGACCTTTCATATGGTGTACAGTATCTCCTCCTCATTTGTTGGGAACATGACGTTATATTGAGGAATGGAGATGGACCTTTCATATGATATACAGTATCTCCTCCTCATTTGTTGGGAACATGACATTATATTGAGGAATGGAGATGGACCTTTCATATGGTGTACAGTATCTCCTCCTCATTTGTTGGGAACATGACGTTATATTGAGGAATGGAGATGGACCTTTCATATGGTGTACAGGATCTCCTCCCTCATTTGTTGGGAACATGACGTTATATTGAGGAATGGAGATGGACCTTTCATATGGTGTACAGGATCTCCTCCCTCATTTGTTGGGAACATGACGTTATATTGAGGAATGGAGATGGACTTTTCATATGGTGTACAGTATCTCCTCCTCATTTGTTGGGAACATGACGTTATATTGAGGAATGGAGATGGACCTTTCATATGGTGTACAGGATCTCCTCCCTCATTTGTTGGGAATATGACGTTATATTGAGGAATGGAGATGGACCTTTCATATGGTGTACAGTATCTCCTCCTCATTTGTTGGGAACATGACGTTATATTGAGGAATAGAGATGGACCTTTCATATGGTGTACAGTATCTCCTCATTTGTTGGGAAGATGACGTTATATTGAGGAATGGAGATGGACCTTTCATATGGTGTACAGTATCTCCTCCTCATTTGTTGGGAACATGACATTATATTGAGGAATGGAGATGGACCTTTCATATGGTGTACAGTATCTCCTCTTCATTTGTTGGGAACATGACGTTATATTGAGGAATGGAGATGGACCTTTCATATGGTGTACAGTATCTCCTCCTCATTTGTTGGGAACATGACGTTATATTGAGGAATGGAGATGGACCTTTCATATGGTGTACAGGATCTCCTCCCTCATTTGTTGGGAATATGACGTTATATTGAGGAATGGAGATGGACCTTTCATATGGTGTACAGTATCTCCTCCTCATTTGTTGGGAACATGACGTTATATTGAGGAATAGAGATGGACCTTTCATATGGTGTACAGTATCTCCTCATTTGTTGGGAAGATGACGTTATATTGAGGAATGGAGATGGACCTTTCATATGGTGTACAGTATCTCCTCCTCATTTGTTGGGAACATGACATTATATTGAGGAATGGAGATGGACCTTTCATATGGTGTACAGTATCTCCTCTTCATTTGTTGGGAACATGACGTTATATTGAGGAATGGAGATGGACCCTCTCTTTTACCAAAGATTTTATTAAGATTCAATCCAACATATTAGGCCAACAATGAGATGTGAGGCAAACAAAGATCAGATACCATAAAACAAATAAAATCAACAATGTACAAAGATTAGTTTGTTCCAGAATAAGCACTACGTTTTAACTAAAATGCTTAAGTCTCTAAACAAGGGAACTTAAGAATCCAGAGGGAATTGCATTATGACCTGGAATATGGACATTCAAGCTTGCAGCTAAACATGGTAAAACATGGAAGCGTTTTGACAGTAGAGTTATATGTAGGTGAGAATACAATATAGAAACAGAAGAATGCTGTCATCATAGTCATCCTAACCAGAACCTAAAAGGCCTATCAAATAGATACATAGAATAAGACGAGTGAAAAGTAGAAGAGAGAGAGGAAAGAAGGACTAGACGCCAGGAACAAGGGGAAGGAGATAAAAATAAGAAGAGTCCTATGCGGTGTACGTCAGAGGATCACTAAATAAATGTTTTCAAAATTCGAAGGTTGGATATATGCTATCCAGGGTTGCCAGACCCCAAGATATTTATCACGCGTGTCCGAAATGCAAGCAGTCAGCTTCTCATTTACCATGAGATCATTCATATGTTTGTTTTGTTTTTAAAACAGCTTCAAAGCCATGTACAAGAGTCTTCCAAGCCCTCGCACTAGTCAAATTTAGTTGCAGTAAAAAGATGCAAGTCTAATTCATGCTACGGTCAAAGCAGTTCTGCAAAGAAGACCTTCGTAGGGGTCTCGTTTAAGATTAATGTGAAATAATAAAACTCTGACCCATAGTCGGCATACCTTCAGACAAGACCACCAAATGTGTGCCATCGTGCCCTCCTGAGAACAACCCCGGAAGCAGAGAGGAGAGTAAGGCCGCGTACACACGCGGGGACTGTTCGCTCAACTTTGTCCGTCAAACAGTTTCAGCAAACAGTCCGCTCAAAATTAGCATGGACGGACATGGCCACACACGACGTACGAACAGTTTGCTGAAACCGTGCGCGATGACGTGAACGGCACGTACGACGGGACTAGAAAACGACGTCCTATACACTGCAATGCAACCTTCGGCGTATAAATTCTTTCTGAGCATGCGCGGAACTTTGTTTGACGAACAAGCCTACACACGAGGGAACTGTTCGCTGAAACAAGGTTTCAGCGGACAGTTTTTCGGAATTTCCGAAAAACTTTGTTCAGCAGACTGTTCGCTGAAACTGTCCGCTGAAAGCCCACACACGGGCGGACTGTCCGCCGAAACACTGTTCAGCGGACAAAGTTGGGCGAACAGTCCCCGCGTGTGTACGCGGCCTAAGATGGGAAGAAGCGAACCAGCCTAGCTGGCGTAGAGTACCAACTGTACAGCAGTTTGTAGGCATTCTCCAGTATGAGAACATGTTTTGAGCACTTAGAAAGAGCTGTGGTCATGACCTGCCAATCCTCTGGATCTACCTGCCTCCCCAACTCACTTTCCCATTGAAGATGGTAAGATCGTAATTGGGGTTTCCTCAAGGAGATTATAGAGGAGTAGATTAAAGATATTAGATCCGGGATGTGAGGTCGGGCTCTACAAAGACTCTCAAAGGGTAGATTTCATAAGTTGACTCTCAAAACTGGATTTTATAAGTTGTTGAATAAACTGAGTTATAAATGGCTATAGCGTTCACATAGAGGGATATCATGAGAGGACCTTAGGGCATTAAATGCTATTCTAGTAGGGGTAAACAGAGAGTGAATGTCTACAAACCTGTGGTCTGTCCTCCAGGAAAATTGTTTAGGGTTTTCACAACCTGGGGGAAATAATGGGCAATGAACAAGGCGAAGTAAGGGTAGATGGGAAGAGATCAAGCCCTCTGAAAATCCCACAAACAGTGGGTTAGGCATGGTCCTAATACAGTCGAACAGTGGATAGGAGGGAGCCAGGGCAAGGAAGAAATGGGAATAGGATAGGAATCCACCAAGTCAATGGTGGCCCATACTGGCAAATAATACGTTTCATGGAGATGAGATAATGGGGCTATATTCGTTGCCGTATAAAAAGCTTGCAAGATGGGGACTGAAAAAAACACTGTTGATCCTACGAGCGTAAAAAAAACAAGTTTGCCGATTCTGGGAGGTCAAGTGGATCCTCAGATAAAATTTTAAAAGCTTGCGCTGTTGCATACGTAAAATATGCGAGGGAAATTGAGATTGGCAAAACACGAAAAGAAATATAGCAGTTTCGGTAGGTAAGACATACACGGACCGCAGTGATCCTGCCAAAGCAGAACGGGAAATGGGACCAAGAGGAAAGCATCAGTGAGATTTCTAAATAATGGTGGAATATTGGCTAGATATAATTCTTCATACCTAGTGGTGAGCCAGATTCCTAAGTAAGGTAAAGAGGAAAGCCAATGAAATGGAAAGGCAGTTTTCAAGGCTGCCAGTTTGGGCGGTGAAAAGTTAACGAACATTGCTTTAGACTTAGTAGGGTCAATCTTGAGCTCAAAAAAAGGGACGCAAAAGTGTGAAAGAGGGATCGCATGTTAGGCAGGGAGACTGAGAGAAGTTGAGGCCATCAAGATATCATCAGCGAATAAAGATATCTTATCCTTTGCAGAGCCTGCAATTTTGATGCCTTTAACATCTGGATGAGAGCATATTGCCTCTGCCAAGGCCTCCAAGGTCAGGATATATAAGAGCGGTGAGAGTGGGCAGCCCTGGGGGGTACCCGTTCTAATGGGGGAAAAAAAAAGGGGGGGACTGAAATCCAGAATTTTTTAATTTTAGCCTGATGGGGAATCATATCCAACTCAAAAAGGAAGCACTGAAGCCATAAAACGACGGAGCATGGTCATAAGGTAAGGCCACAACAGTGCCAAAATGCCTTATTCCCATCAAGCGATAAAAGCATAGTTTCCAGAGAACGACTATGGGCGATATGTTGCAGCTGAATAATTCGATAGCATCTCCTGCCTGTAGTTGGGGAAACAAAGCCAACTTGATCTTTTTTGATTAAGCGAGGGAGAAACAAGTTTAGACGATTAGCTAAGATTTTGGCGAGAATTTTCATATCTATATTGATAAGAGAGATGGGCCTAAAGTTGGCCCAGGAGGAATGATCAAGATCGGGTTTCAAAAGCATGACTATATTAGCAGTCAAAAGATCTGGTGAAAAGGCCCGACCATTTTTTTTTTTTTTTTTTTATGGAATTATTTTTTATGGAATTCTAGCTGGTAAATTAGGAGCGAAGACATCTGCTAACTTCCTATAATAAAGTGCAGTGAAGCCATCTGAGCCAGGCGTTTCACCCACTTTCAGATCCTTTTATACATGGCAAGACATTTTCGGATTCTTGAACGTCACGGTCCATAAGATCTGTGTGTGCTGCAACTAGCATAGGTAACGAAAGAGGTTGTAAGAAAGTGTCCGTATCCCGATTATTCGCACGAGTAGGGTCCGAGTGTATTATGGTGAGGAGATGACAAAAATTCTTCCAAGATCTGGACTGGGTTACTAGTGAGAACGTTAGGACAGGTAGGTAAAGCGATGGGAGACAATTTACGAGTAAAAGTATGTAACCTATTGTCCAGCATCTAATTATTTATTGTCCAGCATCACATTCGGTTTATTTGCCTTGGCATACCATTTCTGGCAGGACTAATGCAAAGAGCATTCAGCTCCATCTGTAAAGGCATAAATACAACTCCATACAGGACTGGTCCAAGAGCTTACAATTAGGGGGATTGTTTAAATGTAGTAGAAAGTGACTTTAAGCAAGTTTCTGATTTATGTGAATATGAATAATAATAATAAAAAAAACAAAAAACAAACACACACTAAGCCCACGTACACACGGTCGGACATTCTGCCAACCAAATCCATCGGATTTTGTCCGATCTTTCAGAACATGATGATGTTATTTCGTTACGATGGAACTACGTTCAGGCTAGTAGCCAATAGCTTTGATGTAGGAATTTGATCTGAGCATGCGTGGCACCTTGTCCGTCGGAGTAGGCTACACATGATCGGAGTATGTCCGATCGGACCAGTTGGTCGGAAAATATTTCCAACATGTTGGAAAATTTGGTTCCGACGGATATTCCGACGGAAACAGTCCGATGCAGACCACAGTTGGTCGGAAAATATTTCCAACATGTTGGAAAATTGGGTCCGACGGATATTCCGACGGAAACAGTCCGATGCAGACCACACACAGTCGGATTATCCGACAACACGGTCCAATAGGACACATTCCGACGGATTCTCCGACCGTGTGTACAAGGGCTAATACATAACATAACAAAATAGTGCAAGCAGCAACTCTCCTGTGAGATAAAAGTAAAGTCCCAATACCATATAAAACTTTTCAGAGTTATGCCAATTACTGAAAAATAAAAATGTCCACAAGTGATGTAATAGTTATTCCTGGCGAGTATCACCGTCATCCACCACCTTAACAAATGTGAATCTGTCCACCAACTCCACCGCCAGAGGCTGAAAGACTTGCTTACCAGCTCCCATGGACCTCTCACCACAAGAGGTCAATAGCGCTTGTGGCTCTATACCCAGCCAGGGCCTTTTAGGACTTCAGAGGGTCTTCCCACATTGACATATGCAGCTTGCCGACACAAATGTCGTCGGAGTACCCCAAAATGAAAAGCTCCACATAGCGTAAAATCGTTAAAATGTATTCTACTTATGCTAAAAATTGCACTTACGTCAATGATGCATTAATAAAAACGCATACGGGGATTTTCCCCTTAAAATCATATGCGTCTGCCGGCGCACATAGAAACTACCCATCCTTCCGGGACTCGAGGGTTAAGGTGGCATCAGCGCGTCACTCCGTCTTACATGTTTCGTCATGCGTTGACGTCTAGCACGGGCACTAGACAGCGTTAACGTATGAGGTAACGCGTAGGGCGGAGCGACACACTGATGTCACCGTAACCCTCGAGTCCCAGAAGGACGGGTTGTTTGAATTTGTGCCGGCAGACGCATAGGATTTTAAAGGGGAGTATCCCCTTATGCGTTATTAATGCATCATTGATGTAAGTGCAATTTTTAGCATATGTAGAATACATTTTTAAGATTTTACTCTACGTGGAGCCTTTTTCATTTTGGGGTACTCCGATGACAATTGTGTAAGGAAAAAACAATATATAATGCATCCAGAAAGTATTCACATAGCTTTACTTTTTCCACATTTTATGTTACATCCTTATTCCAAAAAATGGACTAAATGTATTATTTTCCCTCAAAATTCTACAAACAATACCACATAATGACAACGTGAAATAATTTTGTTTTAAATCTTTGAAAATGTATATATAAAAAAATTAAAAACCACGAAAATAATCCCATGTACATACAGCAATGCTGGCCATACAGAAATTTCTTTCGAAAATCGTATCTAAGAATTTTCCTACGAATTTCGCACCATTAGTGGGCTGCAGCAACTGCCGATTTTTGTGCGGCAATCAAGTTTCAGGAATCGGACATTTTCTAATAAAATTATGGGAGAATTGTGCGAGAAATGTAATAAGAAAAAAAAAATGCGCATTTGCAAGAAAAGAAGATCCCCGGCCACGAAAAATTATTTTCTGTAGCAACACGAGGTGAAATTGAAGGCTGGGTCGGCCGAATTTCGAAAATCAGTGGTGGCATCGTCGGATCACAAAAAATAAATAAATAGATAAATAAAAAATTAACCTTCTGATTTTGAAAAGAAAATTTGTTTGAAATTCGACCACGTATGGCCTGCTTAATAAATGACAGCCTTTGCCATGACACTCAAAATTGAGCTCTGGTGCACTGTTTCCACTGATCATCCTTGAAATGTTTCTACAACTTGGAGTCCACCTGTGTTTAATTCAGTTAATTGGACATGAAAAGGAAAGGCACACACCTGTCTATATAAGGTCCCACAGTTAACAGTGCATGTCAGAGCACAAACCAAGCCACGAAGTCCAAGTAATTGTCTGTAGACCTCCGAGACAGGATTGCATCAAGACACAGATCTGGGGAAGGGTACAGAAAAATTTCTGCAGCATTGAAGGTCCCAATGAGCACAGTGGCCTCCACCACCTGTAAATGGAAGAAGTTTGGTACCACCAGGACTCTTCCTAGAGCGGGCCGCCTGGTCAAACAGAGATTGAAGAAGGAGAAGGGCCTTTGTCAGGGAAGTGACCAAGAACCCCGATGGTCACTCTGACAGAGCTCTAGTGTTTCTCTGTGGAGAGAGGAGAACCTTCCAGAAGAACAACCATCTCTGCAGCACTCCACCAATCAGGCTTGTATGGTAGACTGGCCAGACGGAAGCCACTCCTTAGTAAAAGGCACATGAAAGCCCACCTGGAGTTTGCCAAAAGGCACCTGAAGGACTCTCAGACCATGAGAAGCAAAATTCTCAGGTCTGACGAAACAAAGATTGAACTCTTTGGCCTGAATGGCAAGCATCACGTCTGGAGGAAACCAGGCACTGCTCATCACCTGGCCAATACCACCCCTACAGTGAAGCATGGTGGTGGTAGCATCATGCTGTGGGGGTGTTTTTCAGCAGCAGGTACTGGGAGACTAGTCGGGATCGAGGGAAAGATGAATGCAGCAATGTACAGAGACATCCTTGATGAAAAGCTGCTCCAGAGTGCTGTGGACCACAGACTGGGGCGAAGGTTCATCTTCCAACAGGACGACCCCCCTAAGCCCACGGCCAAGATATCAAAGGATCAGCTACAGAACAACTCTGAATATCCTTGAGTAGCCCAGCCAGAGCCCATACTGGAACCCGATTGAACATCTCTGGAGAGTTGTGAAAATGGCTGTGCACCGACGCTCCCCATCCAACCCAATGGAGCTTGGGAGGTCCTGCAAAGAAGAATGGGTAAAACTGACTAAAAATAGTTGTGCCAAGCTTGTAGAATCATACTCAAAAAGAATTGAGGCTGTAATTTTCTGCCAAAGGAGCTTCAACAAAGTATTGAAGGCTGTGAATTACTTATGTACATGGGATTTTTAAAATAAATTTGCAAAGATTTCAAACGTCTTTTATGTTGTCGTTATGGGGGATTGTTTGTAGAATTTTGGGGAAAATAAAATAATGGAATTTAAATCAAATTTTGGAAGAAGGCTGGAATATAACAAAATGTGGAAAAAAATGAAGCGCTGTGAAGACTTTCCAGATGCGTTGCACTATTGCAGCAAAATTAGGTTACATCCACCCAAAGGGCAGCCTAGTTCTGGTAACCAGCAATACGTGAAAGCAACCTATAATGGTAACTGGACTGTTAAAAAAAAAAAAAAAAGGAAGAGCAGCCTTAGCAAAATGTATAACATTACGAAATAGAAGGTTCAAAAACTGGCTTCAATCCAGCTCACTGCAGCTCAGAGTTGATTATGGCCTATAGGCCAGGGGTTGACAAATTTGCTTGGAATCTATGAGCCAGCTGAAAAAGTTAGGAGCCAGGTCCGTGACAGCGATCTGGACCTGTCCCTGGCCTGACATGGAGGCGAGTGAGGGGAAGATAGTCCCAAGCCCCTCACCTGTCTCCAAGTCATTTCCCATAGCTCTTAGAGGGACATTTTATTTTATTTTTTTAAAAATGATGATTTTTTTTTAAAATTGCATTTTAGTGTAAATATGAGATGCGAGGTCTCTCTGACCCCAGATCTCATATATAAGAGGACCTGTCATGCTTTTTTCTATTACAAGGGATTTTTACATTCCTTGTAATAGGAATAAAAGTGACACATTTTTATTTTTTTAAAAGAACAGTGAAAAAAATAAAAATAAAAGTTAAAAGAAAAAAAAAATTTTTTAATGCGCCCTGTCCCGCCAAGCTTGCGTGCAGAAGCGAACGCATAGGAAAGCGATGTTCAAACCACACATGTGAGGTATCACTGCGATCGGTAGAGTAAGAGCAATAATTCTAGCCCCAGACCTCCTCTGTAACTTAATAAGTGCAACCTGTAGAATTTTTTAAATGTTGCCTATGGAGATTTTAAAGGGTAAAAGTTTGTCGCCATTCCATGAGCGGGCGCAATTTTGAAGCATGACATGTTGGGTATCGATTTACTCGGCGTAACATTATCTTTTACAATATAAAAAAAAATTGGCCTAACTTTACTGTTGTTTTATTTATTTTTATTAAATAAATTATTTTTCCCCCAAAAAAAGTGTGCTTGTAAGTCCGCTGTGCAAATACGGTGTGACAGACAGTATTACAACGACCACCATTTTACTCTCTAGGGTGTTAGAATAAAAAAAAAAAAAAAAAAATTATATATATATATATATATATATACACACACACACACACATACATAAAATATAATATAATGTTTAAGGGTTCTAAGTAAAGGGAAGGAGATTGGAGCTATCAGCATTGCTGGTTGTAATTCCAACGGCCACCACAAGAGGGCGCCAGATTCCAGAAGGAACCATAGGATCACAGAAGGCCTCAAAGCCGGGGGCTCAATTACCAGCCGCCGGCGGCGCAGCCCGACGCGATCACGCCGGAGGGGTCCACAGAGATAGGATACCCCCAGCTGTGCTGCCCCAGGCGCCAGGTCGCTAATTCTAGTCGCAAATGCGACCTGGCGCCCGAGTTTTGTCAAGCCCTGCTATAGGCAATAGCGAGCAATAAACGAGGATGAACATAAAGCCTGCCAGGAACACCAAGGGCATGCCAGGCTTTAGGTTTATCCTCATTTATTGCAGAAAATAAATTGTTCTTATATCCAGTAACATTGGAGAAGGTCACATAGCAATAACAACAGTAAACAACTGCCGCAATGTAAAGCACAATGAATAAAACACATAGTCACAAAATAAATTTGAGTAGCAAATGTGGGTGACAACAGCCCAGGCATGCCATCTCTCAATTGGGACAGGCCTGGGTGGAGAACCAGCATGTGTTGAAGCAACCAGTAGAACACAACCAAAATAAAACACAAAAAAAACAACACCACACACAATCTTCGGTGTAGTAAACATTTGTATTTGAAAGGCACCAACAGCATAGCCTATGGCAGCCATACAGTAGCTTGGCAGTGACAGATTATGTCCCGTTGTTTACAGCCAACAACAGACGTTGGAAAATAGAAGGCATTGATGAGATCACCAGGCCGCCTGTGGTAATGTGTGTGGCCAAATCCAGCTGGGCCCTACAGCCTATGGGTACATCCTAAAAACGTTGAGGAGAGGGAGAGAGAGAGGGAGAGAGAGAGAGGGAGAGAGAGAGAGGGAGGGAGAGAGAGGGAGGGAGAGAGAGGGAGGGAGAGAGAGGGAGGGAGAGAGAGGGAGGGAGAGAGAGGGAGGGAGAGAGAGGGAGGGAGAGAGAGGGAGAGAGAGAGAGGGAGAGAGAGAGGGGGAGAGAGAGAGGGGGAGAGAGAGAGGGGGAGAGAGAGAGGGGGAGAGAGAGAGGGAGGAGAGAGGGAGAGAGAGAGAGAGAGAGAGAGAGAGAGAGAGAGAGAGAGAGAGAGAGAGAGAGAGAGAGAGAGAGAGAGAGAGAGGGAGAGGGAGAGGGAGAGGGAGAGGGAGAGGGAGAGGGAGAGGGAGAGGGAGAGGGAGAGGGAGAGGGAGAGGGAGAGAGAGAGAGAGAGAGAGAGAGAGAGAGAGAGAGACATGTTGGGATGCCCGAGGGGGCTAAGACAGCCACAAGCAGGATGTTGAAGATGATGGTTCGATTTGAGAGGAGGAAAAGATCAAGCTGCAGCTCCTGAAAAATGTTGCAACGAAGAAGCGTGAAACTGGCGGCCTTGGTGGGTGAACGAGTGTTTAAAGGTGAATCCCCATCTGTACTCAATTCCTCAGGTCTGCAAAATCTGCAGATAAGGTTTCAAGTTCCTCGTGACCAGCAAAAGGTCTGCAAAGGATTGAAGGGGATTGCCCTGAAAAAAAAAAAAAAAAGGAGATCCGAGCGTTCCTTACGCCTGCAGGAGTGTCTCTTTGGTATGCTAATAGTGGAATTTAATGACGATGTACCTTCTGTAGGTTCAAGAGAAACCTCAGGTGCCAATTTCTGGAAAAAGGCAGTGGCAGTGCCTTGGAGATTAGTTATGACCTCAGGGACCCCGCAGATATGGAAATTGTCCCTGTGGGCCCTGTTTTCAGCATCTTCCAGTTTATCTCGCAGGGTCTCAAGTTCAGCATTTAATTTGTCAACTTCCTCCTCATGCCCCTCCAATACTGTAGTTGCTAAATCCATATGCTGTTTTATTTGGTTTGTACGGTGGCCTAGCTCTTAAAGATACTTCACCGGGGTCTTATGGGAGGCTGTGGCTATCGCATCCCTCACTATAGTACGAAACTTGAAAACATGCATCAGAGTCAGTGGCTAGAGGGCTTACCAAATCCGTGGGGAACTGCTGCAGGCTCTTTGTTGGAGAGGAC
Source organism: Lithobates pipiens (assembly GCF_037356315.1). Classification (NCBI taxonomy): domain Eukaryota; kingdom Metazoa; phylum Chordata; class Amphibia; order Anura; family Ranidae; genus Lithobates; species Lithobates pipiens. The sequence goes on from NW_027507811.1 coordinate 21,813,343, forward strand.
GGGCCCGCCGCCGAGAGCCATGTGGTGTCATCAGGCTAAGGAGGCTCGGATGCCATCTTGCCCTTTCCTGTGGCAGGGGCTATTTTTGGCTGGGACCGGTCTTTCTGCCTTTATTTGGGCATGCGGTGCACACCCTCCAGATGCCTGGTGGTGCCTGCTGCTGGGAGAGCTGAATCACTTGTGTCAGGGATAGAACAGTGCGCTGTCAGCCGAGCTACAAGAGGTCCGGTGGTAGTAAAAAGACTACTCAGCCATCTTTCATGATCACGTGAATGTGCCTCCAGAGATGGACCTTTCATATGGTGTACAGTATCTTCACCTCATTTGTTGGGAACATTACGTTATATTGAGGAATGGAGATGGACCTTTCATATGTTGTACAATATCTCCTCCTCATTTGTTGGGAACATGACCTTATATTGAGGAATGGAGATGGACCTTTCATATGGTGTACAGTATCTCCTCCTCATTTGTTGGGAACATGACGTTATATTGAGGAATGGAGATGGACCTTTCATATGGTGTACAGTATCTCTTCCTCATTTGTTGGGAACATGACGTTATATTGAGGAATGGAGATGGACCTTTCATATGGTGTACAGTATCTCCTCATTTGTTGGGAACATGACGTTATATTGAGGAATGGAGATGGACCTTTCATATGTTGTACAATATCTCCTCCTCATTTGTTGGGAACATGACGTTATATTGAGGAATGGAGATGGACCTTTCATATGGTGTACAGTATCTCCTCCTCATTTGTTGGGAACATGACGTTATATTGAGGAATGGAGATGGACCTTTCATATGGTGTACAGCAGGGGTGCCCAACCTTTTGAAGACCGAGGGCCACCTAAGCGACTTGGTAACCGGTCGCGGGCCACAATGAGCGGAGCGAGTGCATGGCAGCCCACTCTACTCTATAGAGCCCACTCTACTTTTTTTTTTTTCCGGATCGAATTGGAGGTAGGTGTTTGTAAACGGACACAAATCTATTTACGTCTTCTACTCCTTAGAGGTGAATGGAGGGTCCAATTGGGTTGGACCGACCGCGTGAAAGGGGCCTATGGCTCAGTGCAGGTAACACGCTGGTGCACTGCTCTGCACCTGTGGATCAGTTTGAAAGCAGCCCAGTAACCACTGCAGAACAGATATTCCCATATATACATTGTGATTTTAGTAATAAATTTACTAATAATAACAGTATTCTATTCCATCACAGAGCAGGAGGTCGCGGGCCACATCAGAGGGCTCCGCGGGCCACTGGTTGGGCACCCCTGGTGTACAGTATCTCCGCCTCATTTGTTGGGAACATGACGTTATATTGGAGAATGGACATGTAAATTTCATATGATGTACAGTATCTCTTCCTCATTTGTTGGGAGCATGATTTTTTTTTTCTACTGTGGTCTAATCCACATACCTCAGAAGATAAATTAAACTCTGAACTTGTAGGCACTGTGCCATGTCTTCAGGCTGGCAGGAGTCTACTGAGGACTAATCTGTCCCCTACTATGAGTTCCAGGTGGCCAGCTTGGAGAGGCCGGCATCACTCATTGGATGCCAAAATCTCTTGCGATTTGGGCGGCCATCTTGACACACAAGTCCTTAAATAGCAGAGCCTGCATTTTAGTGCACCAGCAGTGCGGAAGTAGGTCAGGAACAGAGCCGTGGGAGAAAGTACGGACAGTGATAGGGAGAGTAACCTGGCGAGGAGATAAAGAGCAGGTCTTCCCTTACGGGGTGTCTCTCCTGCCAGCTTTCTGGAAATGCCTACCACTGGCAGCCTTAAAACTGAAGATCGCAGGGTAACCCAGTAATCCTATGCCTCCTCCGAGGAAAGTGCTCCTCAGTCAGTCATTCTGTGATCTGTAGTCTCATGTGATATCACTACTAAAAAAGGTGCCTTGCTGATATACATGATCTTTCTTGCCTAAATAAGTTTATGACCTGCAACAAATGTAGTGCCAGCGTTTTGTTTTTTCCAGCTGCAACTTGGGCTTAGGCCCTCTGCTCCCCATTATCACTTGTAAAACACAGAAGTCATGATGAGGGCAGTGGAGGGGGGGTAGTTGCATGCAGAGTTCAGAGCTAAAGGGGTAAAATGAGATTAGGTTGGGGGGGGGGGGGACTGCAGAGGTAAGCATCTATGGAAGAAGCCCAATCTCTGCACTTTGAATGTAGTGCACCCCTGAACCCTGCACTTTGCATGCAGCGTACTCCTGAACTCTGCGTATAGTGTATCCCTGAACTTTACATGCAGCCCCAACTTCTGCACGTAGCGCACCCCTGGTATTTAATGCTCCTTTAAAACCCTCCCACTGTTAGTGAGATTTGACCACACCCACTATTTGATGCAGTTTAGAGGGTGTGTGTGAGGCTGGCTTTGGGGGGGTTGTAGTTTAGGTCCTGCACCTATTTTAGGAGAAAAAAAAAACCTGTATAGTGCTATTGAGGAAAATGCCTTATTTGTGTGAGCATTCAATTTCTACAATAAAAATATTGAGTATCCACATGTGTTGATTCTCGGGCACACTGGTCAGGCCCTGGTGTCTTTGCTACTTACTTGTTTTGCTAGTTGGAGGGGCTTCATCCGGTTCACCTTCTATAGTCACCTCCACCTCTGACGGCTGATCAGCCTCCACATTTGTCTCCACTTGTTCCACTGTAACCTTAGCTTTTTTATTAATCGGTTCTTCACCCTAAACCCCAAAAGAAAAGAAAAAAAACAAACATTCATTAAAGTTGAATTTGAATATAAAATACACAAATGACAGCAGCTATGCATTCATTAATACATCATTAAATGTGATTTTTTTTATTTATTTTTTTAATAAATATAAGCAATGTAAGTACCCGAATGTGACCTGATATCTGACGCTTGCACTCCCTATACAGCAGAGCTCAGATTTGGGGAGGGAGAATCACCACAAATAGCCAATAAGCTGTAATGCAATGCTCACAAAAAGAAAACGAGAGCACAGTGACAGAGAGATGAGCTCATCAGTCTTCTGCTTCTCCTATCAATGTCCAGTCACAGGTTTGAGGAGGAGACCAGTACGAGTTACTGACCTGAAGCAGAGAAAATTCAAGTCTGCTGCCTTCTTCCTGTGAACCCAGGGACCAGGACGAAACGCATTGGGCGTGTGTCCTGGCAGGAGCCAGGGCTGAGGTTGTCTGTCTCACAACACCACCATAGATGGTGTATGTGCGGCACCAGGGATCTTTCCTCTCTTCCTTCCAGTGACGAGCTCCAGTCCTTGCTGGCATTCTTGCGGTGGTTACAGCATCACCAACACTACTTCCCATAGCGATCATGCTTGATCGGCACACTAAACAAGCTGTGGGTCACAGGGTGTATTATCATGCTGGCCTGGACTCACAGCAGCAAAGAACGGCACCACGTCATTCAGCACGTGTCGACTGCCAGGAGCAACACAGGAGGATGTTATGTATATGGGCCCAAGACACATAGAAGAAAGGCACATATAGTGATTTTTAATAAACAGTGAAGTGGGGGTGCTCAAAGGGGGTACTGGAAATGGAGGAGTGGAGCAAAGACGGGACTTAACTATTCGTAGACATGAAGATTGAAACAAAAATCTTCATAGAAGAATGTCATTTCACAAAGTTAATAATTACTTCTGTGTTCTATACACTGAATCCACCTACCTGATGATGGTGAGGGATGGTGTGACCTTCCTGTGTGGAATCCTGGGAAGACTGAGGAAGGGGACATCTCTCTGGTGGGTTTGAATCACTGACTGTTTCCATCGGGACGTCTTTGAGGGGTTCTGTGTGTCCTTCTGAAAGCTCCATCACACCAACCTCATGATCCTCCTCTTTTATCATCTCTTCTTTAACAGCATTATTACAATCACTCTGGTTTATATCCTGAATATTCAATACAAAATGGGATTGACTGTTACAACATAACTAATAACAGGTCAGAATGTAGGTATCAACGATTACAAAATTTTAGACTTCACCTCTTGTGAGATGATGGGATCTTGCTGTGTGGAATGTGCAACGTCCTTTAAAGGGTCACCTTGTCCTTCCGAAAACTCCAACACAACAACCTCATTCTCCTCTTTTATCTCTTCTTTAACAGCATTATTGCAATCATTCTGGTTTATATCCTGAATATTTAATAAATGGGATTAAACGGCTAAAACAGAAATAATAACAGGTCAGAATGTAGGTATTAGCTGTGACTCATTTTTATACTTTACCTTATGCAAGATGAGATTTTCCTGTGTGGAACCTGCAATGTCCTTTAAAGAGTCATTATGTCCTTCTGAAAAATCCACCACACCAACCTCACCCTCCTCTTCTTTAAACTCTTCTTTAACAGCATTATTACACTCATTGTGGGTTATATCCTGAATATTTAATATAAATGGGATTAATGGCTATAACATAACTAATAACAGGTCAGTATGTAGGTATCAACTTTTATCCATTTTTATACTTTACCGTATGCGAGATGTGATCTTCCTGTGTGGAACCTGCAATGTCCTTCAAAGGGTCTTTAGGTCCTTCTGAAAACTCCATCACACCAACCTCACCCTCCTCTTCTTTTAACTCTTCTTTAACAGCATTATTACAGTCACTCTGGTTTATACCCTGAATAAAAAAAAATTTAAAAATGAGTTTCATTGTAACAATATAGCCAATGAACAGGTCAAAGTGTAAATATCAGCTAATATTTTTCTACTTCACCTTATTTGAGATCATGTGATCTTCCTGTGTGGAATCCCGGGAATACAGAGGACGGGGAGATCTCTCTGGTGGGTTCCCATTACTGGATCCATCTGTAGGAAACACACACACTGACTGAATACATTGTTTCTATGTGTTTATCAGATGATGGGGGATCTAGGTGGACCCTCCGTACTGCTCTCTCCTTTACAATAAAGTCTCCTCTTACCTGGTGATGTGAGGGGAGGCTGATTGTCCATCATGACGTCCTTGTAGAGATCCTTGTGTCCTTCTAAATATTCCCACTCCTCCACGGAGAAATGTGAAATCCTGACACCTTATAGGAACCTGACACAAAAAAAATAATAATACAGTCATCACCTGAGAATTCTCACTTCCCCGGTCAGGTCTGTGTTTTATTAATAGAGATAAGAGTGATGTCATGTGACCTCCCGGAATCCTCCTCACCTCTCTGGTCAGGTCAGTGTTTTATTAATAGAGATAGGGCGGCACAGTGGTGTAATAGGGTGGCACAGTGGTGTAGTGGTTAGCACTCTCACCTAGCATTAAAAAGGGTCACTGGTTTGAATCACAACCACGACGCTACCTGCCTGGAGTTTCCATGTTCTCCCTGTGCCTGCGTGGGTTTCCTCCGGGTACTCCGGTTTCCTCCCACACTCCAAAGACATGCAGGTAGGTTAATTGGCTTCTGTCCCAAATTGGCCCTAGTATATGAATGTGGACCTTGGATTGTGGGCTCCTTGAGAGTAGGGACCGATGTGAGTGTGCAATGTACAGGGATAGGGACAATTGTAGACACTCACTCAGGTTGAACTGGATGGACTGGTGTCTTTATTCAACCTTACTAACTATGTAACTATGTAAGAGTGATGTCATGTGACCTCCCAGAATCCTCCTCACCTCTCCAGTCAGGTCTGTGTTTTATTAATAGAGATAAGAGTGATGTCATGTGACCTCCCGGAATCCTCCTCACCTCTACGGTCAGGTCTGTGTTTTATTAATAGAGATAAGAGTGATGTCATGTGACCTCCCAGAATCCTCCTCACCTCTCCAGTCAGGTCTGTGTTTTATTAATAGAGATAAGAGTGATGTCATGTGACCTCCCAGAATCCTCCTCACCTCTCCGGTCAGGTCTGTGTTTTATTAATAGAGATAAGAGTGATGTCATGTGATCTCCCAGAATCCTCCTCTGGTCAGCAGTAAGGATGGGCTTGAGTGTGTTCGTGGCTCGATGTGCCCGAGCCCGCCAGGAAGATGACAGTGCATAGCGCCGATCACAGGCACCAAGTCATTTCCAGATCTTTGCAGCTGCGGACCAAGATAATGTCTCAGTGCTTGTGATTGGTGCTGTGCACTGTGAGCTTCCTGGTGGGCTCGGGCACATGGAGCTGCAAACACGCTCAAGCCCATTCTTAGTCAGCAGGTAGATGATCTCCAGGGTGAAGTTTAATATCCTCTCCAAAAAAAAAAACAACACTCAAAATTATAAAAATGCTGCAAATTAAATTGAATTAAATAAACCTTCGCAGCTCAGCACTCTGGAGATAAAGCACAATGGTGCTCTAAAACAATGCTTTCATTTGACTATTTAAATTAGGCTGTTTGAGCTTAGATCGGGTAGCCAGCAACCTTGTGAATCCTAGTATACGTTTACCACAACATACACATTATATTTATATACTTATATATATTTACCTCCCTTACTGCCAGAACAGGCAACGTCTTGCTGTTAACTACCCGGGAACATCCAATTTACATCATTTCCTGTTTGTACATCACTTCCTGTCTGTTCATCAACTTCCTGTCTGTACATCACTTCCTGTCATCTGTACATCACTTCCTGTCGTCTTTACATCACTTCCTGTCGTCTGTACATCACTTCCTGTCTGTACTTCTCATGCCTTGCTCCTTGTTTGCGGTATCACTTCCGCTGTCTGTATAAGATTGCACGTTTCACTTCATACATTTTTTTATTTTATCAAAAGAGAACATAACAATTAAGATTGTTGCAAATGGTACATATCGTTGTAATAAAAAAAAACATTGTAAAGGCATATAAAATAGGTTTTGTTTAAATCTTGATGGCCCAATCCAGCCTACCCCAAATGGGTATGATCACACGTTTCATGTCCCCAATGGTTCGTCTTTCTCTTCTACGTGATATAATCGGGAAAAGATCTCCACAAATGAGAGTAATGTCGTTAAAGGGAGGAGTCCTGTGTGTGTTCACTATTTGAATATAATAACATAAAACTACAATGTTCAAAACAAGGACCACTACCAAACCTGTAACCATGTTATAAAAAATAAATTGCAGGTGAAAGTACACAAAAATTAAATATATTAGAGCGGAGTTCCGCCCACCCACCCCGCTGCCGACCTTTAATATATGAACACTTACCCGTCAAGGAAGTGACCGTTGTCGGCACCGCAGCTGATCTTCGGATTGGGTGCAGTCATCGCCATTGCCGGTAAGGGAACCTACTGCACATGCGCGAAACTACACTTTCTAATTGGCCCAGCGGAGGAGGGGGGGCGGAGCTTTGCCACGCGCCATCTCGGGAAGTAGGGAAGGGGACCTGTCAAAAACAGGTCCCTGTTCTTCCCTGAAAGGTACCAAATGTGGCACCGGAGTGGGGGTAACAAATAAGTGAAGTTCCGCATTTGGGTGGCATTTTGCTCTAAATGTTTACTTGACGTGTTTTTACTTTCCATAAATTACTTTACTGGCATCAATATGGCAGTATACCTGTGGTAGTGTGATGCCATGGATTGGCACCAGAAAACTAAAACTATGGTAATTATTTAATGCAATTTTTCCTTTTGTGTTAGCTTGCAACATGCGTCTGAACTTGCTAAACAATGTGACGACTTCAGGATAAGTCAGTTACCTAGCACAGCCTCCTGTAGCATCCCTGGATGGACAGTTGGGAAAATTTTAGCTCCCAACTGTCCCTGATTTGGAGGAACTGTCCCTGATTTGGAGCAATGTCCCTCTGTCCCTCCTTCCTCCTCATTTGTCCCTCATTTTGGTCTGATCTATAGAGTTGTATATAAAATGCACTTTTTTGTCTTTCAAAAAATGTTTCCCAGAGCTAAACCTTTCATCTGATTTCTGCATTTGTAAATTTCAAAAGCAAATATAAAGGAATAATAGTGGTAAAAAAAGCACTTGTCTAACTAATCAAGCACTTAACTAATCTTTTAAGTTAATTCTCCTTTAAGGGGGCGTGACAGGGGGCATGGTCTGTGCCTATATGCTTTTGCTAGTAGGCATAGGCCACTCATTCCCATCTCAAAAAGTTGGGAGGTATGGATAAATGGCTCTATATCTAGGATGTATCTGGTCTATAAACCAGAGGCTCTGGATGGACAGTTGGATATATTTAGGATGTATCTGGTCTATAAACCAGAGGCTCTGGATGGACAGTTGGATAAATGGCTCTATATTTTGGATGCATCTGCTCTATAAACCAGAAGCTCTGCATGGACAGTTGGATAAATTGCTCTATATTTAGGATGTATCTGGTCTATAAACCAGAGGCTCTGGATGGACAGTTGAATAAATTGTTCTATATTTAGGATGTATCCGGTCTATACACCAGAGGCTCTGGATGGACAGTTGGATAAATTGTTCTATATTTAGGATGTATCTGGTCTATAAACCAGAGGCTCTGGATGGACAGTTGGATAAATGGTTCTATATTTAGGATGTATCCGGTCTATAAACCAGAGGCTCTGGATGGACAGTTGGATAAACGGCTCTATATTTTGGATGTTTCTGGTCTATAAACCAGAGGCTCTGGATGGACAGTTGTATAAATGGCTCTATATTTAGGATGTATCTGGACTATAAACCAGAGGTTCTTAATGTACAGTTGGATAAATGGCTCTATATTTTGGATGTATCCAGTCTATAAGCTATGTTAGCCAGCATAGCGACTATGAAGGAAGAGGACCGACATGATGAGGGGTGCTGGGGGTAAATATCATATATTATATTATTACCTCGTCTGCAGTCAGTTCCATCAATTTACCCATTGTACTTCCCACCAACTCACCTTTTACCTGAAAGTTCCTGCCTGCACCTTACATCACTTACTCTTTGTGCATTCCAAATGAGATCACCACCTTGTGTTCAATATGTATATATAAAAAAAAGCTTTATTACAAGCATAAAAATCTATTTCTTGATCATACATCACGGGACACAGGAGCTTCATTACATAGTGGGTTATATAGGCACCTCTGGTGATTGGACACTGGTTGACCCAATTAAAGAGAATTCCTCCCCTATATAACCCCTCCCATTAGGGAGGCACCTCAGTTTTTTCGCCAGTGTCTGGTGGACGGTCACGTAAAACTTAGCTCTATGCGGGTCCCAGCGAGGGCCGAAGGGCTACATCAAACCGGATCCATACCTCGGGCCGATATTTGACTCCCAAGATGGTATGGTACCCGGGCCTCGTCTGCCGAAGAAACGAGGTTCTGCCTGTAAGTCCTCTCCATTGGAAGACTGGGCTCTGGGACAACCAGACTTGGGGTACTGTTGACTCAGGGCGCCCGAAAGTTTCTGGCAGAGCTTTTTACATGGCCCAGGTAGGAGGATCTTTTCGTAAGAACCCCAGATACGCCTGAAGGTTGGCTAACAATACCCGCCGTGATGGGTGAAGGCTGGAATTGGTCTGAGATCAGCAATTCCTGCGGCGGGGACAGGTAAGGGAAGTCATCCTATATATTTTAATATATGAATGGATTTCTTCATTGTGAGTAGTTGTATGTCTTACCTGGTTTCCACCACTATATGGAGTAAGAGCAGCCTGATGCACACTTACATGCCTTTCAAACAAACACGCTCAGTGAATGCCTGGTTCTCCAGCTACTCACGTCTCCCTTACAGTTCCTGCCACAAGTTAAGGTAAAAAAGGGGTCCCATGCAGGTCCAGGGGTTCCACGTTGCTCCCTTTGGGTTCTCCTTCCCCCCCCGGATCCCGCGGTCCTCGTGCACGCACGCGGGCGCGTGCACGCGCGCCGGGCGCGCTCCCGGCTTAATGGAGGAGGGGGGGGTGTGGTTGCCAGCTGTGCACGTTTAGTGTGCTCAATGCTATGGTGCAGGCGCCAAACGGCCGTTTTAAAAAGCCCAGAGCGTCAGGGGACTGTAACGTGAGACACAGGAGCTGTGGGCTGTAAGCATCCGTGGGAATTGGATCCAGGCAAAACCTTAAGACACCTACTCGGCATCAGGTTGTGCAGTTAAGCATATATTGATTTATTGTGAGACTTTAAGCACAACAAACTGATTGCATTTGTACTAGTACCTCTGCTTTGTAGCTTAGGACTATGTCTCCTCGTAAGAGGGTTTCAGGGGCAGGTAATAAAGGCACTGGCAAGTCACCGCCTAGGTCCAGGGGTTCCAAAAGTGCATGCAAATTACCATCCCCCTCTGCAAGAGTGGAGCCTGCATCTCAAGACGAGTCAGTGCCCCTTTCAGGCTTTGCAGCCTCTCCTAATGTCGCAGCCCCGGTCTATGTCACTGAGGACTCCCTTAGGGCTACATTGGAGAGTTTTGAAGGGAGGATAATGAATTTTATTTCTGCCTCCCTAAAAGATAGCAAGAAAAGGGGTAGATCCCCTCCCTCTGCTGAAATCCCTCTCTCGGACAGTTGTTCTGAAAATGAGGAGAGATCCCTATCTTTGGATAGGGATCAAAAGCAGTCGGATGAGTCAGAGGAAGAGGAGTCAGTCCCCTCCTCCCAGGCACTCAGAAAGCAGGTGCAGTATTATACTGAATTGGTGCGTACCACATTCAGAATGCCGGCTGCTGAAGTCGCTACATCCTCTGTCTCTTCCCTGGGAATCAGGAAAGCCCCACAGACTGCTTGTTCCTTCCCAATTCATCCTTTAATGGGTGACTTGATGTATGAGGACTGGGGACATCCCGATAAACTGTTTACTCCTCCCAAGAGGTTTTCCACGCATTATCCTATGGAGGAAAGTTTCACCAAGAAATGGGGGGCCCCATCTGTCGATGCGGCTATCTCTTGTGTGAATAAAAACCTAACTTGTCCTTTGGACAATGCGCAGGTATTTAAGGATCCAGCTGACAAAAGGCTGGAAACCTTGTTAAAAGCCTCCTTTTCCATGGCCGGCGCTGTGGTGCAACCTACAGTCGCAGCCGTGGGGTTGTGTCAGTTCCTTAAGGAACAGGTTAAACAGATGTTTGAACTCCTTCCGAATGAGGAAGTAGAGAAATATGCAGAGATGCCTCACATCTTATGTTTCATAATTGATGCGATTTTGGATTCTGTCCAACAAGCATCACGTTTATCCCTCATGTTGGTACACATGCGTAGGGCTCTATGGCTAAAGAATTGGGCTGCTGAAATGTCATGCAAGAAGCATTTGGCTGGGTTCCCGTTTAAAGGGGAACGTTTGTTTGGAGAGGAATTAGATAAATTCGTCCAAAATATTTCGGGAGGTAAATCTACACTCCTTCCAGTCAAGAAGAGTAAACGTCCTTCATTCAGGCGTACTCTTTCGCCCGAAGCATCAAGCTCTAAACAGTGGCGACGGCCTTCCCAGCCCTCCTCGGCTAGAAAGCCTCAGGGCCGAGCCCAGGGACAGAAAAAGACTTGGGGGCGGAAGCCTGCCAAGCAGACCTCCAAAACCTTGTGAAGGGGCGCCCCCGCTCGGCCGAGTGGGGGGAAGGCTCCTGCAGTTTGCAGGCGCCTGGCGGGAGGAGATTCAGGACAAATGGGTGATCTCTTCAGTGTCTCTGGGCTACAGGCTAGAGTTTCAGGAGATTCCACCTTCTCGTTTTCTAAGGTCAAGGATCCCCAGGGATCCGATAAAGCAGAAACCGCTATTTCTGGCCTTAGATCAATTACTATCCCAGGGTGTGATAGTAGAAGTGAGCCCGAAAGATCAGGGTTCAGGTTTTTATTCGAATCTCTTCACAATTCCAAAACCAAACGGAAGTGTCAGACCTATCTTGGATCTGAGAGACTTAAACCGGTTTCTACACATCCAGACCTTCCGGATGCAGTCAATACGCACTGTGGTCTCCTCCCTGCAAGGAGGAGAATTCATGGCATCAATAGATATCAAAGATGCATATCTCCAGGTGCCAATATTTCCCGCACACCAGAAGTTTCTGAGGTTTGCGGTAGAGCAGCGCCATTTTCAATTTGTGGCCCTGCCGTTCGGCCTAGCCACGGCCCCCCGAGTCTTCACGAAGATTCTAGACCCTCTCTTAGCAATCTTAAGAGTTCAGGGCATAGCCGTCATGGCTTACCTAGACGACTTGCTTCTCGTAGAGAGAACTACAACGTGCCTAAGTCGCAGCGTCACCAAAACGCTAGAACATCTGGGCCGCCTAGGTTGGATTATAAACCTAGAAAAGTCGCCTTTGCAACCGACCACCAGGTTGGATTACCTGGGTCTGATTATCGACACCGCTCAGGGCAGGGTGTTCCTTCCCGGGCCAAAGGCCTTGGCCATTGGAGATCTGGTGCGCCTGATTCTGGGCAGAAGATCTTCCTCTATTCGCCTATGTATGAGACTGTTGGGAAAGATGGTCGCCTCATTCAAGGCCGTCCCATTCGCCCAGTTCCACTCAAGGCCCCTGCAAAGATGCATCCTTGCGATTTGGAACAGGAAGCCCCAATCCCTGGATCTTCCTATGCGTTTATCCCCTCGGGCACGCAAAAGTCTTGTCTGGTGGTTACAGACCAAAAATTTGCTGAAAGGCAAAACTTTTCTTCCCCTCTCATGGAAGATTGTCACTACGGATGCCAGCCTGACAGGCTGGGGAGCCGTGTTGCAGGGAACATGTTCGCAGGGAAAATGGTCTGCGACCGAAAGTCTGCTGCCCATAAATATCTTGGAGATTCGGGCAGTTTACATGGCACTCAGAGAGTGGTCTCACAGACTGCGAGGTTTCCCAGTTCGGATTCAGTCCGACAATGCCACCACAGTGGCTTACATCAATCACCAGGGCGGTACCAGAAGTCTGGTGGCCCAAAAGGAGGTGAATCGCATACTTGTCTGGGCAGAAGAGCATGTTCCGTGCCTCTCTGCAGTCTTCATCCCAGGAGTGGAGAATTGGCAGGCGGATTATCTCAGCCGCCAGCAGTTGTGCCCAGGAGAATGGGCTCTGCACCCCGATGTGTTTTGAGACATATGTTACAAGTGGGGCACTCCAGACGTGGATCTGTTTGCGTCCAGATTCAACAGGAAACTGGACAACTTTGTGTCAAGGACAAGAGATGCACTTGCTCAGGGGTCAGATGCTCTGACAGTTCCCTGGGATCAGTACAATCTGATCTATGCCTTCCCCCCGAGCCCGCTGCTATCGCGGTTCCTGGGAAGGGTCAAGAGGGAGGCAAAGTCGGTCCTTCTAGTGACCTCGGCTTGGCCCAGGCGACCATGGTTCGCAGAAATCATGAAGTTGGCAGTGGGCAGGCCATGGACCCTCCCTCTCCGGCCAGATCTGCTCTCACAGGGTCCAATTTACCATCCTGCTTTACGCAGTCTGAATTTGACGGTCTGGCTGCTGAGACCCACATTTTGAGAGGCCGTGGTCTTTCGGCGCCAGTCCTTTCCACTCTGGTCAATGCCAGAAAACCGGCCTCCAGGCGTATCTATTACAAGATCTGGAGGACATATGTTTCCTGGTGTGAACCCAGGAGATGGCATCCTAGAAGGTATGTCATTAGCAGAATCTTGGCCTTTCTCCAATCAGGCCTTGAAATGAATTTGGCCATAAGCACCATCAAGGTGCAGATTTCGGCCCTATCGGTCTTTTTTCAAAGACCGCTTGCATCACATTCCCTAGTACGGGCTTTTATCCAGGGGGCTATGCGGATAAAACCGCCAGTCAAACCTCCGGTATGCCCTTGGGATCTGAATTTGGTTCTCTCGGCCTTAGAAGCCCATCCATTTGAACCTCTGCATCTGGCTTCTTTAGCTCTCTTGACAAAGAAGCCGGTTTTCCTAGTAGCCATATCCACGGCTAGAAGGGTATCAGAATTGGCAGCTCTTTCCTGTAAAGAGCCCTATTTAATTATCCATAAGGACCGAGTGGTTATGCGTCCCAACAGGTCCTTTCTACCTAAGGTAGTTTCAGGTTTCCACCTGAATCAGGATGTAATCCTACCATCCTTTTTTCCGAATCCTCAGTCCACAGAGGAAGAATCCTTACACACTTTAGATGTGGTTAGAGCAATCAGTCTTTATCTTCAAGCAACTGCTCAGATAAGGAAAACTGACTGTTTATTTATTCTGCCAGAAGGCCCTAGAAGGGGTCAGGCAGCGTCAAAGTCCACTCTCTCAAGGTGGATCAGACAAGTTATTTCTCAGGCCTATGACTTAAAGGGGAAGATTCCTCCTTTTCAGGTGAAAGCGCACTCTACTAGGGCTGTAAGTGCTTCTTGGGCAGTGCATCACCAGGCCTCCCTGGCTCAGATCTGTAAGGCTGCGACTTGGTCATCAGTCCACACATTCACCAGATTCTATCAGGTGGATGTCAGAGGGCAAGAGGATATCGCCTTCGGGCGCAGTGTACTGCAGGCTGCAGTTTAGGTCCTCAGGTCCCTGGCGGTCTAGATTTATGATCTGTGTCTCCCTCCCCTCAACCTGAGCATTGCTATGGGACATCCCACTATGTAATGAGCTCCTGTGTCCCGTGATGTATGATCAAGAAAATGGGATTTTTATATACAGCTTACCTGTAAAATCCTTTTCTTGAGAGTACATCACGGGACACAGGGCTCCCGCCCCTCTTGGGTTTTACGTGGTTTCTTATTGCTTTGCTACAAAACTGAGGTGCCTCCCTAATGGGAGGGGTTATATAGGGGAGGAATTCTCTTTAATTGGGTCAACCAGTGTCCAATCACCAGAGGTGCCTATATAACCCACTATGTAATGAAGCTCCTGTGTCCCGTGATGTACTCTCAAGAAAAGGATTTTACAGGTAAGCTGTATATAAAAATCCCATTATTTTAGCCATGAGGCATCTAGGTCTCTCACCTAACCATAGTATTGTTATCTCAGAATCCTAATAAGTCCTGGTCTGGGTCCTGAAGCCCAGAGACTTTGTAGAGCCTCCATTCCTTTTTCCATATCTTACCTGGTAGCCGGTCCTCATTATTAGTTATGCACAGGCCATTATATACAGTATATGAGCCAACTGGTGCTGAAATACCTTCTGTTATGTTCCTTACTAATTAATCACCTCAATACAGGGCACTTACACCCCCTTCCTGCCCAGACCAATTTTCAGCTTTCAGCGCTCTCACATTTTGAATGAAAATTATTCAGTCATGCAACACTGTATCCATATGAAATTTGTGTCCTTTTTTCACACAAATAGAGCTTTCTTTTAGTGGTATTTAATCACTAGTGGGTTTTTAATTTTTTTGTGCTATAAATAAAAAAAGGCCGTAAATTTTGTGAAAAAAATGCCCTTTTCTTTGTTTCTGTCAAAAATTTTTGCTAATTAGTCATTTTGCTTCATACATTTTGGCCACAATTTATACTACTACATATCTTTAGTAAAAATAACCCAAATTATTGTATATTATTTGGTCTTTGTGAAAGTTATAGAGTCTACAAACTATGGTGCCAATCACTGAAAATTGATCACATCTGATCAGGCCTTCAGTACATCAGGTGTACCTCATTTCTTGAGACACTAATGCTGCGTACACACGATCGGACTTTTCGAGGGACTAGGTCCGACGGTCTTTCCGACAGACTTTCGGTGGAGTTCCGACGGACTTTCCGAATGAACGGACTTGGCCCAGGGGCGTACCAATATGGGGGCGGGGGGTGCGGTCCGCCCCGGGTGCCACACTTTGGGGGGGTGTCAGTGGCCAAGTGACTTTGATATGGGGGTGCATTCCGCACCCAAGTCGGGGTGACACCGTCAGATCATCTCAAGGGCATCCCTGCTGTCTCTGGTTGCTCATTTTCACTTTAGTTTTTTTAGAACACCCCCGTGCCATGGCCACAATGGACTGTTCCAGACTGTTCAGTGAGTGACTGTATTCCCTCCTGCTAGCTCCGCCTCCACCCACCACTGCTGCTGCCTGTGTGTGTCTGTCTCATCTCTCTCCGCTGGGGTGGCTGCTTCCACACAGTGAATACAGAGTCCTCCCTAGCTGACTGAGAGCCCGAGGTGGTGAGCAGGGGGGATTGATGTAAGAAGAGGCTGCAGCCTGCAGAATTGTGTCTACTCCTGTGCTGGTCTAAGGTGGGGGGGGGGGGGGGGGTCAGTGACTGTGATTGCTATATCCACCACTCCCTCTCCCTGCCATGTGTATTGTGTAGCTGTCTGACCTGATTGGGGGGGGGGGTTGATGTAAGAAGGGGCTGGAGGAGTGTGTCTACCCCTGCCATGTGCTGGTCTGGGGGGGGGGGGGGTCAGGGTGATTGCTGTGTCCCCCTCCCCCTGCCATGTGTATAGTGTAGCTGATGGGGGGGTTGATGTAAGAAGAGGCTGTAGTATTGTGTCTACCCCTGTGCTGGTCTGAGGGGGGGGGGGGAGTCAGGGTGACTGCTGTGTCCATCACCCCCTCCCATGTGTATAGTGTAGCTGACCTGATGGGGGAGGGGGGATTTCAGAATGCAGATATGTGCTATATACAGGGCGCAGAATGCAGATATGTCCTATATACAGGGTGCAGATATGTCCTATATACAGGGTGCAGATATGTCCTATATACAGGGTGCAGATATGTCCTATATACAGGGTGCAGATATGTCCTATATACAGGGTGCAGAATGCAGATATGTCCTATATACAGGGTGCAGAATGCAGATATGTCCTATATACAGGGTGCAGATATGTCCTATATACAGGGTGCAGAATGCAGATATGTCCTATATACAGGGTGCAGAATGCAGATATGTCCTATATACAGGGTGCAGATATGTCCTATATACAGGGTGCAGAATGCAGATATGTCCTATATACAGGGTGCAGAATGCAGATATGTCCTATATACAGGGTGCAGAATGCAGATATGTCCTATATACAGGGTGCAGAATGCAGATATGTCCTATATACAGGGTGCAGAATCCAGGCGTGTGCTGTATACAATAAATATTCTTGAGAAAATGGAAAATAAATCGTGGGTGTTTTTTCATTTTCAATGGGGGGGGTGTGTGCCAGATGTAGGATCCGCCCCGGGTGCCAAATGCTCTAGGTACGCCCCTGACTTGGCCACACACAATCACACCAAAGTCCGACGGATTCGAACGTGATGACGTACAACCAGACTAGAATAAGGAAGTTCATAGCCAGTAGCCAATAGCTGCCCTAGCGTCGGTTTTTGTCCGTCGTACTTGCATACACACAAACGGCTTTCTCGGTCCGGCGGAGTTCCGGTGGAAAAATTTAAAACATGTTCTATTTCTAAAGTCCATCGGATTTTTGGCAAGCAAAGGTCTGATGGAGCCCACACACGATCAAATTGTCCGACGGACTCACTCCGTCGGAACTTTGCTGTCAAAAAGTCTGTTGCGCGTACGCGGCATAACAAGTTAGGAAAGTACAAATACCCCCCAAATGACCCCTTTTTGGAAAGTATACATTCCAAGGTATTAAGTAAGTATCATGGTGAGCTTTTTTAAGTTGTAATTTTTTCCCACAATTCTTTGCCAAATGAAGATTTTTTTTTAATTTTTACAAAATTGTCATATTATCAGGTTATTTCTCACACACAGCATATGCATACAACAAATTACACCCCAAAATACATTCTGCTACTCTTCCCGAGTACGGCGATACCACGTGTGTGAGACTTTTACACAGCCTGACCACATACAAAGGCCCAACATCGAAGTAGTACCTTCAGGCGTTCTAGGAGCATAAATTACACTGCTCATTTCATTCCTACCTATCACAATTTTGAAGGTCCTTGAGCACCAGGACAATGGAATTACCTACAAAATTACCCCATTTTGGAAAGAAAGCACCCCAACTTATATTCTATGAGGCATGGGCTGCAGATAGGTACTCGGGTACTCTGACGGGCTGGAGACAGGTACTCAGGTAACTTGATGAGCTGCAGACAGGTACTCAGGTACTTTGATGGGCTTGTGACAGGTACTCGGGTACTCCGATGGCCTGGTGACAGGTACTCTGGTACTCTGATGGGCTACAGATAGGTACTCGGGTACTCTGCTGGGCTGGTGACAGGTACTCAGGTACTCCGTACTCATATGAACTGTGACAGGTACTCAGATGGACTGTGATAGGTACTCGGGTACTCAGATGAACTGTGACAGATACTCGGGTACTCAGATGAACTGTGGCAGGTACTCAGGTACTCAGATGGACTGTGAAAGGTACTCTGGTACTCTGATGGGCTACAGATAGTTACTTGGGTACTCTGATGGGCTGGTGACAGGTATTCAGGTACTTGGTACTCGTATGAACTATGACAGGTACTCAGGTAATCAGATGGACTGTGACAGGTACTCGGGTACTCAGATGAACTGTGACAGGTACTCGGGTACTCAGATGAACTGTAACAGGTACTCAGATGGACTGTGACAGGTACTCAGGTACTCATATGGACTGTGACAAGTACCTGTACTCATATGGACTGTGACAGGTAGGCATATGAACTGTGACAGGTACTCGAGTACTCAGATGAACTGAAACAGGGACTCGGGTACTCAGATGCTCTGTGACAGGTACTCGGGTACTCAGATGAACTGTGACAGGTACTCGGGTACTCATATGGACTGTGACAGGTACCCAGATGGACTGTGACAGGGGCTCAAGTACTCTAGTATTCATATGGACTGTGACAGGTACTCGGGTACTCAGATGAACTGTGACAGGTACTTTAATGGGTGGTGACAGGTCCTCTTTATTGGGGGGGTGGGGCAATCAGTGTGATTGGTGTACACTCTAAGTGGTAACGAGATGTTACCGCAATCTCCATCTCACACACGATCGGTGTGTGAGGAGGAGAACCTGATAACATCTCGTTACCGGTCTATGTTTACATTTAGTGATCGGCTGTGAAAGGATTACAGCCAATCACATGTTAAACAGCCACCGGCAAATGGCTGTTTACCAGCATCGGTGACGAGCAGTGACGTTACCACAGACGTGCATGCGCAGCGCGCTCGTGTTCGTGTGCATGCAGCATCCAAAGTGGGGCGATACCATCTGTGATCGGCCGTGACTTTATCACAGCTGATCATGTGGTAAACAGCCATGCTCAATGACTGTTCACCCCCCTCGGTGGCGCGCGGTGTCTCCGTGACACGCCGCCACCAAAGGTACAGGGCTACAAGCACACGATCGTGCGCATTCCCTGATTAAATGGACGGACGTCATATGACACCCACCCAGAACAAGAGCCGCGCTGCCTGGCCGTCATATGACAGCTTGTGGGTGGCAAGCGGTTAAACACTTCAGCTCTTTGAATGTTTCTAGTACATGCAGAGTCTGAAGAGATTATAACAAGTTCATGAGCTTCGTTTTGTTTAGCCTGTTCAGTGTTTTTCTATAAAAGTACCCTTCCCTCATTATGATGTCATAATGTCTGAAACATAAGAGAAGGAAGAGCTACAAAGCAAAATCTTAACCACTTCCATACCGTGCAAATTCCAGCACTCCTCTCCTACATGTAAAAATCATAATTTTTTGCCAGAAAATTAGTCAGAACCCTCAAACATTATATATATATATATATTTATATCTTTTTTAATAGAGGCCCTAGGGAATAAAAATGGTGGCTATTGCAACATTTTATGTCACAGGGTATTTGTGCAACAATTTTTCAAACGCAATTTTTTGGGAGAACAAACACTCATGAATAATAAAATTAAAATTAAAATAAAAAAACAGTGTTAGGTGTGACTACTGCAAGTCACCTATTCATAAGTTATGTTACCGTTTCCCAATTATTATTAGAGTCTTATCTAAGCAAGGAGACACGGAAAGAAGTTCTCAGTATGTCTGCTCAGACGGTCGCACTCACTCTGAGGTCCTTTATTATCACACAGCTCTTTTTATACACTAAAAAAGACAGGCGTTAAAAATGTTGAAACAAAACAACTTCTATAAAAGGCAATTTCTAAGTGTCTTCTGCTTTTAGAGATGATGTGGCAGTTGACCCTTACGACATGGTTTCCTCTTTATGTGTACGTGACGGCACCCATCCGGCCTTAAGGATGATGTGTCTTTAAAACAACTGAAAACAGACGAGATAAGCATTTAGTGAAACATACTGTCAACCATTTTTATTCTTATACCTTGATCCTCACAATTTCCCCCTTTGACATCACCCTTCCCTCTTACCCTGGGTCCACCTGAACAAGTTCTAGTCGGCCTATGTCCAAAGTACTCTCCCTGACCGCGAGTTGTCAGAGGGGTATACACCCATCCCCCTGGATAGTACCAACATCTAAAATTCAGGAAGAGTGGCTTTTCTGACAGATGGGTGATGTCAAGGAACCAAATCCACCTATCTTATCCAACTTATCAACTTACAAAAGTTCCATCTTTTCTACAGCATTTACCTTGGCTTTCTTGCAAAAGCACATGAGCAGTTTAAAGCACGCATAAAGAAGAAATACAAATAAAAGCACCACTATAATTGTCATCGCTGCCTTCTTAAGCCAAGAGAATAACCCTGAGAAGCTAAAAGTTCCACCAAACGGATCCCAGTCACGGCCAATATTACGGGCCTTCTCCTGTAGATCCTTTACTTCCGTGCGGTGTCGTGCAATGATGTCATAATAGTCGGGTATCTCGATGCTGGTGTTATGTATCCAAGTACAACATTCATAGTCTTCTGTAGCCTCACAGAGTCCTGTTAATGCTGCACTCATACTTTCAATCGCTAACTCATGTAATTCTATTTGTTTTGTGATGGCTCTGGTCTCTAGATTTAACTTAGTAATGTCATCAGAGTTTTTCTCCAAAATATCATTAATTATTCCAGTATAGTTATTTAGTCGCTTCATTAAGTCTATACCCCATCCTGTCCAGGACGGGAACCAAGCCCATGCCATGTCCTGCTCTAAGAATATTTCTCTCTTGCTACGATATCTGAGGGGATATCTGGGGTGCATACTAGCTTCTAGTAGGTGATCACCTCGTTCATAACCCACTACTCCCATTACTGGTACCAAACTTGCGAGGTAGCACCATCCCTGAGCCCTTCTAGGTATCCAGGTATAACACTTATCCCCACAACAGATGTATATATTGTTTCCTAGAGCTACTGATCTTGAACTGATATCATTTCTATAACGAGAGGTGTATCCATAGAGGGATAAGTTGGATACTAACCACCTAACATTATTATCCACAATGTTAGTGAGGAAGTCAGATAATGTCTGGTGTGTGCTGGAATTACTGGGGTAGAAGCTTCCATTTAATATGACAATGGACAAATTAAACTTGCTGTCTTGGCATTCTCTATTTCCTCCCGTTGTGTTCCCTAAGTTGAAACACCAGGCAGGGGGAAAGGCGAGACCATTTGATTTAAACATTACTGTCTTGCTGGTATTTGTTCCAGTTATGTTAATGCTACTGTTAGCAAGGTCAGTATAATTTATAGGAACTGCCATCAGTGGTATGTTTGCTGTACTGGGGTGTAATTTACTGCAAATCCAACATTTCTCATATCCTGACTTCCGAGCATAAGCATATTTAAACTTCAGTAATAACATTTTTTTAGAAAATCCTTCATCCTTGTGAATTTCATTCTGTGAGGTAACCAAACTATTGGTCAGAATTACTGAAACAAAAAGAATAAAAAGATACATGTTGTCATTTGCCAACTGGCTCCTTTTTACAGTGTGAAGCGTGGATCCAGGCTGCTTTACCCTACAACTTGACCGATGTGGGAGTGGTCAGCAGTACTTGATATGGTCCTTCAAACCGTGGCTCTAAAGCTTTTCTGGTATGTTTCTTTACATAGACCCAATCTCCGGGGCTCAGCGAATGAGTACCTGCTATTGAGTTAGGGTCTGGAAGAGAAGAATACACACTTTTGTGGATCTTAGTTAGATGCTGTTGTAATTGTATCACATATGCAGTCAAACTATCACATTGCAATTGCATACTCTGTGGAAAGTATAAACCTAGTCTGGGTGCATTCCCAAAAAGTATTTCATATGGGGATAACCCTGTTTTTCCCGTTGGAGTATACCTTATGGAGAACAAAGCTAAAGGCAGACATTCTGGCCAAGGTTTATTTAACTCTTGCATAGCTTTTTGTATTTTTAACTTTATTGTCCCATTTACTCTTTCTACTGATCCTGAACTCTGTGGGTGGTAAGGGGTGTGGAAACTTTGTTGAACCCCTAACATAGCCATTACATTCTGCATGATTTCTCCTGTAAAGTGTGTTCCCCTATCTGATTCTATGGTTTCAGGAAGACCAAACCTAGGTATTAACTCTGTGATCAGTTTCTTCGCTGTGGCTTTCGCTGTGGCTGACTTCACTGGATAACTTTCTGGCCAGCCTGAAAATAAGCAGATGCACACGAGACAAAATTCAAATGGGCCGCTCTTAGGCATTTGGATATAGTCAATTTGCAGTCTCTGAAAGGGATATTGGGCCCGAACCTGATGTTTACGTGGGGTTTTCACTCTCTGTCCTGGGTTATTTAACAGACAGATTTGGCATGCAGCACAGTAGTTCCTTGCAGTACTACTGAATCCAGGGGCTAGCCATCCTTGGCTTACAATCCTATACATAGAATTGGAGCTGACATGAGTGGGCAAGTGGACAGCCGCTGCCATTGCGGGGTATAGAGAGGCAGGTAGGCATATTCTGCCTCCTTCCCTCCATATATTGTCAAGGCCTGGTGCTGCTCCCATTTTTACCCATCTATCTTTCTCGCTCTCTCCTGCTTGCTCCTGTAGTTTACTCAGCTGCTGCCATGTCGGTTCTGGGATACTCACCTTTACCGTTGCTAAGGTCTCAGGGCTTACTTCCCCTAGAGCTGCTTGTTTTGCAGTTAAATCTGCAAATGCATTTCCTTTTGCCTCAATTGTTTTTGCGCTCGTGTGTGCCGCTATCTTCATAATGGCTACTCTTCTAACTTTTTGAAGATTGTTCAGGACTCTTTTGATTCCTTCACCATGTTTAACAGGTGTGCCTGCTGCTGTAAGGTAACCTCTAGCTTTCCATATGTGGCCATAATCATGTGCAACACCATAAGCATAGGCAGAGTCAGTGTAAATGTTCCCTTCTTGTCCCTCTAAGTGTTCTAAGGCTTTTTCTAAAGCTGTTAGTTCCGCTTCCTGTGCAGACATGTGTGCTGGTAATGACTTTGCCTCAATTACCTGTGTGTCCGTTACCACAGCATAACCTGTGTGATATTTACCTTTGTCATCGGCAAATCTACTACCATCTATGTACAGTGTGTGTTCTGCATTTGCAATGGGTGTGTCTGTGACATGTGGGAACCCCGTGATCTCTTGTTCCATAAGTTGAAAACAATCGTGTTCATCAGATGTTATGTCATGAAATGAAAGTGTGTCAGAATCCTGAGTTTCTTGTGCTGTGCCTTCACCATTACTCCCCCCTGTCAAATCTGTCTGTAAGGGTAGAAGTTGTGCTAAGTTAAAGGAAGTGCATCGCTGGAAGGTAACATTGGGAGGTAGGAGCAAGGTGCATTGCAGACGCAGCTGCCTCGCCATTGATATGTGCTTTGGCTGAACTTGTGACAAGATGGCGTGTATGTCATGTGTGGTATGTACCACTACAGGATTGTCTAAGACAATTTCTGAGGATTTGTCAATGATAATTGACACTGCTGCGACTGCTCGTACACATGACGGTGATCCTCTAGAGACAGGATCGAGAGCCGCTGAGAAGTATGCTACCGGCCTTTGTTTGATGTGTTGTTGTGTCAACACCCCTGTTGCGTGTCCCGTGATTTCAGCAATGTACAAATGAAATGTTTTGGTATAGTCAGGGATCCCGATCGCAGGTGCCAAAATTAGTAACTTTCTTAAGGTGCTAAAAGACTTATGACCTGCTTCTGTGAGTACATAGGGTACTATTTTCAAGCAATCATATAATGGCTGCATCAGAGAACTGGCATGTGGTATCCATTGTCTACAATATGATACCATTCCCAGAAACATACGAAGTTGCTTAAAGTTGCGTGGGACATTCATTTGTCTTATGGCCTGGACTCGTTCTTCAGTGAGGTGTCAAGTACCCTGGGATATACAGTGGCCCAAAAAGACAACCTTTTTCTGGCATACCTGTAACTTAGTTCTATTCACTTTGCACCCTTTTTCAGCCAGGAATTGTAACAATGATAGAGTGGCTTTTAAACAAGTATCGTTATCCGGACAACATAACAATAGGTCATCTACATATTGCAACAATACACAAGTGTCAGGTGGTTGCCATTCCCTATTTTTACTTTTAAAGGTTTAGTCAGTGGGGCATCGGACAAAAGACCGTCATAACCACTTATGGGTATGGTGTCACGGGATGTCATGTGTGGAGGGACTACTGAATCAGATAATAAGCTGCGTGATGCTCCTGTGTCAACTAAACAAGGAATATGTTTACCTTCCACCTTCATCAACATGTGGAGCATTTTATTCTCTGATTCAGCTAGGACTGGGGCAAGTCATGCGGTCGGATCGTCCCTATCGTTGGTACGCCTCTGTCTGTAGTCCCTCGTGTCTCTGTCCGTGTTTCCTTTCTGTTCGTCTTTTATTCTTTTCCTACAGTCTCTTTTTATATGTCCCACCTTGTTGCAGTAATAACAGGTAAGAGGTTTACGGGAGGAATTCCCTCCTTCATTGACCCGGGCAACAGTGTTAACTCCCGGTGTCCTTCTGGGTTTAGTTTCTGCTAAATCAGCCTCTATGCCTTGTGCTTTCTGCAACAATGTTCCTCTGTCCCGTATGGCTCTCCATTCGGGAGTACATGTCTTCAGTTTGTCACCTATTTGGGGTACTAGTCCTTCCATAAACTGTCGATTGAAAGCCCTAATGGTGACGGGTAAGGCTAAATCTAGACCTTCGTCAGCCATCATGCTTTCCATGTTGAGGTAAAATTCTGTAACAGTCTGACCTGGGGCCTGTTTTATGGGCGCTGTCGAACCCCTTTCCTGCTGTTTCCTTTGGCAAAATTCTCGTAACTGATTAATAAACAGGAGTCTAGAGTCTATATGACGGGGGTGTACTCCTGGTGGATTTGTCGCTGGATCCCCTTGTGGTCTATGTGGAGCAATTTCATTCATAAATTGATTAAACATTGTTAGTGTCATTTTATGTCTACACAAATCTTCCCCATCTTGCCAAGCTGCTTCATGTGTGTCTAGTAATTGTGTCACGAATCTACAGAATGCGGCAGGTTTTGCTACGGGATCAGGAGCATTCTGTATTAATGCCATAAGAGTGTCAGCCGACCAAGGTGTCCATGTCCTCAGAACGACTTGTTGAGTCACTGTAGGTGGCTGTCCTGCTTGACCCGCATTTGGATTATTTACTTGTATTACCCTAGTCCGACTGTGGACTGGAGCTACGGACTCTGGTCTTTGAGCTCCGCAATGTACACATTCCTGTGCCCAGTCTGTATTCTGGGTACCGCATACTCGGCATACCCATCCTCTTCCTCTTAAAGGGGTTCTGCACTCAAAATACAACATTTGCCCATTCTGTTGCCTATAGTTAATATATCTCATAATGCCACCTGTTTTTTTTTTTTGATTCACCTACCTTTTGTAATCTTCAGTACTTTATTTCAAACCCCTGCGGCGATGGGCGGTCTCTTGCGGCGATGGGCGGTCTCTTGCGGGGATCAGCGTAATTTCCTGTTGGAGATCACAGGAGACAGTGCGGCTAATGCACCCGACATCTCGCGAGATTTCGGGTGCTACAGCCGACATCTCGCGAGATTTCGGGTGCTACAGCCAACATCTCGCGTGATTTTGGTAATTACAGCCGAGATCTCGCGAGATCTCGGCTGTAATTACCAAAATCACGCGAGATGTTGGCTGTAGCACCCGAAATCTCGCGAGATGTCGGCTGTAGCACCCGAAATCTCGCGAGATGTCGGGTGCATTAGCCGCACTGTCTCCTGTGATCTCCAACAGGAAATTACGCTGATCCCCGCAAGAGACCGCCCATCGCCGCAAGAGACCGCCCATCGCCGCAGGGGTTTGAAATAAAGTACTGAAGATTACAAAAGGTAGGTGAATCAAAAAAAAAAAAACAGGTGGCATTATGAGATATATTAACTATAGGCAACAGAATGGGCAAATGTTGTATTTTGAGTGCAGAACCCCTTTAAGGAAGGATAAAGTTTTGGTCTTTCGCTACCTGGTGTGGTAGTGGTATAAGGAGGTGGAGTACCTTCCGTTTTTACTCCATCCTCGGGAGCAGAAGGGAGACTCTTGCGTCGGACCTTCATGTCCCATCCACCCTGTTCATGACAATACTTCCATCCCTCCTCTTTAGCCCTGTTGGAAACCTTAATTAAACATTGTATTTGTGATACCCATCTGTTCTGCAGGACCTCTCCCTGTCTGTCTCTCTTTATATTCTCCCAACCTTCTACACTTAGCCCATTTTCTCCATCCATTCCAAATTTCTTGAGAACCCTATTCGTGCCCTGTGCCTTGTCCTTCCCATACAACATTGTAATTATGTCTTTAACAGCATAACATTTCTGAGATTCCTCCTGGGGTTTACCATGTGTCTGGCCCATTTTGACAGTCCTGCCTAGGTGGCATTTGGATCACTTACTAAGTGTCTCGTTGCCTTCTCCTCCTAGGGTGCCAAAATACTAAAACTTTGTCTGGGGTACTTATTCTGAAACCGAACTACTTTTACACCCCAGCCAGATAAATGCGACTACTAATACAACAGAAACAATAATCACAATCATCCCTTGTAGGTGGCCAAACACATATGACTAGATCTCCGGGACTTTGTGGAGACCTTATTCCCTTCCCTTTAACATGGAATTTCTCAGCAATCGTTTCTTATTCCTGCTTTATTGAGGCAGTCAGGACTTATACTTTCAACCCGTTTTTAGGCTCATGAATCAAAAAGCGTATATCAAACTTAAGTGTCGGACCCCCAAGTACTCTTACGAGTTAAGGGCGCATTCCGTTACCCATTGGGATGATATATGTTTCAATTCACACCATACAAACAGGGCTTATCTCAGTCACAACAGACAGATGACAAGGAGACAGACAAGAAACAACGGTAACATAAGTCAAATATTAAATTCAAGACTCGCTTACTACAGAGGTTGGTTTTACCTGAAGAACAATACAGACAGATCGGGTGGGCACAAATCTAAGAAGCACAGAGTTTATAAGAAAATAAAGCTTTTCTTACCTGCGCAGGTTTTGTCTGTGGTTCCTGATGTGCCCGACCTCTTCGTTCCGTCCTTATGTTCGTTCGCCTCTTGTAGTTTCTTTAGCGAAGTCCCTGTTCGGGCGCCAAAAATGTTAGGTGTGACTACTGCAAGTCACCTATTCATAAGTTATGTTACTGTTTCCCAATTATTATTAGAGTCTTATCTAAGCAAGGAGACACGGAAAGAAGTTCTCAGTATGTCTGCTCAGACGGTCGCACTCACTCTGAGGTCCTTTATTATCACACAGCTCTTTTTATACACTAAAAAAGACAGGCGTTAAAAATGTTGAAACAAAACAACTTCTATAAAAGGCAATTTCTAAGTGTCTTCTGCTTTTAGAGATGATGTGGCAGTTGACCCTTACGACATGGTTTCCTCTTTATGTGTACGTGACGGCACCCATCCGGCCTTAAGGATGATGTGTCTTTAAAACAACTGAAAACAGACGAGATAAGCATTTAGTGAAACATACTGTCAACCATTTTTATTCTTATACCTTGATCCTCACAATTGTAAAGTTAGCCCCATTTTTTGTATAATGTGACAGATGATGTTGAGCATTGTAAATAGATACCTCACGTGACGCGCTTCAAAATTGCACACACTCGTGGAATGCGCCAATAGGCCATGCTTTCAATTTTTTGTACAGGTTACCTGTTTAGAGTTACAGAGGAGGTGTTGGACTAGAATTATTGCTCTCGCTCTAACGTTCGCTGTAATACTTCACATGCGTGGTTTTAACATTGTTTACATATTTGGACGCAGCCTTCATATGCGATCGCTTGTGTGCAAGCAAGCAGGGATGGGGGCGCTTTCATTTTTTTTTATTGTTTCTTTTATTTTATTTTTAAATTTTTACACATTCCCTTTAAAAAATGTTTTTATGTTTTTAATCACTTTTATTCCTATTACAAGGAATGTAAACATCCCTTGTAAAAGGAATAGTGCATGTAGTCCTCTTTGTGGAGAGATGTGGGGTCTTATAGACCCCACATCTCTCCTCCAGGCTGGAAAGCCTGAGATAAAAAAAAATAATTACCAATCTCAGGCTTTCCAGCCGAGTCCACGGCATTGTTTACTTCCACCAGCCCGGACATGACGTCGCGCCCAGGCCTCCGAGAGGCCTGTTTTCTCTATGACTAACTTCCGGCTCCAGCGGATTCCTTCTCCGCTGATCACACAGGCTAGCCGGTAGAAGCACCGGATGGTGGCACGAGTGGGGGATGTCCCTTTCCGCCGCCTGCAAGAATGATCAAGCAGCTGAAGAGCCACATTGTTCTTATGGTGAAGGGAATCGCGCTGGCTGAAAAAAAATTATATCTGGATGATGCCTGTAGCTGCACCCATCATTCAGTTATTACCACTGAAAGCTATATGACGGTAACATAACAAACTGTAGGATGAACTTATTAAAACCACCACAAGATGGTGATATCACTTGTTTTGCATGGAAAAAACTTTGACAGGAAATTATGTCTTGTAAGGACAGGAAGTGATGTAAAGTAAATGGGAAGGTATATAAGTTAAAGACAAGAAGAGCTCGGTGAGTGGTGAATGAAGTAGAGAGGAGACGTTAGCACTACTAAGGTAATAACATATCATTTTATAGGAACCATTTTTGTGTCTGTCCCTTTTCTCCATATTCACTATGACATCTTTTATCTCCAACTTACATCACTACACACATACTGTATAATCTTGTATGTCTCTTCTGCAATAAAATGCCTGCCTGCTTAGGTTGGATTCATACATATGCGAATTGGATGCAGGTTTCACCGCATCCAATTCGCATGACATGAGTATGACCGCATCTCAATGGCGTCTATTCCTCAATATCACATCATGTTCCCAACAAATGAGGAGGAGATACTGTACACCATATGAAAGGTCCATCTCCATTCCTCAATATAATGTCATGTTCCCAACAAATGAGGAGGAGATACTGTACACCATATGAAAGGTCCATCTCCATTCCTCAATATAACGTCATGTTCCCAACAAATGAGGAGGAGATACTGTACACCATATGTAAGGTCCATCTCCATTCCTCAATATAACATCATGTTCCCAACAAATGAGGAGGAGATACTGTACACCATATGAAAGGTCCATCTCCATTCCTCAATATAATGTCATGTTCCCAACAAATGAGGAGGAGATACTGTACACCATGTGAAAGGTCCATCTCCATTCCTTAATATAACATCATGTTCCTGACAAATGAGGTGGAGATACTGTACACCATATGAAAGGTCCATCTCCATTCCTCAATATAACGTCATGTTCTCAACAAATGAGGTGGAGATACTGTACACCATATGAAAGGTCCATCTCCATTCCTCAATATAACGTCATGTTCCCAACAAATGAGGAGGAGATACTGTACACCATATGAAAGGTCCATCTCCATTCCTCAATATAACGTCATGTTCCCAACAAATGAGGTGGAGATACTGTACACCATATGAAAGGTCCATCTCCATTCCTCAATATAATATCTTGTTCCCAAAAATTAGGAGGAGATACTGTACACCATATGAAAGGTCCATCTCCATTCCTCAATATAACGTCATGTTCCCAACAAATGAGGAGGAGATACTGTACACCATATGAAAGGTCCATCTCCATTCCTCAATATAATATCTTGTTCCCAAAAATTAGGAGGAGATACTGTACACCATATGAAAGGTCCATCTCCATTCCTCAATATAACGTCATGTTCCCAACAAATGAGGTGGAGATACTGTACACCATATGAAAGGTCCATCTCCATTCCTCAATATAACGTCATGTTCTCAACAAATGAGGAGGAGATACTGTACACCATATGAAAGGTCC
Organism: Lithobates pipiens; assembly: GCF_037356315.1. NCBI lineage: Eukaryota > Metazoa > Chordata > Amphibia > Anura > Ranidae > Lithobates > Lithobates pipiens. The sequence goes on from NW_027507811.1 coordinate 21,843,288, forward strand.
ATCTCCATTCCTCAATATAACGTCATGTTCCCAACAAATGAGGTGGAGATACTGTACACCATATGAAAGGTCCATCTCCATTCCTCAATATAACGTCATGTTCCCAACAAATGAGGGGGAGATGCTGTACACCATATGAAAGGTCCATCTCCATTCCTCAATATAATGTCATGTTCCCAACAAATGAGGAGGAGATCCTGTACACCATATGAAAGGTACATCTTCATTCCTCAATATAGTAATTTGTTTCCAACTGATGCATCAGAAACCATGTACTGCTCAAGGGCTGTATGTGGTACCTATCGTGCTGCATTAGCACTAGTCAGAGTTTTCCTTGGCTAGACACTTAAGCCAGCTAACTGACATCTGCTTGGTAAATTTTTTTTTTTCCCACACTATTGTAGCATGTTTTCTCTCTCTAACTATGTACTGTAGTATATCTACAGTCTCCTGCATTACATAAAATAAATGTTATGTTTAAACCTATACCGAGGTTAGATGTCATAACTAAGGCCCCTTTATCTTTTCAGTTTACTACCACTGCTGTACACCATATGAACCATATGGCTCCGATCTTAAGTGTGGTTTCACACTTTTAAGAAAAGGTGTAGGTAAGTCCCATTCTTCACTATATCAATGTCATTAATACACAAATAATGTTGCCTGCTGTGGCTTGGGTGTTTTGTATCTCTGATCTTGGTTGTATTCGTAGTTTGCTGTTATGATTGCACCCAATTCAATGCCAGAGCTCTGTGAAAGTTTTAAATGCCGTACTAGTATATGCTATATAAGATGAAAAACCAAATATAACCTATATTAAAAATTTGCTTTCCAACAGATGGACAGTCATTTTGAAATATCAGAAATTTTGGAATATAATTAGAGGGACATCTTGTTATCTCCAGATTGTTATGCAGAAGATACTGACATTGTACAATATTCCCCAACAGTGAATTATTACCAGCTAGCAACATAAATGGAACTTTCTAATACAAAGGAGTCTTCTGATAAATCTCGTACTATGACTTCTGATGTCCATCGAAGTTCTCCCAGTGCGGACACATCAATCAACCCATCTAAACCCCAGAAATCTCATACTATGACTTCAGATGTCCATCGAAGTTCTCCCAGTGCGGACAGATCAGTAGACCAATCTAATCCCCAGAAATCTCATACTATGACTTCAGATGTCCATCTAAATTCTCCCAGTGCAGACACATCAATCAATCCATCTAATCCCCAGAAATCTCATACTATGACTTCAGATGTCCATCTAAGTTCTTCCAGTGCGGACACATCAATCAACCCATCTAATCCCCAGAAATCTCATATTATGACTTCAGATGTCCATCTAAGTTCTTCCAGTGCGGACACATCAATCAACCCATCTAATCCCCAGAAATCTTCTTTAAAACATAAGGGAGTTCACACGGAGAAGAGTTTATTATCCTGTTCTGTGTGTGGAAAATCCTTCATGGAAAAGAGAAACCTTCTTAAACACCAGAAAAGCCACGCGGGTAAGCATCCTTATTCATGTCCAGAGTGCGGAAAATGTTTCACTCAGAAAGGAGATCTTACTATACACCAAAGAATTCACACTGGTGAACGTCCCTACTCATGTTCAGAGTGTGAAAAATGTTTCATTAAAAAAGAAAAACTGATTGTGCACCAGAGAATTCACACTGGTGTGCGTCCCTACTCATGCTCAGAGTGCGGAAAAGGTTTCATTAAAAATGAAAAACTTATTCTACACAAGAGAACTCACACGGATGAGCGTCCTTTTTCTTGTTTGGAGTGCGGGAAATGTTTTGTACAGAAAATCACCCTCCTCCGACACCAGAGAACTCACACGGGTGAGCGTCCTTTCTCTTGTCCAGAGTGCAGTAAATGTTTCGCTCAGAAAATAAATCTTATTGCACACCAGAAAATTCACACGGGTGAGCGTCCCTTTTCTTGTTCAGAGTGCGAGAAATGTTTCATCAAAAAAGCAGATCTAACTTTACACCAGAGAACTCACACGGGTGAGCGTCCTTTTTCCTGTTCAGAGTGCGGAAAATGTTTTACACAGAAAGTTGCCCTTCTTACACATAGCAGAATTCACACGGGTGAGCGTCCTTATTCATGTGCAGAGTGCGGGAAATGTTTTGTCCAGAAAGGAACACTTGTTGAACACCAGAAAATTCACACAAATAAGGTTCCGTATTCATGTTTAGAGTGTGGAAAATCTTTCACTGAGAAAAATGTTTTTTTCCTACACCAGAGAATTCACACCATGGAACGTTCTAACTGCACTCCTTAGACTACAGGAAATGTGTTACAGATAAAGACGCTGCATTAATCATCAAAACACAACTGCTGATTCTTTTGACAATTGCATGATGGCTATTAACGGGTGGAACTGTTTAGTCCATAGATCAACTGCAGGATGAAAAATTGTTTATGAAGGGCAAAAATTTAGTGTGGATGGTGGAGGAGATCTGTCGGAGAATGTAGTGTGATTGGGGGAGGAGAGCAGTTGGAGAATGTAGTGTGGATGGTGGAGGAGATCTGTCGGAGAATGTAGTGTGGATGGTGGGGGAGATCTGTCGGAGAATGTAGTGTGATTGGGGGAGGAGAGCAGTTGGAGAATGTAGTGTGGATGGTGGAGGAGATCTGTCGGAGAATGTAGTGTGGATGGTGGAGGAGAGCTGTCGGAGAATGTAGTGTGGATGGTGGAGGAGATCTGTCGGAGAATGTAGTGTGGATGGTGGAGGAGAGCTGTCGGAGAATGTAGTGTGGATGGTGGAGGAGATCTGTCGGAGAATGTAGTGTGGATGGTGGAGGAGATCTGTTGGAGAATGTAGTGTGGATAGTGGAGGAGAGCTGTCGGAGAATGTAGTGTGATTGGGGGAGGAGAGCAGTCGGAGGATGTAGTGTGATTGGGGGAGGAGAGCAGTCGGAGGATGTAGTGTGGATGGTGGAGGAGATCTGTCGGAGAATGTAGTGTGGATAGTGGAGGAGATCTGTCGGAGAATGTAGTGTGGATGGTGGAGGAGAGCAGTTGGAGAATGTAGTGCGGGCGGTGGAGGAGATCTGTCGGAGAATGCAGTGTGGATGGTGGAGGAGAGCTGTCTGAGAATGTAGTGTGGATGGTGGAGGAGAACTGTGGTCAGGGCTGATTACTTACAGGAAACACATGGCAAAATCCCAGTTGAAAAGAGGAAAGTCGATTATCCATGAAATAGAGAAACCATACAATAGTTATTTACAGTGATGTCAAATGTGTGGATTTAGTAGGACAAGGCATGACCTATATTAAATAATTGAGTCTTATCTATTTTGGTAATATTTTAAAAACATTACTAACAATTCATATCATTATACAATTAATATGTGTACGTTATAAATGTGTGCATCAATTTTTAGTTTCTTTTTAATTTTTTTTCTTTAACCACTTGGGATCCGCGCTATTGCAAAATGACGGCAATAGCGCGGACCCACATTTTCGGGACTACGTCTATTGACGTAGTCCCGGTTACGAGCGGCCTGCGCGCCCCCTGAGGGGCGCGCGCGGCGCGCTCTGTGATCGGCGAGTCCGTGAGACTCGCCTGATCACCGATCCGTGTAAGGGGTCGATCCCGACCCCTTATCACGTGATCAGCTGTCAGCCAATGACAGCTGATCATGTGATAAAACGGAGCCGGTAATCGGCTAGTATTCCTCCTCGCGCTGACAGCGCGAGGAGAAAAAAAAAAAGCCGATCGCCGGCGGCCGTGTTCGGGACATCAGTCCCGATCACGGCCAGCAATTTAAACGAACACCTGCCCCCTGCCAGTGCCCACCTGCCACCCGCAGTGCCATCCTGAAATAAAGTAAGTGCCCCCCTGTCAGTGCCACCCAGCAGTGCCCATAGTGCCCACAGTGCCACCCAGCAGTGCCCACAGTGCCACCCACAGTGCCACCCAGCAGTGCCACCCACAGTGCCACCCAAAATCTGCCTCAAAGGTGCTGCACCCCAGTGCCGCCCATCAGTGCCCAGCAGTGCCGCCCATCAGTGCCCAGCAGTGCCGCCCATCAGTGCCCAGCAGTGCCACCTATCAGAGCCACCTATCAGTGCCACCTATCAGTGCCCATCAGTCCCATCTATCTGTGGTACCTATCAGTGCCCATCCGTGCCACTTATCCGTGCCACCCATCCGTGCCATCTTATCTGTGCCCATCTTTGCCCATCAGTGCCGCCTTATCTGTGCCCATCGGTGCCGCCTTATCTGTGCCTATTAGTGCCGCCTTAACTATGCCTATCAGTGCCCACCAGTGCAGCCTATCAGTGCCCACCAATGCAGCCCATCAGTGCCCACCAATGCAGCCCATCAGTGCCCACCAATGCAGCCTATCAGTGCCGCCTAATCAGCGCACTTCAATGAAGGAGAAAAATGACCCGTTTGCAAAATTTTATAACAAACTATTAAAACATGATTTTTTTTTTTTTTTTTTTTGCATCTTTTTTTGTTTGTTTAGCAAAAAATAAAACTCCGAGCTGTAACTAAATACCACCAAAAGAAAGCTCTATTTGTGGGAAAAAAATGATAAAAATTTCATTTGGGTACAGTGTTGTATGACCGCGTAATTGTCACTCAAAGTGCATCAGCGCTGAAAGCTGAAAATTGGTCTGGGACTGAGGGGGGTTTAAGTGCCCAGTAAGCAAGTGGTTAATAATAAATATTAAAACACAAAGTTGTTGTTTCATTTATATATTTTTTCTTATTTTTTTGTATTGAGATATCATTTGTGTGTGACTATAAAGAAAAGAGTCCTTTGGATATAGTACAGTCCTAGTTATGTTGCTAGGCAAATTTAGTTCTTTTTTTGACCCCTCTGTAATCAGTGGAGCGATTGTTGATTGCTTATGTCTGCTCTGGATCTCACAGGCTGTAGGTTAGATTGCACTCCCCTGCCTTCTAGCTTCTTCTGGAATATATAGAGGTTTTAGAAAGGCAACTATATACCTGAATATTTATTGCTCTCCAGCCAATCCCTGGGGAGGTGAGCCCAGATGGTGGCTTGAGAGGCGTATAAATAGTTTGAGATTTAAAACAGCTGAGTTCTTCTTCTTCTCCCTGTTGGAGGGAATCCACCTACAGCAGCTATACTGAGTTTAGCAGTTTTTCATCGGGGTCCCAGCTGTATTTATTTTGAGATCCTTTTTGGGGCTAGTCAAAGGATTTCTTGTTTGGGGACCTGGTCTGGAGAGCTCAGTGAAGAGTGTTTGGTGGATACTGAAAGGAGGCATCCTGGGACATTGCGAGTGCTGACCTGAGCTCAGGGTTCTGGTGACTGTGTGCTGCAATTCGTGTATGTAAAAGCCATTATTATTCCTGCATGGGATATCCTCTAACTAGGGGGCTCAGTCTCTGCCACCCATCTACGGAGGTGGAGCTATATATATATGATGATGATATTAATCATATAACTTTTGCGAAAGAGTTTACAGCCAAGGAAGCTGCCATCTTGGCCATGGTGCTGCACATGTGACCAGTTAAAACATTAGCCATTTGATGTGGACCTAAATGCAACTTAGGGTCTCTGCTCTAGTATCCCAAGTCCCATTAGGTGGGTTCTGCTGAAGGGTGCGGGCTGGAATCAAGCTCGTCCCAACTCAAACATGCTTTAGAGGTGTAAAAAATTTTCTTTTTACCAAGCCGTATGTCATAGAGATGGTGGCAGCCACAGTTCACTCCATCTGGGCCACATCCCTGGCTTAGTCATGAAGGTATGATAAATCCCCAGGGGCGGGGCGAAACACATTGGGGAGGAGGCATAACCTAGATGGAGTGAGCTGAGGCTGCTGCCATCTCTGATATAAAGCTTGGTATGGCATCACTGGAATGTTTTCTATGCCTCTATACAAACCATTTAACAGTTGGGTTGAGAATACAAGCAAATGTAACGGTTCTCATTCACAGCATGCCTTGTATATGTAGCTGTTTTGGGTAAAAAGAAAAAGCACATGCACAAAATGAATGGGCATGTTTGATTCGACTCAATGACAGGGAATGTAGAACACTGAAGAGAAAAGAAGATAATCATGGATTCATGTTGGTTCATGTGCAGTAGACAAGTGGCTTCTTTGCTGGGCATTCCTGTTAGGCTGTCTGTCTCTTACAAGGTGGGTGTACTTGGCTGGTCTTTTAATTGTTACTTTGCTAGCAATAATATGGCAGTGTTCAACTGGTATTGGCACCGGTAAACCATGCATTAGACAAGGGCACCAAGGAAAGGTCGGATCAGGTTTTCTCTGCATGTTCATTCCAAAAAGCAACAAACTGTTTTAATGCAGAAGATTATACAGGCTGTGGGGCAACCTTACAATACGAGGCTATTTTTTTATTTGGGCTTTAAGCACACCAATGACATATTTCCCATTCCACTAGCTGTCTCCAATTAGAGCACCAAAGTAAGGTAGCCATTAGGTAAGAGCCAAGCTCTGCAGGGTCCGCCAGACTGGCAATGGACCAATGTGATGAGACTTCCGTAGTCAAATAATTGCCTTTCCCGGATTCCCTTCTATGTCATTGTTTCTCAACTAGGGTTCTCCTAGAGCAGTGGCATTGGCAGGGGGGCTGACGGGGGCTGAAGCGGGGATCAATGTGGCGCGCCATCTACATTGTAATTCCCACCTTCTGGAGCCTGCCGTGCCTATGATGGACATCCCACTGGTCCAAAGGCGGGACCTGTGACGTCCATCATAGGCGCTGCAGGCTCCAGAAGGTGGGAATTACAATGCGGAAGTCTGTCTCCTGGTCAGGTAGGTCAGTGTGTGTATGTCAGGTAGGTAGGTCAGTGCATGTCATGTAGGTCAGTCAATGTATGTCAGGTAGGTCAGTGCAGGTCAGGTAGGTAGGTCAGTGTATGTGTCAGGTAGGTAGATCAGTGTATGTTTGTGAGGTAGGTAGATCAGTGTATGTCTGTGAGGTAGGTAGGTCAGTGTGTGTAAGGGCACTGTTTAGCCAGGCGACAACCAGAATTTGAGATTGTCTCCCGCTACACAACCCCACCGCCCAGCCAAAATACCAGGAGCCACTACCCCCCCCCCCCCCCCCGTGCTAGCCTCGGACTTGGGGCCGAAGCCCCTGGTCTTTTTCCCCCCCAACAACTCCTCTGTTCTAGTGGTTGCTAGGGGTTCCTTGAGCAACGAACAATGTAAGAGGGCATTCTTCCCACTGGCCACCAACGTAAGAAGCATTCTTTCCGGTAGCCATCACACTAATGTACAGTGAGTCGCATGCTCATGCTGAATGTACCTTAGACTTGGAAGAGATACTTTACTGCACCCACACCCCAGGCACATACATTTTCCACCTCTCTTAATTGAACCAATAGTTGATGCCAAGCTGCTGTTTTCGTAAACAGATCTAGACTCTGCGATGACCAGGGTACTCCTCACACAGCCTAAACAATTTTTGAAGGTTGGGCTGGAGTGATGGTGGTCCACCGTCCAGCTGCACAGTCTGCTCTGGACTGTCACAGAGAAACGCCTCCCTCATGTGAGGTCTCCTTGCTCCGCCAGGTCTTTGCATGGTCCACTCTACCTTCCTTCATTAGTCTCTGGCTTGAGAACATAGCTGGTGCATAGCAGGGTACTAAGGGACAGGGATGTCTCAGATTTGGTCATTCCAACACTGCATATTGCTAGGAATTCAACTTACATGAAGATTTACCATATTACTTGGTGTGATTTTTTTTCTGGGTGTATGGCTCAAGGGTTTCACCCTCACAGTTACATTATTTGGTTGGCGATAATCTGACCAAACAGTTATACTGTACTGTATATACAAGGCATGCTGTGAATTATAACCGTCACATTTGCTTGTACTCTCAAGCAAACTGTTAAGCTCTCAACCCAACTGGACTTCCTTCAATCAAGAGTAGGTCAAGCTGTCCTTGAGTACGGTCAAGGGTACGCAGGACAAGTTGTCCCCTGCCACCAAGACATTCAGTTGGAGGGGTCTGGAATAAAACTGGGCCATGAAACTATCTCGAAGGAGGCTACCATTTTTTCCCAAAACCCCCATGCAAAAATGTATTAAGGGACTTGCCGGAGTTTTCATGAGTTCTCAGAGCAAAACTTAGATCAGATTAGCAAGTTTAGATAATTTTTTAGCTGCCCTCAAAAAGCCAGTAAATTGGTTGAGCAAAGAATAATAAACTTAAGAATGCCTGATTGGTTTGGTTTCAATCAGCTGTTGCATCTGTCGGGCAGCTAAGATCTTTGCCTCTTGAAGTAGCTGATTATTCTGCTGTTGGGTTGGGGTTGGCAAAAAAAAAACAAGCTCCTTTTTTTTCATTCACGAATCGGTGAATATCACATTAAGGTGCTGCCTGCTTCTGAGCACCAAGTTGTAAGGAAGGGGGCGGATCTAACTGGTGATGACAAAACCATTCATGAGAAATCGAGGGAAGTCCAGAAAGGTTTGTCCTTCATAAATGAAACAACTGCTTATTTGAGACAATAACACAACTCGTGTCAGTTCCTGACTAGGCTGATGCTCACCTATTGGTTACAAGATGTGAACCTAGAAGTTGAGTCTTTTTCCCACCCCAAGCTTTACAAAGTCTCTGTGCTCCAGGACCCAGAAAAAGACTTATTTAAATGCTCAGAAAACAACATGTTTCTTTGTTTATTCCATATCTGTAAAAAATCCTGGAGCTCCTCACCATGGGAAACTTTGTTGACACATACACACTGTCCACATTCCTGCCAATCAGTGCCTTACGTTATATAGCAATAGGCTGAATTTACAAAGGTAACACACCAGGTTATGGATCTTTATTTTTAAAGTGACGGCTATTTTCATTTAAGCCCAATGGGATTAGAAAGCGATATTCACATAGCAGATATAAAGATCGTTATGCTTGTATTAAACGTTTGTAACGTGAACCTTATATGTCGTATTTGAAGGTTACTTATGTTTTTCATTATTTAGTTACACATGTATGAATATTAAAACAAAACAGTTTTCATTTTACTTCTCTTGTTATCTGGATTTTATCAGAACTTTAATCTATGTGAGTAATTAAGGATGATACATAATATAGGAACAACAAATTAAATAAAAACTGTAACAGTTGAAGATTTGCTACATAGTTACAGTTTTTACAGTGATATTTTATGAACAATTGATTTGGGTGTTATTTACAAACAGTTTCCGTGTTTGATCATTGTTCCGTTATTTTATAATAGAGTAGAGTTTCTCAACCAGGGTTCCTTCAAAGGTTTCTAGAGGTTCCTTGAGCAAGGACCAGTTTCTGCCTCTCAGATATACGTTCTCAGTGATACCATTGAGCTATCTGAAAGTGGGAAATTCTTCCCAATGACCACAAGTGTGAGGAGCATTCTTCCCACTGACCATCACACTAATGTATTGTGAGTTGTAAATATATTCATTTCTAGTATGGGTTCCCTAAAACCGAAAAGTTATTTCATAGGTTCCTCTGTGTCGAAAAGGCTGCAAAGGTCTGTAAATAGAGGAACGGACCACAAGGCAACGGGAAAAATGTTGAAACATAAAGTAGAGTGCAAGATTTACATTCAACACGAGGTGGTGATCTCACTTGGAACGCACAGACAGGAAGTGATTTAAGAGCAAAAACAGGAAGTTCCGGGTGAAAGTTGAGTTTGAAGGAAGTAGAGAGGAGACATTTCTGGAACTGGCAGCAGAGGAGGTAATAAGATATTATTTTATATTTACACTCAATAACCCCCCGTCATGTCCGTCCTCTTCCTTCATCCCGAGTTGCTGGTTCATAAGCCAGATCCATCCTAAATATAGAGTCATTTATCCAACTGTCCATCCAGAGCCTCTGGTTTATAGACCGGATACATCCTAAATATAGAGCAATTTATCCAACTGTCCATCCAGAGCCTCTGGTTTATAGACCGGATACATCCTAAATATAGAGCCATTTATCCAACTGTCCATCCAGAGCCTCTGGTTTATAGACCAGATACATCCTAAATATAGATCCATGTATCCAACTGTCCATTCAGAGCCTCTGGTTTATAGACCGGATACATCCTAAATATAGATCCATTTATCCAACTGTCCATCCAGAGCCTCTGATTTATAGACCAGATACATCCTAAATATAGAACCATTTGCCCAACTGTCCATCCAGAGCCTCTGGTTTATAGACCAGATACATCCTGAATAAAGAACCATTAATCCAACTGTACATTAGAGATGAGCTGAACTGGACAGTACTGTGGTGGATGAACTACAGGTGTCAGGTTTGAAGATTATTTAAAACCCCCAAACATTATATATTTTCTGAAACAAGATACCTTGGAGAAAAAAACTGATCATAGTAATCCTTTTATCAAGCAATTTTTTTTTAGTAAAAACACACACCAACATTTGTTTTATAGCACATATCCGCAATATATCACCCAAATTTTGGTACATTATAAATTAAGAGGCTGAGTAAATAGATACCCAACATGGCAAGCTTTAAGATTGCTCATGCCCATAAAACAATGACAAAACTTGGTACCCTTTATTTTCCATAGGTGATCTTTAACCACTTAAAGACAAACCTTATATTTTTTTAGATAGCGATCGTGGCAATTTTTAATGTCATGCCGCATTTACGATTTTTGGGGGGAAAAAATACATGTTAATGAATTTAAAAAAACACAATAAATAACCCAATTTTCTTGTCAACTACAAAAGATGATGTTACGCTGAGTAAATAGATGTCGTACGTGTCTTGCTTCAAAATTGCACATGCTCGTGGAATGGAGCCAAAAAACAGTACTAAAAAAAATCTCCATAGACGATGCTTTCAATTTTTTTAAACTAGTTTAGAGTTACCTTAACTAGTTTAGAGTTACAGAGGAGGTCTGGTGCTAGAACTATTGCTCTTGCTATCACGTTCGTGGCAAAATCTCACGTGTGGTGTGAACACCATTTACATATGTGGGCATGACCTAGGTATGCGTTCACCACTGCGTGCGGGGATGTTTTAAAAAAAGTTTTATTTCTTTTATTACTTTTTTTTTTTTACACTATCCCTTTTAATTTTTTTTATCACTTTTATTGCTGTCACAAGAAATGTAAACATTCCTTGTGATAATAAAGCATAACAGGTTCTCTTTATGCAGAGATCCCACATCGCTCCTCTACAATGGAAAGCATCAGATAAAAGAAAACAAAAAAAACATTGATATGAAGCTTTCCAAAAAAAAAAAATGGCATTTTTTATGTTGGCTGTGAACCCGGAAGTGACATCATGATGTTGCTCCTGGCCTCCTAGGTCATAGAGTTGAGCGGTGGCCATCTTTCCAGCTAATCTCTATGGCCAGCTGTCTAAACAGCCAGAACGAATTCCTGGGCTTCTCGATGAGCCAGTTAAGCCTGAGTACCACTGGAAAGTGGTCCAGCAGCAAATAAGCCACTCAAATCACTTTCTTCAGAAAGAGCAGCAGCCGCTCAAAATTTTAATCCTGGGGTTATGGCATCAAGCTGCAGTCATGACCCTGGTATTCTACTTCAAAACCATGATGTATTTTTCCAGTTAGGCAGTCTTAAAGTGGAGATCTTAAAGGTCATCAGTTTTGAGTTAATCATGACTGATGGGCCTAGAATGATTGCTCTAATTGGCATAACTCATGTATGCCTAAATTGTATTTTATCTATGGGCATAGACGTGCGGTGAATGTGAGCAATGTAGTAAACTGTTCTTGCATTTTATTTTCTTTCAAACCATGTATACAAAAAAATACTGTAACTCTTGGATGGACTATCAGCAGCAATTTCCTAATGGACACTAATCTTAAAATTGAAGAGAGAGACAGCATTTAATAATATAAAAGTAGCTCAGGTATAGACAGTTGTATAATGTTAACTATCAGTCAGTTTTAGAGCAGATGAAGCATTAGAGGTGTACAGACCTTTGGACAGCTGCAGGCCCCATTAGAAAATGTGGGCTATAACTGCAATTCAGACAACACAAGTAAAGCTGGATAAAGTCGATGTAAAATAAACACAAAAATGTCATATAAGGTTTACCAGTTGGGAAAAAAAGGGTATTCGTTTGGGAACTTTGTCAACCACGATCCTTTGTTTGCAAATCACCTGAAATTATGCCTCCCCCCCCAAAAAAAAAAAACCTCCCATGAGGAGGCAGAACTTTTCACTTTTCACATAGACCTTAAAAAAATTGCATCTCCACAATTAGAAAGTATGCCCTGTGAAAATACACATGCAGCCGGTTAGCAGTAAAATTCCAGTGAACTCAAAGAATGTCTGTGAAAAAAAAATTGCAGCCTGCAAAAATATATATACAATTTTAAAATACAGAATTTGCTTGTTATGACAGTAGGTAGTTGATGTGGTAAAGCTGTAAAGTGGATCCAGAACACACATCAACATTAACATAATAAAGTCTTCCCTCCTCCTGCCAAATTCCCCAAGATACATGGCATTTTCCTTCTTACTTTAGGAGACCAGTGCCTACAAACCCTACACTACTTTGTCCATGCACACTTTATCAGCCTCGTGCTCTGCGCCTTGCCTATCACACCTAATCACATTGTCAATATGGCTGCTGGGAACCCAGGCTATTTATAGTGAGGGACTGGATTATAGCAAAGCCTCCATTATTTACCATTCTAAGCTATCTGATCGAAGCTCAGAGGCCAGGAAGGGCATTTTTGTTAGTGAGTTGCTGTAATGGAAAAATGGCTGCATTAGTTTGCCAGATCTACAAATAAGTTGGGTTCGCTGCAAACCTCATAACTTGTTCCTAGTTATAGGGTAATGATCAGTGAGACCGGTATATGATCTGTCTACAGAGATCAGATTCCTGTATGGATCACATGATCACATTGAAGAGGATGGAGGAGGACCCGAGTCACATGACTGAGAGGATATTAAACCTCACCCTGGAAATCATCTACCTGCTAACCGGAAAGGTGAGGAGGATTCTGGGAGATTCTGGGAGATCACATGACATCACTCTTATCTCTATTAATAAAACACAGACCTGACCGGAGAGGTGAGGCTGATTCTGGGAGGTCACATGACATTATTGTTGGTCTTTCAATGCAGAGTTTTCCTCCAGTGAAGTTTGGTGACAAATTAACCATCACAGTGCCTTCATATCATTCCCTAAATCCCAAGCGAGACAGGGGCAAGAAGATTGTACAACTCGCCAACAAGATCATTGATCTGCTGACAGGAGAGGTGAGCAGTGTTGGGAATTCTGGGACATTATATAGTAAGACGAGGGTTGTAACTGTATTACTGTGTGTGTCAGGTTCCTACAAGGTGTCAGGATGTCATTGACTCTGAGGAGGAGCATTTAGAAGGACATAAAGATCTCTACAAGGATGTCATGATGGAGAATCAGCCGCCCCTCACATCACCAGGTAAGAGGAAACTTTATTGTAATAAAGAGAAGGTCCACCTAGATTCCCATCATCTGATAAACACATAGAAACAATGTATTCAGTCAGTGTGTGTGTTTCCTACAGATGGATCCAGTAATGGGAATCCACCACAGAGATGTCCCCGTCCTCTGTATTCCCGGGATTCCACACAGGAGGATCACACCATCTCACATAAGCTTAAAAAAAAGATAAAAAATGAGAATGGTGGGGTTAATGTGAAGGAGAGGCTTCCAGGACACAAAGCCCCCTTCAAGGGTATTGTGATGGAGCGATTTAGTGACCCAAACCCCCCAGAGAGATGCCCCCATCCTCAATATTCCCAGAATTCCGCACTTGAAGATCACACCATCCCTCACCGTCATCAGGTAAGTGGACTTGGTGTATAGAGCACGATAGAAACGATTCTGAAGGGGACATTCAACTATGTAATTTGTTGACTTCAAAATCTGAAGCTTCATTTATTTGTGCCTTTTATATCTGCTGGAGTTGCAATTTAATAGCTGTCTTCTATTAAATTTTTTGTTAGGATGAAGTACGGATTAATATAAAAGTTGAGGTTAAAGAGGAAGAAGAAGAGTCGTATGTGGAGGGTGACCAACCGTCCATGGAGGACATTGAGATAATTATGAAAAGTGAAGAGGATGAAATTTCTCTACCTATTGATACAGGTAAGTAACTATGGAACAGCAGATATAGATATAGAGTGTATTGGAAACTGCTGGAAAGAATGGTAAGAGATAGCTGACAAGCTGCTCGAGGTCATTTAGAAAACTGTACTTTATTTATAATTGCTAGCTCTTTGAGAACTCAACTCCTTTGCTGCTTTTTACTTTGTTCTCATTATCCTGGGCTTACACTATTTGTCTTTCATTTTATTTTGTGATGGGCATAAGGTTAGTAGTCACTTTTATCTGCTAAAACACCTCACGTTATATCACTGTCATTCACCGCACCCCCCATCTCCAAAATAAAAGTTAAACATACCGAAGTTAGGCCTATTATCCCGGGTTTGAACTGTCCTGCTGCTAGCCAATTTTACTGTTCTGTATCCTCCGTAACATCTTATTTCTTGTAGTAAAACCCTATCTGTGCTCTTTGTTTCTAATAAATTTGGGCCTAGCCTTGCTCATTAAAATTCTCCATTACCAAATGACAGATCCTCAGGTAATGTAATCTGACTTTTGTAATTCGGTCAATTACGCTGCTCAGGATTCCCGGTGGTAGATTTGCATTACCACAGCTGCCATCTTTTCCAGGAAAAAAGATTCTCCATTACCATGTTACTGCAAAGGCTCAGATAAGGATCTTGTAGTTGGCTGTAGTGTCAGATGGGTTCTTAAAGGGATACCACCTGCTGTCTTCTTAAGACAATTCCATGATCCAGGCAAATCATCATGCTGATGCTGCCCAGAAAAGTACAGAACAGGAAAAGACCAGGAAGCCCATAAAGCACGTCTTCACACTATAGGGAAGTTATAGACAGCCTCCCAGACTGAGGAGCTAAGGAACTCTGATGGCTGTATGACTAAACAACTGTTTTTTAACAGTCACTCATATTGTTAACCACATGGGATCCGCGCTATTGCCAAATGACGGCATTATCGCGGATCTACTTTTCCGGGACTACGTCTATTGACGTCGTCCTGTGTACGAGCGGCCTGCGTGCCCCCTGAGGGGCGCGCGCGGCGCGCTCTGTGATCGGCGAGTCCATGAGACTCGCCTGATCACCGATCCGTGCAAGGGGTCGATCCCGACCCCTTATCACGTGATCAGCTGTCAGCCAATGACAGCTGATCATGTGATAGAACGGAGCCGGTAATCGGCTATTATTCCCGATCACGGCCAGCAATACGAGCGACCACCTGCCCCCTGCCAGTGCCCACCTGCCCCCCACAGTGCCATCCTGAATAAAAGTAAGTGCCCCCCATCAGTGCCACCCAGCAGTGCCCACAGTGCCACCCACAGTGCCACCCACAATGCCACCCACAGTGCCATCCAGCAGTGCCACCCACAGTGCCCACAATCTGCCTCAAAGGTGCTGCACCCCAGTGCCGCCCATCAGTGCCCAGCAGTGCCACCCATCAGTGCCCAGCAGTGCCGCCCATCAGTGCCCAGCAGTGCCACCTATCAGAGCCACCTATCAGTGCCACCTATCAGTGCCCATCAGTCCCATCTATCAGTGGTACCTATCAGTGCCCATCCGTGCCACCCATCCGTGCCATCTTATCTGTGCCCATCTTTGCCCATCAGTGCCACCTTATCTGTGCCCATCGGTGCCGCCTTATCTGTGCCTATTAGTGCCGCCTTAACTATGCCTATCAGTGCCCACCAGTGCAGCCTATCAGTGCCCACCAGTGCAGCCTATCAGTGCCCACCAATGCAGCCTATCAGTGCCCACCAATGCAGCCTATCAGTGCCGCCTAATCAGCGCACTTCAATGAAGGAGAAAAATGACCCGTTTGCAAAATTTTATAACAAACTATTAAAACATGATTTTTTTTTTTTTTTTGCATCTTTTTTTGTTTGTTTAGCAAAAAATAAAACTCCCAGCTGTAACTAAATACCACCAAAAGAAAGCTCTATTTGTGGGAAAAAAATGATAAAAATTTCATTTGGGTACAGTGTTTTATGACCGCGCAATTGTCATTCAAAGTGCATCAGCGCTGAAAGCTGAAAATTGGTCTGGGACTGAGGGGGGTTTAAGTGCCCAGTAAGCAAGTGGTTAAATAGCTAAAATCTGCTATGGATCTGTCAGAAACCATGAAATCAGGCCGAGACAGAAGTATAGTTAAATCACACTTGTTTTAATAATAAAAGTAAAAAGAAAAGTAAAAGTAAAAAGAACAAACATAGTCAAAACATAGCCAAAGTTCAGTAACAGGAACGGATAGTCGGCCAAGCCAGAAGTCAGGGATCAATGTAGTGGAACAGCAAGCAGGATCTGGAGCCAGAAGGGATGTCAGCAAAGCCAGTCTTTAAACGGGGATGCAGAAGATAATCTCTGTGATGTTGATTAGGGCAAAGGCAAAGATCCACTGGGCTGAACAGCTTAAGTAGGCAGGACTGACGAGCAGGATATCATCAACAGCTGGAGAGACAGAAGCTGGCAATTAGCCGACAGCTCAGCAGCCAGCTCTGAGAAGGAAGGACTGAGCCCAGCCCTGACAGGATCAGCACCTGGTCGATGAGCACGATCAAAGGTCAAATCTTGATATTTGAGGATTTGACTCTTAGCTGCCAACTCCTTGGATTACATCTTTGTCCAACACATCACTCATAGGTTATGTCCTGTGGTTTTATAGAAAATTAATTTGGTGCTATCCACGCTTCAGGTTCTTCTTTTCAAGCTATTTTGTGAAGTCCCTTTTACAAACTTATTTCAAAAGGTTGGCGCTCCTATTGCCATCACCTTGGCCAGATGGGTATCAGACCTAGCATTACTCTCTTGTTAATCACCCTTTCTTGTTCTTTTAAAATGACAAAGTTGTTTTACAGCCTTGAACTTTCTTTCTGGCAAAAGGTGTGCATTCCTTTCACCGTAATGAGTATATGGTGTTTTTCTCCTTCTATCCATCTTTTTACCACCCTATAGAGATTGGTTTTCACTTTATACTGTGTATGGTCCATCTCCATTCCTCAAAATAATGTAGAGTTCCCAACAAATGAGGAGGAGATACTGTACACCATATGAAAGGTCCATCTCCATTCCTCAATAAAAAGCCATGTTTCCAACCAATGAGGAGGAGATACTGTACACCATATGAAAAGTCCATCTCCATTCCTCAATATAACGTCATGTTCCCAACAAATGAGGAGATGATACTGTACACCATATGAAAGGTCCATCTCCATTCCTCAATATAACGTCATGTTCCCAACACATGAGGAGGAGATACTGTACACCATAAGAAAGGCCCATCTCAGTTCCTTAGTATAATGTCGTGTTACCAACAATTGAGGAGGAGAAACTGTACACCATATGAAAGGTCCATCTCCATTCCTCAATATAACAGAATTTTCCAAACAAATAAGGAGAAGATACTGTACACCATATGAAAGGTCCATCTCCATTCCTCAATATACCGTCATGTTCCCAACAAATGAGGAGGAGATACTGTACACCATATGAGAGGTCCATCTCCATTCCTCAATATAACGTCATGTTCCCAACAAATGAGGAGGAGATACTGTACACCATATGAAAGGTACATCTCCATTCCTCACTATGACGTCATGTTCCCAACAAATGAGGAGGAGATACTGTACACCATATAAAAGGTCCATCTCCATCCCTCAATATAATGTCATGTTCCCGACAAATGAGGGGGAGATACTGTACACCATATGAAAGGTCCATCTCCATTCCTCACTATGATGTCATGTTCCCAACAAATGAGGAGGAGATACTGTACACCATATGAAAGGTCCATCTCCATTCCTCAATATACCGTCATGTTCCCAACAAATGAGGAGGAGATACTGTACACCATATGAAAGGTCCATCTCCATCCCTCAATATAATGTCATGATCCCAACAAATGAGGAGGAGATATTGTACACCATATGAAAGGTCCATCTCCATTCCTCAATATAACGTCATGTTCCCAACAAATGAGGAGGAGATACTGTACACCATATGAAAGGTCCATCTCCATTCCTCACTATGATGTCATGTTCCCAACAAATGAGGAGGAGATACTGTACACCATATGAAAGGTCCATCTCCATTCCTCAATATAATGTCATGTTGCCAACAAATGAGGAGGAGATACTGTACACCATATGAAAGGTCCATCTCCATTCCTCAATATAATGTCATGTTCCCAACAAATGAGGTGGAGATACTGTACACCATATAAAAGGTCCATCTCCATCCCTCAATATAATGTCATGATCCCAACAAATGAGGAGGAGATATTGTACACCATATGAAAGGTCCATCTCCATTCCTCAATATAACGTCATGTTCCCAACAAATGAGGAGGAGATACTGTACACCATATGGAAGGTCCATCTCCATTCCTCAATATAACGTCATGTTCCCAACAAATGAGGAAGAGATACTGTACACCATATGGAAGGTCCATCTCCATTCCTCAATATAACCAGGGCCGGTGCTACCACTAGGCAAACTAGGCAGCCGCCTAGGGCGCACTGCTGCCTAGGGGCGCCCGGCCCTCCACGTCTGCATGCTCTGCAGGGTGCAGCAAGTAACTAACTCAGTCCCAGGCAGCTGCTCCGTCCATCTGGTGGTGTAATTAGAAGCGCATCACACCCATGGAGTCCCAGCGCCAGAGGAAGCAGAGCCAATGCTTCCTGTATAGCGCTGCCTCCTGTCACATGGGCAGGGCAAAGGGGGTGGAGTCAGGGGTGAAGCCAATGGGGGCAGCAAAATTAGGTTTTGCCTAGGGTGTCAAAAATCTTTGCACCAACCCTGAATATAACGTCATGTTCCCAACAAACGAGGAGATACTGTACACCATATGAAAGGTCCATCTCCATTCCTCAATATAACGTCATGTTCCCAACAAATGAGGAGGAGATACTGTACACCATATGAAAGGTCCATCTCCATTCCTCAATATAACGTCATGTTCCCAACAAATGAGGAGGAGATACTGTACACCATATGAAAGGTCCATCTCCATTCCTCAATATAACGTCATGTTCCCAACAAATGAGGAGGAGATACTGTACACCATATGAAAGGTCCATCTCCATTCCTCAATATAACGTCATGTTCCCAACAAATGAGGAGGAGATACTGTACACCATATGAAAGGTCCATCTCCATTCCTCAATATAACGTCATGTTCCCAACAAATGAGGAGGAGATACTGTACACCATATGAAAGGTCCATCTCCATTCCTCAATATAACGTCATGTTCTCAACAAATGAGGAGGAGATACTGTACACCATATGAAAGGTCCATCTCCATTCCTCAATATAACGTCATGTTCCCAACAAATGAGGAGGAGATACTGTACACCATATGAAAGGTCCATCTCCATTCCTCAATATAACGTCATGTTCCCAACAAATGAGGAGGAGATACTGTACACCATATGAAAGGTCCATCTCCATTCCTCAATATAACGTCATGTTCCCAACAAATGAGGAGGAGATACTGTACACCATATGAAAGGTCCATCTCCATTCCTCAATATAACGTCATGTTCCCAACAAATGAGGAGGAGATACTGTACACCATATGAAAGGTCCATCTCCATTCCTCAATATAACGTCATGTTCCCAACAAATGAGGAGGAGATACTGTACACCATATGAAAGGTCCACCTCCATTCCTCAATATAACGTCATGTTCCCAACAAATGAGGAGGAGATACTGTACACCATATGAAAGGTCCACCTCCATTCCTCAATATAACGTCATGTTCCCAACAAATGAGGAGGAGATACTGTACACCATATGAAAGGTCCATCTCCATTCCTCAATATAACGTCATGTTCCCAACAAATGAGGAGGAGATACTGTACACCATATGAAAGGTCCATCTCCATTCCTCAATATAACGTCATGTTCCCAACAAATGAGGAGGAGATACTGTACACCATATGAAAGGTCCATCTCCATTCCTCAATATAACGTCATGTTCCCAACAAATGAGGAGGAGATACTGTACACCATATGAAAGGTCCATCTCCATTCCTCAATATAACGTCATGTTCCCAACAAATGAGGAGGAGATACTGTACACCATATGAAAGGTCCATCTCCATTCCTCAATATAACGTCATGTTCCCAACAAATGAGGAGGAGATACTGTACACCATATGAAAGCTCCATCTCCATTCCTCCATATAACGTCATGTTCCCAACAAATGAGGAGGAGATACTGTACACCATATGAAAGCTCCATCTCCATTCCTCAATATAACGTCATGTTCCCACCAAATGATATCGCATTGTAGCCACTGACCTTTTTATAATTATTTATAGATTGCTTTCCAACAGAAGGATGTGATGCTGGGAGTACTGCGGAGAGACATCTTCTATTATCTGATGATCAGAGCTCAGAAGATAATGTCATCACACAGGACTCTCCAGGAGTAAATCCAAATAAACAAAACAGACATTACTGTTGGGAGACATCAATGGATCAGGGGGAATCTTCTGATCAATCACGTACTATAATTGGAAATATCCATTTCAGATCTGACACAGCAGACCAATCTCACCTTGAAGATGAGAATCTATTCTTATGTTCAGTTTGTGGGATATCTTTCACAGAAAACAAAAACCTTCTCAAACACCAGAGCACTCACACGCTCCAGAAGGGACCTTTCCCTTGTTCAGTGTGCGGTAAATACTTTATAGAAAAAGAAACGCTTTTAGTACACCAGAGAATACATACAGGTGAAGATCCTTATTCATGTTCAGAGTGCGGGAAATCGTTCCCTCATAAAGGAGCACTTTTTGAACACCATAGGAGTCACATAGGTGAGCGTCCGTTTTCCTGTGCAGAGTGCGGGAAATGTTTTACGCAGAAAGTCACCCTTCTTATACACCAGAGAAGTCACACGGGGGAGCGTCCCTTTTCCTGTTCAGACTGCGGAAAATGTTTTTCCGAGAAGGGAAAACTTCATATACACAAGAGAAGTCACACCGGCGAGCGTCCCTATCTATGTTCAGAGTGCGGGAAGTGCTTCACCCGGAAAGGGGACCTTGTTAAACACCTGAGAATTCACACCGGTGAGCGTCCTTATTCGTGTTCAGAATGTGAGAAGTCTTTCAGTCATAAAGGAGACCTTGTAAAACACCAGAGAATTCACACGGGTGAGCGTCCTTATTTGTGTTTAGAGTGCGGGAAATCTTTCACTCAGAAAGGAAACCTTGTTATGCACCAGAGAAGACACACCACGGAGCGTCCTCACAGCGTTCAGAGTACGGAAAATGTTTTACATGTAAAAAAAATCTAATTAGACATCAGAAAGGACACACCAGTTCAAACTGTTTAGTTCATGGAGCTACTGTAGGATGAAATAAAATTGTTTATAAAGTGTTTCATCCGGGCAAAAGTCATGGAGAAGAAGAAAGGAACAACAGGTGTCCAAAGA
Source organism: Lithobates pipiens (assembly GCF_037356315.1). Taxonomy (NCBI): domain Eukaryota; kingdom Metazoa; phylum Chordata; class Amphibia; order Anura; family Ranidae; genus Lithobates; species Lithobates pipiens. Next base: position 21,864,798 of record NW_027507811.1, read on the forward strand.
AATTTGAAGGTACGTTAAAAAGCATTTATTAAAAGTACATCAAGACGAAACGCGCTGGAACTTCTTGAGGGGCGGAATCTAAAATTTGGCATTTGGCCCTGGCTGGTCTGTACCCAAATGGGGAGGTCTCCAGAAAGGATGGCGTGTCCCTATCCTTTCCCTACTCATCTGCTTCTAATCACTGTCCCTGCCAGACGGGTCACCTGTCGGCACACTACCCATACGCAAAGATGCCCAGGATCCCCAGTGTTCTAAAAAGAGTCTGCCTGACCCACTATGGCCACCAGTGACCCAGGAAACTATAGAGGAACCATGTTCCTCTTGACTTCCTCTCCCTCTGCAGTTCCACTGCAGGTGAGCGCCACCTGCAGTGAAGAAAGTAGACTGCACCTGCTTACAATCAGGAAGAATGATCATTATACTGGTCCAAATTAGGGTGGTCCCTGCTGAACCTGCCAAATTTTGACCCGTGTATGGGCAGCTTCGGTGAAAGTTACAATCTGTGGTATAAATTGGTGTCGTGAGCAGAAGATTACTCAGATCTGAGCACTTACAGGGAAAAACGCATCAGGTCCCCGGTGAAAAAAGGACGTTCTGATCTCTTTTCATGAAAATAAGAAGAACCATTCAAGAATAATTCACAGGGGTGTCAAATGTGTAAATGTAGTAGGTAAGGGCATATATTAATAAATGAACCCTGTATATAGTGGTACATTCTCTTACATTCTGTTCTCATTCTGTTATCTCCAGTCACAAGCTGGGCCGGCACCTGCATAAAAACAAGCAAATTCCAATACACAGCAGAGGGGGTGAGAGACCAGCTTTACGCGTTTCACTCTTACTAGCCCTTATGGGTTATGAATAAGCGCTAGTAAGTGTTAAATGCATTAGCTGGTCCTTCCTTCCTCCATTGTGTATTTAACCCCTTCCCGACCAGCCGCCACAGTTGTACTGCAGTAGGTTGGCTCCCCTGGGCAAAACAACGTTACCTTGCTTTGCCTCTTGACCACTAGGGGGCGTGTGCCACCGGAGACACACAAGCATGTGCCGGCAGCCGGAGCCAATGCGAGTGCCCGCCAGGGCACCTGCAACCACTCGTGACAGATCGAGAACCGGGATCTGTGTGCGTAAGCAGGTTCTCTCAGGGGAGGGGAGACGGATCGTGTGTTCATACGAAGTATGAACACCGATCTCTCTCTCCTTCTAGTCAGTCCCATCCCCCCTGCAGTTAGAACACACACTAGGGGACACAGTTAACCCCTTGATCGCCCCCCTAGTGTTAACCCCTTCCTTGCCAGTGACATTTATACAGTAATCAGTGCATTTTTATAGCACTGATCGCTGTATAATTTTCAGGGATCCCAAAAATGTGTCCGATCTGTCCGCCGTAATATCGCAGTCCCAATAAAAATCGCAGATCACTGCCATTACTAGTAAACAAATAATAATAAAAAGGCCATAAATCTATCCCCTATTTTGTAGACGCTCTAACTTTTGCGCAAACCAATAGAGATGGACGAACTTCCGACGGGACGTTTCGCGAATGCGAAAGTTTGCGGCGGGCCCCATTGATTTCAATGGCAGGTGAACTTTAAAAACCTACAGGTCATATTTCCAGCCACAAAATAATTACTAGCTGTGCACACATAGTCCCACCACATGGCCACTGACATAACACATGTATGAAGTGAATCTGGGATCGACAACTACAAGCATTCTTTTTTTATATGTGAAATTTTGACAATTCAGGACTCAGGAGCACATGAAGGCAATGGAGGAGAGGGAAGGTCAGGGTAGGCTATGAAGAGGGTGCAGGAGATGATCACCAGCACCGTGATATAGAGCACTGACACCAGCACCGTGATATAGAGCACTGACACCAGCACCGTGATATAGAGCACTGACACCAGCACTGTGATATAGAGCACTGACACCAGCACCGTGATATATATAGAGCACTGACACCAGCACCGTGATATATATAGAGCACTGACACCAGCACCATGATATAGAGCACTGACACCAGCACTGTGATATAGAGCACAAGGACCTTATACAAGGACCTTTGTGGACCAAGTAGCTAGTGATTTGCAGACTGTACCTCAGTCTCTACACTGATAAAGGACTGCTGCAGAATAGGGCAGCAAATTTGCAGCAGTGCACCACAACTAGTGATGGACGAACTTCCGACGGGACGTTTCGCGAACGCGAAACGCGAACGGACACAAACGTTCGCGAAAACGACCGTTCGCCGCGGGCTCCATTGACTTCAATGGGAGGCGAATTTCGCAAACCTTTAGGTCGAATTTGCGGCCACGGGGTAATTATTAGGGGGTAGCACGTAGTCCCACCACCTGGACAATAGCATAATACATGTATGAGGTGAATTTGGGATCGATAACTACAAGCATTTTTTTTTTATTTGGGAAATTGTTCTGACAATTCAGGACTATGGAGCTAATGAAGGCAATGGAGGAGAGGGAAGGTCAGGGACCAGGGTAGGCAAACAAGAGGGTGCAGGAGATACAGAGCACTGACAGCAGCACCGTAATACAGAGCACTGACATCAGCACCGTGACATACAGCGCTGACAGCAGCTCCGTGACATACAGCGCTGACAGCAGCTCCGTGACATACAGCGCTGACAGCATCTCCGTGACATACAGCGCTGACAGCAGCTCCGTGACATACAGCGCTGACAGCAGCTCCGTGACATACAGCGCTGACAGCAGCACCGTGACATACAGCGCTGACAGCAGCTCCGTGACATACAGCGCTGACAGCAGCTCCGTGACATACAGCGCTGACAGCAGCTCCGTGACATACAGCGCTGACAGCAGCTCCGTGACATACAGCGCTGACAGCAGCACCGTAAGCAGCCCCAGGAGGAAGTCAGCACAGCACAGGGATGGTGTGATCCCCTCATAATAAGAACCCCCAGGAGGAAGTCAGCACAGCACAGGGATGGTGGGAGCCCCTCATAATAAGAACACCCAGGAGGAAGTCAGCACAGCACAGGGATGGTGGGAACCCCTCATAATAAGCAGCCCCAGTAGAAATATGACACCGCTCAACCTCTTCAAAGAGGAGGGTAGGGGCATATAGTACGGTGTGCTTTTTTGGGTCAGGGAAGTGAGCCAAATGAATTAAGAAGGTCTGTGTGCTTGATTCCAAAAATTGTTTATAGACATATACATGGTCTACTGATCACATGTGTTGAATTCCTCCGAGATCCATGCCTCATTCATTTTTAGAAATGTGAGGTAGTTAACACTGTGGTGAGCTAGGCGAGTACGCTTATCGGTCACAATCCCCCCTGCTGCGCTGAACGTCCTTTCGGACAGGACACTGGATGAGGGGCAAGCCAACAGTTCGATTGCAAATTGGGCAAGCTCTGGCCAGAGGTCAAGCCTGCCCACCCAGTAGTCTAGGGGTTCATCACTCCTCAGAGCGTCCACATCGGCCGTTAACCCAATGTAGTCGGACACCTGACGGTCTAGGCGTTCCCTGATGCTGGATCCGGATGACACCTGTCGATGGGTCGGCTGAAAGAATGACCTCATATCCGAAGTCACCAACACATCTTCAAACCGGCCTCTTCTTGCAGGCGCTGTTGGATTGGTACCCGCAAATCCTTCTCTGGGAGTGGGAATTGCTCCTCTGCCAGCGCACGCAAAAGCAGAATGCAGCATTTCTCGAAGCAAGGCCTGGAAGTGCTGCATTCTGACAGCCCTCTGCGACGGCGGTAACATTTCCGCCATTTTGTGTTTGTACCGGGGGTCTAAGTACGTTGCCACCCAGTACTGGTCCTTGACCCTCATGCTTTTTATACGGGGGTCCCTATTAAAACACTGGAGCATGAAGGCCCCCATTTGCACTAAAGTGGAAGCGGTGTGGTGGCCTGGCTCCTGCTCATCATCCAGGATAATGTCGTCCTCTTCATTCTCCTCTCCCCATCCTCGCACAACAGGGATCCCAGAAAGGTTTAAAGCATGCTCTTCTTGCTCCTGCTCATCCGCCCCGGCACCATCCTCCTCTGACTCCTCATCAGACTCCTGTTGTTGACTTGTCTCAGATAGAGTAGCCCCCCCTGGGAATTCATCCAGCATTGCGACTTCCTCATCTTCCCGCTCCTGCTCCTCCACAGCCTGATCAATGACACGACGCAATGCACGCTCCAGAAAGAAGGCATAAGGTACCATGTCACTGATGGCGCCATGGCTGCGACTGACCAGTTTGGTGATCTCCTCAAATGGCCGCAGAAGTCTGCATGTGTCGCGCATGAGCAGCCACTGGCGCGGTGAAAAAAAACCCAGCTCCCCAGAACCGTTTCTTTCGCAGAGTTCATACAGGTAGACGTTAACTGCACGTTTCTGCTGGAGCAGCCTATCAAGCATATAGAAGGTTGAGTTCCATCGCGTCGGGCAATCGCAAATAAGACGTCTGACCGGCAGATGGTGTCGCCGCTGAATGTCAGCAAGGCGAGCCATGGCCGTGTAAGATCTTCTGAAATGGGCCGAGATTTTCCTTGCCTGCCGCAAGATGTCCTGGACCCCAGGGTATTTGACAAGGAATCGCTGCACGACCAAGTTTAAGACGTGTGCCATGCACGGCACGTGCGTGATTTTGCCCTGTTTCAATGCGCTAAGCAGATTGGCACCGTTGTCACACACCACTTTACCAACTGTCAAATTGAGCGGTGTTAGCCACTCATCTGCCTGTGAACGCAAAGCTGAAAGGAGTGCCGGGCCAGTGTGGCTCTTTGCTTCCAGGCACAACAGACGCAGCACGGCATGGCAACGTCTCACCTGGCATGTGGAATAGGTTCTGGGGAGCTTGGGCGGTGCAGTGGAAGAGACGCTAGCAGCGGAAAAGGAGGAGGCAGCTGAGGAGGAGAGGGAGGAGGATGGAGTAGGAGGAGGAGAAGAAGAGTCAGGCCTGCATGCAATCCGTGGCGGTAAAACCAAATCTACACGGGTGCCACGGGTTACATGCTTGACGGCCGTCAGAAGGTTCACCCAGTGGGCAGTAAAACTGATATACCTTCCCTGCCCGTGTTTGCTAGACCACGTGTCTGTGGTCAGATGTATCTTGGCACCGACACTGTGTGCCAGAGATACATTCACTTGCCGCTGAACATGGCCATATAGCTCTGGGATGCCCTTCTCTGAGAAATACTTCCTTCCTGGGACCTTCCATTGTGGTGTTCCAATGGCCACAAATTTGCGAAAGGCCTCCGAGTCCACCAGTTTATATGGCAGTAGTTGGCGGGCTATGAGTTCTGACAAGCCAGCCGCCAACCGTTGGGCAAGAGGGTTATCCGGCGTCATCATTTTTTTACGCTCAAACATTAGGCCCACGGAAGCCTGCCTTTTTGCAGAAAAATGTGAGCTTGGCGTGATGGAAGGTGGAGTGGAGGACAATTGTGAGGAGAGAGGAGAAGGAGAAGTAGAAGACGAGGCTGGACGGTGAGAGCCTGCAGTGTGGCTTTGTGTGTTCCGTTGCTCCCACTGGGCTCGGTGATGGCTGCTCATGTGCCTTCTTAAGGCGGTCGTCCCTAGGTGAGTATTGGGCTTACCGCGACTAACGCGTTGACTGCAAAGATTGCAGATGGCAACGCTATTGTCAGCAGCGGACACGTTAAAAAAAGCCCACACTGCGGAGCCATGTGCCGGTGTCCTGGGAGCGCCAGATGTGACCGTACATGGTCGATGACTCGCTCCTGATACATTTGCAGTCTGCTTTGTCCCTGCTGTGCAATGTAAGTCATTGCTGCTTCTCCTCCCTATCTGCTGGTCCATATCTCCCTCTGAACTCCCCTCCTCTTCCTCTCTTGTGGGCACCCACGTGACATCACTAGACACGTCATCATCAACGTCACCTTCCCCACCGCTATAAGTAGAGTAGGCAGCAACACCGGGGACCAACCTCCTCCTTGGGCTGATCTGGGTACTGGCGTCAGACTGCTGAGTAGCGCTTGTTGCTACCTCCTCTTCCTGATCCAATACCAAGAGTGGCTGCGCATCAGAAATGTCCTCTTGATATGGATCGGAAAATAATTCCAGTGACTCAAGCGGAAGGTATGTGGTGGTGGTGGTGGTGGTCGTGTTGTTGGTGGTAGTGTCTTTGGGGGTGCACATAGCAGAGAGTGAAGAAGAGGGTGCAGATCGAGAGGATGAGGAGGGTGCAGAAGAGTAAGGCTGAGCGAGCCACTCAACCAAGTCTGGTGCATCCTTTAAAGTAATTGAACGCACCTTCTGCAACTTCCCACTTTGGCTCAAGCCTGTTGCTCCTGCCCTACCCCTACCACCCCTGCGGAAGGGCCTGCCTCTTCCTCTGCATGTCATTTTTTAAATGACCCTGTGACAAAACTCTTAGTCCCTATACCGCTGAAGGACTGCTGCAGTATAGGTGAGCGGTCAGCAGTGGTGCACGTCAACCCTATCTATTGTGGACCGATAGCGGTCCTTACAGAACAGCAGACTGTACCGCACTCAAGCCTATGTACCGTAGCACCCTATACCAAGTTACCAGTCCTTATAAGAACTTTTGTGGACCAAGCAGGTTGTGTATTAGTGTTTAGCAGACTGTACGTCAGTCCCTATACCGCTGAAGGACTGCTGCAGTATAGGGCAGCGGTCAGCAGTGGTGCACGTCAACCCTATCTATTGTGGACCGATAGCGGTCCTTACAGAACAGCAGACTGTACCGCACTCAAGCCTATGTACCGTAGCACCCTATACCAAGTTACCAGTCCTTATAAGAACTTTTGTGGACCAAGCAGGTTGTGTATTAGTGTTTAGCAGACTGTACGTCAGTCCCTATACCGCTGAAGGACTGCTGCAGTATAGGGCAGCGGTCAGCAGTGGTGCACGTCAACCCTATGTATTGTGGACCGATAGCGGTCCTTACAGAACAGCAGACTGTAACGCACTCAGGCCTATGTACCGTAGCACCCTATACCAAGTTACCAGTCCTTATAAGAACTTTTGTGGACCAAGCAGGTTGTGTGTTAGTGATTAGCAGACTGTACGTCAGTCCCTATACCAATGAAGGACTGCTGCAGTATAGGGCAGCGGTCAGCAGTAGTGCACGGCAACCCTATGTATTGTGGACCGATAGCGGTCCTTACAGAACAGCAGACTGTAACGCACTCAGGCCTATGTACCGTAGCACCCTATACCAAGTTACCAGTCCTTATAAAAACTTTTGTGGACCAAGCAGGTTGTGTGTTAGTGTTTAGCAGACTGTGCGTCAGTCCCTATACCGCTGAAGGACTGCTGCAGTATAGGGCAGCGGTCAGCAGTGGTGCACGTCAACCCTATCTATTGTGGACCGATAGCGGTCCTTACAGAACAGCAGACTGTACCGCACTCAAGCCTATGTACCGTAGCACCCTATACCAAGTTACCAGTCCTTATAAGAACTTTTGTGGACCAAGCAGGTTGTGTATTAGTGTTTAGCAGACTGTACGTCAGTCCCTATACCGCTGAAGGACTGCTGCAGTATAGGGCAGCGGTCAGCAGTGGTGCACGTCAACCCTATCTATTGTGGACCGATAGCGGTCCTTACAGAACAGCAGACTGTACCGCACTCAAGCCTATGTACCGTAGCACCCTATACCAAGTTACCAGTCCTTATAAGAACTTTTGTGGACCAAGCAGGTTGTGTATTAGTGTTTAGCAGACTGTACGTCAGTCCCTATACCGCTGAAGGACTGCTGCAGTATAGGGCAGCGGTCAGCAGTGGTGCACGTCAACCCTATCTATTGTGGACCGATAGCGGTCCTTACAGAACAGCAGACTGTACCGCACTCAAGCCTATGTACCGTAGCACCCTATACCAAGTTACCAGTCCTTATAAGAACTTTTGTGGAACAAGCAGGTTGTGTGTTAGTGATTAGCAGACTGTACGTCAGTCCCTATACCAATGAAGGACTGCTGCAGTATAGGGCAGCGGTCAGCAGTAGTGCACGGCAACCCTATGTATTGTGGACCGATAGCGGTCCTTACAGAACAGCAGACTGTACCGCACTCAAGCCTATGTACCGTAGCACCCTATACCAAGTTACCAGTCCTTATAAGAACTTTTGTGGACCAAGCAGGTTGTGTGTTAGTGATTAGCAGACTGTACGTCAGTCCCTATACCAATGAAGGACTGCTGCAGTATAGGGCAGCGGTCAGCAGTAGTGCACGGCAACCCTATGTATTGTGGACCGATAGCGGTCCTTACAGAACAGCAGACTGTACCGCACCCAAGCCTATGTACCGTAGCACCCTAGACAGACCAAGTTACCAGTCCTGATAAAGAGCTTTGTGGAACAAGTGAGTTGTGAATGATTAGCAGACTGCAGCAGAAGGGCAGCAGTCAAGTATAATATTCTTTCTATATTTGGAAGAAAGAATATTATACGTGTACAAGCCTATTACCGTACCACTGATACCAGTCCTGAAAAGAACCTTTGTGGAACTAATAGTAACAGCAAGTCTTTAAAATTATCCTCACTGCCTGACACACTGCTTCCTGCCTGTCCCTATACAAATTGGCAAAAAAGAGTAGGCTGGAACGATTAGCTGGAACAGCTCTTTTGTGGACCTGATAGTAACAGCTAATGATGATGATGATGATGATGATGAAGAAAGACTAATCTGGCTGAGCTGTCCCTAAAATAGCAGCATACAGCGCTCTGTCCCTTTATCTAAACTGACAAAAGAAACTCAGGCTGCTGACCTAACACCTATACCAGTCCTGAAAAGAACTTTTGTGTACCAAATAGCTAGCGTTTTCTCTGTCCCTACTCCACACAGGATCCTTTCCCTACAGTGACAGAAGAAAGAATGTAAAATGGCCACCGGATCGGGTGTATTTATAGGTTAGGGGGAATGTCCAAGTGTCCATGAGCTGTCATGTCTCAATTGGTTGTCCTGTAACACATGATAAACGTGTCACGAAAGGTTAAAGTTCTTGTATACATTAAACACGTAAGTCCGCCGGGGCGAACGACGGAAAAAGGCGTTCGAACCCGCGGACGGCGAAAGTCGGAAATTCGCCGCGAAACGACCGCCGGGCGAACCGTTCGGCCATCACTAACCACAACCCTCCAAATAGTACACCTATACCAGTCCTTACAAAGACCTTTGTGGACCAAGTAGCTAGTGATTTGCAGACTGTACCTCAGTCCCTACACTGATAAAGGACTGCTGCAAAATAGGGCAGTAATCTGCAGCAGTGCACCACAACCCTATATATTGTACACCTATACCAGTCCTTACAAGGACCTTTGTGGACCAAGTAGCTAGTGATTTGCAGACTGTACCTCAGTCCCTACACTGATAAAGGACTGCTGCAGGATAGGGCAGCAGTCAAGTATAATATTCTTTCTATATTTGGAAGAAAGTATATTATACGTGTAAAACCCTATATACTGTCACCTATCACCTATATTTTACTAAACTTTGGCTACGCTTTGACTACACTTGTTCTTTTTACCTTTATTATTAAACAGTACTGTCAGAAACTATGAAATCAGGCCGAGACAGAAGTACAGTTAAATCACACTTGTTTAATAATAAAGGTAAAAAGAACAAACGTAGTCAAAATATAGCCAAAGTTCAGTAACCGGAATGGGTAGTCAGCCAAGCCAGAAGTCAGGGATCAATGTAGTGGAACAGCAAGCAGGATCTGGAGCCAGAAGGGATGTCAGCAAAGCAAGTCTTTAAACAGGGATGCAGAAGATAGTCTCTGTGATGTTGATCAGGGCAAAGGCAAAGATCCACTGGGCTGAACTGGGCTTAAGTAGGCAGGACTGACGAGCAGGATATCATCAACAGCTGAGTAACTGTGGAGAGATAGGAGCTGGCAATTAGCCACCAGCTGAGCGGCCAGCTCTGAGAAGAAAGTGCTGAGCCCAGCCCTGACTGCGAGCAACTAATGCGTTTCACTCTTAGTAACATAGGTTAGGAATAAGCGCTAGTAACCGTTAAACGCATTAGCTGGTTCATTCTTCCTTCACTGGGCAAATCAAATTACGACAATTTCCCAGCAGAGGGGTGAGGGACTAGCTAACACGTTTCACTTTTACTAGCACTTATAGGTTAAGAATAAACGCTAGTAAGCATGAAATACGTAAGCTGGTCTCTCACCCCTCTTGTGTGCATTTTGGGGAAATTGCTTTCTTTTTTTATATTTCTCAATGAAGTTGATTTCAGTAGTTGACCGCCTGGATTTTTTTTCCTTTCGATATCTCCAGTTACGAGCTGGGATGACACCTGCATAAAAACAAGGAAATTCTGATAAATTCAAAGGAGAGGGGAGAGGGACCAACGTGTTTCACTTTTACGAGCACTTACTCATAGCTGGTCCCTCCTTCCTCCATTGTGTATTTATTGGTCTTTTTTTTCTTCACATTTCTTTGGATATTTTCCAATAAAGCTGATTTCGATATGCGGCCAACCTGGATTTTTTTCCTTCTGATATTTCCAGTTAAAAGCTGGACTGACATCTGCATAAAAACAAGCAAAGTTTAATAAATTCCCACTATAGGTGGTGAGAGGCCAGTTAACGCGTTTCACTTGTACCACCACTTCGAGGTTTTCAATAAGCACTAGTAAGCGTTAAATGCGCTAGATAGTCCCTCCTACCTCCATTGGGCAAAGCAAATTCCAATAACTTGACAGCGGAAGGGTGAAGGACTTGCTAATGCATTTCACTTTTATGAGCACTTCTAGGTTACGAATAAGCGCTAGTAAGCATGAAATGCATTAGTCTCTCATCCCTCTAGTGTGTATTTTTGGGAATTTGCTTTTATTTTTAATATTTATCAGTGAAGCTGATTTCAGTAGTCGGACACCTGTTTGCTTGTTTTTCCGATAACAAATAGTAAATTCTGATAAATTCACAGCAGAGGGGTGAAGGACTAACTGACGCGTTTCACTCTTACTAGCACTTACTCATAGCTGGTCTCTCCTTCCTCCATTGTGTATTTATTGGTCTTTGAATTTTTTTTTTGACATTTTATGAATGTTTTTCAATAAAGGTGATTTCAGCATGTGGCCATCCATATTTTTTCCTCCTGATATTTCCATTTACGAGCTGGACTGGCACTCGTGTTGCGTGACAGTTGGTGTTCCCTTTTCGACAGTTTCGGGTTTTTTATTGTTTCGTTTTGCCATAATTATAAATATTACAAAGCAGAGGAAGTTTTGCCTTCATGATATTTTTTTTCATTCTTTGGGTACCTGAGATGTAATCTGTGTGTGATAATAAAGAAATAAGTTATATCGACGATCGTCTTAGTCCTATTATTCTTGAAAATAAATGCTGAAATATGGAAAGCTCACATCTATTCCATAGTTCCAACCTCTCATACATGTTACAACCACGGAATAATACTGCACACGTGTAAATACTGTAAGTGGGCGGAGCTACGTGTATTTGAAGTTCTGTATGGTGAAAATGTAATTGAAAAAAAACAATAAAATAAATTTGTATAAAAAGTACACCGTGTGTGATTTGATTTTTCTTTTGCTACAATTGCAAGTAGAAAATTGTATAAACTTGCAGTGCTATAAATTGATATACACTCACCGGCCACTTTATTAAGTACACCCTTTCAATTGCTTGGCATCGCAAATTGCTAATCAGCCAATCGCATGGCAACAACTTGATGCATTTAGGCATTTAGACGGGGTGAAGACGACTTTCTGAAAACCGAGCATCACAATGGGGAAGAAAGGGTATTTAAGTGACTTTGAACGTGGCATGGTTGTTGGAGCCAGACGGGCTGGTCTGAGTATTTAAAAAACTGCTGATCTACTGGGATTTTCACACACAACCATCTCTCGGGTTTACAGAGAATGGTGGGGAAAATATCCAGAAAGCGGCAGTTGTGTGGAGGAGAATGCCTTGTAGAGGTCAGAGGAGAATGGGCAGACTGGTTAGAGATGATAGAAAGGCAACAGTAACTCAAATAACCACTCATTACACCCAAGGTATGCAGAATACCATCTCTGAATGCACAACATAAACCTTGAAGCAGATGGGCTACAGCAGCAGAAGACCACACTGAGTGCCACTCCTGTCAGCTAAGAACAGGAAACTGAGGCTGCAATTCGCACAGGCTCACCAAAATTGGACAATAGAAGATTGAAAAATATTGCCTGTTCTGAGGAGTCTCGATTTCAGCTGCGACATTCAGATGGTGGGGTCATAATTTGGTGTAAACAGCATAAAAGCATGGATCCATCCTGCCTCGTATCAACGGTTCAGGCTGGTGTAAGATGACCTGTCATCAGATACAGTGTGCCACTTGCCACCCTCAGCCTGCCAATGCAGGATTCCCAAAAAGCTGGTCTCCCTGGGTAGCGGATCTCTTGGGGTCCAGGTCCCTTCAAGGATAACTCCCCCTGGGTACTGGATCCATTCAAGGCTGACTCCAACAAGTCCCAGCCAGACAGATCTCTTCAAGGCCCAATGCCTCAGGCTGGTGTCCTGCTTGGATCCTGGCGGGTCTCCCATCGATCAACTGCATTGCGGGCATACAGGCTCACCGAACAGCTAGTGTGTGTGACTCGGGAGCTCCTGGTGATATCCCAGCCGGTGTCAGCAGTGCAAACATCGGTGGGGACAGTGGCACTCTTCTGATTTTGGCACCTGGGGTCCCTGTCAATTTGGTGCCGGCCGGTTTCGTCCCTAGTGATGTCACCGGTTGCTAGACGCCAGGTGGCTCTAGCAACCAGTGGCCAGGAGTATCAGGTGGAGGTAGAGGCAGAGCCAGCGCTATGGCTGGGATTGCTGGCTCTGTCCGTTTCATTCTGGGACACTATATTGTCCCGGAATGAAGGTGCTTGGGACCCAGGACAGACCTGCAAAATGCAGGACTGTCCGGGGCAATCTGAAACACATGGTCACCCTAAGCTGATGGTGTAGGGGATATTTTCTTGGCACACTTTGGGCCCCTTAGTACCAATTGAGCATCCTTTAAACACCACGGCCTACCTGAGTATTGTTGCTGACCATGTCCATCCCTTTATGACTACAGTGCACCCATCTTCTAATGGCTCCTTCTTGCAAGATAATGCTCCATGCCACAAAGCTCAAATCATCTCACCACTGGTTTCTTGAACATGACAATGAGGTCAGTGTACTCCCCTCCACAGTCACCAGATCTCATCCAATAGAGCACCTTTGGTATGTGGTGCCTGGTGTCTAGCAACCAGTGACGTCATGGCCGTGACTCCCTCCCTGAGCAGCTTTGAAAGTGGAGGAGGATAGGGGGTCACTTTAACCCACCCCCTCTCTCATACCCCCTCACCCTCTCTCTCAGCCCCTTTCTCGCCCACCGCTCTCTTTCCCATCCCCCTCTCTCATGCCCCCTCCCCCCTCTCTCTCACTCCATCTCTCTCATCCTCATCCACCCCCTCGCCAACCCCCTCTCTCCTCCCAAGTGGACACTGACTAACAGGTGAGAGTTAGTTATCCCATCCCCTCTCAAGTACTGCCACTCATCCACCTCCCCCCCCCCCACTGCCACTGACCTCATCCTGCTAATGAAGAACTACAGGTCCCAGCATGAGCCCCTCAGAGCTGAGGATGTGACAAGCCCCCCCCCCCCCAGGTAGGTCAGTGTAGGGATCAGGTAGGTCAGTGTAGGGATCAGGTAGGTCAGTGTATGTCCAGTTTTTACTCCAGATCCCTCAGCTTATTTGTATTCCCTTTGTAGTATAAAGTACAGGGTTTTATATACAACTTTAGGGCCTTGGATATAAAAAGCATTTTTTTCATGTATGTTAGCCCAACATTGTAAGAACAATTACACTGTTGTCATACAGTAATTGCGCAGCAATTTTTCAAATAAAATTTAGGAAAAAATTTATTTAATCCACCGGGAGATGGGGGGCGACCATCCGCTGTGCCCACCGGCTGTGTGGAGTCCCGAACGAAGCAGGACGCAGCTTAGATCTGGCCTCCGATGTAAAAACCCGGAAGTGCAAAAGAGGGATTTGGGGTCTTTTAGATCCCCGATCCCTCCATAAAGAGGACCTGTTACTGCCTATTACTGTCACAAGGGATGTTTACATTCCTTGTGACACCAATATTATTAATAAGTGTTTTTGTTTAACGGGAGAGTGTTAAATTAAAAAAAATATAAAAAAGGAACTAAATAATTTAAAAATATATATTTTTAAAGTATTGAATTGTTTTTCATTTTATTTTTGTACTTGTATTTTCTGTAAGGTATAATCTGTGTGTGTAATCGTAGATCTAACATGGGGGGAATGGGAATGGGACCACCGATCAGAAAGTAAAATGTGTAAACGTAACATAGACTGCAGTATTTATATTGAACACAAGGTGGTGATCTTACTGGAAACACACAGACAGGAAGTGATTTAAGGAGAGGCAGGAAGTGATATAGGAGTATAAATAGAAATTTCCGGTCATGAGGAGATTTCTGAGGAAGTAGAGAGGAGACATTTTTGGAACTGGCAGCAGAGGAGGTAATAAGATATTATTTTATATTTACACCCAGTAACCCCCCCCCGTCATGTCCGTCCTCTTCCTCCATAGTCACTGTGATGTATTTTATCTCCAACAGATGATGATACACACATAGAGTAATATAATATGCACATCAATACATCCTAAGTATAGAACCATTTATCCAACTGTCTATCCAAAGCCTCTGGTTTATAGACCAGATATATCCTAAATATAGAACCATTTATCCAACTGTCCATCCAGAGCCTCTGGTTTATAGTCCGGATACATCCTAAATATAGAACCATTTATTCAACTGTCCATCCAGAGCCTCTGGTTTATAGTTCCGGATACATCCTAAATATAGAACCATTTATCCAACTGTCCATCCAGAGCCTCTGGTTTATAGTCCGGATACATCCTAAATATAGAGCCATTTATCCAATTGTCCATCCAGAGCCTCTGGTTTATAGACCTGATACATCCTAAATATAGAACCTTTTATCCAACTGTCCATCCAGAGCCTCTGGTTTATAGACCTGATACATCCTAAATATAGAACCTTTTATCCAACTGTCCATCCAGAGCCTCTGGTTTATAGACCAGATACATCCTAAATATAGAACCATTTATCCAACTGTCCATCCAGAGCCTCTGGTTTATAGACCAGATACATCCTAAATATAGAACCATTTATCCAACTGTCCATCCAGAGCCTCTGGTTTATAGACCGGATACAAGAGAAGGAGGGTTCCAGGTTGATCACATGACATCCCTCATATACTGAACGTCTTGTCTCTTGATAAGTAAAACAATCTCTCCTTCTTACCGTGAAGGTCTTGAAAGTTTATTTAGACAAGAAGAGTTACAAAGTGAAAGTGAAGATCAACAATTGGAGAGATTAGAACATGCGGCAGGTGTTAATATGCCAAGGCCTTGAATCGTCACAGAAATGCAGGATTTTAAGATGAAATCCTAGAAATTTGCCATGTAGGACCTCCCAAAATATCTAATTTCCCATTTTAACACATTCACTCAAGAATTCACTTGCACTAGTAACACAAGGGACATTCATTTCTGTTGTTTTGGAACACCTTATCAGCTTGTCCGTGGCCTAGACTCTGGAATATCTCACTGTACAATATTAGTAGACTCTCTCTAAATACTGCATACAATTATGTTCCAAAGGCATTGTTCTAATAACATAATTCTGAATAAGAGACGTTCTAAAAGCTAAAAACCTATCATTAGCATATAAGCACCTGATGTTGTCATTCAGCTATTAGTAAATCATAAAATCATTCTTTTATTTTTTTTAAATCACTCTATTAATAAAGTACAAAGGTGTCAGGATGTCACTGTCTATTTCTCCATGGAGGAGTGGGAGTATTTAGAAGGACACAAGGATCTCTACAAGGACGTCATGATGGACAATCAGCCGCCCCTCACATCACCGGGTAAGAGGAGACTTTATTGTAAAGGAGAGAGCAGTACGGAGGCTCCACCTAGATCCCCCATCATCTGATAAACACATAGAAACAATGTATTCAGTCAGTGTGTGTGTTTCCTACAGATGGATCCAGTAATGAGAACCCACAAGAGAGATGTCCCCGTCCTCTGTATTCCCGGGATTCCTCAATGGAAAATCACACCAGCTTACATAAGGTTAAAAAAGAGGTAAAAGAGGAGGAGGATGAGGTCGGTGTTATGGAGTTTTCAGAAGGACACAGAGATCCCTTCAAGCACATCATGCTGGAGCCATTCAGTGACACAAACCCACCAGAGAGATGTCCCCCTCCTCTGTATTCCCGGGATTCCACACAGGAAGATCACACCATCCCTCACCATCATCAGGTAGGCGGACTCTGTGTATAGAACACTGAGGTGGTTCTGAACTTTGTGTGAGGATATTCTTCCCTATGAAGTCTCTTGTTCTAATGTCAACTTTTACATCTGAAGTGCAGCCTTTGCTCTCCCTCCATCAGCCCCCCTTAGTTTTCCATCGTGTTTTTCCATTTTTTATTTATAAAACAATATACAGTTTCTCTTACGTTCATTAACAGACACAGCTCTTCTGAGTCTTGACCATAGGGTTATAGCGCCACCTACAGGAGTAGGGCACTAGGCTTAAAAAGAACACAGCACAACCTATGAGCAGTCGTAGCTGGTCTAAAACTTTGCTATGGGCAATGCACTTTTTTTTTTGCCTAGTGTTCAGGAGTAAGGAGCTTGCTCCCTGCTCGGACCTCTGGTGCTGCAGTGTTTTTAGGTGTGTTAACCCCTTGAGGAAGCCCTTCTGAAAAAGGGGGTAGGGTAGTGTTATGACAGGCTAGGGTGAGTAAGGGATATGAGAAGAAAGTGTGAAGGGGGGGGGGGGGAGGCTATAATGGACTATAGTGGGTACCGTAAGAAAGCAGAGGTAACAATCTCAATATAAGGAATTTTATAAAATTTATTACAAAAAAAATTATATTTTAAAATACAAGTTTTAAAATGAGCTGAGCTAATCAACAAACATGAGCTCTATAGTCACACAACTGTGACATTTAGACACTGATACCATCTGTGTGTTGGTTGCTCGACGTGTTTCGCGGATGAAAATACCACTTCTTCAGGAGCTTTATTGTATACATACAGTAGATCTTTATAGAGCAATTATCATTATAACTACAGATGGAGAGAAAACAAACATTAATCTATCAATATCACAAATAATCAAATTACTTATTGAGTAGAAAATAAAAATAGTTTTGTCTAGTGTGGTGACCCCTCAAAGTGGGTCGTCTTACCCATGATGTGACCATGTGGATGACCCAAAGGAGAAATGCCCGCCCCGGAGGGCATGGAAGCCCCAAACACAAAGGACACGGATAGGATATCTGGTCAGAGGAGGGAGGCAAAGGAAAAAAAGTGGAACAATTATTATTGGGAATAGCACCCATACATTGGCCACAATAATTAATAGAAAGTTGATCATAATAGCTAATTCCATCATACCAGAACACTGGCTGTATAGATCCAGAAATCCAATTCAGTGGATCTCTAGAAGATGTTATAGGACCTAGAAAGGTAGATAGAGTCCACTATGACCCATACTACACAATCAGAGAAATCTACACACACAGTATCTCACAAAAGTGAGTACACCCCTCACATTCTTGTAAATATTTTATTCTATCTTTTCATGTGATGACACTGAAGAAATGACACTTGTCTACAATGTAAAGTAGTGAGTGTACAGCTTGTATAACAGTGTAAATTTTCCGTCCCCTCAAAATAACTCAACACACAGCCATTAATGTCTAAACCGCTGGCAACAAAAGTGAGTACACCTCTAAGTGAAAATGTCCAAATTGGGCCCAAAGTGTCAATATTTTGTGTGGCCACCTTTATTTTCTAACACTGCCTTAACCCTCTTGGGCATGGAGTTCACCAGAGCTTCACAGGTTGCCACCAGAGTCCTCTTCCACTTCTCCATGACGACATCACGGAGCTGGTGGATGTTAGAGACCTAGAACTCCTCGCCCTTGTACACACGATCGGAGATTCCGACGGAATGTGTCCGATCGGATCATTTTGTCGGATATTCTGAATGTGTGTGGTATGCATCGGACTGTTTCCGTCGGAATATCCGTCGGACCAAATTTTCCAACTTGCCAGAAATATTTTCCGACAAAATGCTCCGATCGGACATACTCCGGTCATGTGTAGCCTACTCCGACGGACAAAGTGCCACGCATGCTCAGATCAAATTCCTAGACCAAAGCTATTGGCTACTAGCCTGAATGTAGTCCCATCGTAACAAAATTATGTCATCATGTTCTGAGAGATTGGATTTTCCGACAACTTTGCCGATTGTGTGTATGCAACAGTTTCGGACAAGATCCGGTGGATTTGGTTGTCAGAATCTCCGACCGTGTGTATAAGGGCCTCCACCTTGAGGATGCCCCACAGATGCTCAGTAGGGTTTAGGTCTGGAGACATGCTTGGCCAGTCCAGCACCTTTACCCTCAGCCTCCCTCTCTCTCATATATATATATATATATATATATATATATATATATATATATATATATATATATTTACATGATTCTGCACAGGAGGGCCTCCCTGTAGCAGTAAATCTGCTATGTGGCGGTCCAGAAGTAGGCAAGGAGTGAAGAGCTGGGGTAATTTTGTGTTTTTTTTTTTTTTTATATCTGCCTGCCGTTCTACCTTTTAATGGATGTTTTTTATTATTTTGGGGTTCAGGGTGAAGAACAGATTAATATAAAAGCTGAGGTTAAAGAGGAAGAAGAAGAGACAAATGTGGGGGGTGATAAGCCGTCCATGGAGGAGGTTGGGATGACTATGAAGAGTGACCAGGATGAAATTTCTCTAACTATCCACACAAGTAGGTATAGGCACTATGGAAGAAACGGTTCACAATTTCATTTTATTTCTGAGTCTAAGTAAGGGGAAAATGTTAGGCCGCGTACACACGGGCGGACTGTCTGGCCAACTAAGTCCGTCAGACAATCCGACAGACAGTCCGTCCTACTTTTGAATGAACGGACTTGACCACACACGATGAACAGACAGTCCGCTGAAAGCTTGCGCGATGACGTGAACGGCACGTACGACGGGACTAGAAATACGACGTCCTATACACAGCAATGCAACCTTTCGACGTGTAAATCCTTTCTGAGCATGCGCCATACTTAGTCCGTCCAACTTGCCTACTCACGAGCGGACTGTCCGCTGAAACCAAGTTTGGACGGACAATATTACGGAAATTCCGAAAGACTTAGTCCGCCAGACTGTCCGCTGAAAAAGTCTGCTGAAGCCCACACACGAGCGGACTGTCCGCTGAAACACGCTTCAGCGGACTAAGTTGGACAGACAGTCCGCCTGTGTGTACGCGGCCTTAGATATTATCAGATGTGATTATTAGAGCTTCATGAAAATGTTGGCTGCTAGACCAACATACATGATTCTCTTATCACTGACCTTATTAGACATGTGCAATTCATTTCAGTCTGAATACAAATTGGTAAGATTTTTTGGTTATTCGGATATTCAGATGTATCTGAATCTCTGAATGACAGTAACCAATTTCGTTGAAATCCATTAAAATTTGTTTTGCTTATTAGTTTTCTAATGAATTCCAAATTTTCACAACAATTCGGATTGAATTTTTGGTGAATAAGTAGTAGTGCAATGTACCCTATACTCATTCACTTGGGTGGGGGGGGGGGTGATATCTGGGGGTCCCCTTATTAAAGGAGGCTTCCAGATTTAGATAAGCCCCCTGCCCACAAACCCCCACAACCACAGTCCAGGGTTGTTGGGAAGAACTTTTCTGGGGTGGGGGGGGTTGACATTTTTGTATTGCCGACCTTGTATTTTTTTTACAGCTGTGGCCAAAAGTTTTGAAAATGACACACATAATTATTTTCACAAAGTCTGCTGCTTCGGTGCTTTTAGAACTTTTGTTAGATGTTACTATGGCATACTGAAATATAATTACAAGCATTCCATAAGTGCCAAAGGCTTTTATTGACAATTTATATAAAGAGTCAATATTTGCAGTGTTGATCCCTCTTTTTCAAGACCTCTGCAATTTGCCCAGCATGCTGGTAATCAACTTCTGGAGCACATCCTGACTGATGGCCGGCACCCATTCTTACATAATCAATGCTTGGAATTTGTGGGGTTTTTTGTTTACGCGCCCCTTGAGGATTGACCACAAGTTCTCAATGGGATTAAGGTCTGGGGAGTTTCCTGGCCATGGACCCAACATTTCAATGCTATGTTCCCCAGGCCACTTGGTTATAATTTTTGCCTTATGGCAAGGTGCTCCTTCATGCTGGAAACGGCATTGTTCCTCACCAAACTGTTCTTGGATGGTTGGGAGAAGTTGCCTCTCGGAGGATGTTTTTGTACCATTCTTTATTCATGGCTGTGCTCTTTGTAGGGCTGGGGAAAAAAATCGATTTAAATCTTGAATCGATGTTGAGAGGTCAAATCGATTCAAAATTTAAGCAAATCGATTATTTTATTTTAATTTTTTTCACCACAGTGCCGGTCAGGAGGTGCTGCGGGCAGGAATTTTTTAGTCAAGGCCGCGGCCTCGGCCTAGTCCGTGAGGCCGGATGCTGCGGACTAGGCTGAAGCCGTGGCCTCGCCTAAAAACTCCTGCCTGCAGCTCCCCGGGATCGGCAGTGACACCACGCCTAAAAACTCCTGCCCGCAGCTCCTCAGGGAAAAAGGAAACCACCGCTCCAAGATAGCCCTCCAGGGCAAATGCTCTTCTTCCTATCAGTGAGCCCCAGGTGCTGGCTGATACATACACAAAAAGCAGGTAGGCAGGACAAAACTCTGGATAGCCGCACACCGGAAAAAGACTTAAAATCCTGTGTTTTATTAAAAATCGTAGAAGCTATGAGTAAGCACTGATTCCAGTGCGAAACGCGTCAGTTTGTATCCTTTTCCTTTGCTGTGAACTATTTGATGTGATGTGATCTACGATTTTTAATAAAACACAGGATTTTAACCACTTCAATACCGGGCACTTAAACACCTTCCTGCCCAGACCAATTTTGTGCTTTCAGCTGTCGCACTTTGAATGAAAATTGCGCGGTCATGCTACACTGTACCCAAATGAAATTTTTATCATTTTTTTCCCATAAATAGAGCTTTCTTTTGGTGGTATTTGATCACCTCTGCGGTTTTTATTTTTTGCTAAACAAATAAAAAAATACTGAAAATTTTGAAAAAAATATGTTTTCTCAAGTCATCTTCCAGGACGGCACACCTGAGATGAGAGGCTCCTCCCTACAGGAAACACAATCAATCGACAGCTGTTTTAAGTCCCCACCCTTCCCCTTGATCCTCAGTTTTTGATTGTGTTTCTCCCTACACAGCGAAACTGTTTGTTTTTTTCCAAATGACCCGAAGCCTGGGGCTGGTGGTCTCCCCCTGGGAGCCGGACCACAAGCCTGGGAAGCCTCTGGGTCTGGTAGGATATTCTTGTCCTTCCTGGGGGGTTCCCCTATCTTTTCCTCAGGGCGGGCAGCAGAAATTGGAAGAGCCCCCCTGAGAGCTGAAGGACCCTGGGTACAGTGGTGTACCCAGAACTTCAGGGGCCATTATCCTGTCTCCCCCTCCTTACCTGTACAGGTGGCTGTTCAGACGGGGGTGCTGGCCATCGGTTCTTTCCAGGGGGCTTGTCCCCGACTCCTGGGTCCCCGGTAGCTCGCGTGGGCTGCCGGAGAGGGCGTGGCAACAAGCACCCGCGTCATTTTCAAACTTCGGGAAAATGGCAGCGGCGTTCTTACCCAGGAGGGAAGGCTGAGAGTCAGTAGGAGCAGGCGCCCACATCCTCCTTTCTCTAGAGCGAGGAGGCACCAGTTTACTACGGTGGATGTCTGCCTTAACCACCTCAGATATGAAGATAGGAATGAGGAATGGAAGGCATTGCCCCCCCCCCCATGTATATAGACTGACTGGTACAGTGCAGGACACAGCCTAACCTGGCACCTCCCTATGGGGACAGCAGTTGGGGGGGGGGAGCACTTTGGCGGCTATCCTCCTTGCGTGTGGACCATAAGGATGGAAAAGCAAGCCCGCTGGCTGTGGCAAAAAGAGGAAGACGACAACGGTGAGTACTTTACTTTCCTTTTGCCTTGGGAATTTAGCTGCAAAATCCCCAATTCCAGCCAGAGGGTTCCTGGGCATTTGAGATCTCACCTGGGGTCTGGATTCAAATAGCCCTTAAGCTTCTGCTAAAAACACCAGCCGCAGCTCCCTCTTACATCAGAGAAGCTGTATGGTGGACAGGTGGTGCAGAGGAACGAGTGTGCCTAAACCACCTCAGATGAGAAAGAGGTAGGTAGGCCATTGCTCCCCCTTCCCCGTGTATATACTGACTGGTGCAGTGCAGAACCTGGAGTCGGGATACAAATAGCGCAGACGCCACTGCTAAAACCACCAGCCACAGCTCCCTCTTACAGCAGAGACACTGTGGTTATCGCAGCAGTAGGTTGCCAGCCTCTCCCTACATGCCCAGTTGTGGTACATTAGTAGGGATGAATATAGCGTACAGAGGGGACCTGGTAGATACAAAGTTACTTACAGGCCAGGTATACCACTGAACAGGTTATTAATTGGGCAGTGGTTGGTGGATTCAGAAGCTCCCCTGGTCAGCAGGTGCACTAGGTTACCGGCCCTATTAGCCCAGCTGCTAGGAATCTGAAGTTGCTTCACAATGTTTAAAAGCTGACCTAACATTCAAGGATGGGCAGAGACCAAGCTATTGTGTGGCACAGTAGGGGTTCCCTTGTCACAGATCCTCCTTTTGGGGGTTGCCTGCTATAGTTAACTTTCATAAGCTCCAACCTCCCACTCCACCTTTACACTGTGTTTATATTATAGTGTAGGAGGTAAGAAGAAACTTTTTTTATTGGTTTGGGCTACAATCCACTCAGTGGCAGATCTAAAGGCGATTCACCATAGATCGCTCCCTACATCCTTTTAATTGAGGATTTTCTGTGCAAACCTATGCAAGAGCTACATAATTAATTGTTTGAAGCCTGCAAATAGCTATTTACCTCCCAGGCTAAACTGGTAACCACCTCTTCTAGAGAGGTCTTAAATTGGTCTCTAGGGCTGGGCTCATTGAGACTTTAGTTGCTAATCAGCACCACCTGGATATGTGCTGGCTAGCGTTTGCTCAGTCTATGGAGGTAAGGTAGGACAACAACTACTACTAATAGTAGGGTGTCCAACCATTTTAGGATCTGTTCCTTCTCTGGTGGTGAAGGTTTAGTATCTACAGCCCAGACTATGCCTATGAAATAAATTGCCTGTTGGTTATTTCATAAAGGGATAGACCATGACGACTCATTGGCTGCACACCAGTAGACCTCAGTAGTGAAAGTTTGTCCTTGCTGGGATGTTTTTGTGGCACAGCAGAAATACACATTGAGATTTGTGACATCTCTGCTTATAAGGGCTATATTGCTGTACATCAGAAATGCACTGCACTGAAGCTTGTTTGCTGTCCTTTATATACTAAAGGTACTGCTTTGTTTGGCTACAGATCAGAAAAATACAACAGTGAAGGTGGTCTGTACTTTCTGGTTTTGTGTTGCACAGCAGAAATGCACATCGTTGAGTCAGGTGACATCTCTGCTCATAATGGTTATATTGCTGCACATCAGACATACACAAGATTGAGGTCTGTCTGTGGGGCTTTGTGTCCTGTTTTACTGCCTTGTTGGTTACTTATCAGAAAGGCAGCAGTGAAGTCTGATGATCCTGATTTGCGTGGCGCTGTGCTGATTCAGACAGTGCTATTAACAGCAATGGCTGCCGAGTTTAAACATGCGATTTGACATGTTGAGTTGCATGACAAATCATTTCAATATTGGTGTGCTATCTCTATTCATAGTGTTTTATTGTTGCACATCAGATTTATACAGCATTAAGGTCTGTGAGGTTTTGTGTCCTGTATTACTGCCTTATCAGAAAGGCAGCAGTGAAAATTGATGGTTCGAATTTGTTGGGCTACATAGTAGAAATACAAATTGAACCCCTGCCAGGTGTAGTACATATACTGCCTTTGGTAATCCATGTAGCACCACAAAGTGGTGTTGTGCTGATTTTAGCCATGCGATTTGACATGTTGAGTCGCAAGGCCAAATCGCTTCAATATGGATGTGCTATCTCTATTCAGAATTGTTATATTGTTGCACATCAGACATATACAAGATTGAAGGTTGTCTGTCCTTTGTCTTGCATATACTGCCTTATTGGCTGCATATCAGAAAGGACACAGCAGTGAAGGTTGCTTGTCTTTTTCTGATTTTGTTTTTGCTGCTCAGCTGAGAGACACATTGAGGATGCTGGTCTCTCTGCTCAGTATTGGTATATTGCTACACATCAGACATACACAAAGATTGAATGTTTGTGTCCTGTATGTCCTATATTTACTGCCTTATCGTTTGTATATCAGGCTAAGCAGTGTTTCTCATGGATCTACCTTTCTGCATCTTAGGGATACACAGCAGGGGTTTGTTGGCTGCAATCCTCCAGGGAGTCACAGCATTGGGGACCCCTTACTTGTTCGACCTGAAAATTGCTATTTGTTTTTTTCCCTGCGACCTGTGTAATCTTGAGGTCTGTGGATCCAGGAATCAGGGACTGCTGGTGTTGCACAGACACAAATGGTACCCATTGGAAGCCATAGTATATGACTTCTCATGCGTCTTGCAGTCCCAAGTCGCAGGTTGGGTCGCACGGGTGTGGGAACCCTAAACTTATCTGTCCCTTCTGATTGAGGTTTTGCTACACAGCAGGAATACTCATCATGGCGTTATTGTTTTATTTTGCAGCAGACCAGAAAGATTGCAGCTGTAAAGGCTGTCTGTCTTTTTCCTCAGTGTCTGCTTTTATGTTGTTGCACAGCAGAAATACTCAAGATTGAAGCTTGTTGGTGCTTTCTGTTTCAGAAAAACACAATGCTGCAGGTTGCTTGTGTCCTTTCTCAGTGTTGGTTCTATCTGAACTACACTACAGAAGTGCATGACAGAAAGGATTGTCTTGTGTTCCATATTTTTCCCTGTGGCATAGCAGAAATGCACAACACGGGAGTTGGTGTTCATATTAATCTTATAACTGTGGTGGTTTGTCAGAAATACACAACATAGAAGTTTGGGTCTTTCTGTCTTTATAGCCTTATTTTGCTGTACATAGGTAAAGCACAACAGTAAAGGGGGTTCCTGTCCTTTCCGTATTTATATATCAGTTATGACCTAGCTAGCTGCACTAAAGAAATGCGCAGCATTTAGGGTTTGCTTGAGTCTTAATGTTTTTACGTCTTGGCAGCACATCAGAAAACCAGACTATGAGGACTGTTTGTCTACGTTGAGGTTCAGATTTGGGTCTCTTCCCATATTTGATATATTGGTTTAGCTAGTCACACTCAGGCACACAACATTGTTGTCTATGCTTGTGTCCTTTCTGTCTAAATCTATTGTGCCGTGCCCACAATCTATGATCATTTTATTTGTGATATTAATAATGCATGTATCACCTTTTTGTATTTCAGCCTTCTTTTCCATGGAGGGGCCAGGAGTTCGGGCTGCAGCTGCCACATGTCAGAAAACCTTGACCACTTGCATTCAGGGATGCCAGAACCATTTCCTAGGGTTGAAGCCCTGTAGGGTTATGGGACACTGGAGGAAGGGGATAATGAATCGCCCTGTTTAGTAAGAACTTGGAGAGTTCTGTTCAGAGGAGTATTAGGGCCTGAGGATGAAGTATAAAGATGTATACCCGATCGAATAGGTTTCGGCTCGGTGCATGGCCTTCATTTTGCCCTTTTAGCAAAACTAGACATAGCAATATGGGTAGTCTACTCCTGCTAGGGACTTTAATCTCCTGAAGAAGGCTCTCAGGCGTAAGTAAGGACATAGATTGGGCGTGCCTTAAACCCAGGGTTCAAGCTTCTGTTAATCTATTTCCCTTAAGTAGGCTTCCCTTTAGTCTTTTGCTAACATAAAGATAAAAAGGAAGCAGTTTTATTTCCCTCAACAGGATAGTGTTAAGACAGGCCCTCTTATTGATTAATGTAGTGTCCTTGTCTTACACAGGTCTCTTATTTATCTTTTTAGTGGTTCTAAGTAGCACCTACAGGCATAATAGGCCATGGTTGTTAGATGTGTGAGATAGGCAACATTGCTAACCTACAAGTTTAACATGTTTTCTGATTCCATTTTTAAGAGCCCATTTCACCTAGATACTGCATCTGAAGCGGAAAAGGCAGGAACATCTGTGGAGCAGACCTGCAGATCAGCCGCATGATCCAGCTAACATGCCTTCATCAAGCATATGAGCGTATGGAGTGGAGGTAAAGCTCACTGCAGAGCCAAGGTTCGCCAAGAAGGTTTTGCAGTGGCCCCACCCTAAGGTAGGCCTGAGGTACTTGTTTATCCTCTCAGGTGTGCCGTCCTGGAAGATGACTTGAGAAAAGTACCAGTTACTTACCGGTAACTGTCTTTCTGGGAAATCTTCCAGGACGGCAGGCCTACTTCCCGCCCGTTGGAGGAGGGAAAATTCTAGAACACTAGAAGGTGAGTACCTATGAGGAATGATTTCCCTTGTGAACCTGGTTCAGGAGTTACTTCTCTACAAACTGAGGATCAAGGGGAAGGGTGGGGACTTAAAACAGCTGTCGATTGATTGTGTTTCCTGTAGGGAGGAGCCTCTCATCTCAGGTGTGCCGTCCTGGAAGATTTCCCAGAAAGACAGTTACTGGTAAGTAACTGGTACTTTTTTTGTTTGTTTCAAAACTTTGCGAATAAGTAAATTTTTTCCTTCACTGATGGGGATACACTGATGGGCAATGATAAGGCGGCACTGATGGGCACCGATGTGGTGGCACCAATCAAGTGGCACTGATGAGGTGGCATTGATGGACACTGATAGGCGGCACTGATGGGTGGCACTGATGGGTGACACGGATGGGCACTGATAGGTGGCACAAATTGGCACTGATAGCTGGCATGGATGGGCATGGATGGGCGGCATGGATGGGCATAGGTAGTCGGCACAGGTGGGCATGGGTAGGCGGCACATGTGGGCATGGATGGGCACTGATAGGCGGCACGGATGGGCACTGATAGGCGGCACGGATGGGCACTGATAGGCGGCATTGTATTATAATATACTGTACTAATGGATGCCAATCAGTGCCAAACAATAATGCATGACAATCAGTGATGCCCATTGTGGGCACTGATTGGCATCCATTATGGGCACTGATTGGCATCCATTGTGGCACTGACTGGAATCCCTGGTGGTCTAGGGTGGCATACCTTATCCTGGGCATCCCTGGTGGTCTGGTGGCGTCCCTGGTGGTCCAGTGGGGGTATCCTCGGGGGGGCTGTGCTGATGATCGATCAGCACAGGCCCCCCCTGTCAGAGGAGCAGCCGATCGGCTCTCCTCTACTCGCGTCTAACAGACGCAAAAGAGGAAAAGCCGATCACCGGCTCTTCCTATTTACACTGTGATCAGCCGTGATTGGACACGGCTGATCACGTGGTAAAGAGTCTCCATCGGAGACTCTTTACCGAGATCGTAGTTGCCGGGTGTCAGACTGACACCCCGCAACAACGATCGCCGCGATGCGCGCCCCCGGGGGCGCGCAGCGCTTCATAATCCTGATCACGTCATATGACGTCCAATCAGGATTATGAAACCACTTTGCCACCGTCATTTTGTAATAGGGCGGGCGGCAAGTGGTTAAGTCTTTTTCCGGTGTGCGGCTATCCAGAGTTTTGTCCTGCCTACCAGCCGCAGCTCCTCAGGACCGGGGCGGTGTCCATAAAAAACAAAAACAAAAGAAAATGGGATTCGAATCGTGAATTGAGTTTTTTTTTTTTACAATCGCAGGTTTTATTTATTTTTTTAGAATATCGCCCCAGCTCTAGTTCTTAGGCAAAATTGTGAGAGAGCTCACAACCTTGGCTGAGAAGAAACCCACCCACAAATGAATGGTCTCAAGATGCTTTACTATTGAATAGACACGGGACTGATGGTAGCACTCACCTTTTCTTCTCCGGACAAGGTGCCCCAAACATTTGGAAAGGGGATTCATCAGAGAAAATTATTTTACTTTCCCCAGTCCTCAGTAGTCCAATCCCTGTACCTTTTGCAGAATATCAGTCTGTCCCTGATGTTTTTCCTGGAGAGAAGTGGCTTCTTTGCTGCCCTTCTTGACACCAGTCCATCCTCCAAAAAGTCTTCTCCTCACTGTGTGTGCAGATGCCCTCACACCGGCCCGCTGCCATTCCTGAGCAAACTCTGCACTGGTGGTGCCACCGATCCCACAGCTGAGTCAACTGGAGACAGTCCTGGAGCTTGCTGAACTTTCTTGGGCGCTCTGAAGCCTTCTTCACAAATGCAGTGGTAATGTTTTTTTTTTTTAATGGGATTAAGTTCATCTTCATGGCAAAGAGAGACTTTATCTGAAGACATTCTGAAGTATATGCAAATTGGCATCATAAACACCAAAGGAGAAGACTTTGTGAAACTTAAAGCGGGATTCCACCCTAAAGTGGAACTTCCGCTGATCGGATCCCTCCCCCCCTCCGGTGTCACAATTGGCACCTTTCAGGGGGGAGGGGGGTGGAGATACCTGTCAAAGACAGGTATTTACACCCACTTCCGGGCATAGACTCCCGTGGGAGTCTATGTCATTTCCTGTCCTGCCGCGATGTCTGCTGGGACACACACGGGTCCCAGAGACAGCGCGGACAATTCCTATTGCGCTGCGTGACTCGCGCATGCGCAGTAGGGAAACGGGAAGTGAAGCGAATCGGATTCCCTCACCTAGAATGGCAGCAGCCGAGAGCCGAGCGATCGATCGGCCTCGGCTGCCGGCATCGCTGGACCCCGGGACAGGTGAGTGTCCATTTATTAAAAGTCAGCAGCTGTAGTATTTATAGCTGCTGGCTTTTAATATTTTTTTTGTAGGTGGAATCCCTCTTTAATATTTGTGTCATTCTCAAAAACTTTTGGCCAAGGCTGTACATTTCAGCTGTCAATGGGGAAGCCCGCTGACAGCTAACGAGTCATCGGTTGTTAAGGACGCGGTGGCCAGGTTCCCGGCCCGCTGCTCAACAACCAGCTATTCTTCTCGCAGAATTAGTATTGGTCATTTTTTCGACTGATCTGGATTAGAATCAATCTGAAAATTTAGAATTCGTTAAATTAATAAGCAAAACAAAACTGAACGACAATGAAACTAAACGAATTCCGAAACGAAACAAAATTAGTAAGGGCCGGTGCACACAGCGATGCGCGGCGAGGCGTCTCCGACTTGCCTCGCCGCGACTTGCACGGACCTCAGCGGCGACTTGCAGAGGACTTCTGTATAGAAGTCAATGCAAGTCGCCCCCGAAGTCGCCCCAAAGTAGTACAGGAACCTTTTTTCTGAGTCGGAGCGACTCGAGTCGCTCCTCTCAGAACGGTTCCATTGTACAGAATGGGGGCGACTTGCGGGAGCGAGGCGAGGCGAGCCGTGTCGCCTCGCCTCGCGCCGCAGTGTGAACCGCCCCTTATGTGACGAATCTATCCTGAAACTAAACAAATTTTTCCGTTCTGCACATCTCTACTTCTTATGTTTATGTAAAATTTCCTTTCCAACAGATGGATGTGATGTCCGGAATTCCTCGGAGAGACGTCTTCTATTATCTGCTGATTGTAAGTCAGAAGATAATGTCATCACACAGGATCCTCCAGGAGGAAATCCAAATACACAAAATATACATCACAGACCTTCCTGTCCGGAGACATCAATGGATCCCTCTGATCAGGGGCAATCTTCTCATCAATCACATACTATGATTGGAAATATCCAAGTAAAATCTCACACTGCAGATCCATCAACAGATCCTTCTAATCCCGAGGAAACTTCCTCACCCCATGAAGGAGATCACCGAGGAGAGAATAGATTCTCATGTTTGGGGTGCGGGAAATCTTTCAAGACAAACTCTGAACTTCATATCCATCTCCGATCCCACACCCGTGTAACTCTTACATGTTCATACTGCGAGAAATCTTTTAATCAGGAAAGCGAATTTCTTACACACCAGAGACTTCACAAAGCTGAGAATCCTCATGTATGTTCAGCGTGCGGGAAATGTTTTACTGAAAAAAACTAGCTACTTATACACCAGAAAGTTCACGTCAGGGTGCGTCCTTTTACGTGTTCAGAGTGCGGGAAATGTTTCACTAGGAAAAGGCAACTTCTAACACACCAGAGGGTTCACACGGGCGAGCGACCGTTTACATGCACGGCATGCGGGAAAAGTTTCACTCAGAAAAAATGCCTTAATTCGCACCAGAGAGTTCACACGACTGAGCGCCCTTATTCATGTTCAGAGTGCGGTAAATGTTTCGGCCAGGAAAAAATCCTTGTTAAACACCAGAGAATTCACACAGGTGAGCGTCCCCATTCATGTTCAGAGTGCGGAAAATGTTTCTATCATAAAGGAGACCTTGTTAAACACCAAAAAACTCACACGGGCGAACGTCCTTATTCATGTTCGGAGTGCGGGAAATGTTTTGTCGTGAAATGTGCACTTCTAGCACACCAGAGGGTTCACACGGGCGAGCGTCCTTTTCCTTGCACAGAGTGCGGGAAAAGCTTTGCTCTGAAAGGAAGCCTGACTATACACCAAAGACTTCACAAAAGCGAGCGGCCTTTTTCTTGTAAAGAGTGCGGGAGATCTTTCATTGTAAAAGCCAAGCTTCTTGCCCACCAGAGGAATCACACCAAGAAGAGTCTATTTTCTTGTTCAGACTGCGGGAAGTCTTTCACCCAGAAAGCCCAGCTACTTGCTCATCAGAAAAGCCACACGGGAAAACATCCTTTTCCCTGCCCAGTGTGCGGGATATGTTTCTCTGACAAAACAAACCTTCATAAACACCAGATAAGTCACACGAGTGAGCGCCCTTTTGCTTGTTCAGAGTGCGGAAAATGTTTTACACGTAAAGCAAATCTGATTAGACATCAAAGTACACACACATGATGAGACTGTTAATAAATGTAGCCAGGTTCTTAGCTGTAATTGACAGTGAGAGAGACACTGGCTGCAGCTGCTCTGCTGAACTGGTTACAGGCTATTTTAGGCAAAGGAGGGCGCTGTTGAGCTGGAAGAGTTTATTAGACTTAGGCAGCAATGCACAGCGGGAACTGTAGTCCCGAGGAGAGGCTCTCCTGTGTAATCAAGAATGTTTGATGTGAAGAAAAGTATCCCCATGACTAAGCTCTGGGATGGAGTGAAATGCGTTGGTGGCATGGCCTGGCTGTAGTCCAGGCTGAGGTTGCCACTTACCATTGTACTTTGGCATGACACAGATGTGCGGTCAAAGGGATACCTTCCTTCACGCTGAACGATCTTATTAGCTGGGACGAGCTCCCTCCCGAAAAGCACGCCCAGCGTTGGAAATCAAGGATTCGTACCCCCTTCAGTGAGCCTGAGCAGCACATGATACAGGTCTTTTGGGTCACATAAAGAACTTTTGAACTACATTCCCCAGAGAGGAGATTGCTGGGAGGAGGGGAGAGAGCTGCATTTTCATGGGCTGTACAGGACCCAGTTTCCTCTTGCCATGAGGGAGACCTGAGAGTGCACATCGCTGTCCAGTGTGCCCCATCACTGCTGCATATCTGTGGCCTAATCCGGAGAGTGCTGAGTTCAGGGATACCAACAGCCAGAGTCACCTGGGTGCAGAGCAGAGAGTGGACTAACCGTTGTTTGTGACCGGATGATGAGCTGCAGTATTGCTGGGACTGCTGAGCTGCTGCTGTGGGGATTTACTATCTGCTGCTGGAGAGACTGAGTCCTTTAAGAACTGACCATATAGTAGCCTTATTGCTGCCTGCAACTATTCTCATGTTCACCTTGGGTACGACTAGACCCCAACACTAGCCGGTTGAAGAATTAAGTCTAAAGCCGGCCACGTTACAGCTGCTACACAGATATCTGAAGGCTGGGTTCACACTGTTGTGAATTGGATGCAGGATCCCCACATCCAATTCGCAATAGCAAGAGATTGCGGCTGGCTCTCTAGGAACTGACCACCGTACAGCCATCTAGTAACCTTATTGCTGCCTAGAAAATATTCTCATGTGCACCATGAGAACAACTGGGCCCCAACAATAGCCGGCTGAAGGGTTAGGTTTAAAGCCTGCCCCTTTACAGCTGCTACACAAGTACCTGAAGGCTGGGTTCACACTGTTGTGAATTGGATGCAGGATCCCCGCATCCAATTTGCAATAGCAAGAGATTGTGGCTGGCTCTCTATGGAGCCAGTTTATATATCTCTGATGCGGCTCCGGTGCGAATTTGCACAGGAGCTCCGTGCGTCTTTTGGTCCGTTTCAGGTCCAAATTCAGCCAAAAATTGGGTCTGAAATCAGACCTGAAACGATGAACCAGGAGGCGCAGGACCCCTGCTTCCAGCCGCATCGGTATTAGGTGTGAGCCGAGCCTTACCCACTTTTTATGCTAAGAGGTACTTCTCAGGGGACATTGCACAATATCCTAGTTTTTTTCCTACAGTGTACTCTAAATCAATTAGAGTATTCAGAGTATTAGAGTATTCTTATTCACATTACAATTAATGTGTATTGCTGATTCATGCATTATCCCAGTCTAGTGATAAAGAACTCTATTCTAAGTTACTTTGGCCTAGTGATTATACTGTCTAGCGGGTGGTGTCTTGACCTACCATCTGTGTGTGTTCATTTATTTTTAATCCAACATTCATTCTACCTCATACCAATACATTGAGTTAATTTACCACTAAGCAGTCTTGTGTCTTTTTTCTAGTAACAATTCACAGCCAAGTTAAAAGGCATCCACACTCACGTTCTTATAAATGCTTGCAGTGACTTTCATTCAACCAGGTGTGTCAGAGGGGATGAGGGTGTTCTTGGATTTGAGGTGCAGAACAGGGAACACAAATTACCAAGCGGCTCCCTCGGTAATGCTACATAAATTTATGATGGTATAAAACAGATTATGTCATTCAGTCCACGGAAGAACTATATGATAAAAATGTTGCTGAAAGCTGTACATTCACACAAAGATGATATTTCATGTATAGTCTGGTCTAGTCACCTGGTTCCTCACATACTTAAGTTATAGGTGGCATTGAATGAGCTGAACCTTCTATTGGTTTATTCTATTTCCTGGATTCTCCATTCCCCGTACTTTGCTGTGTCCCCAATTCTCTTTTTTACATATTTTTACATACTGTGACAGAGTAACTTTGGGCAGGGGGCCCGTGGAACCCAGCTTATCTTAGATGGGTGAGGAAACTCCTGGTTCAGCTCCCCAGACCCTTCTTATGTGTAAGTCACCTTGTGTCTATTAGGGGCACAGGGTGACCTGAGAAGCCCAGTCTGATCTGCACTAATCAGACTCAGTACAACCACACTGGACTCAGCATGTAATTTTACCCCTGAACCAGCCATGTTGTTTACACTATGATTAGAACACTGAGATTGGACATGTGCAGGCATGCATGCCCATGTTATAGGAGAAGCTCGCCCAGTTAGGCCGCGTACACACGCGGGGACTGTTCGCCCAACTTTGTCCGCTGAACAGTGTTTCGGCGGACAGTCCGCCCGTGTGTGGGCTTTCAGCGGACAGTTTCAGCGAACAGTCTGCTGAACAAAGTTTTTCGGAAATTCCGAAAAACTGTCCGCTGAAACTTGGTTTCAGCGAACAGTCCCCTCGTGTGTAGGCTTGTTCGTCAAACTAAGTTCCGCGCATGCTCAGAAAGGATTTACACGCCGAAAGTTGTAATGCAGTGTATAGGACGTCGTATTTTCCGTCCCGTCGTACGTGCCGTTCACGTCATCGCGCACGGTTTCAGCAAACTGTTCGTTCGTCGTGTGTGGGCAAGTCCGTCCATGCTAATTTTGAGCGGACTGTTTGCTGAAACTGTTTGACGGACAAAGTTGAGCGAACAGTCCCCGCGTGTGTACGCGGCCTTACTGTTTTCAAATAGTTGTTGAAAGGTTAAATGTTTCTGTAATGCCTCTTACACACGATCGGACATTCCGACAACAAAATCCATAGATTTTTTTCAGACGGATGTTGGCTCAAACTTGTCTTGCATACACACGGTCACACAAATCTTGTCGGAAATTCCGAACGTCAAAAACGCTGTGACATACAAGGAGCAAACAAGGAGAAAATTGAAGTTCAATAGCTAGTGCGGCTCTTCTGCTTGATTCCGAGCATGCGTGGAACTTGGTGCGTCAGAATTGTGTACACACGATCTGAATTTCCGACAACGGATTTTGTTGTTGGAATATTTGAGATCCAGATCTCAAATTTTGTTTGTTGGAAATTCAGATGAAAAATGTCCGATGGAGCCTACACACGGTCGGATTTTCCAACAACAAGCTCCCATCAAACATTTCCGTTGGAAAATCCGACCGCGTGTACGCAGCATAACACTAACAAAGTTGGCTGCGTGCCCAGATTTTGTTTATAGATGTGTTGATAAGTTCAAATGTACCTGTGCCTGATGTGATTGGATTGGATCCCACCCTGTGTCGCTATGCCAATAAGGAGGGGGGAATTTGTCTTCTGAGTTATATCCTTGTGTTTAACAAAAATCAAATAAATGGTGCTGCGCTCCCTTAAACCACTAAACTAAATAATATTAATCCATAAAATGCTGACCAATAAATACATAAATTATCTGTGAATAATTCGTGATCAGTGATTAAAGTGACTAGTGCAACAAAACATTCCAAACGAATATATATATATATATATGTGAAGAATTAAAAACCACATATATAAAATCGCATAGATCAAGGCAAAATCGCATAAAATCACACAGTGAAAGTGATAAATGCCAATAAATAAATTATATTACTCGGTGTAACTAGAAACACATAAAGTCGCATAAATAGAAAAGAAATCGCATATACCCATACAGTGATAAATGCAAATAAATAAAATATCACACAAAGTGTGTATAAAGCAAAACTTGATGGTGAAACATTCAGTGCAGGCAAATGTAAAAATCTCTCAGACTGCAAGCAAAATAAAAATAAAATTAAAAAGTGGCAAAGAGTCCGTAAGGTGCTTCTTGTAGTAGCAGGTGCAATACAACGCAAACTGTGCACACTCTGGTGTCTCTTCAGTGTCCCGCCTCTAACATATAGGGTGGCCCCTTACCTTACTGCTGTAAGGCAAACAGCATAAAGAGACCAAGGTCTCAGATGGTGACAGCGGTGTACCCTTAGTTCCAAACTAGGAGGACTTCTCCCCACATTAAGGCAGGATCTCACAGAGAAGGAAACAGGAGGGCTCCAAATGGTGAAGTATGTATACACTTTTATTAAAAAACTCAAACAAATGGAAAGGTACTCACAAACAAATCAATTTAAAAACGCCAAATAGCAGTTTAATGTTCCTTTTCGTCTCTCAGACGTGACTTCCTGTATCCACAATCACTTCCTTCCGACGCGTATCGTCATGTGACTTTTGAAGTATGTCAGTATATCATAGTATAGATGGGGAGAGTGGAGCTTCTGGCGAGCATATTGTGGGAATGAGGTCACAGAGAATGTAGTACAGCGGTATAACACCAGGGGCAGAGTGCGTTCAGTGATGTGGACACTGCTAAGAGAACATTGTGTGTCAAGGATGTACATACTGACTATAGAAGTATGTCTCAACCAGTATGTGGTTATCGTTGAAGGAACAATGTGGGTGCTGGGGCATCAGGCGCGGATCTCCTCCTGCAAGTGGCCGTCACTTCCTGGTGTCTTGGCCGCCCTCTACCTGCCCTGGTGTCCCCAGTCTGCTTCCATCAAGATACAGGGATTCTATTTGGATTGACCCATTGGCTTCCAACACTGTCCCTCCTTGGGACCTCTCGATCATGGAAATTTCTTCACATTCTGCCCTCCAGCACGGTTGGTTTCTTCCATACTCAGGAGATCCTCTGTCATCCATGTGGCTCCAGCCTATGATGTACTTACATCATATTCTTGTGGTCCACTATGTCCACTGGTTGGCCGATCCATGGTTGCTGTATGCCTTCATTTTTATTTATTTTTTTCATTTTCACCTTCTATTTTCCATGGAATAAAAACTATTGTTTTTATTTACCCAAGGCTGGACTGGTATTTATTTGCTATGGCACAGCGTCTTCATAGCCTCTATAGAAAGAAATCTTTGACAAAGCTCACTTACAACACCTGCAGCTTTTGAGAGGCTTTTATTCAGCTTCAGATTTGCTTCGTTTTGGAGGTATTGCAAGTAAGAGATATCTCAGGATGCACTGGGAAGCCAACAAGCAAACTGGAAAGACATCATCAGCGTCACTTTCGGTTCATGTGTATACCTTCTTGGAGTTTCTGCAAAAGACATCACATCTGGAGTGCTGCATGGAGCAGCAGGAAGGTGAGCGGGGTCCAGACTGGAGTGGAGCAACTAGCAGACAGAACACAAGGTGTGCAACATGGGAATGCTATAATGACTGGTGAGCAGGGACTGGAGAGAGAGGACTGAGCTTTAAAGGACCAGCAGAGCTTGGGGACCAGAGTAAAAGAATCTAGCAATGTCACATATGGTGCGCAGCATGTGAGCAGTATAGTGGAAGAGTGCAAGGACCAGAGAGAGAGGAAGATCATCAAACCAGAGTTTTTACTGAGTGGGGGATCAGCAGAGCTGAGGGTTACTATAGAGTGGGGAGTCAGCAGAGCTGGGGGATACTACTGAGTGGGGGATCAGCAGAGCTGGGGGTTATTTCTGAGTGATGGGATCAGCAGAGCTGGGGGTTACTACTGTGGTGGATGCAGCCGTCCTTAGCTTTTCCTTCTGATATCTCTAGTCATGTGTTGCATGACTGTGGCAGCTTCAGGTGGAAAACCCGTGTTTCCCTTTTTGACTGTTTTGGTGTTTTCATTATTTTGTTTTGCTTGTTAAATTAAATTAAATTAAAAAGCAGCTGAAGAGTCATCTTCATGATAGTTTTTCATTCTTTGTGTTTTAACAGAGATATAATCTGTGTGTGATAATAAAGATATAAGCTCATTCTATATTGAAGACTTAATCGTATTAATCCTATCATTCTTGAAAAGGATAAATACAGAAAGTAACATACAGGAAGCTCACATATTACCTCTTCAAAGTAATTCTGTACTTGTATGAATACTGTGAGTGGGTGCAGCTATATGTAATTGAAGTACTGCATGCCGGTGTCACGTCACATTCGGCTACCCATCACATTTTGCTACCCGCTGGAGTGCGCATGCGCGACGCTACCATATGCGTTCCAACAGAGGGCCCCTCGCGCGTTTCGGGCACAGCCTCGATTCGCTCGCCATAATAAATACAATCAAACTCTGTGTCCACTTGGCTGGTGGGTCTTGAACTTGGACTCAGGGGTTCAATTAAAAACATTTGCACAAAACATATAGGTACGTGTGGTTTGATTTTTCTATTGCTGACTGCAGTAAATGTAGAAGACTACAGAATAAAGAAGATGGTTGCTTTTTCACAATTTAGTTGATTACATTTATAAATATTAAAATTACTTTCAAATGGATTTTCATTTTATTTTTTTACTGCTTGGATTTTACCTGAGGTATAATCTGTGTGTGTAATCTAATGCCGCGTACACACGGTCGAACTGTATGATGTACTTAGTCCGTCATACAATCCGACGGACAATTCGGCGTACTTTCCACTGAACGGACTTGACCACACACGGATACCCAAACACTCCGACGAAAGCTTGCGCGATGACGTACAGCACGTACGACGGGACTAGAAATAGGAAGTCCAAGACACAGCAAAGCCCTGTAAATCCTTTCTGGGCATGCGCCATTCTTAGTCCGTCGGACTAGCATACTGACGACCGTATTGTCCGCTGAAACCAAAGTACGACGGAAAGATTTTTGGGCAAACCGAAATTCTTAGTACTCCGGACTGCACGCTGAAAAAGTCTGCTGAAGCCCACACACTAGCGGATTGTCCGTTGAAATGTGTTTCAACGGACTAAGTACGTCATACAGTTCGACCGTGTGTACGCGGCATTAGATGTAATAGGATAAGGGGACCAAAGAGGAAGCCTGCAAAATGTGTAAATGTGACCTAGACTGCAGTATTTATATTGAACACAAGGTGGTGATCTCACTGGGAACACACAGACAGGAAGTGATTGTAGAAATAGAAACAGGAAGTTCCGGGTGAAAGGTGAGTTGGGAGGAAGTAAAGAGACCACATTGCTGGAATTGGCAGTAGAGGAGGTAATAAGATGTTATTTTATATTCACACTCAGTAACCCCATCATGTCCGTCCTCTTCCTCCATAGACACAGATCTTTGTTCAGTTTTATATTATAGATACTTTTTTAAATATAGAGCCATTTATCCAACTGTCCATCCAGAGCCTCTGGTTTATAGATCAGATACAGGAGGATTCTAGGGTTGATCACATGACATCCCTCATATACTCAATGTCTTGTCTCTTGATAAGTAAAACAATCTCTCCTTCTTACCGTGAAGGTTTTGAAAGTTTATTTAGACAAGAAGAGTTACAAAGTGAAAGTGAAGATCAACAATTGGAGAGATTAGAACATGCAGCAGGTGTTAACATGCCAAGGCCTTGAATCGTCACAGAAATGCAGGATTTTAAGCTGAAATCCTAGAAATTTTCTCTGTAGGACCTCCCAAAATATATAATTTCCCATTTTAAAGCGGGAGTTCCGCCATTTTTTTTTTTAAAAGCCAGCAGCTACAAATACTGCAGCTGCTGACTTTTAAAATAAGGACACTTACCCGCCCAGCGCACCCGCGATGTCGGCACCCGAAGCCGATCTCTCGATCGTCTCTCGGGTGCTGCCGCCGCCATCTTGGGTATGGGAATCAGGAAGTGGAGCCTTTCGGCTTCATTTCCCGGTTCCCTACTGCGCATGCGCGGGTCACGCTGCGCAATAAGGATGGACCCGCTGCCTCTGGGATCTGTGTGTTTCCCAGCAGGCAGCGGGGGACTTTCGGAAAGGGGCGTAGATCTACGCCCCTTTCCGCAGAGAGCTATCCCGGAAGTTGGTGCAGATACCTGTACTGTACAGGTACCTGCACCCCCCTCCCCCCTGAAAGGTGCCAATTGTGGCGCCGGAGGGGGGGAGGATTCCAACGAGCGGAAGGTCCACTTTAGGGTGGACCTCCGCTTTAACACATTCACTCAAGAGCTTGCACTAGTAACACATATAACAATTACAAGGGACATTCATTTCTGTTGTTTTGGAACACCTTATCAGCTTGTCCGTGGCCTAGACTCTGGAATATCTCACTGTACAATATTAGTAGACTCTCTCTAAATACTGCATACAATTATGTTCCAAAGGCATTGTTCTAATAACATAATTCTGAATAAGAGACGTTCTAAAAGCTAAAAACCTATCATTAGCATATAAGCACCTGATGTTGTCATTCAGCTATTAGTAAATCATAACATTATTATTTTATTTTTTGAAATCACCTTATTAATAAAGTACAAACGTGTCAGGATTTCACTGTCTATTTCTCCATGGAGGAGTGGGAGTATTTAGAAGGACACAAGGATCTCTACAAGGACGTCATGATGGACAATCAGCCGCCCCTCACATCACCGGGTAAGAGGAGACTTTATTGTAAAGGAGAGAGCCGTACGGAGGGTCCACCTAGATCCCCCATCATCTGATAAACACATAGAAACAATGTATTCAGTCAGTGTGTGTGTTTCCTACAGATGGATCCAGTAATGGGAACCCACCAGAGAGATGTCCCCGTCCTCTGTATTCCCGGGATTCCACACGGGAAGATCTCACCATCTCACATAAGGTTAAAAAAGAGATAAAGGAGGAGGAGGATGAGGTCGGTGTTATGGAGTTTTCAGATGGACACAGAGATCCCTTCAAGCACATCATGCTGGAGCCATTTAGTGACACAAACCCACCAGAGAGATGTCCCCGTCCTCTGTATTCCCGGGATTCCACACAGGAAGATCACACCATCCCTCGCCATCATCAGGTAGGCGGACTTAGTGTATAGGACACTGAAGTGGTTCTGAACTTTGTGAGATGATAGTCTTCCCTATGAAGTCTCTTGTTCTAATGTTGACTTCCCTCCATCAGCCCCCCTTCGTTTCCATCATGCTTTACCATTTTTTTGTTTTTTAAAAACAATATACAGTTTCTCTTCTGTTCATTGATGGACACAGCGTTTCTGAGTCTTGACCACAGGGTTATAGCGCCACCTACAGGAGTATGGCACTAGGCTGAAAAAGAACACAGCACAACCTATGGGCAGTCCTAGCTGGTCTAAAACCCCCTCTCTGCTATAGGCCATCCAGTTATTTTGCCTGTCCAGGAGTAAGGAACTAGTTCCGTGCTCGGACCTCTGGTGCTGCAGAGGTATGTTAACCCCTTGAGGAAGCCCTTCTGAAGAAGTGGG
Source organism: Lithobates pipiens (assembly GCF_037356315.1). Classification (NCBI taxonomy): domain Eukaryota; kingdom Metazoa; phylum Chordata; class Amphibia; order Anura; family Ranidae; genus Lithobates; species Lithobates pipiens. Next base: position 21,905,305 of record NW_027507811.1, read on the forward strand.
AAGGGTAGTGTTATGGTGGGCTAGGGTGAGTAAGGGATATGAATAATAAGGTAAAAAGTCAGTGCTGCCTCCCTCTCTGAACCCTGGCTCCTCGCGGACTGCCTTGCCCCCATTAGTGGGGCTTCCACAGCCTGTTCCACAAGCTCTTCCAGCTGCCTTCAGAACCAACACAGCGAACCCAGCCATGACCTTGCTGAGCTCTGAAGTCTTTTGATATGTATGTCTTTATGCCTTAATCCTTTTAATAAATGTGAGGGCTATTTTAATTTTCGGGCTTACTTTTCACCTATTATCAACACTTAGATGGTGGCATTTCCTATGTTTTCTATTTTCTTCTGAAGATTTGGACCTAGTCGCCTGTCGTGGATCCTCCTATAACAAGTTTGAACACTGCAGGATCTGGTGGACCGCAGGGCAGAATTGGTAGCCCACTCTGTGTGTGGTAATGGCTGTTTTAGCCACAGCCCTGGTGTCGCAGTTGCTTCCTGAATGGGCCAAGGCTCTGCAGTATCATTTGTCCACCGGACTTGTGGCTTTAGCTGGCCAAGTGGTCCAAGGCTTGAGGGGCATGTGTGCAGCATCTTTAAATGCTGTCTCACTCCTTTCCAAGCTCTCCATCTCGACGGTGGTGCTCCAGCTCGTATGCTGGTTTGCTGACCAGATTTCTTTGGTGCTGCCTTGTACATTATCAAGAACTTCACAGGAGACCAGAGTACCTTCCTCCCACAGGCCAGGATGGATAAAGAAGAGCGTTTAAGATCTGTCTTTGCTGGCTAATGGGCCTGTGGACTTTCCTCAGTCCAGACATGTCGGTTCCCGGCCTGATTGTGCTTGGCTTTTCCATAGAATTTCACACTAATCCACTTAAGCTGTGCTTTCCCTCTCATATTCGCCTCCCGCCATTGCTCCTGTGAGAGTTGTATGGGGTGGTTTAGGCTCTGCTAGGGCAAGGGTACGTTTGTCCTGTGTTTGAGATGGAATGGTGCGAGAGGTTTTTTGTTCAAACCTGTTCACTGTTTCGGGAAAGGACAGGCTTTGCCCTATTTTGGGCCTAAGGCCTTAAATTGCTTTGGGAAGGTTTAAAGCTCACGATGAACTCCATCTCTTTGGTAGTGACTTCTTTTTCTCTGGGGACTTTCTGCCATCCAAAGCCATTGAGGATACTCACCTGTATGTCCCCATCTATGAGGGACATCAGCGGTTTCCAGTGGGTTACGCACATTATAATTTTGTGGTGTTTCCCTTCAGGCTAGCTGTGACTCCTGTCTTGGTGTTGCAGACGACGGGGGATAGCCGTGAAGTCTTGCCTGAACAGCCTGCCCTGTGGGTGGACTCACAGGCCACGCGGACAGACAAAATGGAGATCACAATGTGTACCCTGCAGGCTTTGGCTGGACTTTGTACTTCAAGAAGTCTGCCCTGCCCCCCCCCCCACTCCCCATTGGGGAGTTTGGAGTTTCTGGGCTGGCTCTCATCTCGGAGCTGGCCAAAGTGTTCCCCAGTGGACAACCTCCAGAAGCTTCAAACGGCAGTCTGGCTGCTCTTGTCCTACTTGTGGTTTTGCATGCAGGCTCTGGGTCTGGTGTCATTCGGGGCGGTTCCACATGCGCAGTTCCATACGGGTGTCCTACTAGGGTTGCCACCTTTTCTTTAAGTCAAACCCGAACACTTTAGCGCCATGCAGCAATTTTTTTTAATAGTATAAACTATACATATATTTTTCTATTAAATAACATTTCTAATCATATGAAGTTAATCACAAGAGTTCCCCTTTACATCAGAGTCTGCAGAGTTCCTCTTTTACATCTGAACTCACAGAGTTCCCTTTCACTGTAAAGGGGGGACTCTGCAGACTCTGATGTAAGGGAGAACTCTGGGGACTCTGTCATAAGGGGTGCTCTGGGAACCCTGATTTAAGGTGGAACATTGAGAACTCTGATGTAAGGAGAAGATTCTGATGTAAGGGGGAACACTGTGGCCTCTGGTGTAAAGGGGAACTCTGATGAAAAGGGTGCTCTGAGAACCCTGACTTGCCTTAGTGTATTCACTCACTCACTCCTTGGCAGTCAGCACCTTCAAATTTCCAGCCCCAACTTTCCATTTCTGAGGCACAGCGCCGGGGATTGGAGTGTGGGCAGACACAGAGGGGTAAGAGTGTTTGGGGGGTGGAAGCTGCAGGGAAGCCATAGTCAATCTAAATAATGTGTCCGGGTTTCAGGCAGTCTGAAACCCGGGCGCATGATTCCAAAACCGAACTGTCCGGGTGAATCCTGGACAGGTGGCAACCCTATGTCCTATAAGGGCAAACCTTTCCATGTGGGACACATCTACGGTCTCCTTGGCCAACCAGATTAGTCTAGTCAGTGAACAAGGGCCTCCTTCCTTATGCTATTTTGGTAATAAAAATCCCAATAGGTGTATATTAATTGGTTTACGCAAACGTTATAGCGTCTACAGACTCTAGGATATACAGTATTTATGGATTTTTCATTTATTTATTTTATACTAGTAATGACGCCGATGATTGACTGCTAGTGGGACTGCGATATTATGGCGGACAATCAGACACTAACTGACACTTTGCTGGAACCAGCGACACTAATACATTGTTCAGTGCCAACCGTATGCACTGCTTTTACTAAGGGAAGAGAGAGATTTTATTCCCTGCTTTGCAGAAACACAAAATCCATCCCTTCCCCCTGTCAGAACGGAGCTCTGCCTTGTCTCTGCCCAACGATCAGCGGGTGGCGGTGGACATCTAGTGCCCGGCATTCGTAGACCAGCTTCTGATTAATCACAGCAATAGCAGCTCGATGGCGCCCCTTGTAGGTGGACGTGCAGAATTACCTATATATACACATGATTCTGCACAGAAGTGCCACCCTGTAGCAGTAAATCTGCTATCGGGCAGTTCGGAAGTAGGTAATGAATTCCGAGCTGGAGTAATTTGTGTCTTTTTTTTTTTATATCTGCCTGGAGTTCTACCTCAATGGATGTTTTTTATTATTTTGGGGTTTAGGGTGAAGAACAGATTAATATAAAAGCTGAGGTTAAAGAGGAAGAAGAAGAGACGTATGTGGTGGGTGATAAGCCGTCCATGGAGGAGGTTGGGATGATTCAGAAGAGTGAACAAGAAGAAATTTCTCTACCTATCCACACAAGTAAGTATAGGCACTATGGAAGAAACGGTTCACAATTTCATTTTACTTCTGAGTAGAAGGATTGTAGTTTCAGGAAAAATGTTAGATATTATCAGATGTGATTATTAAAGCTTCCTGAAAACGTTGGCTGCTAGACCAACATACATGATTCTCTTATTACTGACCTTATTAGACATGTGTAATTCATTTCGATCTGAATACAAATTCGGACAAATTTTGGGTTATTCAGAGATTCAGATGTATCCGAATAAATCCATAACTAATTCAGTTGAAATCCGTGTTTATTCTTTTTCTAACGAATTCCAAATTTTCAGAATGTTTAGAATTCGGATTGGATTTTTGCTGAATAAGTAGGGATGCAATGTACCCCATACTCATTCACATGGGAGGGGGTCCAGGATCTGGGGAACCCCCTTGTTAAAGGAGGGGGCTTCCAGATTGCGATAAGCCCCCTGCCCACAGACCCCTACAACCACTGCCCAGGGTTGTGGGGAAGAGGCTTTTGTCCCCATAGGGGGGGAGGGGGTTTACATTTTTGTATTGCCGGAATTGTTTTGTTTACAGCCATGGCCAAACGTTTTAAGAATGTGTTTTTGTAGATCTTTTGTCAGATGTTACTATGGGATACTGAAGTATAATTACAAGCATTTCATGAGTGTCAAAGGCTTTTATTGACAATGACATGAAGTTTATGTAAAGAGTCAATATTTTCAGGATTGAGCCTTCTTTTTCAAGACCTCTGCAATTCGTCCTGGCATGCTGGCAATCAACTTCTGGGCCACATCCTGACCGATGGCAGCACGTTCTTGCATAATCAATGCTTGGGGCTTGTCAAAATGTGTGTGTTTTTTTTTTTTGTTCACCCATCTTTTGAGGATTGACCACAAGTTCTCAATGGGAGTCTGGGGAGTTTCCTGACCATGGACCCAAAATGTTTATGTTTTGTTCCCCAAGCCACTTAGTTATCACTTTTGCCTTATGGCAAGGTGCTCCATCAAAAGCCATTGTTCCTCACCAAACTGTCCTTGGATGGTTGGAAGAAGTTGCCTCTCGGAGGATGTTTTTGTACCATTCTTTATTAGTGTTCTAAGCCCTTGTACACACGGTTGGACATTCCGACAACCAAATCCGTTGGATTTTGTCCGATGGATTTTGTCCGAAACTGTTGCATACACACAGTCGGACAAAGTTGTCGGAAAATCCGATCGTACTTAACGTGATGACGTAATTTCGTTAGGACGGGACTACGTTCAGGCTAGTAGCCAATAGCTTTGGTCTAGGAATTTGATCTGAGCATGCGTGGCACTTTGTCCGATCGGAATTCTCTACACATGATCGGACGAAGTCCGATCGGATCATGTTGTCGGAAAATTTTATAGCCCAGCTGGAAAACTTGGTCCGTCGGATACTCCAACGGAAACAGTCAGATGGAGCCCACACACTGTCGGATTACATAGTTACATTGTTACATAGTTGCTAAGGTTGAATAAAGACACCAGTCCATCCAGTTCAACCTGAGTGAGTGTATACAATTTTCCCTATCCCCGTACATTGCACACTCACATCAGTCCCTACCCTCAAGGAGCCCACAATCCAAGGTCCCCATTCATATACTAGGGTCAATTTTTTGGACAGAAGCCAATTAACCTACCTGCATGTCTTTGGAGTGTGGGAGGAAACCAGAGCACCCGGAGGAAACCCACACCAGGCACAGGGAAAACATGCAAACTCCAGGCAGGTAGTGTCGTGGTTGGGATTTGAAACAGTGACCCTTCTTACTGCTAGGTGAGAGTGCTAACCACTACACCACTGTGCCGCCCAACCCGACAACATGGTCCTATCGGACATTGTCTATCGCAATGTCCGACCGCGTGTACAAGGGCTTAGGCCAAATTGTGTGTGAGCCTACTCCCTTGGCTGAGAAGCAACCCCAAACATGAATGGTCTCAGGATGCGTTACTATTGACATGACACAGGACTGATGGTAGCGCTCAACCTTTTCTTCTCCAGACAATGTTTTTCCATGGATGCCCCAAACAATCTGAAGGGGATTCCGCAGAGAAAATGACTTTACCCCAGTCCTCAGCAGTCCAATCCCTGTACCTTTTTCAGAATATCAGTCTGTCCCTGATGTTTTTCCTGGAGAGAAGTGGCTTCTTTGCTGCCATCCTCCAAAATTCTTGACTGCCAAGGCACATTGGCCGATCGGCGGCTCTCCCTGTCAGAGGGGGGTCTGCGCTGATAATCAGCACATTGATTATCAGTGCAGCCCCCATCAGAGGTGCCCATCAGCTGCCAGTCTGTGCCCCATCAGTAACGTCTATCAGTGCCCATAAATGTGCCTATCAGTGCCCCATTAGTAATGCCTATCAGTGCCCTTTAGATGCCAATTAGTAATGCCTGTCAGTAGCTCCTCATCAATGCTGCCTATCCAGTGTCATCTATCGGTGCCCATCAGTGCCGCCTATCAGTGTAGCCTATCGTTGCCCATTAATTCTACATATCAATGCCACCTTATCAGTGCCCATCAGTACAGCCTCATTAGTGAAGGAGAAAACTAAATTTTATAACAGAAACGAAGAAACAGTTTTTTTTCCCCAAAATTTCGGGCTTTTTTCGTTTGTTTACCAAAAAATTAAAAACCCCAGTAGTGATCAAATACCACCAAAAGCAAGCTCTATTTGTGGGAAGAAAATGATAAAAATGTATTTTTTGTACAGTGCAATTGTCATTCAAAGTGCGACAGCTCTAATGGCTGAAAATTTGCTTGGGCAGGAAGGGGGCGGAAAATGCCCGGTATTGAAGTGGTTAACAACCAGCTGTTCTTCACGCAGAATTCCAATTGGTCTGTAATTTTTCGACCCGATCCGAATTCGAATCGTTTGGGAAAATGTAGAATTCCTTTGAAAATTAATAAGCGAAAAAAAAAATGTAACAAAACTAAACGAAATCCGGAATGAAACGAAAATTAGTAATGTAACGAATCTATCCGAAACAAAATACATTTTTCCGTTCTGCACATGTCTACTTCTTATGTTTATGTAAAATTTCCTCTCCAACAGATGGATGTGATGTCAGGAATTCCTCGGAGAGACGTCTTCTATTATCTGCTGATTGTAAGTCAGAAGATAATGTCATCACACAGGATCCTCCAGGAGGAAATCCAAATACACAAAATATACATCACAGACTTTCCTGTCCGGAGACATCAATGGATCCCTCTGATCAGGGGGAATCTTCTCATCAATCACATACTATGATTGGAAATATCCATGTAAGATCTCACACTGCAGATCCATCAACAGATCCTTCTAATCCCGAGGAAACTTCCTCACCCCATGAAGGAGATCACCAAGGTGAAAATCTATTGTCATGTTTGGGGTGCGGGAAATCTTTCCAGACAAAATCTGAACTTCGTATCCATCTCCGATCCCACACCCGCGTAACTCTTACATGTTCATACTGCGAGAAATCTTTTAATGAGGAAAGCGAATTTCGTACACATCAGAGACTTCACAAAGCTGAGACTCCTCATATATGTTCAGCGTGCGGGAAACGTTTCACTGAAAAAAACGAACTACTCGTACACCAGAAAGTTCACATCGGAGTGCGTCCTTTTTCATGTTCAGAGTGCGGGAAATGTTTCACTGGGGAGAGGCAACTTCTAAAACACCAGAGACTTCACTCGGGCGAGCGACCGTTTACATGTTCAGAGTGCGGAAAATGTTTCACCCAGAAAAGAACCCTTGTTGAACACCGGAGAATTCACACAGGTGAGCGCCCCTATTCATGTTCAGAGTGCGGGAAAGGTTTCAATCATAAAGGAGACCTTGTTAAACACCAAAAAACTCACACGGGCGAGCGTCCTTATTCATGTTCAGAGTGCGGGAAATGTTTTGTCGTGAAATGCGTACTTCTAGCACACCAGAGGGTTCACACGGGCGAGCGTCCTTTTTCTTGCACAGAGTGTGGGAAAAGCTTCACTCAGAAAGGAAGCCTGACTATACACCAAAGACTTCACAAAATTGAGCAGCCTTTTCCTTGTTTGGAGTGTGGGAGATCTTTCAATGTAAAGGCCAAGCTTCTTGCCCACCAGAGGCACCACATCAAGGAGAGTCTGGTTTCTTGTTCAGACTGCGGGAAGTCTTTCGGCCAGAAAGCCCAGCTACTTGCTCATCAGAAAAGCCACACGGGAAAACATCCTTTTCCCTGCCCAGTGTGCGGGATATATTTTTCTGACAAGGGAAATCTTAATAGACATCAGATAAGTCACACGAGTGAGCGCCCTTTTGCATGTTCAGAGTGCGGGAAAAGTTTTACACGTAACGCAAATCTAATTAAACATCAACGTAAACACACCTGATGAGACTGTTAATAAATGTAGCCAGGTTCTTGGCTAAGAATTGGATTGAGAGAAACACTGGCTGCAGCTGCTCTGTAGCTGCTGCCCTGCGGTGCTGAACTGGTTACAGGCTATTTCAGTAAAAGGCGTTAGCTGTTGAGCCAAAAGAGTTTGATAGACTGAGTCAGGCAGCAATACACAGTGGGAACTGTAGTCCTGAGGAGAGACTCTCCTCTGTAATCCAAGAACATTTGAACTACATTCCCCAGAGGGGAGATTGCTCTACAGGATACCACTTCCTCTTGGCATGAGGGAGACCTGAGAGTGCACATTACTGCTGCATATCAGTGGCCTGAGCGGGATCAAGAGTGCTGAGTTCTGAGATGCCAACAGCCAGACGCACCTGGGTGCAGAGCAGACAGTGGACTAACCGCTGTTTGTGACCGGATGATGAGCTGCATTATTACTGGGGCTGGTGAGCTGCGGCTGGGGGATTCACTGTCTGCTGCTGGAGAAACTGAGTCCTTTAGGAACTGACCATACAGCCATCTCGTAGCCTTATTGCTGCCAGCAACTATTCTCATGTTCACCTTGGGTACGACTAGACCCCAACACTAGCCGGTTGAAGAATTAAGTCTAAAGCCGGCCACGTTACAGCTGCTACACAGATACCTTTACCTATTGCTTATGCTAAGAGGTACCTCTCAGGGGACATTGCACCATATCATAGCCAATGTTTATTGCTGATTTAGGAGTTGATTCCAGTGATACAGAACTCTATTCAAAGTTACTTTTGCCTAGCGATTATACAATCTAGTGGAATGTGTCTGAACCTATTTTCTGTGTGTTCATTTATGCTCAAACCACCATTCATTCTAAGTCATACCAATACATTGAGTTAATTTACAACTAAACGGTCTTGTGTCTTTTTCCTGGTACTGATCCACAGCCAAACTAAAGGTAGACATACTAGTGTTCTTTTAAGTTCTTACAGTGACTTTCATTCAACCAGGTATGTTAGGAGGGCCTGAGGGTGTTTTTGGAGTCGTGCAGAACAGAGAACCCAAATTACCAATCTGTTCTCTTGGGTTTAATGCTACATAGATGTATGATGGTGGAGGAGATCTGTTGGAGAATGTAGTGTGGATGGTGGAGGAGAGCTGTCTGAGAATGTAGTGTGGATGGTGGAGGAGATCTGTCTGAGAATGTAGTGTGGATGGTGGAGATCTGTCGGAGAATGTAGTGTGGATGGTGGAGGAGATCTGTCGGAGAATGTGGTGTGGATGGTGGAGGAGAGCTGTCGGAGAATGTAGTGTGGATGGTGGGAGATCTGTCGGAGAATGTAGCGTGGATGGTGGGGGAGAGCTGTTCTAGAATGTAGTGTGGATGGTGGAGGAGATCTGTCAGAGAATGTAGTGTGGATGGTGGAGGAGATCTGTCAGAGAATGTAGTGTGGATGGTGGAGGAGAGCTGTCGGAGAATGTAGTGTGGACGGTGGGGGAGAGCTGTCGGAGAATGTAGTGTGGACGGTGGGGGAGAGCTGTCGGAGAATGTAGTGTGGATGGTGGAGGAGATCTGTCGGAGAATGTAGTGTGGATGGTGGAGGAGATCTGTCAGAGAATGTAGTGTGGATGGTGGAGGAGAGCTGTCGGAGAATGTAGTGTGGACGGTGGGGGAGAGCTGTCGGAGAATGTAGTGTGGATGGTGGAGGAGATCTGTCGGAGAATGTAGTGTGGATGGTGGGAGGAGAGCTGTCGGAGAATGTGGTGTGGATAGTGGAGGAGAGCTGTCGGAGAATGTAGTGTGGATGGTGGAGGAGAGCTGTCGGAGAATGTAGTGTGGATGGTGGAGGAGAGCTGTAGGAGAATGTAGTGTGGATGGTGGAGGAGATCTGTCGGAGAATGTAGTGTGGATGGTGGGAGGAGATCTGTCGGAGAATGTAGTGTGGATGGTGGGAGGAGATCTGTCGGAGAATGTAGTGTGGATGGTGGAGGAGATCTGTCGGAGAATGCAGTGTGGATGGTGGAGGAGAGCTGTCGGAGAATGTAGTGTGGATGGTGGAGGAGAGCTGTCGGAGAATGTAGTGTGGATGGTGGAGGAGAGCTGTTGGAGAATGTAGTGTGGATGGTGGGAGGAGATCTGTCGGAGAATGTAGTGTGGATGGTGGAGGAGATCTGTCGGAGAATGCAGTGTGGATGGTGGAGGAGAGCTGTCGGAGAATGTAGTGTGGATGGTGGAGGAGAGCTGTCGGAGAATGCAGTGTGGATGGTGGAGGAGAGCTGTCGGAGAATGTAGTGTGGATGATGGAGGAGAGCTGTCGGAGAATGTAGTGTGGATGGTGGAGGAGATCTGTTGGAGAATGTAGTGTGGATGGTGGGGGAGATCTGTCGGAGAATGTAGTGTGAATGGTGGGAGGAGATCTGTCGGAGAATGTAGTGTGGATGGTGGGGGAGATCTGTCGGAGAATGTAGTGTGGATGGTGGGAGGAGATCTGTCGGAGAATGTAGTGTGGACGGTGGGGGAGAGCTGTTGGAGAATGTAGTGTGGATGGTGGAGGATGGTAGCAGATGGCACACGTGGTGTGCAAAAAGGGAATGCTATAGAGAAAGGGGACTGTAGAGAGTGTTTAGTGATGTGGAAACTGCTGATAGAACAATGTGTGTTGGGGATTTAGATACTGACTATAGAAGAACATCTCTCCCAATATGTATTTATTGCTGAGGAAACAATTTGTTTGCTGGAGACTTCTGAACACTACACTAAAACTCAGGAGGAGACTGGATTCTGAGGCGCATACAATTTACTAGTACATTAATTCCTGGTAGTAGAATCCTCCAGCAGTCTAAAGCTGGCCACACACAATTAGGGCTGGTTTACACTTGCTTCAAAATGTGGCTTTGGACAAGCTATTTTAAAGCACTCTGAATGCCAATCAAATCTTCTGTCACTAAATGGTGAACTTGCAGTAATGTTTACATGTTGTGTTTGCTTTGCTTCAAAAATCATCCCTCATATGGTGACGCTTTCTTGGAGCTACAAAGCACCTGCAAAGAAGACTCACAACACTTACAGCACCTGCAGCTTTTGTGAGAATTTTATTCAGCTTTAGCTTCACTTTGTTTTGGAGGTATGGCAGGTATGAGATATCCCAGGATGCACTGGGAGAACAACAAGCGAAGCGGAAAGACATCATCTGCAGTCACTTCCAGTTGATGGGTATATATCCTGGGAGCTTCTGGCACAGACGTCACACCTGGTGTGCAGCGGGGAGCAACAGGAAGGTGAGTGAGGTCCGGATTGGAGCAGTGCAAATAGACGTGATGTGCAACAAGTGAATGCTATAGAGAAAGATGAGCGGCAAAGGATCAGCAGAGCTGACAGGCCAGAGCAGGAGAAACTAGATGTCACGTGTGTGTGTAGCATGGAAACAATACAGTGGGAAGTGAGTGGTGACTGGAGAGAGAGGCGGATCAGTAGAGCTGGGGGTTACTACTGAGTAGGGGGATCAGCAGAGCTAGGGTTACTTCTGACATACCTCTCAACTTTGTGAGATGGGATTAAAGTGGTTGTAAACCCTTACAACCAACTTTGACCTACAGGTAAGCCTAGATTAAGGCTTACCTGTAGGTCCAAGAAATATCTCCTAAACCTACACTGTTTAGGAGATATTTGCCAAAAGACAGGCATCGCTGTCTATGGAGCATGCGCCATAGACAGCGGCGCGCAGGCGCACTGAGCGCGCCGCTGTCAACGGCGATATGCCGCGAGTGGCGGCTCCCATGCGCATGCGCGGGAGTGATGTCATCGTGGCTTCGCCGAATGACAGCGGCAAAGCAGCGAGGCTCACCAAGAAGATGGATGCTCCGGACTACAGGGGACAGCGGTGACTTCGCTGGCTCCTGTGTCAGGTAAGTGACACATAATGGACTACTATACGATGCATAGTAGTCCATTATGCTTTACCTTTGCAGGGAATCAAAGAGAAAGTAAACTCATCAGGGTTTACTTCCCCTTTAAGGAACACCTACAGTGCCTTGCGAAAGTATTCGCCCCCTTGAACTTTTCAACCTTTTGCCACATTTCAGGCTTCAAACATAAAGATATAAAAATTTTATTTTTTGTGAAGAATCACCAACAAGTGGGACACAATTGTGAAGTGGAACGAAATCTATTGGATATTTTAAACTTTTTTAGCACATAAAAAACTGAAAAGTGGTGCGTGCAAAATTATTCGGCCCCTTTACTTTCAGTGCAGCAAACTCACTCCAGAAGTTCAGCGAGGATCTCTGAATGATCCAATGTTGTCCTAAATGACTGATGGTGATAAATAGAATCCACCTGTGTGTAATCAAGTCTCTGTATAAATGCACCTGCTCTGTGATAGTCTCAGGGTTCTGTTGAAAGTGCAGAGAGCATCATGAAGACCAAGGAACACACCAGGCAGGTCCGTAATACTGTTGTGGAGAAGTTTAAAGCCGGATTTGGATACAAAAAGATTTCCCAAGCTTTAAACATCCCAAGGAGCACTGTGCAAGCGATCATTTTGAAATGGAAGGAGTTATCAGACCACTGCAAATCTACCAAGACCTGGCCGTCCCTCTAAACTTTCAGCTCAGACAAGGAGAAGACTGATCAGAGATGCAGCCAAGAGGCCCATGATCACTCTGGATGAACTGCAGAGAACGACAGCTGAGGTGGGAGAGTCTGTCCATAGGACAACAATCAGTCGTACACTGCACAAATCTGGCCTTTATGGAAGAGTGGCAAGAAGAAAGCCATTTCTCAAAGATATCCATAAAAAGTCTCGTCTAAAGTTTGCCACAAGCCACCTGGGAGACACACCAAACATGTGGAAGAAGGTGCTCTGGTCAGATGAAACCAAAATCAAACTTTTTGCCCACAATGCAAAACGATATGTTTGGCGTAAAAGCAATACAGCTCATCACCCTCAACACACCATCCCCACTGTCAAACATGGTGGTGGCAGCATCATGGTTTGGGCCTGCTTTTCTTCAGCAGGGACAGGGACGATGGATAAAATTGAGGGGAAGATGGATGCAGCCAAACACAGGACCATTCTGGATGAAAACCTGTTGGAGTCTGCAAAAGACCTGAAACTGGGACGGAGATTTATCTTCCAACAAGACAATGATCCCAAACATACAGCAAAATCTACAAAGGAATGGTTCACAAATAAATGTATCCAGGTGTTAGAATGGCCAAGTCAAAGTCCAGACCTGAATCCAATCGAGAATCTGTGGAAAGAGCTGAAAACTGCTGTTCACAAACGCTCTCCATCCAACCTCACTGAGCTCGAGCTGTTTTGCAAGGAAGAATGGGCAAGAATTTCAGTCTCTCGATGTGCAAAACTGATAGAGACATACCCCAAGCGACAATAATGTAATCGCAGCAAAAGGTGGCTCTACAAAGTATTAACGCAAGGGAGCCGAATAATTTTGCACGCCCTACTTTTCATTTTTTTTATTAGTTAAAAAAGTTTCAAAAATCCAATAGATTTCGTTCCACTTCACAATTGTGTCCCACTTGTTGGTGATTCTTCACAAAAAATAAAAATTTTATATCTTTATGTTTGAAGCCTGAAATGTGGCAAAAGGTTGAAAAGTTCAAGGAGGCCGAATACTTTCACAAGGCACTCTATTAGCAAAAGTATGTAGGTTTAGGACACACTCCTTGTCACACCTCTTAAAGGAGAATTGTACAAAAAAAATATTGGTTAAACCCACAAGTGCTTTTTTACCACTACTATTCCTTTATACTGGCTTTTAGAATTTACAAAAGCATAAATTTAGAAATTGGATGAAAGGTTTAGTACTGGGGACATTTTTTAATAGCTAAATAGTGCATTAGTGCATAAATAGTGCATATACACCTCAATAGCTTAGACCAAAATGAGGGACAAATGAGGAGGAAAGAGGGACAGGGACTTTGTTCTGAATGTCCCTCAAAAGCAGAGACAGTTGGGAGCTATGCTACTGAGCAGGGGATCAACAGAGCTGGGGGTTATTACTGGGCAGGGGCTCAGCAGAGTTGGGGGTTACTACTGAGTGGGGGATCAACAAAGCTGGGAGTACTACTGAGTGGGGAAACAACAGAGTTAAGGGTACTGCTGTGCAGGGGATCTGCTGAACAAGGGTACCAATGCTGGGGAGGGGTACTAAGGAGCTGCGGATTTGCTGATGGGGACACTACTGAGCCAGGGTTCTGTTGGACCTCAACACACACACAGGGCATTTGCCAAGCTACAATAAAGCTTCAAAAAAGCATAATTGAAGCATCAAAAAAGCATGTTGAAGTGGTAGGTCTACCTTCAACTCCACCCACTAACTCACTCACCGCACAGGAGATCAGCAATCACTTCAAACAGAAGATTGATACAATTCGCAAGGAGATCTCTACTGTTCAGATACCCTCCATGCTTTACACCTCATGCCCATAGGTACAATCATCACTTCCCTCTTTCAACCCCACCACTATAGACAAGGTTAATCTTACCCCCTTCTCTCTGGATCCTCTTCCCTCACAAATGCTACGTTCACCCTCTGGCTCTATTTTACTCTCTCTAACCCACATCTTCAATCTCTCCCTCTCTTCTTGCATCTTCCCAACTCCCAAAAACATGCACTTGTCAGCCCCATACTTAAAAAGCCCTGACTTGACCCATCCATTCTTAACAACCTACGGCCCATCTCCTTGCTCCCCTTTTAATCCAAACTTCTTGAATGTCTGGTCTACAACCGAGCGACCACCTTGCTGATAATAGCCTTCTTGATCCCCTTCAGTCTAGATTTCGTCCCCAACACTCCACAGAAACTTCTCTCCTAAAACGAACACTCTACTAATGCCCAAAACCAATGGTCACTACTCTGTACTCCTACTCTTGGACCTCTCTGTTGCCTTTGATATGGTTGACCACCCCCTCCTCCTCAAAAAACTCCATGCCTTTGGTCTCCGTGACTGTACTCTTCGCTGGTTCTCCTCCTACTTATCCAACCGCACCTTTAGCATTACTTACAATTCTACTTCCTCCTCTCCTCTTCCTTTCTCTGTTGGGGTCCCCCAAGGTTCTGTTCTTGGACCTCTCCTATTTTCAATCTACACCTCCTGTCTGGGTCAGTTGATAGCCTCCCTTGGCTTCCAATACCACCTCTACGCTGACAATACCCAAATCTATTTCTCTACCCTTCATCTCACTCCCTTTGCCTCCTCGCGTATCACTAATTTACTAACAGATATATCAGTATGGATGTCGCACCACTTCCTCAAACTCAATCTATCCAAAACTGAACTTATAATTTTTCCTGTGCCCCTTCCCCTGATCTCTCTGTCAAAATTGATGGCACAACTATAAGCCCATCCCCGCTTACCAAGGTCCTAGGTGTAGTGCTGGACTCTGAACTCTCCTTTAAGCCCCACGTCCAATCACTGTCCAAATCTTGACACCTCAACCTCCGCAACATCTCCAAAATACGCCCCTTTATAACCAATGACGCAACAAAGCTCTTAATTCACTTCCTGGTCATCTCTCGCCTTGACTACTGTAACTCCCTTCTCATTGGCTTACCTCTACATACCGGTAGGTTATCCCCCCTTCAGTCCATCGTGAATGCTGCTGCCAGACTCATCCACCTTACCAATCGCTCTGTGTCTGCTACTCCTCTTTGCTTATCCCTCCACTGGCTTCCACTCACCCAACAAATTAAATTAAAAATGCTAACAACTTGTTACAAAGCCATCCACAACTCTGCCCTCCGCTATATCACTAGCCTAGTCTCTAAATACCAACCTATTCCTTCTCTTCGTTCTTCTTAAGACCTCCAGCTCTCTAGCTCCCTTGTCACCTCCTCCCATGCTCGTCTCCAGGACTTCTCCAGAGCCTCTCCAATCCTATGGAAATCTGTCCGATTATTATTATTATACATGATTTATATAGCGCCAACAGTTTGATCTCCTACTCTATTAGCTTTTAGACGATCCCTGAAAAAACACTTCTCTTCAGGGAAGCCTACCCTACCCACACCTAACAACTGTATTTTCATTTTCTCCATTACCTCATTCCCCACAGCTATTACCCTTTGTTCCACTTGACCCTCAATCCTAGATTGCAAGCTCTAACAAGCAGGACCCTCTGATACCTCTGCCGGGTTAGGCCCCCCCCCCCCCCCCCCATATAAAAATTTCTAAAAAAATCTTATGCAGTTTGTCAGGTTAGATCAACCATTTGCGTTACATCTCACACACAAGAAGCAATATTAACAGTTATTTGCAGGGGGGCTGATGACGGGTTATCACATTTTCTGGCCAAAAATCATTCAGGCTAATAGATATTTGTTAGATCCGGTAAGATCAAGTGGTTTTAATTTTACATCTCCAATCATTTCAGAGATGTTCCACATCAAAATAGAGATATTAGGTGGTACATGTGGACGGGTTAACACATGCTGCCTGGTGTCAGAGAGTCAATGCACACCAGACTCCCAGAACTTAGCGCAGACTTAAGCCCGATCAGAATCTCCGCAGAGAGGAGCGCGGATACACACCACCAAACAGGCCAGGGTCACCACTTTCTCCATGCTCCCTGACAAGCTGGTGGGACCTTCTCCTGTTGTTCCCATCCAAGTAAAGGGAGTCTACACCAAGGCCCTTCTGGTTACTGGAGCTTAAGTGACCCTTCTCTACAGAGATTTCTATGACAGGCACCTCAAGCACCTGCCTTTGCAAAAGTTGGAAGAGCTGCAGATATGGGGCATTGCGACTCAGAACTTCCCCTATGATGGCTATCTACCGGTCAAGCTGACCTTCGATCCCTTCATGGCTGGGAAAGCCAACACTTTTGACACTCAGGCAGTGGTCTGTCCACGCCCACCAGGGGTCAGTTATGCCCCGTACACACGAGAGGACTTATGTCCGACAGACTTCCAAAGGAGTTCCGCCGGAATTCCGCCGGAGTTCTGACAGACTTTTCGGCCAAACGGACTTGGCCACACACGATCACACTAAACTCCGACGGATTCGAACGTGATGACGTACGACCCGACTCGAATAAGGAAGTTCATAGCCAGTAGCCAATAGCTGCCCTAGCGTCGGTTTTAGTCCGTCGGAGTAGCATACACACGAGCGGATTTTTCGAAGGGGACCGGGTCCGGCGGAGTTCCGTCGGGAAAATTTGAAGCATGCTTCATTTCTAAAGTCCGTCAGACTTTTGCGAAGCTAAAGTCCGTTGCAGCCCACACACGATCGGATAGTCTGACGGACTCGGTCTGACGGACTTTGGATGTTGAAAAGTCCGCTCGTGTGTACGGGGCATAAGAGTTCTCTCATCATAGGGGCCAATACTGATCTTGTCATAAGGCTGTTGACACCTCTTGTTCTGGGGCCGGGCACTTCAACTACAAGTGCACAAGCCTAACAGCACCTGGTACAAAAACACAAGGCTCCAGCTGAAGGAGTGGGAAAGATCTGGCACTTGGACCAGTGTGAGAGGTGTTACAGCCTGGTAAAGTGGCCTATTTACGAGCATCAAGCTAAATTGGAAGCAACAAGGCCCTTTCATTGTCCTTGAATCAGACAGACAGAGAGAAGACATGGGAATGGAGATAATTCCTGAGGTGATTTCAACCAAAAGGTTGCAAAGAAGTCACGGGAAGATCTTGGTTAGTGTCCATAACATAACATCCTCAGCAGTGAAGATGACAGCTCAGATGTTGCTGGGACAAGTGAATCTGGCCACCCCAGTCTGATTTGGTGGGGGGGGAACAAAGGATGGGATCTCTGTGGAGGAGTTCTATCCGAAGAATACTCCCCTTTTGCCTGAATAAAAAGAAAGGGCCAAGACTCAGCTCCTGAGATGGCAGGCTGCATTCTCCAAGAGTGAATTTTATGTGGGGTGTGCAAAAAGTGCCCAATACCTGATCCATCTCTTCGAGTGCATAAGCCGTTCAGGGAAAGAGTTTGATGGATTCCTTTAGGGGACTTGGAGGATCTGCGTGAACAACTGGCAGAGTTGAAGAGGGCAGGTATCATCCGAGAGTCCCAGAGTCTATATGCTTCCCCAATAGTGGTGGTACGGAAGAAGAATGGGTCACTGAGGCTGGGTATTGACTACTGGACGCTGAACCAAAGGACCATTCCTGACCAATATACCACCCCAAGGATAGAAGATGCCTTGCAGAGCCTGTCAGGAGCAAAGTGGTTCAGCATGCTGGATTTGAAGAGCGGGTATTGCCAAATCCCCATGCACCCTGAGGATCAGGAGAAGGCCATTTTCATTACCCCGGAGGGGATCTTTGGATTTGACCGTATGCATCAAGGCCTGTCTGGTGCCCCAGCCACCTCCCAAAGGCTAATGGAGAAGACTGTGGGTGACATGAAACTGATCAAGGTGTTGGTGTACTTAGAAGACATCATCCTTTTCGGCAAGACCCTGGAAGAGCGTGAAGAGCATCTGCAGAAGGTCATGAAGAGACTCCATGATGAGGGGGGTTGAAGCTGTCTCTGGAAAAGTGTCAGTTTTATCAACCCTCAGTCAACTACCTTGGCCACATTGTGTCTGCTGACAAAATGGCCACCGACATCCAGAAGCTGGAGGCTGTCACCTCCTACCAACGTGACTGAGCTTAGGTCATTTCTGGGATTCTGCTCTTATTACAGACGTTTTTTCAAGGGATTTTCTAAGAAGAATAGGCCCAGCTGACACCTGAAAGGATACGAGCCTTATGTCAAGGAGCAGAACATCAACCTGGAGTAGGATCCAGGACCAAAGAGGTTGGAGTGTCAGCCGCTGGTGTCCCCAGATGTTATTGCAATGTCACCCAAGTTGGGGATGAAGGTCTGCCCAAGCTGTCAAAGAAAGACCTGCAGAGGGACCAGTTGGAGGACCCTCCCTATAGATTGGCATTGAAGGCCTTGGAGAGCCAACACCCCAACTTGCTCCTCACTGACTCCCCAAAGGAAACCCATCTGCTGCACCAAGAATGGGATTGGTTTCAGGTGCACATCGGTTTCAATGCAGAGTGGCCCCTCTGACAATTCTGAAGAAAAACTGCAGCTATTCCTACCTGAAAAACATAGGGAGACCGTATTAACTGCCCTACACGACAACCATGGACACCTAGGGCTCAAGAGGACTTTGCAGCTGGTGAGGGACCGGTTCTACCGGCCCTGCATGCAGGCTGAAGTAGAGGACTATTGCCACTCCTGCATCAGATGTATCCAAAGAAAGACTTTGCCTTACCTAGCTGCCCCAATGGGCCATCTTCAGAGTCAGGGACCAATGGAGCTGGTGTGCATTGACATTCTGTGCTTGGAGCCTGATCTGAGGGAGCAGGGAAATATCCTGGTAGTGACTGACCATTTCCCTCGGTATGCCCGGGCGTTTTTCACGAGGAACCAACAAGCATCCACAGTGGCCAAGATCTTCGCTGAGAAATTCTTTGTGCACTATGGTCTGTCCCAATGCATCCACTCTGATCAAGGGAGAGATTTTGAGAGTAGTCTCATCAAGAGACTTTTAGACCTGTTGGGCATCAGGAAGTCTAAAACCACCCCGTATCATCCGCAAGGAGATCCTCAACCGAACCCTCCTGGATATGCTCGGAACTCTAAATTCAGATCAAAAGCAGCAGGCATATAGTGGCTATTGTGCATGCCTATAACAGCACCACCAATGATGCCACAGGTTACTCTCCCTATAGTTTGATGTACGGACCCTAGGCCCAGCTGCCAGTAGACTTGGCCTTCGGCACATCTCTCGACCATACCTCACCAACTTCCGACAGAGGGTATGTGGATCACCTACAGAGACGTCTGAAAACCACCTATAATAACGCTCAAGCTACCTCACATGCCCGAGGACGGAGAAACAAAATAAACTTTGACCTCAGGTACGAGTGCAGAACAGCCGGATGAGAAGGTACTGCTGAGAAACCTGGGTGTCCCTGGAAAGCACAAGTTGGCTGACTACTGGAAGTCACAGCCCTACGTGGTTTGCAAGCATCTGCCAGGAAACCCAGTATATTAAATCCGGCCAGAGGGAAGCACAGGCCCGCTGAAGACTTGGCATCGCAATCATCTGTTGCCTCTGTCAGAAGCAGTTCATATGCCACCACAGCCAGATTTACAGTCCACACCCACGGCCTCTCAAAGATCCCGGCCAGTGACTAGATCTCACTCTGTACCCCTTACTGAAGATGAAAACAGCGATGATGAATAGAAAGATTGTCTGTGGTCATCACAAATGGCAGGGCCTATTACACCACCCCCCCCCTTTTTCTTCTCCTCCCAAGGGGATGAGGTGATTCTCAGGCCAGAGGCACCTGAGTTTGTACCTCAAAGTCCACCTTTTGAAGAGTTGGAAGACCCTCAATCTTTCCTGCTGACAACAGACCCCTAAGGGTGAGAAGAATGAAGAGATGTGGTGGGAAGTATTTGTATGATGTAGTGGAGATGAGATGGAGCTCTCTGTGAGGAGGATGTGGTGGCTCTGAGAAGAGCCTTTGTGTTGTGTGGGGGGGGGGGGCGATGAGGAGGTCGGTGGGGGGTGTATTATGCCCCCTCTCCGCGGATGCGGCGTGCCAGCTGGAAGTCAAACCTTCATTGAGGAAGCTGAAGCTGATATGCAGGAAGAAGAAGAGACCAGTGTGCCTGTAACCCCAGAACCTAAAGGACAGCGAGAGCGAAGGGTTATTCACCAGCCCAAAAGACAAACATATGATACTTTGGGTGAAAGCTCTGAGGAGGTCGTTCTCATTGCAAAAAGGACTCTTGAAGTAACTGGTCTTCCACTGCAGATTTGGTGGTGGACAATCCCAACTTACTGTCAGGGCTGGGCTCAGCCCCTCCTTCTCTGAGCTGGCCGCTCAGCTGTAGGCAAATTGCTCCTATCTCTCCACAGTTACTCAGCTGTTGATGATATCCTGCTCTTCAGTCCTGCCTACTTAAGCCGTCCAGCCCAGAGTATCTCTGCCTTGGCCTTGGTCAACATCACAGAAACAATCTCCTGTGATCCTGTTCAACACATGCTTTGCTGACATCCCTTCTGACTCCAGATCCTGCTTGCTGTTCCACTACATTGATCCCTGAC
Organism: Lithobates pipiens; assembly: GCF_037356315.1. Classification (NCBI taxonomy): domain Eukaryota; kingdom Metazoa; phylum Chordata; class Amphibia; order Anura; family Ranidae; genus Lithobates; species Lithobates pipiens. Next base: position 21,925,907 of record NW_027507811.1, read on the forward strand.
TTCTGGCTTGGCTGACTATCCGTTCCGTTTACTGAACTTTGGCTGTGTTTTGACTACGTTTGTTCTTTTTACTTTTATTATTAAACAAGTGTGATTTGATTGCACTTCTGTCTCGGCCTGATTTCTTGGTTTCTGACACTCACCCCCTGGCACATCTAGCTGGGCCATTCCAGTTAAGGTTAATTGGTGGGATGATCCTCTGCCAGGGTTTTATGCAGATGTAAATTGTATGGTTTCCTGTGCACACTAACCTGTTTTTTTTTTTTTTCGTGTGTATATCAAAAGCATGTAACAGGTCATAGACTCTTTACCTCCTTTGGCAGACCAAAGGTTCTTTGGTGGGGGAAGTGTGTAGCGGGGGCTGCTCTGTCACCCGTGGTCCCGCACCTCCCGCCATTCCTGCCGGCGACCGCTGGACTGAATAGACACTGACACAGGCACTCACTGATGGAGAGCATGCCTGTCAGTCCCTGTGAGGGATTTCTCCCCCTCCTTCTCCTCTTCCTGTGTCCCTATTGGCAGGGAGAGGGAGCCAATCAAGCAGCAGCAGAGGACCACGGGACTTGAAGCCTTATCACAATACAGCCCCATTGATTTCTACAGGGGGTGGAACGACCAAGCCCACTATGCTTTGCAAGAAGGGGGGGGCTAGCTAAAGACTTAAGCTTGTTGGTCTGAGGAGAGATCACCATGAGGCAGGGTGGTGAATGGAGGTGTGAGGAGAGACTACAGGCACCCGCTGAAGAACCATCCAAAGACGGTTCCAGAGACCATCCAGAGATGGTTGAAGATTGATGTGCCTTCTGTACCACCTACTATCTCTATTTTGATGTGGAATATATCTGAAATTATATGAGATCTAACATTAAAACCACTTGATCTTACTGGATCTAATGAATATCCAGAAAATTTGTTAAGGGGGCCAACCCGTCCATATGTACCACTTAATATCTCTATTTTGATGTGGAATATCTCTGAAATGATGGGAGATCTAACATTAAAACCACTTGATCTTACTGGATCTAATGAATATCCAGAAAATTTGCTAAGGGGGCCAACCCGTCCATATGTACCACTTAATATCTCTATTTTGATGTGGAATATCTCTGAAATGATGGGAGATCTAACAATAAAACCACTTGATCTTACTGGATCTAACGAATATCTATTAGCCTAAATGATTTGTGGCCAGAAAAGTGCATGGGGGGGGGGGGGTCTAACCCTAACTCTAATCCATCCATATGTACCACCTAATATCTCTATTTTTATGTGGAATATCTCTGAAATGATGTGAGATCTAACGTTAAAACCACTCGATCTTACCGGATTTAACGAATATCTATCAGCCTGAATGATTTTTGGCCAGAAAATTTGATAAGGGGGGGCTGATGACGTGTTAGACCCCCTGCAAATAACTGTTAAGGTCGGTTCACACTGGAACGACTTGTCCCGTTCTGTACAATGGAACCGTTCTAAAGGTTCCTGTACGATTTTGGGGGTGACTTGAGGCGACTTGCATTGACTTCTATAGAGAAGTCGTTTTGCAAGTTGCCGCAGCGGTCGTGTCCAGGTCGCCTGAACCGACACTTAATATTGCTTCTTCTGTGTGAGATCTAACGCAAACTACGATTGATCTAACAAAGATCTAACAAACTGCATAAGATTTTTTCAAAAATGTTGATATGGGGGGGCTAACCCGGCAGAGGTCCTCCTATTCCTCCTATATTGATTTGCATTGTAACTGTACTGTTTTGCCCCCATGTTGTAAATCGCACTGTAAACTGTTGGTGCTATATAAATCCCGAATAATAATAATAATAGATGTAACATGATAGAGGACCAAGAGGAAGCCTGCAAAATGTGTAACTAACACAGACTGCAGTATTTATATTGAACACAAGGTGGTGATGTTACTGGGAACACACAGACAGGAAGTGATTGTAGAAGTAGGAACAGGAAGTTCCAACTGAAAGGTGAGTTGCGAGGAAGTAGAGAGGAGACATTGCTGGAACTGGCAGCAAAGAAGGTAATAAGATCTTATTTTATTTTATATTTACACCCAGTAACCCCCCGTCATGTCCGTCCTCTTTCTCCATAGTCACTGTTTTTTGTTATGATTTATATTATAGATACTTTTTAAAATATAGAACCATTTATCCAACTGTCCATCCAGAGCCTCTGGTTTATAGACCAGATACATCCTAAATATAGAGCCATTTATCCAACTGTCCATCCAGAGCCTCTGGTTTATAGATCAGATACAACCCAACAGATATTGTCCTGGTTCCACCATAGGCATCACTAGTGCTAAGAACCCAAGGGCTTGCGCCCCTCATTTTATTCAGGGTGCCTTGGGTCTCAAGCATATGACTACCTGACAATTTTCTGTTTCAGTTTTGTCACTGTAGTGCCATTGCCACTTACACTGCAACGCCAGCTTCTTCTGCTGTCAGACCTCAGGAACAGAGGCAGTTCAGAGCCAAGGAAGAGCATCCCTAAAGCTCTGCAGGACTTCCCCTTGGCTGGGTCTGATGATCACTCTCTGCATTATGCACTCCTGACCACTGCACTGTGCGCTTTACATGCTCCTAACCCCTACACTCTGTGCATTGGGCATTACTGAACTCTGTGTTATGCAATCCTTTGCCCCCCTGTGTGTCTGCCTTTCTGATCCCTGCACTCTGAGCCTTACACTCTTCCGAGCTAGGCCCCCTGTGTGTTACACATTCCTGACCCCTGCACTCTGTTACCATGACACAAACACATTTCTAAACCTTCCTCACTTATGGTTGGAGGGATTAAAGGGAATCTCTATTTGTCTAAGAGTTCTAATGATGAGCACAGCCGTTATGTTAATTGTCTGCAGGGATCTTGTATGGATCACATGATCTCATCAATGAGGATGGAGGAGGACCCGAGTCACATGACTGAGAGGATATTTAAACTCACCCTGGAGATCATCTACCTGCTGACCGGAGAGGTGAGGAGGATTCTGGGAGGTCACATGACATCACTCTTATCTCTATTAATAAAACACAGACCTGACCGGAGAGGTGAGGAGGATTATGGGAGGTCACATGACATCACTCTTATCTCTATTATCCACTTCCTGACCAGGCTATTTTTTTTTCTCGATGCGGCACTGCATTATTTTTACTGACAATTGTGCGGTTGTGCGGCGCTGTACCCAAATACAATTTTATGTCCTTTTTTTTTCTCCACAATTAGAGCTTTCTTTTGGTGGTCTTCGCTCACCTCTGAAGTTTTTATTTTTTACTTTCTGCTATAAATCACATCCAATAAAAATGTAAATCAAATTTCTTGATCAGTTTAGGCCAATATGTATTGTATTACATATTTTTGGTTAAAAAAAAATCCCAAAAAGCGTATATTGATTGGTTTGCGCAAAAGTTATGGCGTCTACAATCTATGGGATAGATTTATGGACTTTATCCTTTTTTTTAAATTGTTTTTACTATTAATGGCGGTGATATGCATTTTTAGCAGGATTGCGACGGGCAAATCTGACACTAAGTGACACTTTTTTGGGACCAGTGACACCAATACAGTGATCAGTGCTAAAGAAATGCACCGTCACTGTATAAATTAAACTGGCAGTGACAGGGAAGGGGTTAACAGGGGCAATCAAAGGGTTAACTGTGTTCCCTGGATGTGCTTTCTTACTGTGTGGGGGATGGACTGACTCAAAGAAGAGAGACATCTGTGTTTCTGATTAGGAGGAACCACAGATCTTTCTCTTCTTGTCTGAGAGAACGACGGTCTGCCTTGTTTACATAGGCAGACTGCCGTTCTGTCTCTCCAGCGAATGATCAGGGGTGGCCACTGGACCCGCTCAAACAAAAAGGGAGGTAAAACCACGCTGAGACCTAAAAAATTTTTATATAACGATCAAGAATATAAATGAAAAAATAAGTAAAAAAATCACAGGGCTGCTGCTCAACTGTGGGATACGCACACAATCAGTAGAAATAGAAAAAAAGAGAGCTGCGCCAATGCATAAAAGTAACTGTCACGATTATAAGTAAACCGCACTACATTCACCATAGAGTCTTTCACTTATATTAATAAAAGTCCATAGTAAAAAAGTTCATAGTAGAAAAAATTATTTAAGTTGGAAATAAATCACTCGGCTTCAAATGGACGCACCACAGTGATTCCACACAAATATCAAAAATGTGCCCAGCCACCGAGAAAAGATTGCGCTTACCAGATGGTAAAAGCGTAAGGAGCATTATGGTAAGAGCCAATCGCAACCTCTCACCTGTACCAGATGTCTTTGCTATCCCAGGGGCGACACTTCATATGCTGTAGATCATTACGCTTCCCATAGTGTAAAACCATTAACAATCCTTTCATTATAAACAAAATGCACTTACATAAAAATATATATATTCGATCGTATAAATACAAGCCGGCCGGAAAACTCGGGAGCCCGTCCTCCTCTCGTTCAGCGTGCCCTCCCACTGGACACGCTGATTGGCTCCTGTTGTGTCTAATCACAGCGGGAGTGCGGCTCTGGCAGGGGGGCGCACCTCAGAGCCAATGGTAGAAATCGGGTACAGGTACAGGATTTTGTGCTTAAGGGCCACCCTGTCGCAGTATATGTACATTGGGTGGTCCTTAAGTGCTTAATAAAACACTGACCTGACCAGAGAGGTGAGGAGGATTCTGGGAGGTCACATGACATCACTCTTATCTCTATTAATAAAACACTGACCTGACCGGAGAGGTGAGGAGGATTCTGGGAGGTCACATGACATCACTCTTATCTCTATTAATAAAACACAGACCTGACCGGAGAGGTGAGGAGGATTCTGGGAGGTCACATGACATCACTCTTATCTCTATTAATAAAACACAAAGCTGATTGGAGTGATGAGGATTCTGGGAGGTCACATGACATTATTGTTGCTCTTTCAATGCAGAGTTTTCCTCCGGTGAAGCCTGGTGACCATCTAATCATCACAGTGCCTTCACCTCAGTCTATGAAACCTAAGAGACACAATAGCAAGAAGATTCTAGAAGTCGCCAAGAAGATCATTGATCTGCTGACAGGAGAGGTGAGCGGTGCCGGGAATTCTGGGACATTATCCAGTAACAGACAAGGGATGTGTCTGGATGGTGACTGTATCATTGTGTGTGTCAGGTTCCTATAAGGTGTCAGGATATCACAGTCACTGTGGAGGAGTATTTAGAAGGACACATGGATCTCTCCAAGGATGTCGCACCTCCGGGTAAGAGACTTTATTGTAAAGGAGAGAGCAGTAAGGAGGCTCCACCTAGATCCCCCATCATCTGATAAACACATAGAAACAATGTATTCAGTCAGTGTGTGTGTTTCCTACAGATGGATCCAGTAATGGGAACCGACCAGAGAGATGTCCCCGTCCTCTGTATTCCCGGGATTGCACACAGGAAGATCTCACCATCTCACAAAGAGTTAAGGAAAAAAAATATGATTTAACAGCTGATAATTACATTTTTGACCTGTTCAGGACTATGTTTTTAAAGCTAATCTCACTTTTATTAAATATTCAGGGTATAAACCAGAGTGGTTGGAAATATCCTGTTAAAGAATGGATAAAAGAGGAGGATGATGAGGTTGGTGTGATGGAGAAGTTTTCTGAAGGACACAAAGATCCCTTCAAGGATGTTGTGATTGAGACATTCAGTGACACAAACCCACCAGAGAGATGTCCCCGTCCTCTGTATTCCACACAGGAAGATCACACCATCCCCCACCATCATCAGGTAGGTGGACTTGGTGTATAGAACACAGAAGTTATTTGGAACTTTGTGAGAGGACATTCTTCTATGTAATCACCTGTTCTAATGTTGACGTCTTCATCTGAAGTACAACTTTTGCTCCTCCCCCCCCCCCATTTCCATCCAGTTTTCTCCAAACGCTTTTTTTTAAAATTTATTACATAACTATATGTACCTTCTGTGGATTTTGGGTCTAGTCACGTGATTTCAAGGGTCCTCTTCATCCTTTTGTTCTTCCAATGGTGGTCATGTGCTGAATGACAACGTGCTGTTATTTGCGCCTCTGTGTCCAGGCTGGTGTTAGTTCAAAGCTCCCTAGACACTTAGGAAATTGGCAGGGTTACAGACCTGATTTTTCTCTACTGCAGGTCAGCTACCGGATGTAGTTTCTGTGTCCACCAGCAGGTGTCTCCCAGCAGCCAACATATTCTATTAATTAGTCTTCCCCTGATGCTGGTTGCTGGGAGGGTATTTAGTCTCTCCTCTGTTGGTACACTTTGTGTCAGTGTTTTGTTTTGTTGTTTTAAGTCAGATACTGAGTGCCATTTAGCCTGCTCCTGATCTTGCTCTTGCCGTACACCAGTGATGGTGAACCTTGGCACCCCAGATGTTTTGGAACTACATTTCCCATGATGCTTATGCAGTCTGCAGTATAGTTGAGCATCATGGGAAATGTATTTCTAAATCATCTGGGGTGCCAAGTTTCGCCATCACTGCCCTACACCCTGCTGCTGTATATCTGCTCCCCTTGTTCCTGATCCCAGCCCTAGTGCCTCCTTCCTTGAATCTCCAGTATTCCCTGTGACCTGTGTGCAGTGTTGGCAACCTGACTGATATTTACTGACACGACACCCAAAATTTACGGGCACAGCCAAGCTGGCATTTCCAAAAGATACAAAATTACAGTTTTAAGTGCAAATTTCAGTATTTAGGTTGCAAACAAGTACAGTATGCAATTAGCAATGTGATTTAAGGTAGATATTAAGGCAAAAAACATATTTTTTTATTTTATTTTCCATATAGGAAGTAAGTAGCTCAGGGACAGGGCTCAGGAGGGCAAGAAATTTGAATGGGCGGCACACACACATGAAATTGACTCTCACAGTGACCCTTACAGTAGTGTGCAGCAGCACAGATGATGAAGATGACACCTCACCGACACAACATGTCCCCTCCTGAGTCACAGTGACAGTCTCTCTCCACGCTGGGGTGGTCCCTTCAGTCCAAACAGCACTGACAGTCCCGCTCCCGGCTTGCCTTGCTCCCGTCACGCAGACCCGAACATGAGGCTCCGGCTGCTCCGTTCGGCTCCCTTGCACCATGACATCACACAACGCGCTTGGGCATTGCCTCTGTCGGACCCGCCCACTCGTCGGCGCTGCCTGAACTCACTGTAGCAGGCACTCGGATGGTCTATTTCCCAAAGACAACCTCTGGATATGACGCTGAGCACGTGACCTCAACTTCTTTGGTCGACCATGGCGAGGCCTGTTCTGAGTGGAACCTGTCCTGATAAACCGCTGTATGGTCTTGACCACCATGCTGCAGCTCAGTTTCAAGGTCTTGGCAATCTTCTTATAGCCTAGGCCATCTTTATGTAGAGCAACAATTCTTTTTTTCAGATCCTCAAAGTTCTTTGCCATGAGGTGCCACGTTGAACTTCCAGTGACCAGTATGAGAGAGTGAGAGCGATAACACCAAATTTAACACACCTGCTCCCCATTCACACCTGAGACCTTGTAAACACCGAGTCACATGACACCAGTGAGGGAAAATGGCTAATTGGGCCCAATTTGGACATTTTCACTTAGGGGTGTACTCACTTTTGTTGCCAGCGGTTTAGACTTTAGATTAATGGCTGTGTGTTGAGTTATTTTGAGGGGACAGCAAATTTACACTGTTATACAAGCTGTACACTCACTACTTTACATTGTAGACAAGTGTCATTTCTTCAGTGTTGTCACATGAAATGATAGAAGAAAATATTTACAAAAATATGAGGGGTGTACTCACTTTTGTGAGATACTGTATATGGTCTGGTCTCCGCTTCCTAAGTGTAACCATGCAGATCTGGTCATATCTGCTGCTGATTCCTGATGAGAATAATCAAGATGGCAGCAGTGGGAATATTCCATTTGGCATTTGTAGTGGCTCCATGAATCTTTAGAATATTAGCTGACACACGTGTGGAACTGGACCTTTTGGACTCTCCATCTCATTAACAATAGATGACTCTCGAAGAACTCTATGAAGAGGTTTAACCTTAAACTACGTAGAGGGTTCTTTACTGTAAGAGCAGCAAGGATGTGGAATTCCCTTCCACAGACGGTGGTCTCAGCGGGGAGCATCGATAGTTTCATGAAACTATTAGATAAGCACCTGAACAACCGCAACATACAGGGATATACAATAAAATACTGACATATAATCACACACATAGGTTGGACTTGATGGACTTGTGTCTTTTTTCAACCTCACCTACTGTGTAACTGTATGTAAAACACATTCTCATTCCAATCACCATCTAAGAATAGAAAGAGACTATTGTAAAGTTTAAAAATCGTAGCACAATATAACCAACCATTAATCTACGGCAAATCTTGTATATTTTATCACATTAAAATACACTATATTCCCAAAAGTATTGGGACGCCTGCCTTTACACGCTCATGAACTTTAATGGCATCCCAGTCTTGGTCCGTAGGGTTCAATATTGAGTTGGCCCACCCTTTGCAGCTCTAACAGCTTCAACTCTAAATCATTTGGTGGATGGGGGATTATGGTGTGGGGGAGGTTCAGGGGTTGGGCTTGGCCCCTTAGTTCCAGTGAAGAGAACTCTTTATGGACCTTGCTTTGTGCACTGGTGCACAGTCATGTTGGAACAGGAAGGGGCCGTCCCGAAACTGTTCCCACAAAGTTGGCAGCATGACATTGTCCAAAATGTCTTGGTATGCTGACACCTTAAGAGTTCCCTTCACTGGAACTAAGGGGTTAAGCCCAACCCCCACACCATAATCCTCCATCCACCAAATGATTTGGACCAGTGCACAAAGCAAGGCCCAGGTGCCATTCAAGTAATTACATTGCTTGCGTAGAAAAAAAAACCCACACACATTTAGTGATGTATTAACCACTTGACCACTGGGCACTTAAACACCCTTAATAACCAGACCAATTTTCAGCTTTCGGTGCTCTCGCATTTTGAATGACAATTACTCAGTCATGCAACACTGGACCTATATGAAATTTTTGTCCTTTTTTTCACACAAATAGAGCTTTCTTTTGGTGGTATTTAATCACCGCTGGGTTTTTTATTTTTTGTGCTATAAAAGAAAAAATACCGAAAATTCTGTAAAAAAACGAATTTTTCTTTGTTTCTGTTAGAAAATTTAGCAGATTAGTAATTTTTTCTTCATAAATTTTGGCCAAAATTTATACTACTACATATCTTTGGTAAAAATAAGTACAAATTGGTGGATATTATTTGGTCTTTGTGAAAGTTATAGAGTCCACAAGCTATGGTGCCAATATCTGAAAATTGATCACACCTGAAGGACTGACGGCCTATTTCAATTCTTGAGACCCTAACATGCCAGAAAAGTACAAATACCCCCCAAATGACCCCTTTTTGGAAAGAAGACATTCCAAGGTATTTAGTAAGAGGCATGATGAGTTTTTTGAAGTTGTCATTTTTTCCCACAATTCTTTGCAAAATCAAGATTCTTTTTACTTTTTTTTTTCACAAAATTGTCATATTATCAGGTTATTTCTCACACACAGCATATGCATACCACAAATTACACCCCAAAACACATTCTGCTATTACTCCCGAGTATGGTGATACCACATGTGTGAGACTTTTACACAGTGTGGCCACATACAGAGGCCCAACATGCAGGGAGCACCATCAGGTGTTCTGGAGCACCCAGGACAATTCTGACATTTCTCTCCTACATGTAAAAATCATCATTTATTTGCTAGAAAATTACATAGAACTCCAAAACATTATATATGTTTTTTTAGCAAACACCCTGGAGAATACAATGGTGGTCTTTGCAACTTTTTATCTCGCACGGTATTTGCGCAGTAATTTTTCGAATGCTTTTTTTTGGAAAAAAAACTGTTTTGTGCTTAAAAAAAAAAAAAACACAGTAAAGTTAGCCCAATTTTTGCATAATGTGAAAGATGAAGTTACGCTGAGTAAATAGATACCTAATATGTCACTCTTCAAAATTGCACACGCTCGTGGAATGGCGGCAAACGTCGCTACTTAAAAATCCCCATAGGCGACGATTTACATTTTTTTTACTGGTTATATGTTTTGAGTTACAGAGGAGGTCTAGGGCTATAATTATTTCTCTCGCTCTAACGTTCGCAGCGATACCTCACATGTGTGGTTTGAACACCGTTTTCATATGTGGGCGGGACTTACGCATGCGTTCGCTTCTGCATGCGAGCACATGGGGACAGGGGCGCTTTAAAAAAAACATTTTTTTTTATTGTTCATTTTACTTTATTTATTTTAGTTTGACATTTTTTTCCCCAAAAATAATTTTTTTTATCACTTTTATTCCTATTACAAGGAATGTAAACATCCCTTGTAATAGGAATATGGCATGACAGGTCCTCTTTACAGTGAGATGTGGGGTCAATAAGACCCCGCATCTCACCTCTAAGCTGGGAAGCCTGAAAAAAAAAAAAGATTCTGGCTTTGATCGTATTAGCGATTCGGTAGAAGCACCGGAGGGCGGAGGGCGGCGGGAGATGTCTATGGCTGGGTATTGCAGGGTATCACCGACTATGGCTGGGTATCTCAGAGCATGGTGTTGCAGAGTACTGCGTTGCAGAGCATTGCAGGGTATTGGCGGGTGTTGCAGAGCATTGCAGAGTGTTGCAGGGTATTGGTGGGTGTTGCAGAGCATTGCAGAGTGTTGCAGGGTATCGGCGGGGGTTGCAGAGCATTGCAGAGTGTTGCAGGGTATCGGCGGGGGTTGCAGAGCATTGCAGAGTGTTGCAGGGTATCGGCGGGGGTTGCAGAGCATTGCAGAGTGTTGCAGGGTATTGGCGGGTGTTGCAGAGTGTTGCAGGGTATTGCAGAAATAGCGTTGCGGAGTGTTGCAGGGCATTGCGGAGTGTTGCAGGGCATTGCGGAGTGTTGCAGGGCATTGCGGAGTGTTGCAGGGCATTGCGGAGTGTTGCAGGGCAATGCGGAGTGTTGCAGGGCAATGCGGAGTGTTGCAGGGCAATGCGGAGTATTTGCAGGGCATTGCAGAGTATTTGCAGGGCATTGCAGAGTATTTGCAGGGAATTGCAGAGTATTTGCAGGGAATTGCAGAGTAATGCAGACTATTTGCAGGGAATTGCAGAGTAATGCAGAGTATTTGCAGGGAATTGCAGAGTAATGCAGAGTATTTGCAGGGAATTGCAGAGTAATGCAGAGTATTTGCAGGGAATTGCAGAGTAATGCAGAGTATTTGCAGGGAATTGCAGAGTAATGCAGAGTATTTGCAGGGAATTGCAGAGTAATGCAGAGTATTTGCAGGGAATTGAGGGGTTAATTTTCGGTGAGCAGCGATGTGGGCACTGCAGATGCAGCCCACATCGCTGCTGACACCGATCTCTTCCCCCTCCGCTGTACCGATCGGTACAGAGAGGGGAGGGAGGAACCGGCGTCATAACATGACGCCGGCTTGTTTACAAGTGATCACTCCGTCATTTGACGGAGCGATCACGTGGTAAACGGCCGCGATGAGCGGCCGTTTACCGTGATTCGTGATGCGCCGGGTCCACTGGACCCAGCGGTCACGGATGCTCTCGTGTGCGCGCCCCAGGGGGCGCGCGAGAGCAGAATTCTGGGAGGCCGTTAATTAACGGCCTCTCAGAGTTAAACAACCGCCCTGAAGCCGTTAATCGGCAATGGGCGGTTGTTAAGTGGTTAATAAGTGTAGAGCTGTATCCATCTGTATCTATTTGTATCTTTTATACCAGCCTGGAGTTCGGCTTTAATAGATTTTTCTCATATCGTCTTCCAGGACAGCCTCTGAGATATAGAGCTCCTCCCTCCGGGACAGGAAACACGTCAACCCAATCAAATAAAAGGGTGGTCCTCCAGGCCCTCCTCAGTTTTTGTGTTTCCCGCTGGACGGGAAGGAGCACGTCGGAACTAGTAGGGGAGCTCCTTTTTCTCAGGGGATGTCCTGGGGGAGCACCTGGTGGACCTTGCCCATAGCACCCCTCGGTCCGTTTGGAGGGAGGAGAGGGTAGCTATCAGTCCCCGCTGCCATGAAACGTGCAGAGAGAACGGGACCCCGATGTGCGGCAATCTTCCCCCACTATTTCGCTAACCGCTCGTACCTGGCCGGTCGGATGGCAGGCGAAAGACGTTCGGATCCACTGGCTGGCTTTCGGGTACTGCAGGCGATGCGGTCGTAAGGAATGAATGGCGTGAGTGGGCGGAGTTTTTGCATTCCAGCATTCGGAAGTGCGAGAGACGCACTTCCGCCAGAATCGCATCATCAGGGGGCGCCGCTGGATCTGTTCCAGTCCTCTGGGCGTGGCGGTGTGGCTACAGGGCTGTCTGGAGCGGTGTAAGGACTCAGGGAGACTGAGTAAAACACAGGAACCATGGAGGGCGCAGTTGTGCAGGTGGACTCCGGTTCGGCAGGCTCCAGAACCTCCCAGGTAAGCTTGGTGAGGGCAGACCAGGTCTTACACTGGGGCGTTGAGGGGTCACTTTGACCATAGTACCCTCCCGGGGTAGGGAACCTGCTGGTGAGGGGGGCACTTCCTAGGCAGACCCTAGAAGCACAGTGGTGTGGTCAGGGGTGGTATTTTAATGGGACCCTGTTTTTCTTTGTTTTTTAGGTCAAACAGGACAGAGCCCAGATACCTTTGCCCAGAAGGAAATGTGCCGTGTGTGGGGCTAAGTTAGGCACCAGTTGGGAGAAGCCGCTTTGCCCGGATTGTGTCAGTAGCCTTGTTAAGGAGGACTCGGTGGCAGCTTGTCACAAAGTTTTGACATCCGTAAAGGATGAGATTGCATCCACTTTCCAATCATTTAAGAGTATGATGGATATGATGCAGGGTCCTTCTGTCTCCTTACCCAGGGCCGTGAGCATGCCTTCCTTGTTTGAGCCGAGTCAGGAGGAAGAGGTGGATAAGGAGAGGGTACCAAGGTCGCTAGCCTCCTCTCGGAGAGAGTCTACTTCTGAGTCAGATACAAGTTATCTTTGGACGACGTAGGTGACCTCCTTAAGGCAATATATGACACACTGGAGATCAAGGAAGAACAGGTCCAACTTTCAAAGCACAACATGATGTATCAGGGGTCGAGTGTACTGAAAGACAGGGTATTCCCCATTCATAAATCACTGATTGAGGCGATTCTGCTGGAGTGGGAACAATCAGAAAAGAGGCTGTTTTTTTTTTCAGGCAGCCTTAAAAGGAGGTTCCCTTTTGAGACGGATGCGGTGCATCCCTGGAACAAGGTTCCCAAGCTTGATGCCCCCTTGGCTAAAGTCTCAAAAAAGACGGATTTGGCCTTTGATGATATGGGTTCACTCAGGGACCCCATGGATAAGAGGGGAGACGTACTGCTTAAGAGGACCTGGGATGCCTCTTCGATCGGGCTTAAACCAGCCCTAGCAGCTACATATGTGGCCAGAAACTTAGAGTGTTGGCTTACATAGTTGCAGTCACATATTTCAGTGGGCACTTCCAGGCAACAACTGTTGAAGTCCTTTCTGCTACTGTTCAAGGCAATGTGGTTTTTGGCCGACTCCTCTGCGGAGTCAGTCAAGTTATCCGCTGCGTTAGTGAACGCAGCCAGAAGGGCCGTATGGCTTAAGACCTGGACAGGGGACGCAGCTACGAAATTGAAACTGTGCGGATTACCTTTTTCAGGGGACCACTTGTTCGGGCCTGGCCTGCAAGAGGCGTTAGAGCGCACGCAGGATAAGAAGAAAGCTTTCCCAGAGAATAAAAAGAAGGCTGAAGGAAAGCGTTTTTGTCGAGGCTCTAGGCAGCAGAACCTGCAGGAAAGGGAGGTTCGCCCCAAAAAGCATTGGTCGGGTCACAAGGGGAGGGGCAGAGGAGGGATCTTATTCAATCCTCCTCAACCCTCCTCTAAAACCCAGTGACTCCTGTGTCCCGGTGAGGGGGAAGGCTGGGGAAGTTCCTTCCACAATGGGTCGCTTCAACCGAAAGTCCGTTCATACGAGATGTAATAAGGAACGGCTACAGGTTGGAGTTTGCTTCAGTTCCCCTCCAGAGTTTTCAGGTAACCAAGTTACCAAGAGAAGGCGAAGGCTCTGGGTCTTCTTCTGGGAGACCTGGTAGACCAAGAAGTACTGGTACAGGTACCTCTGGAGGAACGAAGCTTGGGGGTTTACTCCCATGTGTTCGTGGTAAAGAAGCCTTCAGGGAAATTCAGGTTGATCCTGAATCTCCGCCCCTTGAACAGGTTCATAAAATACAAGCGGTTCTGGATGGAGTCAATCTTCTCGGTAAACAAGTTTCTGTTTCGGGGTTGTCGCATGGCCACCGTGGACCTCAGGGATGCATATTTGCATATCCCGATTCATCCGGAGTCCCAGAGGTTTCTCAGGTTAGCAGTGCAGACGAACACAGGAGTGGTACACCTCCAGTTTCGAGCGCTTCCTTTTGGGCTCTCGGCCTCACCAAGGATCTTTACAAAGGTACTGGCAGAGGCGCTGGCCCCGTTAAGGCTCAGGGCTATAACAGTGATTCCATATCTGGACAATCTACTGTTTATAGCTCAGTCGGCCCAACAGCTGGAGAAAGATGTGCAGGAGGCATTGGTTTTCCTGCGTTCACTGGGGTGGCTGATCAACCAGGAAAAATCCCAGTTGACCCCCTCACAGGAAGTCCTGTATCTAGGGTACAGGATCTCTTTGGTGGAGATGAGGGTGTTTCTTCCGGCAGAGAAGATCAATAAGCTAGAGCAGGCGGTAGCCCAGCTTCAATCAGGTCGAGAAGCCCAGATCGGAGAGGTCATGAGAGTCCTGGGATTGATGACATCATGTTTTCCAGCGGTGGCCTGGGCAAGGCATCATCAGCACCCGTTGCAAAGACTTATGCTCCGTTATTGGTACGGCAGGAAGCAGAGCCTGGATCAGGTTATGCCCCTATCTTCTGCCGTCAGGAGGTCTCTGTGGTGGTGGCGGGACCAAGTCAACCTGGACAAGGGTCTTCCCTGGTCCCCACAGGCCACGGTGGTGGTCACGACCGATGCCAATGTGTTTGGTTGGGGTGCCCACCTAGAGGGAATCTTAGCCCAAGAAACCTGGTTGAAAATATAGGCAGGTCGTTCCTCAAACCAGAAAGAGCTTCTGGGGGTTTGGAATGCTATAGAAACCTTCCAGTCCCAGATACAGGGCAGGGATCTGCAGGTTCAGTCAGACAATGTGGCAGCAGTAGCTTATCTGAACAAGCAGGGGGGAACCAGAAGCCCCGCGCTGCAGGCTATTGCAGACAGAATTTTCTGTTGGACCGAGAGGAACTTGTCCTCGATATCAGCGATTCATCTGAAGGTAGCTCAGAATTCGCTGGCCGATTTTCTCAGTCGGCAGAAGGTAGGCCAGGACGAGTGGTCCCTCAACGGGGAAGTGTTCGAGGAGATTGTGTCATGCTGGGGAAGGCCAGAAATAGACCTATTTGCAGCAGAAAGCAACAGGAAGGTGACACAGTTTTTTTCCATTCACCCACAGGATCAAGCCAGGGGGATAGACGCCTTTGCCAATCCATGGCATTTCGGCCTGTGCTATGCCTTCCCTCCTGTAAGGATGGTGGCGGAGGTTCTGCAGAAGTTCCAGTTGGAAGCTGCGGACCTCATTTTAGTGGCTCCTTTTTGGCCAAGGAGACCCTGGTTTGCCAGTATAAAGAGGTTGGCCGTTCATCCTCCACTGTTACTTCCGGTCAGGGAGGATTTGCTTTCCTAGGGGCCCATTCTGCATCCTCAGAAAGACTCAAGCTTGCGGCCTGGTATCTGAGGAACAGATCTTAAGATCACAAGGTTTCTCAGAGAGAGTGGTTAAGACCTTGTTAGAATGCCGTAAACCGGTAACTAGAGCGATTTACGCAAAGATAAGGGAAAAGGTTTAACTCCTGGTTGCGAGAACAGGGAGTTGGACATCCTGGGGTCCCGGCAGTCCTAGATTTTCTGCAAGCGGGGGTAGAGCTGGGCCTTTCTATCAGCACCCTAAAGGTACAGGTGGCGGCCTTAAGTGGTTTTTCTTCAGTCCTCTCTCCAGCAGAATCCTTTTGTCAAGAACTTCTTCAAAGCTCTGGCTAGATCCAGGCCTGTGAAGATGAAGACCTGTCCTACCTGGGATTTGTCCTTTAGTCCTTTAGTCCTTAGATCTTTGACCCGAGATCCCTTCGAGCCCTTAGAGAAGGCATCCCTTAAATGGAAAGTTCTGAAGACAGTTTTTTTTGATAGCGATCACCTCAGCCAGAAGGGTGAGTGATCTGCAAGCGCTCTCGATCAGGGAGCCGTTTTTATCAATTTTAGAGGACAGGGTAGTGCTTAAGGCTGACCCTAGTTTTCTCCCTAAGGTTGTGTCTACTTTTCATAGGACACAGGACAATTATTTTGCCAACGTTTTTTTTTTTTCAACCTCAGACAGGGATGAGGTGGGATCTTTTGCGTTTGTTAGATGTCAGAAGAAGCCTCTTAGTTTTTTTTTTGGAAGCTACTAGGGACTTCAGGAAGTCAGACTCACTTTTTGTTAATTTTTCGGGCGCTCGCAAGGGATGCAAGGCGTCCAAATCGTCCATCGACCAGGTGGATAAGAATGGCGATAGTTGAGGCCTATGAATTAGAGGGGAAGCAGGCTCCCTTATGCAGGCCATGCACGGTCGAATTTCGAATGAATTTTCTTTTCAAAATCAGAAAATTTGGGGGTTTTTTTGTGATCCGATGATGCCACCATTTTTCGAAATTCGGCCGACCAAGCCTTCAATTTCACCTCATATTGCTACAGAAAAGAATTTGCTTGGCTGGGAATCTTCTTTTCTCTCCGTAAATTTTCTTTTATCTCCGTACATTTTCTTTTCTTTTTTGCGTTTCTCGCACGATTCTCCCATCATTGATTAGAAAATCGTTCGTTTTTCTAAAAATTTCCAACATGTCCAATTCCTCAAATTTTATTTCCGCACAAAATCGGCTGTTGCTGCAGCCCACTAATGGTGCGAAATTCATACGAAAATTCTTAGATACGATTTTCGAAAGAAAATTCTTTCGAAATTCGAACCGTGTATGGCCGGCATTAGTTAAGTCACACTCTACCAGGGAGCGGTTTCTGTGTCATGGGCAGAGAAGGCTGGAGCCTCTCCGGAGGAGATCTGCAAGGCAGCAACTTGGTCCAGCTACTCTACTTTTGCAAGACATTACCGTCTGGATTTATTGTCTGATAAGGAAGAGACTTTTGGACGTAAGGTCCTCCCAGGCAGTGGTCCCGCCCTGACAAGGTGAGCTCCTTGCTTATCATCTCAGAGGCTGTCCTTTGAAGACGATACGAAAAAACCGGAGTTAGACTTACCGGTAACTCCTTTTTCTAGGAGTCTTCCAGGACAGCCTGGTTTCCCACCCAAAGTTGTTTAGTTTGACTAGTGGTGAGGATGTGTACTAACGTGGTTGTTAATGTGTTATGTCTTTCAGAGCCTTCCGGCAGTCCTTGGAGTAAAACTGAGGAGGGTCTGTAGGCAGGGGCGTACCTAGAGCATTTGGCACCTGGGGCGGATCCTATATCTGGCACCCCCCACCTTAAAATGTAAAAACACCCCACTGTGCCCCCTGCATACCTCTGCATCCTTCAATATCTTTTTGTCACTACTGTGTACCCCCCCTCTCCACAACTGCACCTCTGGACCCCTTTACATTACACATCACCCTGCACCTCTGGACCCCTTTACATTACACATCACCCTGCACCTCTGGACCCCTTTACATTACACAGGACCTTGCACCTAAGGACCTCTTTACATTACACAGCATCCTGCACCTCTGGACCCCTTTACATTACACAGCCCTTGTACCTCTGGACCCCTTTACATAACACAGTACCCCGAACCTCCTGACCCCTTTACATTACACAGCCCTTGTACCTCTGGACCCCTTTACATTACACAGCTCTCTGGACCCCTTTACATTAGACCGCGCCATGAACCTCTGGACCCCTTTACATCACACAGCCCTTGTACCTCTGGACCCCTTTACATTACACAGCACCCTGCACCTCTGCACCCCTTTACATTACAAGGCTCCTCACAGCTCTGGACCCTCTGCATGTTACACAGACCCCCTACAGTGCGGACCTCCCTACCGTACAGGCCCCCCATCTACAGTGTAGAACCCCCTACAGTACAGAATCCTCACCTACAGTGCAGACCCTCCTGTGTGGCACCCGGGGCAGCCCGCCCGCCCCCCACTTAGTCCGCCACTGCCTGGAGGACCACCCTTTTATTTGATTGGGTTGACGTGTTTCCTGTCCCGGAGGGAGGAGCCCTATATATCTCAGAGGTTGTTCTGGAAGACTCCTACAAAAAGAGTTACCGGTAAGTCTAACTCTGTTTTTTTTTTTTATTATTTTGGGGTTTAGGCTGAAGAACGGATTAATATAAAAGCTGAGGTTAAAGAGGAAGAAGCAGAGACGTATATGGGGGGTGATCAGCCGTCCACGGAGGAGGTCGGGATGATAATGAAAAGTGAACAGGAAGAAATGTGTCCACCTATCAACATAAGTAAGTATAGGTACTATGGAAGAAACGGGTCACAGTCTCATTATACTTCTGAGTATTCTCTGTTATTACTGACCTTTTTATATTTATTTTAAAAAAAATGTTCCCCAACAGATGGATGTGATGTCAGGAATTCCTCGGAGAGACGTCTTCTATTATCTGCTGATTGTAAGTCAGAAGATAATGTCATCACACAGGATCCTCCAGGAGGAAATCCAAATACACAAAATATACATCACAGACCTTCCTGTCCGGAGACATCAATGGATCCCTCTGATCAGGGGGAATCTTCTCATCAATCACATACTATGATTGGAAATATCCATGTAAGATCTCACACTGCAGATCCATCAACGGATCCTTCTAATCCCGAGGAATCTTCCTCACCCCACGAAGGAGATCACCGAGGTGACAATCTATTGTCATGTTTGGGGTGCGGGAAATCTTTCCAGACAAACTCTGAACTTCATACCCATCTCCGATCCCACACCCGTGTAACTCTTACATGTTCATACTGCGAGAAATCTTTTAATGAGGAAAGCGAATTTCTTACACATCAGAGACTTCACAAAGCTGAGAATCCTCATATTTGTTCAGCGTGCGGGAAATGTTTCACTGAAAAAAACGAACTACTTGTACACCGGAAAGTTCACGTCGGAGTGCGTCCTTTTCCTTGTTCTGAGTGCGGGAAATGTTTCACCGGGGAAAGGCAACTTCTAACACACCAGAGGCTTCACACGGGCGAGCGACCGTTTACATGCACGGAGTGTGGGAAGAGTTTCACTGAGAAAAAATGGCTTAATTCGCACCAGAGAGTTCACGCAAGTGAGCGCGCATATTCATGTTCAGAGTGCGGGAAATATTTCAGCCAGGAAAGAACCCTTGTTAAACACCAGAGAATTCACACAGGGGAGCGCCCCTATTCATGTTCAGAGTGCGGGAAAAGTTTCAGCCAGGAAACAACCCTTGTCAAACACCAGAGAATTCACACAGGTGAGCGCCCCTATTCATGTTCAGAGTGCGGGAAATGTTTCAATCATAAACGAGACCTTGTTAAACACCAAAAAACTCATACAGGCGAGCTTCCTTATTCATGTTCGGTGTGCGGGAAATGTTTTGTCGTGAAATGCGTACTTCTAGCACACCAGAGGATTCACACGGGCGAGCGTCCTTTTTCTTGCACGGAGTGCGGGAAAAGCTTCACTCAGAAAGGAAGCCTGACTATACACCAAAGACTTCACAAAAGCGAGCGGCCTTTTCCTTGTTTGGAGTGTGGGAGATCTTTCACTGTAAAAGCCAAGTTTCTCGCCCACCAGAGGAGTCACATGGAGGAGAGTACTTTTTCTTGTTCAGACTGCGGGAAATTTTTTAGTCTGAAAGCCCAGCTACTTGCACATCAGAAAAGCCACACGGGCAAACATCCTTTTCCCTGCCCTTTGTGCGGGATATGTTTCTCTGACAAGGGAAATCTTCATAAACACCAGAGGAGTCACACGGGTGAACGCCCTTTTGCGTGTTCAGAGTGCGGGAAAAGTTTTACACGTAAAGAAAATCTGATAAAACATCAAAGTACACACACCTGATGAGACTGTTAATACATGTAGCCGGGTTCTTGGCTAAGAATGAGATTGAGAGAAACACTGGCTGCAGCTGCTCTCTGTAGCTAGGTTTAGGTGGTTAGGTTTAGAGCCCCCCCCGCTTTACAGCTGCTACAGTTACCTATTGCTTATAGTAAGAGGTACACTATATTATCATAAGTATTGGGACACCTGCCTTTACACACACATGAACTTTAATGGCATCCCAGTCTTAGTCTGTAGGGTTCAATATTGAGTTGGCCCACCCTTTGCAGCTATAACAGCTTCAACTCTGGTGCAGAGCAGAGAGTGGACTAACCGCTGTTTGTGATCGGATGATGAGCAGCATTATTACTGGGGCTGGTGAGCTGCGGCTGGGGGATTCACTGTCTGCTGCTGGAGAGACTGAGTCCTTTAGGAACTGACCATACAGCCATCTCGTAGCCTTATTACTGCCAGCAACTATTCTCATGTTCACCTTGAGTACGACTAGACCCCAACACTAGCCGGTTGAAGAATTAAGTCTAAAGCCGGCCACGTTACAGCTGCTACACAGATACCTTTACCTACTGCTTATGCTAAGAGGTACCTCTCAGGGGACATTGCACCATATCATAGCCAATGTTTATTGCTGATTTATGAGTTGATTCCAGTGATACAGAACTCTATTCGAAGTTACTTTTGCCTAGCGATTATACACTCTAGTGGAATGTATCTGAACCTATTTTCTTTGTGTTCATTTATGCTCAAACCACCATTCATTCTAAGTCATACCAATACATTGAGTTAATTTTCAACTAAGCAGTCTTGTGTCTTTTTCCTGGTATTAATTCACAGCCAAACTAAAGGTATACATACTAGTGTTCTTTTAAGTTCTTACAGTGACTTACATTCAACCAGGTATGTTAGGAGGGCCTGAGGGTGTTTTGGAGTCGTGGTGAAGAACAGAGAACCCAAATTACCAATCTGTTCTCTCAGGTTTAATGCTACATAGATGTAGTGTGGATGGTGGGAGGAGAGCTGTCGGAGAATGTAGTGTGGATGGTGGAGGAGAGCTGTCGGAGAATGTAGTGTGGATGGTGGGGGAGAGCTGTCGGAGAATGTAGTGTGGATGGTGGAGGAGAGCTGTCGGAGAATGTAGTGTGGATGGTGGAGGAGATCTGTCGGAGAATGTAGTGTGGATGGTGGAGGAAAGCTGTCGGAGAATGTTGTGTGGCTGGTGGAGGAGATCTGTCCGAGAATGTAGTGTGGATGGTGGGAGGAGATCTGTCGGAGAATGTAGTGTGGATGGTGGGAGGAGAGCTGTCGGAGAATGTAGTGTGGATTGTGGAGGAGATCTGTCGGAGAATGTAGTGTGGTAGTGTGGATGGTGGGAGGAGAGCTGTCGGAGAATGTAGTGTGGATGGTGGGAGGAGAGCTGTCGGAGAATGTAGTGTGGTAGTGTGGATGGTGGGAGGAGAGCTGTTGGAGAATGTAGTGTGGATGGTGGGAGGAGAGCTGTCGGAGAATGTAGTGTGGATGGTGGGAGGAGAGCTGTCGGAGAATGTAGTGTGTATGGTGGAGGAGATCTGTTGGAGAATGTAGTGTGGATGGTGGGAGGAGATCTGTCGGAGAATGTAGAGTGTATGGTGGAGGAGATCTGTCGGAGAATGTAGTGTGGATGGTGGAGGAGAACTGTCGGAGAATGTAGTGTGGATGGTGGAGGAGAACTGTCGGAGAATGTAGTGTGGATGGTGGGGGAGATCTGTCAGAGAATGTAGTGTGGATGGTGGAGGGAGAGCTGTCGGAGAATGTAGAGTGGATGGTGGAGGAGATCTGTCAGAGAATGTAGTGTGGATGGTGGAGGAGATCTGTCAGAGAATGTAGTGTGGATGGTAGAGGAGATCTGTCGGAGAATGTAGTGTGGATGGTGGAGGAGATCTGTCGGAGAATGTAGTGTGGATGGTGGAGGAGAGCTGTCGGAGAATGTAGTGTGGATGGTGGAGGAGAGCTGTCGGAGAATGTAGTGTGGATGGTGGGAGGAGATCTGTCGGAGAATGTAGTGTGGATGGTGGGGGGAGAGTTGTCGGAGAATGTAGTGTGGATGGTGGAGGAGAGCTGTCGGAGAATGTAGTGTGGATGGTGGAGGAGATCTGTCGGAGAATGTAATGTGGATGGTGGGGGAGAGCTGTCGGAGAATGTAGTGTGGATGGTGGAGGGAGAGCTGTCGGAGAATGTAGAGTGGATGTAGTGTGAATGGTGGGAGAGCTGCAAGAGATCATAGTGTAGATAGGAGAGGGTGGAGCTGCTGGAGAGCATATTGTAGGAATGAGGTCTCAGAGAATGTGATACATACTGTAAATTGCAGAAAGATGTATAACACCGGATGGTAGCAGATGGCACACGTGGTGTGCAACAAGGGAATGCTATAGAGAAAGATGAGCGGGGACTGAGCGGCAAAGGATCAGCAAAGCTGGCAGACCAGAGCAGGAGAAATTAGATGTCACGTGTGTAGCATGGAAACAATACATACGGGAATTGAGCGGGGACCTGAGAGAGAGGAGGATCAGCAAGCCAGAGGATCAGTAGAGCTGGGGGTTACTACTGAGTAGGGGATCAGCAGAGCTGGGGTTAACTTTTGTCATACCTCTCAATTTTGTAAGATGGGATTAAGGAACACCTATTAGCAAAAGTATGTAGGCTTAGGACACGTCCCTTGTCACAACCCTTAACCACTTCAGTCCCAGAAGAATTTACCCCCTTCCTGACCAGAACACTTTTTGCGATTCAGCACTGCATTGCTTTAACTGACAATTGCGCGGTCGTGCAACGTGGCTCCCATACAAAATTGATGTCCTTTTTTTTCTTTTTTTACTTTTTACTATAATAAATATCCCCCATAAATATATAAAAAAATATATTTTTTCCTCAGTTTAGGCCGATACGTATTCTTCTACATATTTTTGGTAAAAAAAAAAAAAAAATCGCAATAAGCGATTATTGATTGGTTTGCGTAAAAGTTATAGTGTTTACAAAATAGGGGATAGTCATTTTTAGTAATATTATTTTTTTTAAATGGCGCGATTATCGATCTTCATCGTGACTGCAACATTATGGTGGACACATCTGACATTTTTGACACATTTTTGAATGAATGAATGAAATACTTGTATAGCGTACAATGCGAACTGAATCGCCTCTAGGCGCTGTGGCGAGCTTTGATCATCTGCTAAAAGAGGAAGGTCTTGAGTTTTTTCCTAAAAGCCAGGTGATTTTCTTCCAGGCGGATGTTGATTGGTAGAGCATTCCATAGCCGAGGCCCTTGGACAGCGAATCTCCGATCCCCCTTGGATTTATACCGGGCTTTGGGCACGAGGAGGAGGTTTTTGTTGGCTGATCGAAGACTGAAGGTTTGGTGTGTAATGATTTATTTTCTCCATTAGGTATTGCGGAGCTTCTCTATGCACGCATTTGTGGGTGAGGCAAAGGGTCTTGAACGTGATCCGATTTTTTTTTTTACGGTTAGCCAATGTAGGCTCCTCAGTGAAGGAGAAATGGATTCCCAGGGTTTTTTTCCTGTTATCAGCCTTGCCGCCGTGTTTTGGATCAGTTGTAATCGCGCAAGTTGATATTGTGGTAATCCTATGTAGCGAGTTTGCGTAGTCCAGTCGTGAATTAATGATTGTTCCAACTACCACTGCTTTGTCATTCTTTGGGATAAAAGGGATGAGTCTGCGAAGCATGCGCAGCAGATGGTGAGATCCACTGACTACAGATCCTACTTGCGCATCCATTGACATTTGTGCGTCTAAAATAACCCCGAGACTCTTCGCTTTGGTCTTTGGGGAGATAGTCTGCCCAAAGACGGTTGGTGGAGACCAGGAGGTTTTGGTTGCGGGCTTATGATTTGGGTGTAAGATAAGAAGCTCTGTCTTTGATTCGTTCAGCTGGAGGGAGTTAGTGGTCATCCAGTCCTCTATTGATTTGAGGCAGTTTTCAAGTTGTTGTTGGTGATCTTTTTTTCCATTGATCCGGAAATAAAGTTGCGTGTCGTCAGCGGATTTTTGGGACCATTGTCATTTGTACAGCAATCAGTGCTATACAAATGCACTGATTCCTGTGTAAATGACACTAGCAGTGAAGGGGTTAACCACTAGGTGGCAGTGTAGGGGTTAAGTGTGTCCTAGGGCCTTGTTGCTAACTGTGGGGGAGCGTGGCTGTGTTTTACAGATCACTGATCTCTGCTCCAATCACAAGTAGCAGAGATCAGTGTCACTGTTGCTTGTTTACTTTAGCATCTCCCCGTTCTTCCTCTCCGTGAGGCGATCGCGGGTATACCCGCGGCGATCGATTCCGTGGGACCCCGTGACGGGACTCGCAGAGCTTCCCGCATGCGCGCCACTGGCGGCGCGCATGCGCACCCCCTCCGCCTCTTAAAGGGCAACGTACAGGTATGTGATTTTGCCTGTACGTGTCCTTCTGCCGACTTATATCAGCCCCGGAAGATTTTACCCCCTTCCTGACCAGAGCACTTTGCGCGGTCATGCGGCGTTGCACCCAAACAAAATTGACGTCCTTTTTCTCACAAATAGAGCTTTCTTTTGGTGGTATTTGATCATCCCTGGGGTTTTTTATTTTTTGCGCAATAAACAAAAAAAAGAGCAAAAATTTTGAAAAACAACACGATATTTTTTAAATATCCCCCAAAAATATATATAAAAAATGTTTTCCTCAGTTCAGGCCCATATGTATTCTTCTACATATTTTCGGCAAAAAAAAAATGCAATAGGCGTATATTGATTGGTTTGCCCAAAAGTTATAGTGTACAAAATAGGGGATAGATTTATAGCATTTTTATTATTCATTTTTTTTTTTTTACTAGTAATGACGGCGATCTGCGATTTTTATCAGGAGTACGACATATCGGACACTTTTGACACATTTTTGGGACCACTGGCATTAATACAGCGATTAGTGCGATTAAAAATGCATTGATTACTTTAAAAATGTCACTGGCAGTGAAGGGGTTAAGTGTGTCCTATTGTGTGTTCTAACTGAAGGGGGGAGGGGACTGTGCAGGGAAGATAACAGATCGCTGTTCATACTGTATGAACAGACGATCTGTCACTTCTCCCCTCAGAGAACCAGAAACTGTGTGTTTATACACACACAGTCCCGGGTTCTCCGTGTCTCAGCGGCGATCGCGAGAGCCTGACGGTGATGGAGACCACCGGGCACTCGCATCGGCTCGTGATCGAGACCGCCGGGCACTTGCACACGCCCCCTAGTGGCCACATGGCATAGCGACGTTACATAACTTTGTTTCGCCCAGCCGTGCCATTCAGCCACAGTACAACTGCGGCGCATGGTCGGCAAGTGGTTAATCCCACAAGTGTTTTTTTTTTTACCACTACTATTCCTTTATACTGGCTTTTAGAATTTACAAAAGCAGGAATTTAGAAATTGGATGAAAGGTTTAGTACTGGGGAAATACTTTTTAATAGATAAATAGTACATATACAACGATATATTTTAGACCAAAATGAGGGACAAATGAGGAGGAAAGAGGGACAGGGACTTTGTTCTGAATGTCCCTCATAATCAGAGACAGTTGGGAGCTATGCTACTGAGCAGGGGATCAGCAGGGTTGGGGGCTACTACTGAGCGGGGGATCAGCAAAGCTGGGGTTACTACTGAGTGGGGCATCAACAGAGTTAAGGATACTACTGTGCAGGGGATCTGCTGAAATGAGAGTACTAATAAGCTGGGAATCTGCGGAACAAGGGTACTAATGCTGGGGAGGGGTACTAAGGAGCTGGGGATTTGCTGAGTAGGACACGACTGAGCCAGGGTTCTGCTGGACCTCAAGCTTCAAAAAACATAATTGAAGCATCACGAAGCATCAAAACACATCAAAAACCATGCTGAAGTGGTAGGTCTACCTTCAACTCCACCCACTAACTCACTCATTGCCCAGGAGATCGCGAATCACTTCAAACAGAAGATTGATACAATTCGCGAGGAGATCTCTACTGTTCAGATACCCTCCATGCTTTACACCTCATGCCCCTAGGTACAATCATCACTTCACTCTTTCAACCCCACCACTATAGACAAAGTTGTTAAACTACTTGCTAACATCCATCTTACTACTTGCCTCCTGGATCCTGTTCCCTCTAAGCCCTTGTACACACGGTCGGAGATTCCGACGGAATGTGTCCGATCGGACCATTTTGTCGGATATTCTAACTGTGTGTGGTCTCCATCGGACTGTTTCCGTCAGAGTATCCGACGGACCAAGTTTTCCAACTTGTTGGTAAAATTTGCAGACAAAATGCTCCGATCGGACATACTCCGATCATGTGTAGAGAATTCCGATCGGACAAAGTGCCACGCATGCTCAGATCAAATTCCTACACCAAAGCTATTGGCTACTAGCCTGATGGTAGTCCCGTTGTAACAAAATAACGTCATCACGTTCTGAACGATCGGATTTTCTGACAACTTTGTCCGACCGTGTGTATGCAACAGTTTCGGACTAAATCCGACGGATTTGGTTGTCGGAATGTCCGACCGTGTGTACAAGGGCTAAAATGCTACGTTCACCCTCTGGCTCTATTTTACTCTCTCTAACCCACACCTTCAATCTCTCCCTCTCTTCTTGCATCTTCCCCAGCTCACTAAAACATGCACTTGTCAGCCTTAAAAAGCCCTCACTTGACCCATCCATTGTTAACAACCTATGCCCCATCTCCTTGCTCTCCTTTTTATCCAAACTCCTTGAACGTCTGGTCTACAACCAACTGAGCGACCACCTTGCTGATAATAGCCTTTTTGATCCCCTTCAGTTTGGATTTCGTTCTCAACACTCCACAGAAACTGCTCTACTAAAACTAACAATCTACTAATGGCCAAAACCAATGGAAACTACTCTGTACTCCTACTCTCTGTTGCCTTTGATACGTTTGACCACCCCCTCCTCCTCAAAAAACTCCATGCCTTTGGTCTCCGTGACTGTACTCTTCGCTGGTTCTCCTCCTACTTATCTAACCACACCTTTAGCATTACTTACAATTCTACTTCCTCCTCTCCTCTTCCTTTCTCTGTTGGGGTCCCCCAAGGTTCTGTTCTTGGACCTCTCCTATTTTCAATCTACACCTCCTCCCTGGGTCAGCTGATAGCCTCCCATGGCTTCCAATACCACCTCTATGTTGATGATACCCAAATCTATTTCTCTACCCCTCAGCTCACTCCCTTTGCCTCCTTGCGTATCACTAATTTACTAACAGATATATCAGTCTGGATGACACACCACTTCCTCAAACTCAATCTATCCAAAACTGAACTTATCATTTTTCCTCCTCTATGTGCCCCTTCTCCTGATCTCTCTGTCAAAATTGATGGCACAACTATAAGCCCATCCCCAAGGTCCTAGGTGTAGTCCTGGACTCTGAACTCTCCTTTAAGCCCCATGTCCAATCACTGTCCAAATCTTGCCACCTCAACCTCCGCAACATCTCCAAAATACGCCCCTTTATAACCAATGACACAACAAAGCTCTTAATTCACTCCCTGGTCATCTCTCGCCTCGACTACTGTAACTCCCTTCTCATTGGCTTACCTCTACATACCGGTAGGTTATCCCCCCCTTCAGTTCATCATGAATGCTGCTGTCATGCTCATCCACCTTACCAATCGCTCTGTGTCTGCTACTCCTCTCTGCTAATCCCTCCACTGGCTTCCGCTCACCCAACAAATTAAATAAAAATACTAACGACTTGTTACAAAGCCATCCACAACTCTGCCCTCCGCTATATCACTAGCCTAGTCTCTAAATACCAACCTATTCCATCCTTTCGTTCTTCTCAAGACCTCCAGCTCTCTAGCTCCCTCGTCACCTCTGCCCATGCTCGTCTCCAGGACTTCTCCAGAGCCTCTCCAATCCTATGGAACGCCTTACCCCAATCTGTCCGTTTACTATTATTATACAGGATTTATATAGCGCCAACAGTTTGATCTCCTACTCTATTAGCTTTTAGATGATCCCTGAAAACACTTCTCTTCAGGGAAGCCTACCCTACCCACACCTAACAACTGTATTTTCATTTTCTCCATCACCTCATCCCGCATAGCTACTACCTTTTCTTCCACTTGACCCTCCCTATTAGATTGTAAGCTCTAATGAGCAGGGCCCTCTGATTCCTCCTGTATTGATTTGTATTGTAACTGTAATGTCTGCCCCCATTGTTGTAAAATGCTGTGTAAACTGTTGGCGCTATATAAATCCTGTATAATAATAATAACAATAGATGTAACATGATAGAGGACCAAGAGGAAGCCTGCAAAATGTGTAAATGTAACACAGGCTGCAGTATATATATTGAACACAAGGTGGTGATTTTACTGGGAACACACAGACAGGAAGTGATTGTGGAAGCAGAAACAGGAAGTTCCGGGTGAAAGGTGAAGTGCGAGGAAGTAGAGAGGAGACATTGCTGGAACTGGCAGCAAAGAAGGTAATAAGATATTATTTTATATTTATACCCCGGTAACCCCCCCCTGTCACGTCCGTCCTCTTCCTCCACAGTCACTGTGATTTTTGTTATGATTTATATTATAGATACTTTTTTAAATATAGAGCCATTGATCCGACTGTTCATCCAGAGCCTCTGGTTTATAGACTGGATACATCCTAAATAGGGATGAGCTCAGGCATGTTTGCATGGAACACGTGCAGAGCCCGCCAGGAAGTCGGTACGGTGCTGCGCTAATCACAGGCAGTGAGACATTGCCCCGATGTGCGGCTGGAGAGATCGGGCAATGTCTCACTGCCTGTGATTAGCGCAGCACCGTACCGACTTCCTGGCGGGCTCTGCACGTGTTCCATGCAAACATGCCTGAGCTCATCCCTAATCCTAAATAAAGAACCATTTATCCAACTATCCACCCAGAACCTCTGGTTTATAGACCGGATACATCCTAAATATAGAACCATTTATCCAACTGTCCATCCAGAGCCTCTGGTTTATAGACCAGATACATCCTAAATATAGAACCATTTATCCAACTGTCCACCCAGAGCCTCTGGTTTATAGATCGGATACAACTCTGCAGATATTGTACTGGTTCCACCATGGGCATCACTAGCGCCCCTCATTTTATTCAGGGTGCCTTTGGTCCCAAGCATATGACTACTCAACAGTTTTCTGTTTCAGTTTGGTCACTGTAGTGCCATTGCCACTTACACTGCAATGCCAGCTCCTTCTGCTGTCAGACCTCAGGAACAGAGGCAGTTCAGAGCGAAGGATTCCCTAAAGCTCTGATCACCAGACCCAGCCAAGGGGAACTCCTGAACTGTCTGCATTATGCACTCCTGACCCCTGCACTGTGTGCTTTACATGCTCCTAACCCCTACACTCTGTGCATTGGGCATTACTGAACTCTGTGTTATGCAATCCTTTGCCCCCTGTGTGTCTGCCTTTCTGATCCCTGCACTCTGGGCCTTACACTCTCCCGAGCCCTTGCCTCCTGTGTGTTACACATTCCTGACCCCTGCACTCTGTTACAATGACACAAACACATTTCTAAACCTTCCTCACTTATGGTTGGAGGGATTAAAGGGAATCTCTATTTGTCTAAGAGTTCTAATGATGAGCACAGCCGTTAATTGTCTGCAGGGATCTTGTATGGATCACATGATCTCATCAATGAGGATGGAGGAGGACCCGAGTCACACGACTGAGGAGATATTGAACCTCACCCTGGAGATCATCTACCTGCTGACCGGAGAGGTGAGGAAGATTCTGGGAGGTCACATGACATCACTCTTATCTCTATTAACCACTTCAGTTCTGGAAAGTTTTTATCCCATTCCTGACCAGGCCATTTTTTTTTTCCGATAAGGCACTATGTTATTTTAACTGACAATTACGCGGTCGTGCGACGCTGTACCTAAATAAAATGTTATGTCTTTTTTTTCACCACAAATAGAGCTTTCTTTTCTTTCACCTATACAGTTTTTATTTTTATAAACAAAAAAAAGACTATTTTGAAAAAAATAATATATATTTTTTTTTCAACTTTCTGCTATAAATTGCATGCAATAAAAATGTAAATAAATCAAATTTCTTCATCAGTTTAGGCCAATATGTATTCTGCTACATATTTTTGGTTAAAAAAAATTCTCAAAAAGCGCAAAAGTTATGGTGTCTACAATCTATGGGATAGATTTATGGACTTTTTCGTTTTGTTTTTTTTATTGTTTTTACTATTAATGGCGGCATTCTGCGATTTTTAGCAGGATTGCGACAGACAAATCTGACACTAAGTGACACTTTTTGGGGACCAGTGACACCAAGACAGTGATCAGTGCTAAATAAAATGTACCGTCACTGGATAAATGACACTGGCATGGAAGGGGTTAACAGGGGCAATCAAAGGGTTAACTGTGTTCCCTGAGTGTGCTTTCTTACTATGTGGGGGATCGACTGATTAGAGGAAGAGAGAGACATCTGTGTTCCTGATTAGCAGGAATCAGATCTTGTCTGACAGAACGATTTGCCTTGTTTACATTCTGTCTCTCTCCAGCAAGCGATCAGGGGTGGCCGCTGGACCCGCAGATTGGCTCCTGTTGTGTCCAATCACAGTGGGAGCGCGGCTCTGGCAGCGGGCGCGCCTCAGATCCGATGGTAGAAATCACATACAGATACGTGCTTTTGCGCTTAAGGGCTGCCCTACTGCAGTATATGTATGTGAGGTGGTCCTGAAGTGGTTAATAAAACACGGACTTGACCGGAGA
Source organism: Lithobates pipiens (assembly GCF_037356315.1). Taxonomy (NCBI): domain Eukaryota; kingdom Metazoa; phylum Chordata; class Amphibia; order Anura; family Ranidae; genus Lithobates; species Lithobates pipiens. The sequence goes on from NW_027507811.1 coordinate 21,956,807, forward strand.
GGTGAGGAGGATTCTGGGAGATCACATGACATCACTCTTATCTCTATTAATAAAACACAGACCTGTCCGGAGAGGTGAGGAGGATTCTGGGAGATCACATGACATCACTCTTATCTCTATTAATAAAACACAGACCTGACCGGAGAGGTGAGGAGGATTGTGGGAGGTGACATGACATTATTGTTGCTCTTTCAATGCAGAGTTTTCCTCCGGTGAAGCCTGGTGACCATCTAACCATCACAGTGCCTTCACCTCAGTCTATGAAACCTAAGAGACACAATAGCAAGAAGATTCTAGAAGTCACCAAGAAGATCATTGATCTGCTGACAGGAGAGGTGAGCGGTGCCGGGAATTCTCTGACATTATCCAGTAACAGACAAGGGATGTGTCTGGATGGTGACTGTATCATTCTGTGTGTCAGGTTCCTATAAGGTGTCAGGATGTCACTGTCACTGTGGAGGAGTATTTAGAAGGACACATGGATTTCTACAAGGATGTCGCACCACCGGGTAAGAGGAGACTTTATTGTAAAGGAGAGAGGAGTACGGAGGGTCCACCTAGATCCCCCATCATCTGATAAACATATAGAAACAATGTATTCAGTCAGTGTGTGTGTTTCCTACAGATGGATCCAGTAATGGGAAGCCACCAAGGAGATGTCCCCGTCCTCTGTATTCCCAGGATTGCACACAGGAAGATCTCACCATCTCACAAAGAGTTAAGAAAAAAAATATGAATTAACAGCTGATAATTAAATTTTTGACCTGTTCAGGACTATGTTGTTCCAGCTAATCTCAAGTTTATTAAATATTCAGGGTATAAACCAGAGTGGTTGGAAATATCCTGTTAAAGAATGGATAAAAGAGGAGGATGATGTGACGTTTTCTGAAGGACACAAAGATCCCTTCAAGGATGTTGTGATTGAGTCATTCAGTGACACAAACCCACCAGAGAGATGTCCCCATCCTCTGTATTCCTGGGATTCCACACATGAAGATCACACCATCCCTCACCATCATCAGGTAGGTGGACTTGGTGAATATAACACAGAAGTTATTCGTAACTTTGTGAGAAGATTTTTCTATGTAATCACCTGTTCTAATGTTGCCGTCTTCATCTGAAGTACAACTTTTGCCCCCCCCCCCCCCCCCCATTTCCATCCAGTTTTCTCCAAACGCTCTTTTATTGAGTTTATTACATCACTATATGCAGCTTTCTTCTGTGGGTTTTGGGTCCAGTCACATGATTTCAAGGGTCCTCTTCATCCTTTTTGTTCTTCCAATGGTGGGCATGTGCTGAATGACAACGTGCTGTTCTTTGCTGCTCTGTGTCCAGGCTGGTGTGAGTTCATGGCTCCCTAGACACTTAGGAAATTGGCAGGGTTACAGACCTGATTTTTCTCTGCCACAGGTCAGTACCAGCTACCGGATGTAGTTTCTGTGTCCACCAGCAGGTGTCTCCCAGCAGCCAGCATATTCTAGTAATCAGTCTCCACCTGATGCTGGTTGCTGGGAGGGTATTTAGTCTCTCCTCTGCTAGTACACTTTGTGTCAGTCTTTGCTGTTCTAAGTCAGATACTGAGTGCCATTTATCCTGCTCCTGATCTTGCTCTTGCCCTGCATCCTGTACCCTACACCATGCTGCTGTATATCTGCTCCCCTTGTTCCTGATCCCAGTCCTAGTTCCCCCTTCCTTGAATCTCCGGTATTCCCTGTGACCTGTGTGCAGTGTTGGCAACCTGACTGATATTTACTGACACAATACCCAAAATTTACGGGCACAGCCAAATGTTTGCTGGCATTTCCAAAAATTACAGTTTTAAGTGCACATTTCAGTGTTTAGGCTGCAAACAAGTAAAATATGCAATTAGCAATGCAGATCTGGTCATCTCTGCTGCTAATTCCTGATGAGGAAAATCAAGATGGCAGCGGTGGGAATATTCCATTTGGCATTTGTAGTGGCTCCATGAATCTTATTAATATTAATATTAGCTGACACACGTGGAACTGGACCTTCTGGACTCTCCATCTCATCAATAAAACAAAAATAGATGACTCTCTATGAATACACATTTTCATTCCAATCACCATCTAACAATAGATAGAGACTATTATTATTGTTGTTATACACTTTTTTTATATAGCACCAACAGTTTACGCAGTGCTTTACAATGTAGAAGGAAGAATAGCACAATTACAGTACAGTTCAATACAGAAGGTACAGGAGGGCCCTGCTCATAGAGCTTATATTCTAAAGGGAGGGGGTGGTGGTACAAAAGGTAATAGATGAGGTGAATGATTTGATGGGGGTGGCTCGGAGACAGTTGTTAGGTGGGCGTGGGCTAGGCTTCCCTGAATAAATGAGTTTTCAGGGATCTCTTAAAGGTGGCCGGGGTAGGAGGGTGATTGGATATACAGGGGCAGGGAGTGCCAAAGGATGGGAGAGGCTCTGGAGAAGTCCTGAAGGCGAGCATGTGAGGAGGTAACAAGGAAGATAGAGAGCAGGAGGTCCTGGGAGGAGCGGAGGGGACAATTTGGTCGATATCTGCAGATGAGGTTGGTGATGTAGCTGTGGGCGATGTTGTGGATGGCCTTGTATGTTATGGTTAGCATTTAGAATTTTATACGGTGGGTTAGGGCAAGCCAGTGAAGGTATTGGCAGAGAGGAGCAGCAGTCACGGATTGGTTGGTGAGGTGTATTAGTCTAGCAGCAGCATTGATAGTAAACTGGAGGGGGGATAGCCTGAGTAAGGGTAGGCCATTAAGGCGAGAGTTGCAGTAGTCAAGGCGGGAAATAATCAAGGAGTGAATTAGTTGCTTTGTGGTGTCATTAGTTGGGAAGGGTCGAATTCTGGAGATGTTGCAGAGGTGAAGGCGGCAGGATTTTTCCAGCGATTGGATGTGGGGGCTGAAGGAGAGATCAGATTCAAAAATTACACCCAGGACCCTGGCATGTGTGGAGGGACCAATGGTTGTGTTGTTGATCTTAATGGTGAAGTCATAAGGGGGGACCGGGAAGGAGGAAATATAACAAGCTCAGTTTTAGAAAGATTGAGCTGGAGGAAGTGGTGTGACATCCATACTGATATGTCAATCAGTAATTTTGAGATCCGTGAGGAGATCGAGGGGGTGAGTTGAGGAGTGGAGAGATAGATCTGGGTGTCGTTGGCGTGGAGTTGGTATTGGAAGCCATGGGAGGTTATCAACTGGCCCACGGAAGTTGTATAGAGCGAGAATAGGAGCGGCCCAAGGAAGGAGCCTTGGGGTACCCCAACAGAGAGAGAGGAAGAGGAGCTGAGGAGATGGAGTTGTAAGTGATGCTGATAGTGTGCTGAGATAGGTGGACCTTACTTTTGTGCACTGGTGCGCAGTCATGTTGGAACTGGAAGGAGCCATCCCCAAACTCTTCCCACAAAGTTGGGAGCATGAAATTATCCAAAACGTCTCGGTCTTGGAACGCCTTAAGAGTTCCCTTCACTGGAACTAAGGGGCCAAGCCCAGCCCCTGAAAAACAACCCCACACACCATAATCCCCCCTCCACCAAATGATTTGGACCAGTGCACAAAGCAAGGTCCAGGTTACATTCAAGTACTTACATTGCTTGCGTAAAGAAAACAAAACAAAACACCCACACGCATTTAGTGATGTATTAATAAGTGTAGAGCTGTATCCATTTGTATGTTTTATATCTGCCTGGAGTTCGGCTTTAATAGATGTTTTCTATTATTTTGGGGTTTAGAGTGAAGAACGGATTAATATAAAAGTTGAGGTTAAAGAAGAAGAAGTGGAGACGTATGTGGGGGGTGATCAGCCGTCCACGGAGGAGGTTGGGATGATTATGAAAAGTGAACAGGAAGAAATGTTTCTACATATCAACATAAGTAAGTATAGGTACTATGGAAGAAACGGGTCACAGTCTCATTATACTTCTGAGTATTCTCTGTTATTACTGACCTTTTTATATTTATTTCAACATTTTCTTTCCAACAGATGGATGTGATGTCAGGAATTCCTCGGAGAGACGTCTTCTATTATCTGCTGATTGTAAGTCAGAAGATAATGTCATCACACAGGATCCTCCAGGAGGAAATCCAAATACACAAAATATACATCACAGACCTTCCTGTCCGGAGACATCAATGGATCCCTCTGATCAGGGGGAATCTTCTCATCAATCACATACTATGATTGGAAATATCCATGTAAGATCTCACACTGCAGATCCATCAACAGATCTTTCTAATCCCGAGGAAACTTCCTCACCCCATGAAGGAGATCACCGAGGAGAGAATAGATTCTCATGTTTGGGGTGCGGGAAATCTTTCAAGACAAAATCTGAACTTCGTATCCATCTCCGATCCCACACCCGTGTAACGCTTACATGTTCAAAATGTGGGAAATCTTTTACTAAGGAAAGCGAATTTCTTGCACATCAGAGACTTCACAAGGCTGATAATACTCATATATGTTCAGCATGCGGGAAATGTTTCACTGACAAAAACGAGCTACTTGTACACCAGAAAGTTCACATCGGAGTGCGTCCTTTTCCATGTTCAGAGTGCGGGAAATGTTTCACTGGGAAAAGCATACTTCTAACACACCAGAGAGTTCACACGGGCGAGCGACCATTTATATGCACGGAGTGCGGGAAAAGTTTCACTCAGAAGGTTTGCCTTGTTTCACACCAGAGATTTCACTCGAGTGAGCGCCCTTATTCATGTTCAGAGTGCGGGAAATGTTTCACCCAGAAAAGAACCCTTGTTAAACACCGGAGAATTCACACGGGCGAGCGCCCCTATTCATGTTCAGAGTGCGGGAAATGTTTCACCGAGAAAAGCGTGCTGCTTTCACACCAGAGGATTCACACGGGCGAGCGTCCTTTCTTATGCACAGAGTGTGGGAAAAGATTTACTCAAAAAGGAAGCCTGATTATACACCAAAGACTTCACAAAAGTGAGCGGCCTTTTACTTGTTCGGAGTGTGGGAGGTCTTTCACCGTAAAAGCCAAGTTTCTCGCCCACCAGAGGAGTCACATGGAGGACAGTACTTTTTCTTGTTCAGACTGCGGGAAATTTTTTAGTCTGAAAGCCCAGCTACTTGCACATCAGAAAAGCCACACGGGCAAACATCCTTTTCCCTGTCCGGTGTGCGGGATATGTTTCTCAGAGAAAGCAAATCTTCATAGACACCAGAGGAGTCACACGAGTGAGCGCCCTTTTGCATGTTCAGCGTGCGGGAAAAGTTTTACACGTAATGCAAATCTACTTAGACATCAGAGTACACACACTTGATGGTAGTGTTGATAAATGTATGGTGGTAATAAACAGAAGGTTTTATTCAGTCCATGGAACAACTGTATGCTAAAAATGATATTTAAAGGTAAACATTCCCGTAAAAGTAACATATGATGTATAGTCTGGTCTGGTGGTGCACCTGCTGGTTTCTTATATTTTTTTTGGAGAGCCCGGTCATAAGATTTTCCTGCCTCTACTGGCCCTCACATTGGGGTGTCCCCGTTTCCCTCTACCTCAATGATTGTATAGTAGAGAAGGGCTTCATGTTTATAAGCACGCCCCCACACTTGCACCCCTTTTTGTTCTTTATTGGCTAAACTAGCGTCCTACTGACAAATTACTGAAGCCTAAAAGTTTAGCTCAAATTTATAAACATCCGTTATCTAAACTCTTAATTTTACATCTAATTTGTTGGTTTGATATCATGCCCAAGGACCTAAAAAGACCTAATGGAGTCGCAAAGTGGAAATGGCAATGGTCAACGATGATGTCTTTTACGTCCCAAGATGTAGGCAAGCAATTCTAACATCTCATCCAAGGAACACTTTTCAGTTGGTTGCTACTCGGCATTGCTCTTTGTTCAACTTTTGTCAGGACTGGGATCTGAACCCATGACCTCTTCTACATCTGGCAGTAGCTCTTCTTGTTGAGACACCTGAGATGCTGGACACAATACTGTCTGATTCTTTCGATAATCTTGCCTTGTGCCTGGTGAAACTTGAACTCCTTGCTCCTCCCGTGAACTTCCTATTTAAGCCATGCCTTTACACTTCATGTTTGCCAGATTATTGTGCTCTTTCCTGACAATGTTTTGCTTCTTTTGCGTATGTAGCACTAACCCCCAAAGGAGCTGCTGGTTTTATTGGGCTTACCGCCACCTTCTTGACCTTGTGTGCGTCTAGGGGTTTCCCAAGGTAGATGGCCCAAAGAATTGTAGAAACTGACACTGGATCCACTTTTTGGGATATTTATTTGAACAGATAGACAAACAGTCTCTCAATGAAGGGTAGAGGGTTTAGGTAAGAAGTTCAGGTACTCTTGGAACTGCAAAAGATAGAAAGTCTCTCACTATAGAAATCCAGAGTATCACCGTTCACAACTGGATTCTCGCAGCCACCGGATAGACCTCCTCTCACTAGGCCTAGCAGCCGATAGTGTTTAAGTAAAGCAAAGTCTCTGCCACAGACTTGAATGTAACTGAGGGACGTAAGTAAATTTTAGAGAGCTATCATACGGTACCAGTATCTCGCAACCGGTCTGGCGATACCTTATGAGTGTAGATCCTTTTAGTGTCCTTCAACTAAGCCTCCAGGCTCCTTCTGAGAAGCTAGCCTTATGCATGGCCTTCTCCCGAAGAATCCTCTCCTGGGTGCTTCTCCAGTTGCTGGGCTTCTCCACACACAAGACAGCACCGGACCAATTTTGAATCCTCCTCTCAGTTACTTTGCCTCGGGCTATCCAGCCCCGAGACTCGAAATTGGGTGGATCCGCACCCCAGGCCATGAGGGCCATGGGGGCTGATCAGGAGGAACAGGACCAAACAGACAGAAAGATCTTCTGGACCGGAACCCAGAAGCACATGCTCTCAGTACCTTAAATACCCTTTCCCAGCATGCACAGCAGGATGACACACCCACTGGACTGGTTCCGAGAGAATGGCACTCAATACGTCTAGCTAAACTGCATTCTCACACTTGCCAGCGACACCTGTAGTCAAGGAGAACCCAGTGCAATTCAGCTAGACTGGTACTGAAATCATAATTTGGCATAATCGACCCTAAAACCCAAGTGTGATTTTAGGAATATTAAATTGAAAAAACACATAGCACGTGCTCTTCAGGAGCCGGCACTACACATACCTGCAGCTATACTTATCTCCACTAGCGACGTTTGGCTTTTTCCTTGACTACATTTCCACTTTATCCCAACCTGCAACTACTTTTTACCGACCTTTGGCTTGTTCCTTGACTACACTTGCACTTGATCTCAACCTGCAACCATTCCTTATCAACCTTTGGCTTGTTCCTTGACTATGCTTCTGCTTGATCTGAACCTGCATCCACTTGTTACTCACCCTTGGCTTGTTTCTTGACTGCGCTTCCACTTGATTCAAACCTGCAACAATTCCTCATCAACCTTTTGTCTTGTTCCTTGACTACACTTCTGCTTGATCCCTACCTGCAACCACTTGTCCTTGACCTTTGGCTTGTTTCTTGACTACACTTCTACTTGATTTCAACCTGCAACCACTCATTACCGACCCTTGGCTTGTTCCTTGACTGCGCTTCCACTTGATCCAAACCCGCAACAATTCCTTATCGACCGTTTGGCTTGTTCTTTGACTAAACTTATGCTTGATCCTAACCTGCAACTATTCATTATTGACCCTTGGCTTGTTCCTCAACTACACTTCTGCTTGATCCCAATCTGCAACCACTTGAATGAATGAAATACTTATATAGCGCACAATGCGAACTGAATCGCCTCTAGGCGCTGTGGCGAGCTTTGATCATCTGCTAAAAGAGGAAGGTCTTGAGTTTTTTCCTAAAAGCCAGGTGATTTTCTTCCAGGCGGATGTTGATTGGTAGAGCATTCCATAGCCGAGGCCCTTGGACAGCGAATCTCCGATCCCCCTTGGATTTATACCGGGCTTTGGGCACGAGGAGGAGGTTTTTGTTGGCTGATCGAAGACTGCGGTTTGGTGTGTAATGATTTATTTTCTCCATTAGGTATTGCGGAGCTTCTCTATGCACGCATTTGTGGGTGAGGCAAAGGGTCTTGAACGTGATCCGATTTTTTTACGGTTAGCCAATGTAAGCTCCTCAGTGAAGGAGAAATGGATTCCCAGGTTTTTTTTCCTGTTATCAGCCTTGCCGCCGTGTTTTGGATCAGTTGTAATCGCGCAAGTTGATATTGTGGTAATCCTATGTAAAGCGAGTTTGCGTAGTCCAGTCGTAAATTAATGATTGTTCCAACTAACACTGCTTTGTCACAACCCTTTGGCTTGTTCCTTGACTATGCTTCTGCTTGATCCCTACCTGCAACAATTCCTTATCAACCTTTTGGCTTGCTTCTCGACTACACTTCCACTTGATCCCAACTTGCAAAAACTTGTTACAGACCTTTGCTTGTTTCTTGACTACACTTCCACTTGATCCCAAACTGCAACCATTCTTTACCGACCTTTGACTTGTTCCTCGCCTACACTTCCGCTTGATCCCAACCTGCAACCCCTTGTTACTGACCTCTGGCTTGTTCCTTGACTACACTTCCATTTGATCCCAACCTGAAACTACTTGTTACCAACCTTTTGGCTTGTTTACTGACTACATTTATGCCTAATCCCTACTTGCTATATCTGCAACTGGCCCCCTGGCTTTCTCACCTCCTGATGGGGTGATCCTGAGGACCACAACCTGATACTAACATGCAGAAAACCCATTTCCACCATCAGGAGCTATGGTGAATACTGGTTAGTGCCTAGACCTTGGGTGAGTCCGTATCATCCACTAGTGTGACCTGCTTATGTACTTATCCAGCTGGTTGGTGGGATCCGCTCTACTGCTATAGTTACTGGTTTACGAGCCTGGCCCCCCTGACCATGACAACTTCACAGAGGAAGATAACCTGTCTTTGATCTGGACAATAGATTATTTTTTTAATAGATTTGATATAATTTAATATATTAAATATACAAGCCTTGACGTAGATTAATGGCTGGTTATATTGTGTTTCTATTTCTAAACTTTACAGTAGTCTTATCTGAGTTCAGTTTTTTCTTAAATGACTATTATTCTTAGATAATTGATTGGAATGAGAATGTGTGTTCATAGAAAGTCATCAACTGGTGTTTTATTAATGATTTGGAGAGTCCAGAAGGTCCACACATGTGTCAGCTAATATTCTATGGATTTATAGAGCCACTACAAATGCCACATGGAGTATTCCCATCATTGACATCTCGATTATCCATGTCAGGAATTAGCAGCAGAGATGGCCAGATCTTTGTGGCTACACAGGAATCGGATACCAAACCATATATATAATAAAGTAAATACTGGTATATTAATAGTAAAACAAAAGGCATCCAAACACCTACCATACAGATATAGGTGAACTATTAACTGAATGATAAAATATCTAACCGCCTAACTATAATACAATATATACAAGATGAGGAACACAGGTTACTGGGAATACCAGATATGCAAGGAAGGGGGGAACCAGGACTGGGATCAGGAACAAGGAACAAGGGGAGCAGATATAAGGCAGCAGGGTACAGGATGCAGGTCGAGAGCAAGATCAGGAGCAGGATAAATGACCAGCAGCATCTGACTTGGCACAACAAAGCAAAACACTGGCTTTTATTTACTTAAATCAGAGAGTGTAAAATGTGGTGCAGCTGTGCATGGTAGCCAATCAGCCTCTAACTTCAGATTGCTCAAATTGGTTTCTATGTAGAGCTGTACCAGATTTTGCACTCTCCAGCTTTGGTAAATCAACCCCACTGATGCAAAGTGTACTAGCAGTGGAGAGACTAAATACTTTCCCAACAACCAGCTTCAGGTGGAGACTGATTGCTAGAAACTTCTGGGAGATACTCGCTGGTAGATACTGGAACTACAACTTTCTTCTCTGGGAAGCACAGTGGCTCCAGCAGGTGAACCAGGTCCTGACAATCCTCCTCCTGGTCACAGTGCTGGGCTCCTTAATTTGAATGAATGAATAATTTGTATAGCGCTCAAAGCGAACTGAATCGCATCAATTTCACAGTCATCTACATCAGTGATACAGAGGTCATCTTCATAAGTGGCCTACAAGGGTCAGTGTCATGTGGTCAGTTCCCCCATTCTCACAGTGATTTTTGCCATTTACATCTGAAAGGATGGATTACCGGACAGCCGACCACCCTTTGTTTCTCGGTAGCCCACCGGGAGACCCAATTTGACACACACGCAACAGGCAGCTTTCGGTGTTCAAAGCAGGTCTGAAATCTTTATTCAGAATTGATAGCTTTATAAGCATGTAAGTAGGCCATACAGTCCGCCCGTGTCGGAATGTTCGAAATACTGTCCGTCGTACTCGCATTTCGGCGGACAATCCGCCCGTGTGTATGCCAGTCCGCCGTACTTTTGAAATGAGCGGACTTTTCCCGCCCGGAGAAAAGTCCGCTCATTTCAAGCGGGTATCCAGGTAGGCGGGGCCCGCGAAGGAGACGTCGCTGGCCCCGCCGCCTGGTATGGACTTAAAGGGGAACACCAACGCCGAAAAAAATCGGTGTGGGGGTCCCCCCCAAGTCCACAACAGACCCTTGTCCGAGCACGCTACCCGGCCGGCCAGGAAAGGGGGGCGAGCGAGCGCCCCTCTCCTGAGCCGTACCAGGCCGCGTGCCCTCAACATGGGGGGGTGCCTTTGGGAAGGGGGGGCCGCGCGGCCCCCCCACCCCAAAGCACCTTGTCCCCATGTTGATGAGGACAAGGGCCTCTTCCCGACAACCCTGGCCGTTGGTTGTCGGGGTCTGCGGGCGGGGGGCTTATCGGAATCCGGGAGCCCCCTTTAATAAGGGGGCCCCCGGATACCGGCCCCCCACCCTATGTGAATGAGTATGGGGTACAATGTACCCCTACCCATTCACCTGTAAAATAAAAGTACCAAAAAAAACACAACACACGAGATAAAATACTTTATTGCACAGCTCCGGGGGTCTTCCGTCTTCGGGGGTCTTCTCGCCGGACTCCTCCGCTATCTTCTTGTAGCTCTTTTGCTAGCGGAGGAGTCTGGCTTTCTTCCTCACCGCCGGCCTCTTCTCCCGACTTCGGGGGTCTTGTCCCCCTCTTCGGTTCTTCTGCCGGGCCACCGCGCCTTCTTATAGCTCTTTTACAGGCGGTGGCCCGGTCTTCTGTCGCCGCCGCCTTCCGTTCTTCTTCTGGTACAGTTTAGGAGGGGGGGGCGCTCGCTCGCCCCCCTTTTCTGGCCGGCCGGGTAGCGTGCTCGGACAAGGGTCTGTTGTGGACTTGGGGGGACCCCCACGCCGATTTTTTTCGGCGTTGGGGTTCCCCTTTAAGTCCATACCAGGCGGCGGGGTCAGCGACGTCTCCTTCGCGGGCCCCGCCTACCTGGAGACGCTCTCGAAATGAGCGGACTTTCCTCCGCGTGTGTGGGCGAGTCCGTTCATTTCAAAAGTAGGGCGGATAGTATGGCGGACTTAGTACGCCATATTAGTCCGCTCAAAAAGTGGTGTGTGTGGTCAAGTCCGTTCATTCGAAAGTATGACGGACTGTCCGTCGGATTGTCTGACGGACTAAGTTGGCCAGACAGTCCGCCCGTGTGTACGCGGCTTTAGAGAGAACGATCTCTATTGTAAACTGGAGAAGTGCGAGTTCCATCGTGAACAGGTTATATTCCTGGGCTATGTCATTTCCACTGCTGGTTTTTCAATGGACCCAGAGAAACTTTCGGCAGTCCTACAGTGACCTTGACCCGTGGGTTTACGTCCTCTGCAGCGTTTCCTGGGCTTTGCCAACTACTATCGGAAGTTTATTCGTAAATTCTCGTCTCTGGTCAAGCCTCTGACTGATATGACCATAAAGGACGGTAACCCACAGAGTTGGTCTCCGGAGTCCATTAAGGCCTTTGAGACTCTCAAGGCTGCCTTTGTTTCTGCTCCTGTGTTGGCACATCCTGATCCTACGTTGCCCTTTATCCTAGAAGTTGATGCTTCTGAGACTGGAGTTGGCGCCCTTCTGTCTCAACTTCCTAACTCTGAGAGTGCTATGCATCCGTGTGGCTACTTTTCCAATAAATTGTCACCTGCTGAGTGCAATTATGAGATTGGTGACAGAGAGCTGTTGGCGATAAATTTTAGCCCTGAAAGAATGGAGATATCTCCTTGAAGGTACCACTGTGCCCGTTCTTATTCTTACTGACCATAAGAATCTTACATTCTTGTCTGAGGCTAAGCGACTCTCTCCCAGAAGGGCGCGATGGGCTCTTTTCTTGTCGAGCTTTAATTACATTGTCTCATTCTTACCCGATACTAAGAATGTAGGGGCTGATGCCTTGTCACGACAGTTTTCCTCCACTTCCAAGTCGGAGTCGGTTCCGGTTCCTATGATTCCTCCTGATCGTATCTTAGCTACGGTTTGCACCAGTCTTACTTCTCCTTTGGGTGAAAAAATTATTGCTGCTCAGGTCCATGCTCCTCCTGATAAACCTTGTGACCCCTGCTTTGTCCCAGAGAGTCTCCGTACTGCAGTGCTCCAGACTTATCATTCTCCCAAGGCAGCTGGCCATCCTGGGAAGAATCAACTCATTTGGGCCATCTCCCAACAATTCTGGTGACCTAGTCTACGGGCTGATGTTACTGCTTTCGTAGCTGCCTGTCCCGTGTGTGCTCAGAGTAAGACTCCACGACACCTTCCAGTGGGCCTCCTACAACCCATACCCAGTGGAGAGAGGCCCTGGACTCACCTGTCTATGAATTTCATTGTGGAATTGCCCAACTCCCAAGGCAACACTGTTATCCTTATGGTGGTTGACCGGTTCTCAAAGATGTGTCATTGTATTCCACTTAAGAAGTTGCCCACCTCTAAGGAACTGGCTTCCATTTTTGCTCGGGAGATCTTTCGCTTACATGGGCTACCCAAGGTGATTGTCTCGGACAGGGGCAGTCAGTTTGTCTCCCGGTTCTGGTGAGCCTTTTGTGCACAGTTGGGAATCCAGCTTGCATTCTCTTCTGCGTATCACCCGCAGTCCAATGGGGCTGCAGAACGAGCCAATCAGTCCTTGGAGCAATTCCTACGTTGCTATGTTTCTGACCATCATAACAACTGGTCTGACCTATTACCTTGGGCAGAGTTTGCTCACAACAGTGCCTTGAATTCTGCCTCCCGATTGTCTCCATTTATGGCGAATTATGGTTTCCAGCCTTCCGTGTTGCCTGACTCGTTTGTTCTGCAGAGTATTCCTGCATTAGAGGAGCATCTCCGTGATCTTCGTTCCACTTGGGTACAAGTCCAGGAGGCTTTGCGTCATGCTAATGATAGGTACAGACTCCATGCTGACCGCAGACGCCAGCCTGCGCCTTCCTACCAGGTTGGGGATAGGGTCTGGCTGTCATCGAGCAACCTCCGGCTTCGTGTTCCCTCACTGAAGTTTGCACCTCGGTTTATTGGGCCTTTCTGTATCCTTCGCAGGATTAACCCAGTAGCTTACGCGTTGGAACTTCCTCCTAGTATGCGCATCTCAAATGTTTTTCATGTCTCCTTATTGAAACCGTTGGTCTGTAACCGATTTACCCTCTCGGTGCCACGTCCTCACCCTATTCAGGTTGAGAACCATGAGGAGTATAATAATAATACATTTTATTTATAATGCACTTTCCATCAAAAGACCTCAAAGTGCTACATAATTACAATAAAAACAAACAAACCGCTTAATTTACAAAACATTTGCTAAAAAGAAAAGTCTTCAACCCCTTTTTAAAATTTTCAGTAGACTGAGAAACCCTCAGACTATCAGGCAAAGCATTCCACAGACGTGGGGCAGCAGCACAAAAGGCCCTATCTCCCATGGTTTTCAACCTAGTTTTTGGAACCTCTAAACAATTCAAATTAGTTGAGCGAAGGGAACGCGGTAGATTTTGCAATCTAAGAAGTTCCTTAAGATAAGGTGGAGCTTGTCCATGTATGCATTGATGGACAAGAAGAGAGACCTTATACTCAATCCTTGTAGAGACCGGCAGCCAATGAAGAGATTTTAAAATTGGAGTGATATGCTCATGCTTCCGCACTCTCATTAGGATCCTCGCTGCAGAGTTTTGAACATATTGCAACCTCTGCATGCTCTTTCTCGGAATCCCAATGAGAAGTGCGTTGCAATAATCCAGCCTGGAGGAGACAAAGGCGTGAATCAACCTTTCAGCATCGAAAAAAGAAAGGAGGTATGAGGTACAATCCATTGTTGACTCCCGTAGGTTCCGTGGGCGCATACAGTACCAGGTGCATTGGAAGGGGTACGGTCCAGAGGAACGCTCCTGGGTTTCATCCTCTGATGTACATGCCCCTGTCCTCCTCCGCGAGTTCCATAGACTGTTTCCCCTCAAGCCCGGTGGCCCTCTGAGGGAGAGGGGTCATTGAGGGGGGGGGTACTGTCAGGGCTGGCTTAGCCCTTCCTCCTCTGGGCCGGCCGCTCAGCTGTCGGCTAATTGCCAGCTCTCTTTTCTATCCACAGTTACCAGCTGTTCCCGATGATGCTCGTCTGACCTGCCTATTTAAAGCCTTCCAGCTCATTTCTCCATTGCCTTCACGTTGGTCACATCACAAGGAACCATCTCCTGCTGTTTGTTTCAAGACTGGCTTGCTGACATCCCTCCTGGCTTCTTATCCTGCTTTCCTTGGATCCCTGACTTCTGGACTGGCTGATTACCCGATCTGGTTTATGAACTTTGGACTGGCTGACTACCCGATCTGGCTACTGGACTCTGGCTATGCTTGACTATGCTTTTTTCTATTTACCTTTTTATTTTTATTATTAATAAACAAGTGTGATTTGATTGTACTTCTGTCTCAGTCTATTTCATGGTTCCTGACAAGTATTCAACATTATGGGCCATATGGGGATCTTTTTAGAATGAGCATTTACACCTCCCTGAGTGGTTATCTCCATTCTAATCCCCAACTTACCTAGTAAGTCTCCCCCCAAAAGGTTGACATGGCAGTTTGGTATTATCCTGAAACTGTTGTGCAAAAACACTGATCCGCATGCTACATTTACTACTGAGAGGGGAGGGGTTTTCAAAGTTTTGAGTATCCCATTAATTCCCATTGAAGGCTCTGAGGGTACTATGAGGCTACTATGAGTAGCTCCTGAATCGAGCAGGAAAGGGGTTAACTTTCCTTGGACATGCAGAGTCACTATGGGACTTTCTGACCTATCTTCCTGTTGCTGCTGTACTTGCAGAACTTGTTGTTGCTGTTGTTGTTGCTGCTGAACGGGAGCTGGGGCTGGAGCTCGTCTCTGGCTGACATCATGATGACCAGCTAACAGATCTATATCTTCTTTTGTGAGACTGGGATAGATTGTTTGTGTATGGTGGAAGGCTAAATGGAAGTGGAGGGGCAGTTGGGTCTGGTCTCTTTATCTGCCTCTTCCTTGTGCTTTCTCCCATAACCTCCTAATGTAAACATTTGTTGGTTTTCTTTTGTTTCTTATTATCCGTCTGAAACCAATACGGGGCATATTTTAACCAGTTCTCCCCTCCCTGTCTCATAAAGTCATGTCCCATTGTGGGCCCCCAGATTACAAGGGAAACACCTTTTTATCTCCTAAACATAATCTTTTTACCATATCCATATGGAACTTATCATCACCATCCAACTATGCATAGCTTCAGTCCACCCTGATAAATCTGATACCCAGGGGGCTATGAACTCACAATCCGTACCACAAACCCTAGCTACATAAGCTTTACATGTTTCCCCAGGGTTGGGAGGAGGGGGAGGAACTTCTTTACCATGTTTTTAACCCATATTGATGGCACTTAGGGGGTATTCCCAATGACCACAAGCGTAAGCAGCAGGTTTACCACTTACCATCACACTAATGTATCATAATGCATCATAAATTGTAGATACCGTATTTATCGGCGTATAACACGCACCCCAAGTTTAGGAGGGAATTTTGTGGAAAAAACTTTTAGGAGGGAAATTTAAGGAAAAAAAAACTTACATTTAAATGCCCATCAATGCAGCATTATCAGTGTCCATCTGAAGCCTCGTCAGCGTCATTTGCAGCCTTGTCATGCAGCCTGTCCTCATTGCAGCCTTGTCATGCAGCCTGTCCTCATTGCAGCCTTGTCATGCAGCTTGTCCGTCTTAGTGCATTGTCCGCTTATGTTTTTAAAAATGGCGCCGCCGAGATGTCCCGTGTATCTCGGCGGCACCCGGAAGTTCTTGGCGGCTTTCGGCTGCTCTCGGACCTTTTTGGCGGCTTTCGGCCGCTCTCTGAACTTCTCGGCGCCTTTCAGCCACTCTCGGAACTTCTCGGCGGCTTTCAACCGCTCTCGTATCTTCTCGGCGGCTTTCGGCCGCTCTCGTATCTTCTCGGCGGCTTTCGGCCGCTCTCGGACCTCGGCAGCTTTCGGCCGCTCTCGGAAGGTCCAAGAGCGGCCGAAAGCCGCCGAGAAGGTCAGAGAGCGGCCGAAAGCCGCGAGAAGTTCCGAGAGCGTCCGAAAGCCGCGAGAAGGGCTCTGGGAGGCTTTCAGCTGCCCAGAGCCCAAAAAATTGTGCTGAAATCGCGGAGCATCGGTGTATAACACGTACCCGCGATTTCCCCTGATTTTAAGGGGAAAAAAGTGTGTGTTATACGCCGATAAATACGGTAGTTATTTTTAGCCAGGTTTCCCTGAGACCTAGATGGTTACTTCAAGGGTTCCCATTTGTTGAAAAGGTTGAGAAGGGCTGTTCCAGAAGATTGATGACCAAAACTGAATTGCATTGTCAAAAGGTGAGGGTTACCAGTGCTTTGTAATAGACATGTAAGTTTCTTTTGATAAAAAATTTGGACGAAATTTTAATGATGTATCCGAATCTCTGAATCACAATAGTAACGAATTTCAATGAATCCAAAATAAATTCTAACAAAACAATCCATGTGTTTTATGTTGCATTAACATTTTTCATCATTATAAAAAAATGCACTACATATGAAATGGAAACATATAGTGCAATAAATACAGTAAGGCATATAATATATATGATTCCTACTTATTGTGGTTGGGTTGATTGAAGGCGGATCCATCAGAATCTCCAAATCATAACATAATGAATTCATCCGAAATTTATTTTGTTCCATTCATTATGTTATAATTTGGAGAGTCTGATGGATCCACCTCCATCCAACCCAAACAGAGTCCATAAGTAATCTCCTGAAATAGCAAATTAATATGTTAAATTATAGCCCATCTTCCGAAATAATTTCCAAAATACAAAATGATTTGGAACAACAAATATACGAGGCGATTTCTGAAAAAGAATCATTCTAACATAACGAATAGGACAGAAGGAAATGTTTAGCTTAATGAAGGAATCCAAAATGAAACTAGACAAATTTTTCAGTCATGCACATCTCTACTTTGTAAAGGGATAGAATGATTAATTTATCTCTGGAATGTATTTATCTCTGGAAGCCTTGATATGAAGCACACATTGCATATGATGGCCCCCAATAGATGGGCCAGCATAAAGCGTAATTAGACACTCCCAGAAGAGGAGGGGGCTATGACGTCCAAGCAGGAATGCGCCAGGGAATCCACTCTTCCTGGAGTGGTCAAATTTTCTAGCAAACTCAGAGGCACATTGCAAGTGATTAAACAGCATTTTATGGAAAGAAAAATAAGCAATTAACATACCTAATTT